>NC_140169.1:81605553-81870553 GCF_963971535.1 Notolepis coatsorum
ACACACACACACACACACACACACACACACACACACACACACACACTGTTCCCACAAAATTCAAGGACTTTTAAGTACTTTTCCACGCACTATTTTCATTTTCAAAGGATGTCACTCGAAGTCACTTTTAAATGCTGTTTTTTTTTAACCATCTTCTTGGCCTGCTTGCCAGCTAGAGCGAGCTAGAGCATGACACGCGAAGAAATGAGGAAAAGCAGTTGGAGCGTGCGAGGCCGCGACTTCTCATATTTGATTAAAACGGAAAATAAATAAATCTGATGAACGGTTCTCAAGATATGGAAAGGACAGAAAAGACACACACTATTAGTGCCACCCTTTGGCCAAATGGCACCCAATTCTACACAGGACGCCCCTCCCCCGGGGTCCTCAGCAACGCACCCGCTGCATGTGAAACCGATTGGATGATCCTTACGCAATACAGCAGGTAGAAGTTCCTTCCAGAGGCCTATTAACCTGCAGAGAGGATCATATAGGAACACAGCTCCCCTCCAATGGACACTTTGTTCCCCCACCACTGCAGGAACAGACTGCAGGTCCTTCTCAAAGACCCACATCACCCTGCACACCACCTGTTTAGGTGGAGAAGCTCCACACAGCAGCTCAGAAGAAACCAGCATTGTGTGATGACCCTGCCCCACATTGTTGCTTGCTTGCTCTGCTCTGTGTCCCTGTCTCACAGGATTGGTGGGTGGAGTTGTCAGAGCAGAGAAGAGGGAGGGTCATCAGGCTAATTGGGGCACACCTGGGTCTGTGTCTCCCAGCCTGATATAGAGGGAGGCTTCTTGTAGTCTCTCTCTCTCTCTCGCTCGCTCGCTCGCTCTCTCTCTCTCTCTCTCTCTCTCTCTCTCTCTCTCTCTCTCTCTCTCTCTCTCTCTCTCTCTCTCTCTCTCTCTCTCTCGCTCCACCTGTTTTTGTTCCTTTTGTTTGTTTTTACACTTACTGTACAACATTCACGCTGCACATTCATTCTCATCCACAACACTGATACTCATATACTATACTCATATACACTACATCATATTGGCTGATAATGAGTATCTTTAAATAAATTATTTTGTTATTTCTTAAATTGTGCCTGTCTCCCCTTTCTTGTTGCAAGCTTGAGCGTAACAATTGTAATAGCGCTTCCACAACAACCTCTTTCCAACAGCTATCAGACTTCTTGCTGACGACATTAAGACTGGAGGGAAATGCCCTGCGGTAAAACCGCCCCGACACTGAGACAATAGACTGACAGTGTAGCAGACGGCTTTCTGCTCTGTTGATGCATTGTGTTGTTAGTGACTGAGACACACTGTGGGAAAAAAATAGTGCGGGCACACCCACACACACACATATACACATCTGCATGCACACGCACACCACTTCCCTACGTGCACACACGCATGCACTTTAACAGGGTCAGTACACTAGGAAAGAACTTTTTTTTTAAGTTTTTTTTATTATGTGATTCTCTACTATTTTATTATTATTGGTGGATTTGTTTTTTTTGTATGTGCACTTTTTACTTTGTAATCACATTTTTACTACTTGATTGAGAGATCCACACAATAATTCCAATGCCCTGTACCAATGTCCTATACACCTGTACCAATGTCCTGTACACCTGTACCAATGCCCTGTACACCTGTACCAATGTCACACCTGTACCAATGTCCTGTACACCTGTACCAATGTCCTATACACCTGTACCAATGCCCTGTATACCTGTACCAATGCCCTGTACACCTGTACCAATGCCCTGTACACCTGTACCAATGCCCTGTACACCTGTACCAATGCCCTGTACACCTGTACCAATGTCCTGTACACCTGTACCAATGTCCTATACACCTGTACCAATGTCCTGAACACCTGTTCCAATGCCCTGTACACCTGTACCAATGTCCTGCCTGTACCAATGTCCTGTACACCTGTACCAATGTCCTGTACACCTGTACCAATGTCCTGTACACCTGTACCAATGCCCTGTACACCTGTACCAATGCCCTGTACACCTGTACCAATGTCCTGTACACCTGTACCAATGTCCTGTACACCTGTACCAATGCCCTGTACACCTGTACCAATGTCCTGTACACCTGTACCAATGCCCTATACACCTGTACCAATGTCCTGTACACCTGTACCAATGTCATGTACACCTGTACCAATGCCCTGTACACCTGTACCAATGTCCTGTACACCTGTACCAATGCCCTGTACACCTGTACCAATGTCCTGTACACCTGTACCAATGCCCTGTACACCTGTACCAATGCCCTGTACACCTGTACCAATGTCCTGTACACCTGTACCAATGCCCTATACACCTGTACCAATGTCCTATACACCTGTACCAATGTCCTGTACACCTGTACCAATGCCCTGTACACCTGTACCAATGCCCTGTACACCTGTACCAATGTCCTGTACACCTGTACCAATGTCCTGTACACCTGTACCAATGTCCTGTACACCTGTACCAATGCCCTGTACACCTGTACCAATGTCCTATACACCTGTACCAATGCCCTATACACCTGTACCAATGTCCTGTACACCTGTACCAATGTCCTGTACACCTGTACCAATGCCCTGTACACCTGTACCAATGCCCTGTACACCTGTACCAATGCCCTGTACACCTGTACCAATGTCCTATACACCTGTACCAATGCTCTGTACACCTGTACCAATGCCCTGTACACCTGTACCAATGCCCTGTACCAATGCCCTGTACCTGGGCAAATGGCAAATAAAGTTTAACTTGAGTGGAGGACCCTTTGCCCCGTCAAAAGGGCAGTGTAGCTTGGGATAGCCCTGGGGTCGTGTTAGCCTCCAGAGCGCTAAATCCACCATCCACAATCTACTGGCATCCCCTGACAGAGGAGGGGATTGACTTCCTATCACCCAGAACAAACCCACCAAACTCTGTGTTTGATCAAGAGAGGGGCACACTCTGTGTGAGCGCTCGCTGAGAAGCCTGCCCCCTCGATTTGAATTAGAATGCTGCAAAAATGGAACATAATTGGGTGTAGTTTGTTCCCACTATTATGGTGCATCCATTCATTCCAATAACTAGTAAAACATCTTATGAAGTGTAGTGGTGTATGGCGACCGCGGCGTTCGAGTGGCCACGCACGCACGCACACACACACACACGCACATGCACACACACACACACATACACACACACACAGACACACAGACACACTCATCATGCAAGAGGTGATGATATAGGATTTTTTTATTTCATTTATTTGAGAAATAGGTTAGTTGCTGGCGCCCCCCCTGGGACAGGATCAAAGCTAAAGCCTCTCTCACATCAATTAGTGTGTCCAGCGCGAAGACTGAGCACGGATCAAAGGGAGGGCTGCATTACTGGACAGCCACCGTTATTAGTGTGGGCACGTACAATAATGCCCCCATCATTAACTTTACTATCACCAGGACGGGCTTGAGGCACAGGGACCACTCATGGCACCTTGTGGTGAATGCTAAACGCAAAAACATTAAAGGCCCAATCAGTGATACAAAGGTAAACAAAATGGGTAGCCCGGCTGCTACCATGTATACGAATGGAGACCTGCTTTCATGACTTAGCTCTTGATACACAACAGGTGCTATGACTTTTTTTTTACTGCATTCACTGTATTTTGTGGCTGTACAATATTGTAAACGCTAATGTAAAACTGATCTATATTCCAATATACAATGGGGAAGTTCCAAATAGCATATTATTTAAATATTATTCAAATGCTTCAAGAACAATTTACGTTGGTAGGGTAAAGAGAGAGAAAAAAAATAATCACAGAATGTGGCTTTAAACATGTGTGCTTTGCAATGTAAACATTAAACCATTAAGTAAGTAGAAAGGACAACCTTGGCTGCAGCAATCACAATACCTGTCTTCCCTAATCCGGGTCCTCGTTATTTGATGGACGAATTCCGTAGCGCGATAGCTGCGGACGTATGCACACACCACGTCCCAAGAGGGCAGAACACAAACACAATGACATGGGCAAAAAGTGGATTACCGGCTGCGTGACGTGTCCTAGTTTTACACGGAATATTAACGTTGGTATAAAGCGGCAGGATGGAAAAAAAACTAAATAAAATTACATTCAGTTCTACACGGCCCTGTGTTGTTTATCTATGAACCAGGTGTGCAAGCGAGATTTCAGCTATGTCAACACGAACATGTTATTTGCAATTTATCATGAAAAACTGATTTTATTATTTAAAACAGTGTATTAAATAACTTATACCTAGACCATATAGACCAAACTGCTTGGTGTTTTTGCACTGCTGAGCAGTTTGGTCTATTCATGGCATCGCTTTGTCTCCTACAATGACTCCCTAGCTTACTAAACACAGCTTTGTTAGAGCGTTTACTTTTCTTTTCTTTTTCTTTTGACCTCAAACAGGAACGATGTGGTTCAGTATTATGTTGGGCGGAACGATGTTGGAAAAACGTATCAAATTGCAATTATTTTGACTGATATTGGAATCACAAATTCACAATTTTAGACGGGATGGTAATGTTTGTGTCATTACTCTAATTTAAATTTTAGAATCATGGTGTATAACAAAAAAAAAGTTTTCTTAAATCTGTAAAAGACTATTTGTACGCCAGGACATCTCTGCTGAACCACAATATTGTAGTTAATTTAGAATGGTATTCTGACCCACATTTAACAAATATTGAAGTCTCCTGCGATTTGGATATTGCACTAGTCCATAATTGCTATAATCTTTTGATTAATTGTTCAGCCCTAGTATGATGCCATATAAAGTACAGCCTTGTTCTATTGGATTGAAATATCGACAATGTACATGTAATGCACATTATGTAATGGTGGTCAGAAGGTACCAGCAGGCGCTTCACACTCTGCACCTTGTCCTCCGACTGCCTCGAACCCTCTGCTCACCGGCACCAGGTGACCATGTACAGATGAAGCACTTCAGATTCAGTACCCTACTGCTGCGCTTCTGCCACTCTTCTACCACTTTAGAACTAGCACTCAGGTGTTAATTTTCGGGGGCTGGTGGCTGGGTCTAAACGTGAACAAAGGGAGGGTACTTAACTTAAGTGCTTCCCCAGGGAGGGGGCTACTGCCCTCAGACCCCCAAGATAGACTTGGGGTACTGACCATATATTAGTGTTGCAATGCATGATAAGTTAACAGTGAAAAAAGCTAAGAAATCGGATGGGGCTGGCAGGGCTCGAGACTAACGATGTCCCGTCGTCCCGGGTACGATCAAATATTGATTTGGGACGAACAGAAATCATTGCCGGGACACAAACGGGACGAAGAGGATTTTTTTTTTTCACAGGAAATGTCAATTAGCCGACTGTCAGTGCGCGCACATATTGCTGTCAAACGGTGCGTGTCTCGTGCCGACTTAGTTGACAGAGAGACGGCAACATTATCATGTGGGGTTCACTGAAGTCTAAACGTTGCGTGATTTGCCGAATCCAATGACTATCTCCGCCTCCCAACGCAGCGATACGCTAATCCAGCATCAAGCTCCCGCCCACCATTCTGATCAGCAAACCACAGGTCGCGCTGCAGCAGCACCAAATTTATCTCGACATCGAAAAAGAAAGAAGTTAAAAAATGCCAGGAACTGGTGATACTTGCTGTGTGCGTGAACATAATCCCTTGGACATGAATTGACGGTACGTTTTTATTGATATATCATTGGGATCCCCCTCCGAAATTGGTCAACACGTCACCATGCATTTTGGCCGGAGCTTATTAAAAAAGCACGGTGGACACGGTGGACGCGCGGTGGACACCTTACGTCTGTGTTTATAATGAATGAATGAATGGTAAAACGGATTATATTGAAACATAGTGCGAGCACTCACAACAACTATTCACACAATTTAAAACAGCCCATATTTATTATAGTTGACAGTCGCACGAGACCACTATACAAGAACCGCGAAAATATCAGAATGTTATAAAAAAAAAAAAACGCTATACTGGCATCCTCTCAGTGAAGAGAGCACCGCAAATATGCTGCGCTATTTGAAGAGGATAAACACAGCAGAAGAAGATGGAGAACAGACACACACTGACCAACAGGGAACTGCATCCAACAATACAACCCCTGACTCTAACGTAAGGACACATTTAAATAACAGAAGTGTAATGTTATCTGCAACGCCCCAACCCTCCAATGGACACCTTCAAAACTGCTCTAAAAACACACCTCTTGACCAAGGCTTTTCCCCATCAGTTAGTTTAGATTAGATTAGGTCCATTATCCATTATCCCTAACATTCCCTCATCCCCTTTTTCCCCCCTATTTCCCTAGCCCTATTTTTGTCCTGATTGTGAAGCGACCTTGGGTTCTATGAAAGGCGCTATATAAATTTGATCTATTATTATTATTATTATTATTATTGGAACTGTATATAGTTATCGACACGTTCTAGTTATAGCTGCTTATTATCTTTGTGCTTACAATAATCAAAAGGTACGGTACACAGTTGGTCTCACCCTCTGTGCCATTATCAGCACAAAATATGTCCCCATATGATCAAATTGACGTTGATATATTATATATATAAAAAAAAAATTGGGACGGTTTACATTCACTTTGGGACGGTTAAAACTGTATTTCGGGACGGTTCTGGGACGGTGGTGAAAAAAGTTAGTCTGGAGCCCTGGGGGCTGGGACATTTGGGACGAATAAAAATGTAAGATGAAAATCTCCCCAGCCTGTGGGAGGCAGTGGAGGTGTGAAATCTGGCCCGGTCCAGAACAATAGGAGTCACACATTCAGTTTGGAGTGGAGTGGTGGAGTAGTGGTAGAGGAGCAGTAGAGGCTTGATTTTTCAGGGCTGTATCTGTATGTTAAAGGAACACTCCAACATTATGGGAAATGTGCTTACCGTCTTCTCCAGAGTCAGACAAGACGATATAGATACCAATTTCCTCTGTGCTTACTCAAATAAAAGTCAGAGTATCTGGCTAGAAACACACTTGAGTAAAAGTCTAAACGTTTCTACTTTTAAATGTGTTAAGTACTAAAAAGTAAAAGTTTAAACTTTTTTTCTGACTGTCTATACTTCTGATAGCAGGTGTTTAATCAAAGATCCCCGCTTTCTAGTCTTGCACAAGGACCAATCTGCATGGGTATGGGCGGGTTAATTTTCCATTCATGGGGATTTGATTGGCTGTTTTTAAATAAAGTGGAGCCGCAGGATTAATAACACTAACGTTAGTTCGGCCAGAGAAACAAATATACTAATAAAAATGGTTGGACCTGCGAGATTTGTACTTTGTAGGACTGCATTTTAAATGTAAGGAGTAAAAAGTATGTTTTTTTTCTCTGAAATGTAATTGAGAAGTACAAGTATACAAACCTAATAATACTTGAGTAAAGTACAAATCCCCCAAAACAGTACTTAAGTATTTTAACAAAGTACAATTACTCAAGTACTTTACACGCCTGGTTTTAGTCAATGTGTTCCTTTAAAAAACACAGTCTTATCTATTCCGCCACCTGAAAAGGATCCAATTCAGGAGGCGAAGTGGGAAGTATTTAACTTAGGAGTGAGTTTACACCACTCCTCATTACACGTCATGCACCCAAATCAACCTCGTTACACGTCATGCACCCAAATCAACCTCGTTACACGTCATGCACCCAAAGTAACCTCGTTACACGTCATGCACCCAAAGTAACCTTGTTACACGTCATGCACCCAAAGCAACCTCGTTACACGTCATGCACCCAAAGCAACCTCGTTACACATCCTGCACCCAAAGCAACCTCGTTACACATCCCGCACCCAAAGCAACCTCGTTACACATCCTGCACCCAAAGCAACCTTGTTACACGCAGGCCCGGACTGGCCATCGGGAGCACCGGGAGTTTTCCCGGTGGCCTGGCCTGCACATATAAAAAAAAAATATATATAAAAAGAAAAATTAATACTTTTTTTTATTATAATTTTTTATTTATTTATTTTTTGCCAGGCCATTGTTTCTAGTTGTGGCGGCGGTGCGGCGCGATAGTTTTTAGATAACCTAGATGGGTGGGGAAAAACCAGGAGTTCACTGTCTGCGACAGCGTTGGAGAACTAGCTGACTCTCTCTTCCTCAAGCGGACAGTCGGACACACACACACACAATGGAGCCGTGCTGCCGCTTGTGATTGGTGGAGGCGGGACCTGGCGATACAACTGATTGACAGCGGAGGCGGCGAATGGAATGGCAGATGCACACTCCCACTTTTCTGGAAGGAGTTGTTAAATCTGACATTACAAAAAACAATGTGTGGTGGTTATGATTGGGGCTGAAGTTGAATAAACAATTTATGAAAGAGAGAGATAATTCACACCTTTGCCACACCTTTGCAATTACACACCTTTGCCACATTGGCTACAAACATAATCACTGCAACGTTATCGAAAAAATAAGAATCTGATCAGACACAAGGGTTAAGTTGTTGTTCCCTTTCTAATTTCATCAAAAACATCTAGTCTAGTTAATGTGATCAATATTATTTGACAATTGATGCTTTTTGTTTGAAATTTCAGTCAGTGAGCTCATACTTTGAGCTCATTTAATAGTTAAAATGATTGAGACAACGCAATCTTCTGTCTTCGTTGTGCATGCATGTGTGTGCTCAGTTTGCTCACCACACGCGATACATGTGTCACTATTCTGGCAGTGGCTACTGTTATTAGAGTATTGTAATGAAAGGTCTGTTATTTAATGTTTGTGTAAAGGGCTATTTTAACTGTTGATGGGTAGTGCATCAGTAAAGTGAATATGGTATTGTGCTCTTGCTCTGTTTGAATAGGTGGAGAGAGTGGTTAACTGTATTATAATAGTAAATAGAAAAATATGTTGTGCTCTTGCTTTTTTCTTTTTGAAGGTGGAGAGAGTACCATTGCTAGTGCCACAACCATTTTATTTGAGGTTCATAACAGTACATTGTACTAAGCAATTGTTGGCTCATTAGTTAGTGATTCACATGCACTAAAATTCACCATAATGCAGGAAATTAAGTCTTTGTAACAAAAAAAATCCGGGTGGGGGACCCCCAGACCCCCCGCTTAAAAAGTGGCCTGATTGGGGCTATATTTCGCGCTATATCTCCCGGTATGAATTCTTTCCCCAGTCCGGCCCTGGTTACACGTCATGCACCCAAAGCAACCTCGTTACAAGTCATGCACCCAAAGCAACCTCGTTACACGTCATGCACCCAAATCAACCTCATTACACATCCTGCACCCAAAGCAACCTCGTTACACATCCTGCACCCAAAGCATTTATTCAACCTTGTTACTAGGGGTGTAAAGGTACACGTATCCGTACCGAACCGAACCGTTTCAGTGTGTACCGTACCGTACCGAACAGCTGTGTACTGTAGTGTACCGAACGAATACAACGGTATGTTAACCACTAACGACCGCCCACAATCTTCACAATCTAATATAATTATTATTATTTAAAAAAGAATTGACAAGTCGATTCTTAATTTCAATATAGAATATTCGTTGACAGCCCTACAAGTACAATTAGTTACTGCACGCTAAATCACACCGAACCTTGACTTCAAAACCGAGGTACGTAACGTACCGTGGTTTTTGTGTACCGTTACACCCCTACTCGTTACACATGCACCCAAAGCATTTATTCAACCGTGTTACACATGCACCCAAAGCATTTATTCAACCTGTAATTATCCAGGACTTCAAATCTCTTTTTCAAGAGAGACCTAGCCAAGGTAGCAGGAGTAGGCCTACACAATAATTACAGACAATATAACAGTACATAAAACAATACAGAGAGACAGCTGTTCAGTCTGGCAGAAAACATGGCATCTCAGAAACATTAACGCATTTACACTCCTCAGTTCCAATCTTTTAAAATCACCCAGAGGTATGAGATTCACTAAATTCAGCTCTTCCTGCAGATTATTCCACGCCCACGGTGCATAATATGAGAAAGCTGTTTTTTCCCAGTTATGTTGGAGCCATGGAAGCATTATAGAGCAAACAGTTCTGGGAGCTAATATACTGTAGCTGCTCGAGTTCAGGTACAGTTTACCTAGAATCGCTCAACTGAATTGTATTAAAGCCCAAAGAGATCTGAAGGCAAGCTTTGCTAATTCACCGCATCGGCACGCTGCGATAGTGAACAGCCGTATGGCCCTCCTCCTGAATACGCTGGTACGATCCCCAACAGATGGTAACCACCACCAGAGCTGCTGCCAAAGTCAATGGCGCTTGTTAAATTAACATCTGGCTCTGTCATTGAGTTGTATACACAAGTCACAGAGAGAGGTCTAAAGTATATTCAGGTGCCAAACATAATTAAATGCCAAGTCAATGTTCCACTCTGATAGAGGACTGTGTCGAGTCAAAGACAACGCTTCTCCCAGATGTCTCACTCTCAACACAGCTGACAGTGGTTACTCATTTGTGACTCATCCTAGTTTAATTTCCCTTAAAATACCCAAATCAGGGATTTTCCTATCATTAAAATTAGGGTTGTATTCATATACTGTACATTCTGAAATTGCTTGATTTTGTAAGTGGAAAATATTATATTTTGTATTCTATTGCCCCATCATAAATTAAGATGTAGGGCTGTAATAAAATAGACACCAAAATACAACAAATTATATGTATCTCTGTTGTCTACTGTTAGTCCTTGTATTAAGGGCTCAGTCAACCAACAAAATAGTTAAAATAATGTTTCGTAAATGTAATTTTCTTTATTTAAATGTGTATATACGTGTTACATTTGGATCATGGTTTGGGCCTTTAAACACAACCAACTGTGTAAAGGAATGATGTGATTCAATCCTAAAGATTCACGTCAGCCTTAATAAGTTAAAGATGTAGATCAAAGAGTCTGATCTTCCCTGGTGGATCACTGATTGGTCAGTTGAAGCCTCTCAGTGATCAAACAAACATCCTCCATGCTGCTTGATCCCTTTAGATTTAACTCTTTCACAACCGTCTGTAGTGTGATAGTAAAGGGATAACCTTCTGTAGTGTGGTAGTGAAAGGGTTAACCTTCTGTATTGTTGCAGTGAAAGGGTTAACCGTTTGGTAGTGTGGCAGTGAAAGGATCAGGTTGGTAAAAAAAAGTTGGTAAACTCTACTTCCCAAATACAACGGTGAGTCAATCGACTTTAGGTGGCTATACCTTCAAAGCTGCACTATGTAAGGCACTGGAATTTACCAACACACTTCTCTCTCTCTCTCTTTCTAACACACTACCCCCCTCTCACTCTCTCTCTATATATATACATAGCCTTCATGTAACTGAGGGGTACAATTCCCTGACTGTATTAATAAGTATGGTATCATTAAACCACTACTGCGTTATGTACATTACTACTGGCCATACAGTACACAGGTATATGTGATGAACACTCCCACAAGAACACGGCTTCACAACAAATATCGTTTAGAAGAATATTTATTAGCAGCACGAAGATTATCTTACATTACTTTACTTATCAAGATTGAGAGTTGCGCTTGTAAGGCGAAGAATGTGCATGAATAGGTCAAGAGCGTAAGTCCATGAGAATATTACGCAGGAGATAATTAATACCACCTGTATCATAAGAATTATATATGGTACACTAGTAGGGCAGCTGGAGATACTAATAGGGTCCCTCCGGTTGTAGGCCAGCAGGGGAGAGGATTTGTCGGTAGCGAAAGTCTGGGTCAACGAGGAATAAGGAGACTCCAGGTACAGGAGACAGTGCAATAATCCCTTGATCCGCAGACGAACAACAGCTATTCTCCGGTATGCAGTGCCGCATGGAGGAAAGCTAGCCAGCCTCAGGGGTCCTAGAGGCGGGCTCGACGATGCTCCTCACAGGGTAAATCCCACACAGTTGTGGGTGTAGACGATTCTCCGCTCCATCAGCTACAGGACCAAAGCAAATATAATCCAGCCGAAAAGGGCTCTGTAGTCGTCGGGGTAGGTTATCCAGTGTACATATCCACACGGTTCTCGTCTAGGGCTCCTCGGATGACGGCACCAGGTTAAGCCGCCCAGCCTGGATAAGCACACTAGCTCGGTACGAGGAATCGTTGGTAATGCTGGTCACTGTAGAACGGTAGCCGCACGATACACTATACATAATAGACTATTACTTAATAATAGAATAGGTCGAACTCGACGATACAGCGTTAAACTCTGACACTTCAGCTATCAATTCGCACGCGGTCTCAAGGCTCTATTTCGGTGCAAGGTTGCTCACTTCACTTGGTCGTTGACTCGTGATGAAGGCTTTAACGTTTGAGGGTAACACGTTTCTAGGTTAACTAACTGCTGTATCCACCTGCAACGTATTTATACGTAAGGTGAACAATCTAGTACCAGCCTTATTTCTGTCTCGTATTCTTGCGCAAACCTGGGCATGTTCAGGCATGTCTTAGCGGTGACTTTGAACTAGACATTGGGGGGTATGGCCGTGGCGCCTAGGGGATCGCTTCCAATAGGAGAACGAATATTATGGTCTGTCCTGTACCAGGTAAAGGGATATTCCGTGTATATGTACAAAGAATATACAAGGGATATCAAACGATATACAAATACTATACAATATATCTCAAGTAATAAATATATATATTCGGTTTAATCTGACCCTTCGTAACAGCCGCCTCCTAATTAGTCCGCACCTAATTAGATAAGCAGAGACAGATTAACCGCACTGTCCACTACTCAATGTCCGTTGTGAGGGTAGGGCAGTTCACAAAGTCAGTGGGTCATGGTCGTCATTAAGAGAGTCGGGGAGCCTTGGCAACTCTATCAGCCTCGCCACGGGTCGGGTGTATGTCCGCCCCTGGACTAGCACTTCTGCCGCTCTGACCTTTCCGTCGGCACCAGTGATCACTTTGCTTACGCGGCCGGCCGGCCCCGCAGCTCGGGGTAGTGACTGGTCTATGATCACGACGACTGTGTCCACTTTTAAGTTGTCCCCGTCCTTGGTCCGCTTCTGACGGGCTGGAAGGGATGGTAGGGGGGTTAGGAGGAAGCGGGCCTGAGACTGCTTTGATCTGTGCTTGGCTGCGCCTCCACCTCCTCCGTCTGTTTCTCTTGTTTGCTCTGTACCCCGTCTGAGGAGGGGCCGGTTCCGGCCGCCCCATCAAGGAGTCGCTTGGGGTGGTGGGTTCGAGGTCAGCTACGTCTGGAGCGCAGCTGAGGGGGGTGGAGTTCCGAACTCCCTCTTGTGCCCACGGTTCTCTCACAGGCCTCTCGCTTAATGTCAATAGCCTCTCAACGGGCTGTACGGGAGAGTGGCCGGTGTCGCTCACCTTTGTGTGTAGGCAGCGTGTGGACGTGGGTTGACTGTCAAGTCCGTAGAGGGGGCCCTGGAGCGTCCACCCCAGTCGGGTCTGAACCGCGACTGGGCATCCTTTGGGTCCGATGTGGGCCGCCTCAATTGGGAGAATGAGGTCCGCGTGGTCGGAGCCGATGAGCAGGGTCGGTGTGGCGCCGTCGATAAGCGGTATAGGTAGTTGACGTAGGTGCACATACTTCGCCATCAGCTGTGGGATGGGGTAGGTGTACTGTGATAGGCCTATGTCGTGGCTGGTGAAGACGTTGGTAATACTATACTGCTTCTCGGGCTGGTCCACCGCTGCTATCTTGAAGGAGACCTTTTCACCCTTTATGGTCTTCTGGTCTCTTCTGATGGTGCGTATTGTCATGGTACCTTTGGCACCCCGCAGGCCCAACTGGGCTGCGGCGGAAGCGAGGAGGAGAGTCTTTTCAGACCCATCGTCCAGGACGGCGTAAGTGTCCAGGACCTTGTCCTCGTAGCTCAGGAGCACTCTGACCACTTTGATGAGCACTCGGGGGGTCCCGCTATGCTGGTCAATGTGGAGCACTCCTGTTGGTCGGTTGCTTTGGATCTTCTGGAGTGGTGCCGACTCGCGGTCGTCCGAGTAGCACCGTGACTCCCAGTGTCTGCTGTAGCAGTCGGTACACCAGGGGGCGGTCTGGTGGATCTTCGGTACTGGTGCCACCGCCTCGGCCTGGTACATTACCGTGACGGGCCCACTTTGTTGTCCTGGCGGACGCCTGTTGATGTCATGCAGGACCTCCAAGTGGGCACCGCCGCACCTGCCGCACTTCTTCTTCAAGCGGCACTCAGCTGCCATATGGCTGCGCACGCAGCGGAAGCAGCGGCGGTGGTCTTTGATCCACTGACTCACCTCGTCCGTGGTCAGCTTCCCGAAAGTGTCGCATTGATACAGCCGATGTTCCCCTTCACAGTACTGGCATTCAATCTTCCACTCCTCTTTCGTCGAGGGGATGTTGTGGTTCTTGTGCTGCGGTACTGATTCGGCTTGGTGCATAACGGTCACCGACCGGCGGTTAACATTTGATCCCCGAGGTCCTGGTCTTGGGCTTGGTCCACTCCATACGAACGTGTCCAGTCGTAGGCTGCTGACCTCCCTGGCGAGGAAATCAGATAAGTCTAGGAGGGATGCCTCTGGGCCGTTGGGGTCACGGTGGTCTCTCTGCCGCCGAAAACGCTCTTGTCGGGCGGGAGGGAGCTTCTCTAATATCCTTTCTACATTAGAGTTAGCGTACAGTTCGTATATCCCTTTTTCCTTTTGGGACCCCAGCATCCCTACCAGGGACTGTACCTTGATAGAGAGGTCATCTAATGCTCTGTTGTCTCTGGCTGGGGGGAGACGGTCGATGTCTCTTATCTCTTGTATCACGTAGTCCCATATGCGTCCATAACGTTGGTCGAGGGCTACTAGAGCCGCGGTGTATGGGGTAATTGAGTTGGAATATGCCAGCGCTATATTATGCGCTCTGGGCACCTTCAGGTGCTTGAGTAGGATAGCATACTTGTACGTCTCATCGGGGACATCGGACATCATTGTCTCTAAGCACATTCGTAGCTCTGTGTACTGTGCTCTGTTCTCGTGTGTGAAGTCCGGGAACGTCGGTGTGCCAAGGTACGATGCCATGGATGGCTGGCACATCGGTGAGCGTTGGGGGAGAGGCCTCCTGGGCGAGTCTCCCCGTACGTGTCGTCGTGGGCTGGTACTTGGTGGGTACCAAGGCCCGGGTACCCAGGTGCTGTTCCTCGGTGCTGACGGTGCGTCAAACTCACCCGTGAGTTGAGTCGGGGGTTTGTAGCGCAGTGACTCGGGGCTGACGTCTGGGCTGTACTGGGCCTCCTGGTCCAGAGTACGTTGCTGCTGGTCGGCTTGACATTCATCCTCTTCCTCTTCCTCTTCCTCTGCTAGGTCCTGGAGTCTTCTGTTCAGTCTCTCGGCGTGGTCCGGTTCTTCCCGGTTGCTGGGTCTCGTATGGACCGGCCGGGGAGGGGGTTCGGAGACGTGGACAGGATCCTCCTGTTGGCGGGGTCCCGGGTCGCTTGGTCGGGTAGGGGAATGTGTCCTAGACCCTTGTCGTGATGATCTCCGGGAGCTCCGTGCGGAGAGAGGGGGTGTCGCCATGGCAATCAATTTGTCCATCATCTGCGCCTGCAGCCGGTCGCGCTCTGCCTCGCGCTGGGCATGGGCGGCGTCGCGCACTGCTTCGCGCTGGGCATTGGCGGCGTCGCGCTGTGCATTGGCGCTGGCATGGGCGGCGTCGCGCTGTGCATTGGCGGCGGCGCACTGTGCATCGGCGTGGCTTCTTTCAATGTTCTCTTCCGTCTGAAGGCGTCTGGTCTCCAGTCTTATGCGGTCGTCTTCACTCCTTTGTTGCGCCTGGAAGCGCTCTCGCTCGGTTGCAGCGTGTTCGCGCTCACTGAGGGCTTGCGCTTGGAGTTGCGCGTGAAAGCGATCTCGTTGGTCTGCAGCTTGTTCGCGCTCGCTCGTCTGTTGCGCTTGGAGTCGATCGCGTTCACCCTGAAGTCGATCGCGTTCGGTGGAGGCTGCCAGGGTGGCGATGAATGCCTGCGCCAGCATCTTGTCCGCCTCGCTGGGGGAAGACACCGACGGAGGTGATCGGCTTCTGGCAGTGCTCGTTGGAGATCTGTTCTCTGGGCGCGCCTCGAGGTCCGTCTCTTGGGCGCGCTTCTCTTCTGGTAGTGGGTCGGGTTCTGTCCCTGGAGCGCTTTCTTTATCCTGGAGCTCTCCGGGGACCGTCCCGTTGACGTCGTCGGGGGGTAAAGTCATGTCATGTCCCTCCTGGTCCCCCCCGTGGGCTTGGTCAGTTTCGTTAGAACCCACTGGGGTCTCTACTGGCAGGGTCGCCTGGTCGGTAGGTTTTGACATGCTTTGACTATCCGCTTTATTTATTTTATCCGTTTTTAACGTCTGTATAAAGCTAGGTAGTAGACTGGCAGCGTAGTCCTCTAGGTAACGAGGTGGCTGCCGTCTGCGCTCCGGGCGATCTAGCTTAGGAGAACCGTTTGTGGAGTGTTCACCGCTGGCCATGTCAATATTAATATTATATTAATATTACGCTAATTACCCTCCGGCTCGAAGGACCAATTGTAACTGAGGGGTACAATTCCCTGACTGTATTAATAAGTATGGTATCATTAAACCACTACTGCGTTATGTACATTACTACTGGCCATACAGTACACAGGTATATGTGATGAACACTCCCACAAGAACACGGCTTCACAACAAATATCGTTTAGAAGAATATTTATTAGCAGCACGAAGATTATCTTACATTACTTTACTTATCAAGATTGAGAGTTGCGCTTGTAAGGCGAAGAATGTGCATGAATAGGTCAAGAGCGTAAGTCCATGAGAATATTATGCAGGAGATAATTAATACCACCTGTATCATAAGAATTATATATGGTACACTAGTAGGGCAGCTGGAGATACTAATAGGGTCCCTCCGGTTGTAGGCCAGCAGGGGAGAGGATTTGTCGGTAGCGAAAGTCTGGGTCAACGAGGAATAAGGAGACTCCAGGTACAGGAGACAGTGCAATAATCCCTTGATCCGCAGACGAACAACAGCTATTCTCCGGTATGCAGTGCCGCATGGAGGAAAGCTAGCCAGCCTCAGGGGTCCTAGAGGCGGGCTCGACGATGCTCCTCACAGGGTAAATCCCACACAGTTGTGGGTGTAGACGATTCTCCGCTCCATCAGCTACAGGACCAAAGCAAATATAATCCAGCCGAAAAGGGCTCTGTAGTCGTCGGGGTAGGTTATCCAGTGTACATATCCACACGGTTCTCGTCTAGGGCTCCTCGGATGACGGCACCAGGTTAAGCCGCCCAGCCTGGATAAGCACACTAGCTCGGTACGAGGAAGCGTTGGTAATGCTGGTCACTGTAGAACGGTAGCCGCACGATACACTATACATAATAGACTATTACTTAATAATAGAATAGGTCGAACTCGACGATACAGCGTTAAACTCTGACACTTCAGCTATCAATTCGCACGCGGTCTCAAGGCTCTATTTCGGTGCAAGGTTGCTCACTTCACTTGGTCGTTGACTCGTGATGAAGGCTTTATCGTTTGAGGGTAACACGTTTCTAGGTTAACTAACTGCTGTATCCACCTGCAACGTATTTATACGTAAGGTGAACAATCTAGTACCAGCCTTATTTCTGTCTCGTATTCTTGCGCAAACCTGGGCATGTTCAGGCATGTCTTAGCGGTGACTTTGAACTAGACATTGGGGGGTATGGCCGTGGCGCCTAGGGGATCGCTTCCAATAGGAGAACGAATATTATGGTCTGTCCTGTACCAGGTAAAGGGATATTCCGTGTATATGTACAAAGAATATACAAGGGATATCAAACGATATACAAATACTATACAATATATCTCAAGTAATAAATATATATATTCGGTTTAATCTGACCCTTCGTAACACTTCAACTTGTACACACATGTGCACACACACAGCTGTCTCGTAAGTATATGTCTTTATACAGATATCTCCGTACATCATATCTATAATTCATATTATGTACGTCAATGCTCCACTTGTTTTGTCTACTCTCCTGTATAAATACTTTGTTAGCTCGCCATTCTAGAGATATCTGGGCTATAGGGGCCACTGCAGTTACCTAGATCAGCGGTTCCCAAACTTTTTTGGCTGTGCACCCCCCGTCACCTCCCGACCTAGGCAACAGTCTATTCATAGGCGCACTAAAGGCATCAGATTTAATCCAATAAGAACACATACCAAAGTGCAGTAGCCCTATGAGCTCTCACGTTCACAAAAATTGGGAGAATAATAATATGAAACCAAGTAAAGATCCTCGCCTTAGAGAGCGCACAACAATTAACCAGCTATCAATCAGCAGCAGTTATTAAGGTAACACCAGTAATTTTAGTCAAATTGCAACAAATAAAATACTTCACCACACGAAAGAACTAAATGAGAATTACATGCATATACTCAGAAACAGATTGGCCAAAAAACTAAAACAAAACACATTTTCATGGATTTTCAAGTGCAGTAGCCTGCAGAAAGAGAGCAAGGGGGCAGATAGAGTGAGTGGAAGGGAAGGGAGAGAGAGAGACAGAAAGGCATAATTCCCAGTAGGCCTGAGATTAATCATAATTGCAATTGCTTTTGCTTGGGTAAGGGTTTGTGTTGTTTTCTCTGTTATAGTGGAGTCATGTTCTACCTGCGTTTAATTTTAAATTAATATATTAAAACCAGCACTAACCTGGTAGCAATAATAATATTCCGGGCGGCCCAGGCCGTCACGCACTCGAGCGCACTTCGCAGCACTTTGCCCTCGTCTGTCGGCTTAATGCGACGGATCAGTGGCGGCCGGTGGGTACTTCGCCACTAGGGGCGCTATACCAAATATTTTGCAAACATGTACAGTACAGTACTGTACCACGCAAGACTCATGGCAAGACATGAGCGATTCGACTCACGCTCACGGCAATGAATCGGCTCTTATGAACGAGTCGCTCAGCTGTTACTACAACAACACACAACCAGTCAAATAAAGTATAGTCTAGACTCTAATTCACAACTTGAAACACAATATAAATTGAAAAGTTAGAAACAAAACTCGCCCGTCTCCAAACACAGGCAGATCTCTCCCTCTCTCCTTCTCTCTCTCACACACAGCGCGACGTGGAATCGATTCGTTACACAATCAGACCTATTATATACCAAGAATAACTTCAGTATGAGTACAGGGCTGTACACATATTTTGCATATTGTTAAACGAGCCAAGGCTAGCTATTAAACTATCGATATGAATCGAAAATCTGGGACCCTGATGTAAACAAGACAAACGTCTTTCTCTGGTCTGCATCCCCTTAACAATTGTGTGTATTGAGCCGTACTGTATTGTACCCATTCTGCAATCTGTTAATAAAGTTCTCATTCATTCATTCATTCAAACATAGACGATATTGAACAAGCCATAATCCACATATTTTCAATCCGAGAGAGCTGCAGTAGTTAAATCAATGAGCCATCGACATAGTCAGTGTGGTAAGTAACGTTATTATTGCATCCAAGATTGATACACGGCTGGCTAGGCAGTTGGTAGTCATAGTCTTGTGTTATAAAATAAATAAACAATCAGCAATGTCTCGCTTCATGAATGGCCAGCAGTAGTACTGCTCCTAAAAAAAACGATTTACAAACGTTAACGTTAAGCACAGAGAGAGAGAGAGAGAGAGAGAGAGAGAGAGAGAGAGAGAGAGAGAGAGAGAGAGAGAGAGAGAGACTCACTGTTTAGTTGAAACGTCCAGGGCAGGAGAGCTTGATAAACATGTATAATCCGCCATATAGCTTGTTAGCCAAGTGTTAGCTGAGCTCGTTAGCACAACACTCAACAAGTACATTCCTTTGTCCATTTCCGCTCGAACAGACTGCAAACTACCTGGCGTTCTATCGCCATGCTCTAAGACAAACTCTAACCTTAACCAACTTTGAAAGAGTGCCTAAGCTTAACAGTCTAAAGACAGTGGCGGCCGGTGGGTACTTCGCCACTAGGGGCGCTATACCAAATATTTTGCAAACATGTACAGTACAGTACTGTACCACGCAAGACTCATGGCAAGACGTGAGCGATTCGACTCACGCTCACGGCAATGAATCGGCTCTTATGAACGAGTCGCTCAGCTGTTACTACAACAACACACAACCAGTCAAATAAAGTATAGTCTAGACTCTAATTCACAACTTGAAACACAATATAAATAGAAAAGTTAGAAACAAAACTCGCCCGTCTCCAAACACAGGCAGATCTCTCCCTCTCTCCTTCTCTCTCTCACACACAGCGCGACGTGGAATCGATTCGTTACACAATCAGACCTATTATATACCAAGAATAACTTCAGTATGAGTACAGGGCTGTACACATATTTTGCATATTGTTAAACGAGCCAAGGCTAGCTATTAAACTATCAATATGAATCGAAAATCTGGGACCCTGATGTAAACAAGACAAACGTCTTTCTCTGGTCTGCATCCCCTTAACAATTGTGTGTATTGAGCCGTACTGTATTGTACCCATTCTGCAATCTGTTAATAAAGTTCTCATTCATTCATTCATTCAAACATAGACGATATTGAACAAGCCATAATCCACGTATTTTCAATCCGAGAGAGCTGCAGTAGTTAAATCAATGAGCCATCGACATAGTCAGTGTGGTAAGTAACGTTATTATTGCATCCAAGATTGATACACGGCTGGCTAGGCAGTTGGTAGTCATAGTCTTGTGTTATAAAATAAATAAACAATCAGCAATGTCTCGCTTCATGAATGGCCAGCAGCAGTACTGCTCCTAAAAAAAACTATTTACAAACGTTAACGTTAAGCACAGAGAGAGAGAGAGAGAGAGAGAGAGAGAGAGAGAGAGAGAGAGAGAGAGAGAGAGAGAGAGAGAGAGACTCACTGTTTAGTTGAAACGTCCAGGGCAGGAGAGCTTGATAAACGTGTATAATCCGCCATATAGCTTGTTAGCCAAGTGTTAGCTGAGCTCGTTAGCACAACACTCAACAAGTACATTCCTTTGTCCATTTCCGCTCGAACAGACTGCAAACTACCTGGCGTTCTATCGCCATGCTCTAAGACAAACTCTAACCTTAACCAACTTTGAAAGAGTGCCTAAGCTTAACAGTCTAAAGAACTTGCAGTCACGGCACGCTCATCTAAGACAAACAGCTGCATGCATCTCACAACAACACAACTATCTCCACCGAGAGACCTAGGACCAACCTAGGAACCAAGCTAGAAGCTAGAATTGGAACATTAGAAATTGGATTCGGAAATTCTGCCATGGAAAAAAATACTGGCGTCGGCCAATCAGAGAGCGTCTCCGCGAAATGCGGCTATGGAAATTCTTCACGGAAGTTCACGCTGCTGCCTAGACCGCTTCAAATCGCGCTCGGATTCCAACATAATAGTCATATTTCAACGCACAACGCCGTATGCACTGATTGGCTGTGACGGAGACAGCGATCAAACTGTGACGCGCACTCAGAGCGCTATCGCTTCTAGCCCGGGCGAGAAATACGAAAAAATCAAAAAAAACGTCACTTCCTGCTCATGAAAACGATGTTTTTTTAATTTAGATAATAACGTTATATTGTGCATTGGAAATACAAACATACTTAAAATGAGTAAATATTATTCATTTTAAACATGTTTATATTATTTATAGGGCTATAAAACACAAAAACGAAAAAGTTTTATTGTCTTCTTCTCTGATTTAACAGCAGCTGGCCAGCAGGTGGGTCGGCGCCCTTGCGCCCCTAGTGGCGAGCCGCCACTGCGACGGATGGGCCTGCATCTGTGCACCAAGCTCTGCGAAGTTTGCTGATTTGGCTTGAAGACAGTTGAATGCGCAAGTCCTTCTCAACATCATGCAGTCTTTGGCGATATCTTGTCTTCACTGCTGTGTGAGCAGAGAATCCAGCCTCGCATAGATAGCTTGTGGCGAAGGGCATTAAAATCCTCACGGCTTGCATTGCCAGGTCTGGGTATAATGCTGACATTGCCTCGGTCCAAAAATCCACAAGTGGCTTTCGTTTGAACCGCAGCAGCAACGCTCCATCAGATGGTCGATCAGCTGTTGCTGCTGTTGTAGTGACAGGAGGGGAAACTTCAAATGGGTTGAATCCACGTCTACTACTTCTACTCATGTACAATAGAGAGCATCTTGACCGGCAACATCACCTCCTGGTTTGGGAATAGCACTGCACAAGACCGAAGCAGACTACAAAGAGTGACACGTTCAGCCGAACGCACAATTGGAGGGGGGCTCCCCACCCTCCAGAACATTTACAACAAGCGCTGCACGGGCAAGGCTAAGAGAATCATTAAAGACTCCAGTCACCCGAACAACTGCCTCTTTGAACTGCTGCGGTCAGGCAAGCGATACCGGAGTCTCAAGGCGAGCACAGAAAGACTCAGAAGAAGCTTCTATCCCCAGGCCATCAGGCTGCTAAACGAACAATGAATGAACACTACACAACAACAACCACCAAACGCACATAGCACACACATCCACACGCACACACTCACTTTAAACAAACACACTGTAGCACCCACTCCACACACTTTATAGCACACACCCACTTTAAACAAACACACTGTAGCACCCACTCCCCACACTTTATATTTATTGATGAAGGATTGCACTACAACTCGTACACCTTACTGTAAATTGTACCTAAAATTGTACCTCATCCCATTTCTGCTTTGCACTAGATAGTACTGTACATTAGTACACTGCATAGTATTGTATATTATATGGTAACTCAGAACATTGTACATATGTCTATACCGAACACTGTGACCTCATTTTTCTTCTTCTAAATTACATGCTATATTATGTTATTTGATACTATCTTGTCTAGCACAGTCTCTGGAGCATAACAGTAAGAAGCATTTTGTATGAAAGTATTCTGTACTTCTGTATGACAACTATTAAAGAACTTGAACTTGAGATGCATCCATAGGTGCAGTGGCGGCTGGTCAATAGGGGCGCCGCCCTCCCTGGTTAAAAGAGAGAAGAAGAAGAATTATTATTATTATATATATATTTTTTAGAGCCCTATAAATAAAATAAACATGTTTAAAATGAATAATATTTACTCATTTTAAGTATGTTTGTGTTTCCAATGCACAATATAACGTTAATATATCAAATATAAATAATTGTTTTCAGTTAACAGGAAGTGACTGTCTGATAGAGAATACGTTCCGTAGCCGCATTTCTCTCGGGCTAGCCGTAGCCGCATTTCTCTCGGGCTAGACGCAATAGCGCTTACAGTGGGCGTGCACTGGTTTCATCGCTGTATCCGTCGCAGCCAATCAGTGCGTAACGCGCTGTGCGTTGAAATATGATGTATTATGATGGAAGCCGGGCGCGTTTTAAAGCGATCTATTATCATCTAAGCAAGCAGCGCCAGTATTTTCCGTAGCCGCATTTCTCAGAGACGCTCTCTGATTGGCCGACGCGGCGACGCCAGTACTTTTCCGTAGCCGCATTTCTCGGTTTGGCTTAGAGCAGGGCGATAGAACGCCAGGTAGTTTGCACTTTGCAGCTGTTGGTTGGATGCAGTCTGGACAGGTCAGTGACGGGCTGACGGCAAGTTCTTTCGACGGTTAAGCTTAGGCACTCTTTCAAAGTTGGTTAAGGTTAGAGTTTGTCTTAGAGCATGGCGATAGAACGCCAGGTAGTTTGCACTGCAGGCTGTTCGATGCTGTTGTGTTGTGATGCAGTCTGGACAGTGGGCAGTGGATATACATCGACAACAGTCTGGGACTGTGGGACAGTCAGTGGACATACACTTTATCAAGCCCTCCGGCTGGACCACGTTTCAATTAAACAAAGTGAGTTCTCTCTCTCTCTCTCTCTCTCTCTCTCTCTCTCTCTCTCTCTCTCTCTCTCTCTCTCTCTCTCTCTCTCTCTCTCTCTCTCTCCATCTCTCGCTCTCAACACAGCGTGTTAATTTCGCAGCGCGTGATGCATAATGGCTGAATGAATGAATGGTAACTTGTTTAAAATGACAAGATATATATGTGTTCATTATTGGATTGATGATCATACGTGTACTAGTGTAGTATGAATGAACTCGCGCCCACCCAAATGTAGTTCACAGCGGCAATGGGAAATGTGTCCGTAGCTGCTCAGCGAGTTGGTTTAGGTGTTCATTAGGCTTTTTACAGGTTCACCCATGACAACTTAGTTTCCCTCCAAGAACACATGAAGTGTAGGGAAACACATGAGCATAAATACGCTGCCACAATAATAGCGCACCGGTCCCGCTCGCACGTCACGTAGTTATATTTTATTAGTAAAATAACACCATAGCACCGCCATTAGCCTTTTCATGTCACGCACCCCCAAGAGGGAGCTTGCGCACTACAAAGGGTGCGCGCACCACAGTTTGGGAACCACTGACCTAGATCTCTCCATGTTGCAACATGTCATTCTGTCAGTAAACTCTATCCTTAACTCATTCACCACCGTTCACGCATATATACGCGTTTGTCCGCCAATCGAATAACGCCAACCACGTATATATACGTTATTGTATCGTTATTTCTTTCATTCGCTATTTCCATTAATAAACAGGCAGGTGTGATACAGGTGTGTTATCACTGGGGATGGGTCTGAGATCGCAAAAGTCCAATACCGCCACCTAATGCCTTGCGGCCGCTATTGCACTCCATTTGAAACGATGTGGCTTGGTGTCTGGGCCTAGCTGCGGCGTGCGGGCGGGGTATAAATACTCCGGCACGACAAGCGCTTATAACATATGCATCGACGAGGGCCGGGCCCCCCCGGATCATGTTCAGTGCTGGATTACGTTGGAAACACGATCGCGATCAGTATTTGGAATGGCGATCATGCAGTACCTCTAATGCAGTACATTAGAGACAAGGTAAGGACTATATGTTATCAATCTTGCGTTGATCCGATAATTCTTTCCCCACGATTGGAGCGTGTGTCTGTGGTGTGTGTGTGTGCCGTGTCCCGTTGGTTGCGATCAAAGCACAGAGGGGCGACTTCCCCCCCCCCCCTCCTTTCATGCATCCATGATGAAACATAATACCGATAATCTAGCGTTGATTTCAGATTGATTATTGATCCAGTCGGCACGATTTATAGTGAAATGCAGTAAAACGCTGTTTGGCGGAGTTTCCTGGGATTACACAGAATTACTTGGAAACTATACTCATATTCACCACGGTATAAAACGGGAATGTATTGATGAAAAAATGATCTGTTTTTTGCATCTTGACCATAAGAAACTCAATGACAATCGACTATATCATTAGATCCATAGCTATAATATTTTATATAGTTTTAGCGCTACAAACACCGGCATGTACCCCCATTTCATTACAGCGCTGGCACAAATGGCCATACGCCCACAGCGACCTCTGGCGTCCAATGAGTTAATCAAAGACTCTGCTGTCCGCCTCTGTGAATAATATCTGGTCAAATGATTCCACGGGAGGCACCCTTGTGGCCATGAGAGGTAACTCTCTTACTCTGCCCCCACAGACTCTCGACTAAGAACCCCCCCCCCACTGACACACACACACCATCACACAGACACACACTGCCACTTTACTAACTCACTGCCACTTTACTGCCATTATTTTTATTTGAGAAGATTTGCAGAAGATGTTTTCCTTTTACCTCTATATTTATTTCACTCATTCATTTCATTTCTAGCTACTGTTTATATTGTATACAGTCCTGTATATTGTCTGTGTAGGCCTACATTGTGTCCTATATGTTACTTTATGTTTATATTAGATATTTTTATATACATTGTGGGAAGGGGGGAACGCAATTAAAATTGTCTGTATGTCTTGCACATTATGGGAAATTGACAATAAAGTTGACTTTGACTTCATTGTTTTGCACATGAAACAAACCGTGAGGATAAGAGAAAACAAGACATTTCTTCAAGGTAACTTTGTTGCATTTTTCTATTTGTGTCGTTCACATTTATTCCCTAGAAATGAGACTGTGGCCTATTTCCAATTTGCAGAGAATATTTTACACAAGCCTGGTCCTGCCCGACCAGCTGGGCTCAAGTGAGCGTTTCCGCCAGGTTACATGATTGATGTGTGGGGTGTTTGGGGGACTGACTGTTCCGGGGGGGGGGGGGGGGGAGGGGGTTCCCTTGCCTTCGAGCGACTTTGTACTATTGTACTTATTTTATGCCTATTCTTAAGTCTGCAAGTTTACATTGCACCACTTTTATTGTCTTTTATACCTATTGTTATGTCTGCAATTTATCCATTGTTTTTTTTATTCTGTCAATTTGTGTGCTGATTTTATGCCTATGTTCATTTTATACTAATTGCTGTGGTTAGGGATGCTCGATATTGGCTTTTTTACCGATACCGATATACCGATATTGTCCAACTCTTAATTTCCGATACCGATATCGACCGCTATCAACCGATACCGATATATGCAGGGTTCCCCCCCCCCCCAAAAAACTGAATAATTTCAGGTAATTAACATTACATATCTCTTGTTGTGGAATTAACACATTATGCATACTTTTGACAATAAATAAAACCTGAATTTGTTCTTACTTGCTTGCCTGGGTAAATAAAGGTTATAGAAATAGTTTTTTTTTTTTTAACCGATATTTTCCGATATCACATTTTAATGCCAATATCGGCCGATAATATCGGACATCTCTAGCTGTGGTGCACTCTGGACTGCGGTCCATGTGTGAAAAGTACTATATAGATAGTTATTCATATTTATTATTGTTATATTGTAGAAATGTGTGCATTGAAATGTCTGTAAAGTCTCGACGACATTGAAAATGAGGGTGACCTCAATTGTCTTTTGGAGACTAAATAAAGGTTGATGATGATGACATGCAGCTGATGGGGGGGTGTTCTCTTGTTCAGCCCAACTCTGTTGAAGTCATATTTCTTCCATGAAAGAATTACATAGCGCAGCTTCAATAACAACACCCCTGAATACAGTACACCTGCATGCTGAACACATACCGTGTTTCAACCTGGAGCAGATGATACCGTTTAAGTCGATCTGCAATCAATCTCAGGGCGTCGATAACCCGATTGACGTCTTGGTTCAGATAGGACGTTCCTGTCGATGAGGAATTAAAAAGCAACCGTCCACGGCTTACTGTAGCGACTCATAACGTACAGTCGTAAAATAAATATTTTATTATTATTTTTAAATGTTTTTTAAAGTGCCAATAACATGATTAAAATCCTGAAGTAATAATGTAAAACACTTTTGTATAACATAATAATGTATTACATTAAAAAGTGAGTAGAAATGTTTGAAGATCAACACTGTGTGTGTGTGTGTATGTGTGTGTATGTGTATGTGTATGTGTATGTGTGTGTGTGTGTGTGTGTGTGTGTGTGTGTGTGTGTGTGTGTGTGTGTGTGTGTGTGTGTGTGTGTGTAGGTGTGTGTGTAGGGGTGTGTGTGTGTGTGTGTGTGTGTGTTTGTTTGTTTGTTTGTTTGTTTGTTTGTTTGTTTGTTTGTTTGTTTGTTTAGATCGGGGATTCCAAAGAGATTGGACTCCAAAGTGGATGATGTATTGTACATATTCTGCACATATGGCACATGATGATGTAACAAGGTACATTTTTGGCAAAATACTCACAATCGGCAGCCGGTTGTCACGAGGGTCTCATGGTCACAGAGCAACACAGGTGTCTGACTTGTGTTTTTGGCAGCAAAGACCGCTCCTGATTGATCCAACGTGGTTTGCACAACAGAGATATAATTATTCCTCCCCCTCCCACCAAAAGAGAAAGAGAAAACATGGCCACCAAATAGCATCGGTTGTATGGTATGAGGTTTTATAACGTTGATTATGTACAGCATGCACATTTGTTACATGGTGAGTTGCGTGGAGACAGAGAGACAGACAGACAGAGAGATTATGAGTTGCACAGAGACAGAGAGAGTCCGAGAGACAGACAAAACAAGAGAGAGAGCAAGAGAGAGAGGCAGACAGAGAGATTATGAGTTGCACAGAGACAGAGAGAGTCAGAACAAGGGAGAGAGAGGCAGACAGACAGACAGACAGAGCGAGAGAGAGAAAGATATTAAATTTTTTATACATGGTGGCTGCTGGTGTGTCATAACAGGTGGGACTGTGTCATTGTGTGTGACAGCTCTTCCTCGGAGGACATCAACTGGCGTTTAACACACCGGCACCACTTAACATACCGCGACAGCCCCCTGTCAGGTGACAGCCAATCAATCTGTCAAAGGCAGTGGCAGCGAGAAGGACAGAGCCCCCCTCACCAGTCGCTCCCGACAGAGGATGGTTAGTAATGAGATCTCTATGGAAAGCGGCCCTTCAATCAAGCTCCATTACTACGGCTCTGGATTGGAGGAGGGCTTTGGACGGCCACCGTCTGTAACCCGATCTCACATGCAAGGGCGGCACTTCAAGGGGAAACAGCTGCTGCATGTTGCTTTCTTTATGTAACGCAAGGTCCCACCCGCACCCCCCTAGATCCACAAGGGGAGATGTTTAATTAATCATGCCTTAACAAGAGTGCATTTAATTTCATTATCTCTGTGTGTAGGTATTTTAATTTGTTCCCCCTTCTACTAGTTTATAGTGTTCAATGGCCAGTAGCCATTAGAATGTTCAACTCAGAGGGTGGCTAAGTGGCGCAGTGGGCAAGACGCTCGCCACTAGTGCAGGAGATGCTGGGTTCGAGCCCAGCTCTCTGCACTGCTACCAGCTTGGCTGGTCATTCATACTAACACAATTGGCAGTGTTAGGGGTGGGAAAGCTGGTGGGGTGGGTCCTGGTCGTTGTAAACAGCGACTCCTACAGTTCGGTCGGGGCGCCTGCTCAGCGCGGATAGGATCTAAGGGGGGTAGTGTTATCCTTCCACACGTTACACCCTCTCAGTGAGAGTCCGCGCTGCCAGGTGAAAAGAAGCGGTTGATTGGCTACACATGTGTCGGAGGAAGCACGTGGTAGCCTCCACTCTCCCAGACCGACCGTACGGGGTAGGTGCACAGCGACCAGGAAGGGGATTGGGAAATTGGCATAACGACGGCATAAAGATTGGGATGGGAGAAAAACTGAGGAAAAAGGAGGGGGAAAAAGATATATAAAAAAAAAAAAAAAAAAAATGTTCAACTCAGAAAATTCTAATCTCATTATGTTTCACCTTTATTTAATTTACTAAAATGATATAATGTATACGAATGTCTATAGCTATTCTCATCAAAGAGTAGCATTGCAAAGCCAGACGAATCATGTATGATTTCTCAATGTGAAATCATGCAAGATTGGTCTGGATTGCGTGGATCATTAGATATCTCCTTGACATGAAAAAGATGTGTGACCTGTTCATTTAGAAAATGTCATAAAATTCAAACATAAATGTGTAATTGATGATGTTTGGGTCAAAATATGCATTTAACCAGCTGGTTGTACTTGCCTAAACATTTTCTACTCGTTACCTTAAAGGGGCTGTTCACCTAAAATTCAAAACAACATAATTTTCCCTCTTACCTGGAGTGTTATCTATCCATCTAGATAGTTTCGGTGCGATATCTGCAATGTCTCTTTCCCGAAATCATTACCCGGTTACTTAAGATAATCCACAGACCTTGTGAGCAGTTTCATGTAGGAACTGTTTTCTTCCGAAGTACACCCCCATTCATTATTATGCAGGTTGTACTAGGTCTGTAAAAAAGCTCCATTGTGTTGGAGTGATAGCTGATATCTCCACACCTCACATCATCTCTAAAACTAGGCGAATCACCCTGAAACAATCTAGATAGATAAATAGCACTCTTTTGGATGAACTGCCCCTTTAACCTTAACCACTCACCTTGCCCAACCTTGACCTGACCCTAACCGGGAAAACGCCTGACCTCTCCTGACCTTGACCTGACCCTAAGCGGAAAAACGCCTGACCTCTCCTGGCGTATTCCTGAATCCCAAAAACGTCCAAATAGGACCCAAAGTGACATGTTAGATATACGACACTAAAACAACATAATGAAGAACAGGCTGTCAGGTCACAGGCTGGCAAACAGCACAGAGTTCAACCCAGTGCAGTCAAACAATGAGCTCACTGTTTCACAAAAACAGTTGCTGCTGAATGAATGGAAACACGTGAATGAGAAGCAGTGAAACTGAACTGGAACTGATCCTGGTGGCACACACTGATGACCAGGCAGAGAGGCTGGCTGTATGCTTGGCCATGAACCACTAGCATAAGATAATTGTGTATTTTTCTCTCTCTCAGTGGCGGCTGGCCACCGGGGGCGCTAGGGCAGGTGTTTAAATCACCCCCACTCTGCAGGTGTTTAAATCACGCCTCAAAACACACTTATTTGCTCTGGCTTTTGTTTTTTAAACCGTTTTTGAGAGACTGGCCTTTTTTATGTGACACATTGTACTGTTTTATTATGTGCTTTTATTCAATTTTTATGTTTTATGTTTTATCCTATGTTTGTGGACTTGTACAGCACTTTGGTCAACTTTGTTGTTTTAAATGTGCTATATAAATAAAGTGGATTGGATTGGATTGGAACAACATCACACATGACAGTAACACCATCACACATGACAGTAACAACATCACACATGACAGTAACAACATCACACATGCCAGTAACAACATCACACATGACAGTAACAACATCACACATGACAGTAACAACATCACACATGACAGTAGCAACATCACACATGACAGTAGGAACATCACACATGACAGTAACAACATCACACATGACAGTAACACCATCACACATGACAGTAGCAACATCACACATGACAGTAACAACATCACACATGACAGTAACAACATCACACATGACAGTAACACCATCACACATGACAGTAACAACATCACACATAATAATAATAATAATAATAATAATAATAATAATAATAATAATAATAATAATTTAGGACCTGCTCCGAGGTCACCATTTGGCACACATGCGAACCATGCATACAATGCGTATCTGCGATTAACCCATCCCGTCGTCCTTCCCCCCCAAGGGCAGCCGGGAGCAGACAGGCGCCACGTGAGCCGCGCCAGGGGACCAATCCAAGTGCTCCTGTCCGTCTTCGTCAAGGACGCCACAGCGTTAGCGATCTTGTTGTTGTGCATGTTTTTCCATTGGGTTTATCTTATCGGGGGGGGAAACCCTTGCGAGCACGGGGAGAACATGCAAACTCCACACAGAAAGGCCTGGGAGATACCCCACCTGGGTAACTGGCATCATGGAAACCTGGTCCCCAAGCGGGATGACAGTAACAGTAACAACATCACACATGACAGTAGCAACATCACACATGACAGTAACAACATCACACATGACAGTAACAACATCACACATGACAGTAACAACATCACACATGACAGTAACAACATCACACATGACAGTAGCAACATCACACATGACAGTAACAACATCACACATGACAGTCATCACACATGACAGTAACAACATCACACAAACAACATCACACATGACAGTAACACCATCACACATGACAGTAACAACATCACACATGACAGTAACAACATCACACATGACAGTCATCACACATGACAGTAACACCATCACACATGACAGTAACAACATCACACATGACAGTAACAACATCACACATGACAGTAACAACATCACACATGACAGTAGCAACATCACACATGACAGTAGCAACATCACACATGACAGTAACAACATCACACATGACAGTAACAACATCACACATGACAGTAACAACATCACACATGACAGTCATCACACATGACAGTAACAACATCACACATGACAGTAGCAACATCACACATGACAGTAACAACATCACACATGACAGTAACAACATCACACATGACAGTAGAAACATCACACATGACAGTAACAACATCACACATGACAGTAACAACATCACACATGACAGTAACAACAGTAAAAACATCACACATGACAGTAGCAACATCACACATGACAGTAACAACATCACACATGACAGTAACAACATCACACATGACAGTAACAACATCACGCATGACAGTAACAATGTCACACATGACAGTAACAACATCACACATGACAGTAGCAACATCACACATGACAGTAACAACATCACACATGACAGTACCATCATCACACATGACAGTAACAACATCACACATGACAGTAACAACATCACACATGACAGTAGCAACATCACACATGACAGTAACAACATCACACATGACAGTCATCACACATGACAGTACCATCATCACACATGACAGTAACAACATCACACATGACAGTAACAACATCACACATGACAGTAACAACATCACGCATGACAGTAACAATGTCACACATGACAGTAACAACATCACACATGACAGTAGCAACATCACACATGACAGTAACAACATCACACATGACAGTACCATCATCACACATGACAGTAACAACATCACACATGACAGTAACAACATCACACATGACAGTAGCAACATCACACATGACAGTAACAACATCACACATGACAGTCATCACACATGACAGTACCATCATCACACATGACAGTAACAACATCACACATGACAGTAACAACATCACACATGACAGTAACAACATCACACATGACAGTAACAACATCACACATGACAGTCATCACACATGACAGTAACACCATCACACATGACAGTAACAACATCACACATGACACACATGACAGTAACAACATCACACATGACAGTAACAACATCACACATGACAGTAACAACATCACACATGACAGTAACAACATCACACATGACAGTAACAACATCACACATGACAGTAACAACATCACGCATGACAGTAACAACATCACACATGACAGTAACAACATCACACATGACAGTCATCACACATGACAGTAACACCATCACACATGACAGTAACAACATCACACATGACAGTAACAACATCACACATGACAGTAGCAACATCACACATAACAGTAACAACATCACACATGACAGTAGCAACATCACACATAACAGTAACAACATCACACATGACAGTCATCACACATGACAGTAACAACATCACACATGACAGTAACAACATCACACATGACAGTAACAACATCACACATGACAGTAGCAACATCACACATGACAGTAACAACATCACACATGACAGTAACAACATCACGCATGACAGTAACAACATCACGCATGACAGTAGCAACATCACACATGACAGTAACAACATCACACATGACAGGAGCAACATCACACATGACAGTCATCACACATGACAGTAAGACCATCACACATGACAGTAACAACATCACGCATGACAGGAGCAACAGCACACATGACAGTCATCACACATGACAGTAACAACATCACGCATGACAGTAACAACATCACGCATGGCAGGAGCAACATCACACATGACAGTCATCACACATGACAGTAAGACCATCACACATGACAGGAGCAACAGCACACATGACAGTAACAACATCACGCATGACAGGAGCAACAGCACACATGACAGTAACAACATCATACACGACAGTAACAACATCACACATGACAGTAACATCATCACACATGACAGTAACAACATCACACATGACAGTAACAACATCACACATGACAGTAACAACATCACACATGACAGTAACAACATCACACATGACAGTAACAACATCACACATGACAGTAACAACATCACACATGACAGTAGCAACATCACACATGACAGTAACAACATCACACAAGACAGTAACAACATCACACATGACAGTAACAACATCACACATGACAGTAGGAACATCACACATGACAGTAACAACATCACACATGACAGTAACAACATCACACATGACAGTAACAACATCACACATGGCAGTAGGAACATCACACATGACAGTAAAACCATCACACATGACAGTAACAACATCACACATGACAGTAACAACATCACACATGACAGTAGGAACATCACACATGACAGTAACAACATCACACATGACAGTAGGAACATCACACATGACAGTAACAACATCACACATGACAGTAACAACATCACACATGACAGTAACAACATCACACATGACAGTAACAACATCACACATGACAGTAACAACATCACACATGACAGTAACAACATCACACATGACAGTAACAACATCACACATGACAGTAGGCACATCACACATGACAGTAAAACCATCACACATGACAGTAACAACATCACACATGACAGTAACAACATCACACATGACAGTACCATCATCACACATGACAGTAACAACATCACACATGACAGTAGCAACATCACACATGACAGTAACAACATCACACATGACAGTAACAACATCACACATGACAGTAGGAACATCACACATGACAGTAACAACATCACACATGACAGTAAAACCATCACACATGACAGTAACAACATCACACATGACAGTAACAACATCACACATGACAGTAACAACATCACACATGACAGTAACAACATCACACAAGACAGTAACAACATCACACATGACAGTAGGAACATCACACATGACAGTAACAACATCACACATGACAGGAGCAACATCACACATGACAGGAGCAACATCACACATGACACATGACAGTAACAACATCACACATGACAGTAACAACATCACACATGACAGTAACAACATCACACATCACACATGACAGTAACAACATCACACATGACAGTAACAACATCACACATGACAGTAACAACATCACACATGACAGTAACAACATCACACATGACAGTAACAACATCACACATGACAGTAACAACATCACACATGACAGTAGGAACATCACACATGACAGTAACAACATCACACATGACAGTAACAACATCACACATGACAGTAGCAACATCACACATGACAGTAACAACATCACACATGACAGTAACAACATCACACATGACAGTAACAACATCACACATGACAGTAACAACATCACACATGACAGTAACAACATCACACATGACAGTAACAACATCACATATGACAGTAACAACATCACACATGACAGTAACAACATCACACATGACAGGAGCAACATCACACATGACAGTAGCAACATCACACATGACACACATGACAGTAACAACATCACACATGACAGTAACAACATCACACATGACAGTAACAACATCACACATGACAGTAGCAACATCACACATGACAGTAGCAACATCACACATGACATACATGACAGTAACAACATCACACATGACAGTAACAACATCACACATGACAGTAACAACATCACACATGACAGTAGCAACATCACACATGACACACATGACAGTAACAACATCACACATGACAGTAACAACATCACACATGACAGTAACAACATCACACATGACAGTAACAACATCACACATGACAGTAACAACATCACACATGACAGTAACAACATCACACATGACAGTCATCACACATGACAGTAACAACATCACACATGACAGTAACAACATCACACATGACAGTAACAACATCACATATGACAGTAACAACATCACACATGACAGTAACAACATCACACATGACAGTAGCAACATCACACATGACAGTAACAACATCACACATGACAGTAACAACATCACACATGACAGTAACAACATCACACATGACAGTAACAACATCACACATGACAGTAACAACATCACACATGACAGTAACAACATCACACATGACAGTAACAACATCACACATGACAGTAACACCATCACACATGACAGGAGCAACATCACACATGACAGTAGCAACATCACACATGACAGTAACAACATCACACATGACAGTAACAACATCACACATGACAGTAACAACATCACACATGACAGTAGCAACATCACACATGACAGTAACAACATCACACATGACAGTAACAACATCACACATGACAGTAACAACATCACACATGACAGTAACAACATCACACATGACAGTAACAACATCACACATGACAGTAACAACATCACACATGACATTAACAACATTATACATGACAGTAGGAACATCACACATGACAGTAACAACATCACACATGACAGTAACAACATCACACATGACAGTAACAACATCACACATGACAGTAGGAACATCACACATGACAGTAACACCATCACACATGACAGTAACAACATCACACTTGACAGTAGGAACATCACACATGACAGTAACACCATCACACATGACAGTAGGAACATCACACATGACAGTAACACCATCACACATGACAGTAACAACATCACACTTGACAGTAACAACATCACACATGACAGTAACAACATCACACATGACAATAACAACAGTAAAAACATCACACATGACAGTAACAACATCACACATGACAGTAACAACATCACACATGACAGTAACAACAGTAAAAACATCACACATGACAGTAACAACATCACACATGACAGTAACAACATCACACATGACAGTAACAACAGTAAAAACATCACACATGACAGTAACAACATCACACATGACAGTAACAACATCACACATGACAGTAACAACATCACACATGACAGTAACAACAGTAAAAACATCACACATGACAGTAGGAACATCACACATGACAGTAACAACATCACACATGACAGTAACAACATCACACATGACAGTAACAACATTTTATCCAAAGCGCTTTACAATTTGTTACTCACATTTGACCCATTCACTCACACATTCACTCACACATTCACACACCGACGGCGGAGGTAACCCATGCAAGGTGCCAACCTGCTCATCGGGAGCAATCAGGGGTTAAGTGTCTTGCTCAAGGACACAAACGACACGCTGCCCGGGAGGAGCGGGAATCAAACCAGGAATCTCCGGATTGCCAGATGACTGCTCTACCTCCCGAGCCACTGTCGCCCCTGTCACAGCACATACCAGAAGGGGAGCCACCCAGGGGGGTTGAGAACTAGGCTATGACTAGGAGTGGACGGAGCAGCCAGAGGCGCTACTAGGCTATAGTTAGCACTGGCACGATGGTGCAGTGGTTAACACTGTTGGCTCACAGCAAGAAGGTCCTGGGTTCAAACCATGTTGGGAGGTATCTCAAGGGACACCAACACTAAGTATGTCATGGTCACCTTTATTTATATAGCACATTTAAAACAAACCAAAGTTGCACCAAAGTGCTTTACAATATAAAAACAGAGGAATACTAAAAATACTAAATACAGTATACACAAAATCAAAAGCTACAATACATTAAAACAATCACAACGCAACCGGGGATGTATAGCTTACCAAGCCTCAAAAAGCCAATGAAAACAGGTGAGTCTTTAGCTGAGCTTTAAAAAATCTCTAGGGTCTGAGCAGACCTAATTTGTAGTGGAAGACTGTTCCACAATTTAGGGGCAGCCACCGCAAAAGCTCGGTCACCTTTTGTTTTTAGCCTTGGGACATCTAAAAGTAGTTTGTTTGATGACCTCAGTGCTTTAGCATACAAGCACATATTTTGTGATACACATATTTTGTTATTCTATTTCTACATTCAGTGAAACTATTATGAACATTGTCCTATCACAAGCTAGACTGTAGTTTTGAGAACAAGCCTATCAGAATACAGTATCAGTGTGACTGGGCAGATCGTAGGTTTGGAGAAGACAAAGAACAATGGCGAATGCAAGTAAAAGAAATAATGGATTGCGCAGCGCTAATAGCACCCTTAACTGTGCGCGGCTTAGCACACGCTATCTGCTACGTCTTTGCAACCTAGTAGGCTTGTTTGAGATTAGCTAGGCCTGCGCAGTTTTGATTGATTGATTGATTTTTATTGTGGAGTAAAAGACAGCATCCAAGGGATAAAAACATTAGAAAGTGCAAGCACTTATTTCCATCATGGTCCCTGATTTTGGACATGGACAGACATCATAAAACATAGAGCATCATAATAAAACATACTAAAACAGAGCATCATAATAAAACATAGAGCATCATAATAAAACATAGAGCATCATAATAAAACATAGATCATCATAATAAAAAACAGAGAATAAAACATAATAGCAACCCCATACAAAAAAACACTCCCTACCCTCTCCTGCCTATGGCTATTCTATACTTCACTGGCTAGCCATTTCTTTGTGGCACGTCTAAAACTTCCCCCCTCTTCGATGTTTTTCAGGGCCACTGGAAGCTTGTTCCACTCCAGTGCTGCAGAATATAAAAAAGTATTTGTGCCCATTAGGGAGTTAAATTTTGGCAGAATAAAATCAGTACATCTCCTTCTAGTGGAGTATGAATGATTGTCACGGAATCGATTAAAATAATTAGATAGATATTTCGGACCTGTATTTTGAACTATCTTGTGTGTGAGACCTAATTTGATGTGAATTACCCTTTTATTGACCGGAAGCCAGTTTAGTTGCCTAAAGAAAGTTGGCCCTAGGTGAGTGCGTAGAGGTAGTTTAAGGACTACTCTCATTAATTTGTTTTGAGCTGTCTGAAGTTTGTTTTTCAGGACCTGTGGAGTGCCACTTTTGACTACCGCCTTGCAAAGCACGTTGCATGGCGGTTAGAATGTCGTCCGACTTGCTCTGGAAATCTGACTGCGCGAGCAAAGGAAATCTCACGGGAGCAAGACACTTACAATCTTCAGGGCTAGGCGACGCAGTACCTCTCAGCCGACTGCTCGACCCCATGCATGATGGGAAATTACTTGCTCTGGTTTGCACAAAGCGCCCATTGGCTCGTCTCATTTATTATTATTATTATTATTATTATTGGATACAGGAGTTTGTGTACCAAGCTTCTTCAACTAACGTTACTCTATCTCAGGGGTGGCCAACCCGCGGCTCGCGAGCCGCATGCGGCTCTTTGCCCGTCAATGTGCGGCTCTTCCATCCATAAAAAAAATAACATATTTTTTTTTTTTTTCTTTTTTACTTTTTTTTTTTTTATGTCACTCATTCCATAAGGACGTAGAATAAACATTTACAATTTTTTTTTAAATGGTCCATTTGCATGTTCTTGGTATCTGAATCTAGGGACATATATATGGATCAGTGTCAGAAATAGTGTGTCTGTTACTAGGCTTGAGTAAATTGTAATGAACCAAAGGAGAATATCAATTCTATTTAAAAAAAAAATTATCTTTGACTGTAAATAACACCATGCTAAAATTGACCAGACCTGAAAAATCTAAGCAAATGAATAAAGGGAAGATGATTAAACAGAAGGTTTTGTAGATACAGTACTGAATTCTGCCATCTTTTTTATAATGTAAATTTCTCCACCATTTTTCATCATATTGCAACACCGTTTTTTGCAAGACGTTCACAGAAAGGTAGAGAAACTAACTGCGTTCTGTTTTATGGCAATAACGTTCAGGTTTGTGGGAGATAATCCCAAAAAATAAGAGAAATTAAAAAGTAAATCCAGAAGTCAGATGATTGACAGGGGCTGGTGTGAGCTGGGTAGGGTAGTTTTTCGAAATTTGAAAGCCCTGAGTCTCTTCCTTCAAAAGACTACACTCACTTTTGGATGTGCTACTTCCTCCTGTCAATATGCGCCGGTTTCCGACTCAATGCCCTGAGATTTCTATAATCTTATATTTCACTAATAACAGTTCAAATAATTGGTAAACAAACATAATGCTGAAAATATACACTTTTACTGTATATCTCGGGCTTAAGAGGTTAACCCTGTGAGGCCCACATTAAAAAGAAATTAGCAACTTCAGAGGCCAGAGGGTGGGACATATAAATACATTTACTATCAAATAGCATTGTGAGGCTGAACAACAGGACCAATTGACTATACATGTGCTTAAAGGGGAACTATCTTATAAATGGCTTTTTTCAGTGTTTACCATTGTTTCTTAGCTATGTGGACTTATATTAATAGGATATATGTCTCTAATTCTCATATTGGCGAATTCTTCCAATTCTCCTCTCACAATATTCACCCTCACTGAACTGAGTCATCTGAAAATGTGCATATCTGTGATGTCAGAGATTTCTCAGCTGCATAATAATGTGGCAGTTGATGTGCAGTTGGCACCAGGCCACACAGTGGTTGGAGCCCAGCCTCAAAACGGCTTAAAATCTTAAGGTAGAAAAATGCGGTTTTTAGTACTTGATTAGAAATACAAAACAATGCATTTTTTTTGAAAAAAACCTAGGTGTTCCATAGACTCACAGGAATTGTGTAAAAGTGCCCAAATAGTGAAAGAAATAGTAAAATAGTTCCCCTTTAAAATTTTTTAAATAAACATTATTTTTTTAAATGGCTAAAAGTGATTTTGTAATTTTGAAACCGTGGGTCTCACAGGGTACTTTTAACCCTGTGAGGCCCAAATAAAAAAGACATTAGCAACTTCAGAGGCCAGAGGGTGAGATCTATAAACACATGAAGGGTGCCGTGACTGAAAAAAAAGGTTGAGAAACGCTGGTATATGGTGTGGCTCTTTGTGGTACCACAGTCATTTTTTTGTGGCTCTTAGTCTCTGACTGGTTGGCCACCCCTGCTCTATCTTATCCATCATTATTCCAAGATAAACTTCATGAACTGTCAGACACATCAAATTATTTGTATTATGAGTACTGACATTCACAATTGAACGCTTTACACATTCCTCATAAATGTTGTCTAATAAGTTTATATCAAAATAACAGTATCAACCCCCCTGAACAAATAGTTAGTGATTGCTTCAAGTCGATTCTACAGACGGACTGTTTCTATCATCGGAATTAAATAATTACACTGATAATAAATACGACAATTACATTTGCATCCATAGTCATGACTCAATGAGCAATCCGAGCATTACCGCTCGTATGTACAGTATACTTGGGTTAAGCGGATCCCCTGTGCCAAGTATACTGGGTTAATCCTGAAGTCCATATTGTCACATCAATCAATCAATCAATCAATCAATCAAATTTATTTATATAGCACGTTTAAACATGATGCTTGTCAACCAAAGTGCTTGACATAGCTAAGCTAAGAACAAAGAAAAGTATAAAATAAACAGAAAAAATTAAAAAAATCAACGGATAGACAAAGGAAAAACAGAACAACACGTCAACAAGTACCACATCTATTGGTATTCATTCTAGCTATTGAATTGAGCAAGATAGGCACACACATACGTACACACATATAAGTACTGACTGAGGCTAATTGTATTGGGGACGGGGACTCAGATCCTTTCGATACCTCAGTCGTCCAAGATAAGGGAACACCATATTCATCTGTACAAGGCAGGCATAATTACCCCTGCTACAGTACATATGTTTTTTTTTTTGGCCTAATGTCAGTTAGGGTACATACCCTCACCTGCACCTTGTGTATACTTTTACTCATAGTATACACAAGTATACATTTCTTTTCACATGTATTGCCCATATTTATTGTAACGTATATTATGACCGATAGTATAACGTATATTCAACCCTCATCTGCACCTTTGTTTACACTGTTTCTTTTTCTCATATCTTTATTTTCAGAGTTAACATGTTGTTTCCACTGTTTATTTTGTCTCATATTTTTATATTCAGATTGAATTGTATTGCCTATATTTATGTCTTTCTTCTATTACCCTGCCAATACCTGTACCTCCTCCCCCCATGCTGCTATGACAGACCCCAAGGGGATCAATAAAGGAATATCTTATCAATAGGTTATGACTATAACCAAGTTCTGTTAATAATGGTGACGCTCGGCATCACTACTGCACTGTACCTCGCACGTGCACGCGCACTGAATAAAGACCACAATGTACCTTTATATCCCAATATTCGTCTATCAGCTTACCTACATAAGCAGGGGTGGGGCCACATACTCGCCTCCTTCCCAAGCTTTCACCACAAGGTGAGATCAAGGGCAGCAGCGGCGTCTGATGCCGAGCGTCACCATTATTAACAGAACTTGGTTATAGTCATAACCTATCGTTCTGTATCATAATGGCTCCGCTCGGCATCACTACTGCACAAGGGAGGCCGAGCGAGAGCCATCGGCCGACAAATACACCCCGCTGAGGCCCCCCACAACCATCAGATCAGGGAGGACCGAGCCCCCCCGACCCCCCCTAATGGAGGGCACCCCCCTATTGGAGGTTCCCTGGAGGGCGACGGACCCGACCGTGCGAAGAGGCACTCAAGCAACTCAACGCACAGGGTGAGCAGACCGTGGCCTGACCCCACGACTACACACACGCACAACCCGCATGCCACTCGGGAACGAACGGAGGGAACAACCTCGTTACTGCCCCCAGAATCACGGGGTCAAGAGCAAACCCAACCCCGTGGCAAGGCCGTAGCAGCGGAGCGCGAAGGAAGACCCAGACCCACTGAAGGGACTGGATCCCCTGGAAAACGGGGGCCCGGAGAGGTCAATGACGCCAGGCATCAAGACCCCACCAGGCGGTCACTTAGTGACACCGCCCCCCACATCGCCAGCGTATTCGGATAAGGCCCCTCCAAGAGCGGGCCCTTTCCCCCCAATAGCACACCGCCTGGCATACTGACCCTGCAGAACAGGCAGTCAGCATGGCCGTAAGCACACAAAAAAGGTTAACCAACGGAAGCAGGCAGCGCACCGGGGAAAAACCAGGCAACAGGCTGTAACCTGAGCCTGGAGCACTGCGGACGAGACAGGCGCCAAAGGAGTTAGCTGAGAACAGCCCCCCCGGCGGAAGGGTCGTATGCTGGTGTTGTTGCATGACCAAGCCTCCATTTAAAAAAAACCCACCCAGAGGGGTTGAGGCAGAGAAGGCTGACATGATTGGCAGACGTCATGAACGTGCAGGGGCACCCTCAACCGGGTAACCCGGGAGTTGACACTGCTCCAACACACCAGGGAATCAACCACCTTGTCGTTACCCAATGCGGTGGTTGTTCCTATAACCCCTCAAGAAAAAACTCCAAAACACACCTGCGGGTACACACTGGCTATACCGCTGTACAAGTGTTTCAGTTTTCAAAAAAGGGCTATTCCAGGCCTACGGGTTGACGAACATTACTTTGGACCGGGCCCGGCGGCACGGGAAGCACAGGGTTACCAGAGGAGGTCCAAGACCACCCAAACAGGCCCCTCTTCGCCATGCGTGAGAGAGGAGCGAAAATAATGGAGAACCAGCCCTAAGCACACCGCACTTGGTATTCCCAGGCGGTCTCCCAACCAAGTACTAACCAGGACCGAACCTGCGTAGCGGGCAAGATCTGATGAGATCGGGCGTGTACAGGTTGGCACGGCCGTAAGCCATTACGGTAGTGCAGAGTACAATATGTACCCAACAAGGGTCTCCATAGCGCCTAACCCTGTGACACCCGGACCGACCTGGCATTTTTCCCCCCGAAAAAAGCACAAGTCCCTCAGGGTACCAGAACAGCAGATCTGCATCCCCGGCGGACAACGGGTTTAACTGATCCGGACCAGCGTGACCAGAACCAGTCCCGTGTCCTAACCACACCGACATGCCTACTCCAGGAGAAGGGGCAGATATGCGTGTTGATCTTAAACATGAAAAGAAGGCGCCACCCAGACGTTCGGTGCCCGGTGGCCCACCCCCAGGGCGTGAGACCCCTCTACATATGTTCAGATCCATTCCGTCATCATCCCCCAGATATGAACGAGAATCCGTCGACAACCAACACAGGTCGTCGGAAGAGGAAAAACCTCCATCCCAGTTGCTTTATAAAAACGCTGTTTTAACCTCAAGCAACCAAGGCGTGCCAGTCATTCGTCTGATCTTCAACAGAACACCCCGAGCTAGCACTATGCGTGCGTCGGGACACAACCACATCAATGAACAGGCTATTTAGACCTGTCATTGAATCCCCAAGGCGCCCAGGGGAACGACAAGAGGGGTGTGATGCTTCCTAACTCCAACTCTTTTTAATAGAAAAGAAGGAAGCACCAACAGCATGTATCCCAATCTACACAGCCGGGGGTAATTTTTTTTTACATTTTTACATCCCACCACCCTCCCATAGGGAGGAGACGGAAATCCCCAGAGAGACTTCCCACGCGAGCTGTACAGATTGAAAAGAACATATTGCAACCTTGCGCCATGTACAATTTTGGTTTTAGGACTCTCCGGGGAGGAGGCACTGAACCCATACACACTCAATCGAATTGAATCGAATACACACACAATAGAGTAGGACTCCTTTTTGAGGTTCCACTCACCTTGACAATCTGAGGAGGAGGCTCTGCACTCTGAGGAGGCTCCCTCACATGGAAGGAGAGTCCTAACTCACAGAAGGCCCGAATAGGAGCTTCGTGAGGAAGAGCCCTGACCACCCCCCGAAACAGATCCATCATATTGACCCGAACAGCTCACGGAAGTCCTACCAAAAGAGACGCGCACAGTGACGTACTCTATGGCGGGGGAATTTCTGCGGTGCACACGCCCAATATTCCAGGGCGTGGGACCAGGAAACTCCCCCCCCCCCCCTCTTACCCTGTAACGTGCCGAACAGCAACGTGACAGGAACCTTGAAGGACAGGAGGTTTTAACCCCTGCCCAGCAAAGAAGGGGAGAAAAGGATTACCAGTTCACCCCTTTACGACCCCACACCCATGATACGATGTAATGACAAAAAAGAGTATGATGCAGTCATAGTCAGCTCCATGAAGCGTCTAACAGCTTCACACAGCGCATGTGCTAACCTGCTATCTGATTTTTACTAAGGAAAAAACACAGAATAGAGAGGGCCCTCTCAAGAGCCCCGGTACCAGACTTACACATGTGCTTCTGTGGCCAACCCAACCCAGTTGTAGGTCACACGACACACACAACCCATTATCACCTACAAAAAATGGCAAAAACACTCTACAGAGGAACGCCGTTTTTCATAATGAGAGAATACAAAATTCTCGATTAGTATCGGCCACAGGCCTTGCTAAGCACACACGAAAAGTGACCAAACAATCTTTTATTTTAGGAAAATACAGTTCCTCAAGCAGTTTTAGCACAACCTCAGCAATCAAGCTAAGGGTTACATCGTATCCCACCACACAGTGACACAATATATTGTAATAACATGTCTGAGAGGAGGGTGAGGAAGTCCTCAGGGAACCGGGGGGAAAACACCCCTCCTACTTTACCCTTAATACGGCCAGTCGAACAGGTAACCTGTTAATATGTGAACACACTATTCATTGTCATTACAGGCTGAGAAAAGAATTCATTCTTCACTCATATGTCACTAAGCATAGCTTTATAGGTTAGTTTAACCCCCTTAGTTGTGTACATAAACACACATGATGTTTCTCAACACAACAACCCAGATAATTTTCACATCTGTAACAAACAACCCGATTTGCATGGAGAAGCTAAATACCAGTGACAAGACAATTCACACATAACTCGCATCGTATCCTAAATGTAGTGCAGCAACACTCGTTTTGGAAAACATCGTTATTTACAAAACATTTAGAAGGGAAAGAAAGAAGAAGTGTTCAAGGTCTGGTCAAGACCCTTCCTACCGTGAGCGCAAATCAAGCGAAACTGCAGTCTCTAACAAGGCACCGATAGTAAACACAGCATTCCTGTGTTGTCGACATGGGCAGCGTCGCCGCTCCATCCCGCCGCTACGGTTCCCCTTGTTGACGCAGTCCTCGCCGGCCGGCCTCAGGGTAGGTTCGACTAACACCCTCTGTCAAAGATGACGTCGTAGTCAGAGTGTTTAAAGCATGTTATAGTCTCAGAACGTTCAACAGTGTAGCATTAAGCTAACGGCCGCTCTCGGCCGATAGCAGCAAGCTAACGTTACCTAGCCTAGTGACACAACAGGCTAGCGCCTGCAGCTAACAGCTGACTGGCTAACAGGTAGGCCACAACTAGCACGCAAGCTAAGCAGCTATCACCTGAACTTGTACACAACGATATAACAAGCCACACTCAGACAGGCCGCCGTTCTGAAACCCTCCTCACCTTTTAAGAGAGAAGAGAAACGAGATGTTAACACAGTTTTACAACGGTGATTTTACCATACATCCGGCGGAGCCAGCACAAGTCCCATCTGGGCCGACTTGAACATGGATTTTCCGATAACGATCATCCATGCCCACATTTCCTCGTTTAGGGTATACTCTCATTTGCATATGAAAGACGGGGCCTATACGGTGACAGAGAAGTACCCACGCGTCCAGAGATCCTGGGATAACCAGTTCTACTAGTTGCTATAATGGGCTTCAAACCAAGATCCTCCGCCGTCGCCTAAAAAGGCTGAACAAAGGACCCTAATCTGGGGCCGGTTTTCGTAAACATTGTCAGCTAGCCCCCATAGCACTAACAGACAAGTGGTGCTCGCAAGCAAACATTACTCACCAAACCTGGAACCCACCGCTTCTCACAACAGCGGTGCGTCCTACAGTCCAGCTGTGTCGCTGGCAGGGGTGTAAAGTACTTGAGTAATTGTACTTCGTTACAACACTTAAGTACTGTTTTGGGGGATTTGTACTTTACTCGAGTATTATTAGGTTTGTATACTTTGTACTTTTACTCCATTACATTTCAGAGAAAAAAAACATACTTTTTACTCCTTACATTTAAAATGCAGACCTACAAAGTACAAAGTACAAATCTTGCAGGTCCAACCATTTTAATGAGTATTTTTGAATTGTTTATCTGGTCAAACTAAACAACCAATCAAATCCCCATCAATGGAAAATGAACCCGCCCATACCCATGCTGATTGGTCCTTGTGCAAGACTAGAAAGCGGGGATCTTTGATTAAACACCTGCTATCAGAAGAATAGAGTCAGTGACTAGTATGGGTGTGTGTCTTGGATGGGGATGTGGTGGGGATTGACGTGGTGGAGATTGATGTGTGGGGCGGGGTGTTTGGAAAACTGACTGTTCCGGGGGGGGGGGTTCACATACCTTCAAGCAACTGAAGTATTGGTATTAAATTCCTCAGTCTAAAGAGATGACCTTGGCAAGCCTGGCAAGCCTTCTAGTGATCCATTGTTAAAGCGCCTCCGAGTGAATCTCTTCCAGTAATGAAGAACACTCTTATCTCAGTTTTTGGATGAATCCCACTCATGAGAAACAACTAATATGTGATTCTTCTTGCAGGGAGTGCACTCCTATCACAGATAGCTGATAAATCACACTATTAAATGTAGCGTAATACTAAAACAAACTAAAAGCTCAAGGACTCTTATAGGAGCCAAAGCACTCATACCTTATTTCTATTGGCTTAGTTGCCTACACTGTTAAAGTCTACATTATACAGAATACAATGGGGCTTAGCTGTATATTTAGGTTATTGTATTATTATATGAATGTTTATATGTTTATTTTTATAACCTTACATTGAAACGGCATTAGGAATATTAATTGGATTTAGATAAAGTAATTGAACAGTCTTATTTGTCATAGGGCCTAACAAAAATAATGGTTTGGTTCCGGTTGCCGACCGACCTGCCGATTTAGGTGTGACCCAATTTATTTTATGAGTTTAAAAATAAAAAATAAAGATTAAAAAAAATAATAATCTTTTTATTTTTTTTTTACAATAAAGTTTCATAAAAATCTTAGTCAAACCTTTAGTATTATGGATTTTAAACATGCTGGCAGAGTACATGCATCAATGTTGTTGTGAACATTTTAATTAGATAAAGAAATTCCCTATCCATAGTCGCCGTGGGAAAAAATTAAATAAAATAATCCAGGGAAAGACACCGAGCGTCAACTTGAGAGCAAGGTAGATACAGGAGAATATTCAAGAGCGAGAAGTTCAGGACAATCTCCAGCCACTTCCACACGATACACGGTCTGAAGCCTCGACAGGGGCAGAGAGAAACAACAAGTGAATAAATAGTCAAAACCCCAAACATTCCAATGCGTCAATTAGTGACAGGTAATTGACAGCTCGTCACAGCAACCAGTGGTGACAGAACAAAGGGTGACACATCAGGAATAGGGCGTATAGTCCAAGTAGGGGTCCTGGGGGGGAGGGGGGGGGGGGGGGGGGAAGAGCGAGCAAGAGCCCATGTATTGTATTTATTATTTGTATGTCTTTTAATCTACTTTCATTCTGATTTAATTACTGGACTGTCATTATTGTTATTATTATTTCTGTTATTGTCCTGTGATTTATCGTTGATTATTACTGTTACTGTATAGTTTGTCTTGTTTCATGTTAAAAAAAGGGAAAATAAAAAACATTTGTTAAAAAAAAAAAGGGAATAGGGCGTGACCAACAGTGAGTGCAGATACCAACCACCAGGTGAAATAACTCCAGAATGACAGTGGGGTTCCTAAGACAAGAACCCCGAACGTTACATACTCCAGTATTCTGCCTTTAATATTGTGATATTATTCAGGATAATCCAGTATGCTGTGGTTAATATTGTGATATTATTCAGGATACACCATTCTGTTTTTAATATTGTCATATTATTCAGGATACTACAGTATTCGGTCTTTAATATTGTGATATTATTCATGCTGTGATGTGAATGCCGTCCATGTTAGTTTACCTTCAATGGAGAAGTGCATTAAATAACTTTAATGCAAAAAAAAGTGTCCTCTGTTCTTTCATTTCAGCATTGTCTATCGCAGAACACATTCCATTGTGGGCAGAGTGTATGCTTGGTTTCATTCCAGCCTTGCCTAAACACCAGCTGATGATTTCACTAATTGGCTCACCTCTTCAACTAACTCACCTGGTGCAATGTATAGTTAAAATGAAAACTTGGCCGATGATGGAATCCTTTAAAAAAAAGAAAAAAAAAAGAAAAAAAAATTACTTTACCTTTTTAGTACTTAAGTACATTTAAAAGTAGGACTTTTTTACTTTTACTCAAGTGTGTTTTTAGCCAGATACTCTGACTTTTACTTGAGTCAGATTTTGAGACAGTACCCATACTTTCACTTAAGTATAATTTCTGGGTACTTTTTACACCACTCGCTGGAGGGTTTTACCCCATCCAGCCGCAGCAAGGAGGACTGCAGTTGGGAGGCATGTAGCGGCGTGAACTCCCAATACGAAAAACCGGCGGAGGTGTAGAATGATCATCATCTTCCAGACAGTCCAGTACGAAGACAATATCGCCGTATTTTCTCGAATATAGTGAGAGAGAAAATAAAGATATGATGTCAACGTATCTCTTGTTTTCCAACTTTCTCCTACTAACAACATCGTCAAGTGGGGATCTACCGAAGGCACTTCCTTGTGGTGAAAGCGAAGAAGGAGGCGAGTATGTGGCCCCACCCCTGCTTATGTAGGTAAGCTGATAGGGGTGTGGTCAGACGAATATTGGGATATAAAGGTACATTGTGGTCTTTATTCAGTGCGCGTGCACGTGAGAGGTACAGTGCAGTAGTGATGCCGAGCGGAGCCATTATGATACAGAACTTATATTATCTCTCTCCCCCGGTTTCTTCTGGGTACTCCGGTGCATGCTAGGTGCACTCCTGCCATTGCCCAGGCACTGCCATTAAAACTGGATTTGGTCCCCGGACTATTATGTGAAGATATGTGAATATCTTCCAGATAATTCCTTTCGATATTCACCTGTGCTCGTAAGTGAAAATGTTCTATATAATTGGAATCCATTTACCATACTTTAATGACAAAATGATGACAACCTGATGGACTGGGATAATTAAGGTATTCACTGAAAACATTTATTTCTCTTTGAGAAAACATTGTAAACGGGTTCCATAGACCTGAACGCCACTCAAGGGTTATATTTCGTATGGCATCGCTCCCGCTCTGAGCCTTACGAGATACTCTATATCGCCTGTGATACCTAATGTATCTCCCACGAACAAAAACACATGCACCCCACCTGTATGGGGCCCCGCCCCTTATGGTGGCACCACCCATATAATCATGACTCTGGTCATGACACACCCTTCCTCTATTTTCGTCCCAGCGCACTGGATGCTTGCACCATGCGAGCTAGCGGAATGTAAAAGATTAAGGAAGATTAATAATGTTGGAAGCTTACCGGAGGTTGCTGGCCCCTGGCATCTTCGACGCATGTTTTCGGCGACACGACGGGCCTGTGATGTTCCTCGGTTGATGACTGCACATCGAGGTTCAGCTGTACAAGGCTGGCTGTCGGGCCAGCTTGTACTCAGGTAGGCCCTGTGTCTTCAGGCATGGGTATTAGTGTTAGTAATGCTGGTTTGTGTTGTTAACACAACCTTGTTGTGTGTTGGCGCCAGGGGCAAGATGGTTTGGTGAACGTTCTCTGCAGGGAACGGTTTCCAAGCTGTCTTGGGCGTGCTGCTAAAACATCTGAAGCTATGCTAACATGCTATCGCTACTGCCGCATGCTATCACTACTGCTAATTGCTATGCTGTTTTAATGTCTCCGCCGTGAGATGTTGTCACTCTCCCGCCTCTTGCCCGGTTCATCAATGAAGGTCAGTCGGTAGCTGTTGTGGGGTTTTAAGTTCTATTTACCTTTTTCGGGTAAATGGGTTGACAACGGGGTAGGTCGTGGCTAGGTTCTAGCCAGGTATTACCTTGTGTTCCGGCGGGGTTTGTTGAACGGTGTTCCCATCTGGGTTGGCGTCGGGTAGTGGGGCTATGGGTCCAGCCGACATGGTAAACATGTTGCGTGTCTGTGCACAGGCAATTGTTGTCTTGGGTTCCACATTGCCTGGCGTTAGGCTGCAGTAGTATAAGGGCAGGGCCGCTTGGGAGAAATGTGAGGCCCTGTGCGTTTTTAGACGCGAGGCCCCCCATCTCCTGGGGCGGCCCTGTGTAGGGGGCTATTGTTTCATTTTGTCACTCTGCTATGAGAAGGTCTGTCTTGCTACAGCTTTCTCTCCTCTCAAACCATTCATACTGACGGTCAATCGGTATACTGGGGGAGTAGTGCGGGGGGGGGGCTTTGTTTACCTTTTTTGGTAAATGGGCTAAACTAGGGCTGGTGTTCTGTTGTGAATATTTTGAATGAAGACGGGTCTGGTCCGTCTCCCCTTAAACTTTGTGTGTATGGGTTTGCTCATTCTACAGTTTTTGTGGTTTAGCTCTTTTTATTCATTTAACCTTTTCATGGTCCACACCACAGTGGAGGGTGCTGTTTGCAATCACCACTGGTGCTCCATGTTAACGTCAGTCCTTTGTTTTTGATATATTGAAACAATGCCCCGCCCGGCCGACACCATGGGTCGGCCTGGCGAGATGGTGTCTGGTGGAGGGGCCTTGAGGGCCGGCCGACGTCGACACATCGCGCACGGTGTTGGTAAACCACTCCGTCGAGGATGTTGACGTTATTAGCTTTGACCCAGCCGCAAGCTATAACCGCTCAGGGTTCCCCTCTCCGCAGGGGATTTTGGTCTTCTGCTGGAGCGCGGGCGGTATTGTCCTAGGCCCTACACCGCCTCACACCGCGCAGCCAGAAGAAGAGAGAGCACGGCCTCGTCAGCGGCGATGACGGGGCCCTCGACAGGCGGCCATGTTTCCCCCGCCAGTGGTGCCCTGGTTGGAGAATCGACAGGGTATCGCGAGGCCGACAGTCTTGGCGGCCGAGGGATCGGCCATTTTGGGTGATTTCGGTGTTGGTAAACCACTCCGTCGTCATTTTGCCGCGAGCAGCCCGCTCCCCGTTCAATCCTCTCTCTGGTATCCCCAGAGGCGGGGCTCTGAGCATTCTCCTTTGGCTGCGGGCCGCGAACCTTCATTGAAGCGTATGCGGCCCCATTCTTCGCTTCTCATGGAGACAGGGGCTGACACCCAGTTGATGGCTGAGCCTGGGTCTGTCCGTGAGAATGTTGTGCTGTCAAGCGGCTCCCACACCTTGAACTGTGTTGGTTGAGCCTGGTGTTACGTCTGTCAACTTAAGTGTTGTCAGCAGGGGGGCTCGAAACCTTTTGAGGCACACAGTGCGGGCTTCCCCGGCCTCGCCTTCGCCAGGCCAGGTATCATGTTGGTGCTCCCACTCCTGGAATATTGGCAAGTGGTCGCAGCTCACATGGTTTGGGGTGGTAGTGATATCACTGCAGGGCTACGGTGTGTAGGAACCCATGGGGGCCTTACACCTTGCATGTCCGGCTGCGGAACAACTCCTTCAGCATGTTCTGGAGGGGTGTTCAGTGGGGGGGCTTTTTTGATCGGAAGCCCCCCGTATCAGACAGGCCCTTTTCTGTCGGGGTTCCCCCTTGGGTGCGATTGCCTCGTGGGTGGTGTCAGGGTCAGGTGTTCCGACACGGAACGCGCTCCTCGCACGATTCCAGGGTTGTCTTCGCACAGCGGGGGGGACCGGGCCAACTATCTACAGTTCCTGGCGGACCTGCGCCACGTGACGGCGGGTGCGTTGGGAGTGTCGTCACATATGACTACGGCAGTACCATATGTCGAGGTAGATGGAGAGAATGGTGAGGCGGGGACTTGTGTTTACACAACCCCACCCGTTTTCAGGTTTGGTACAGACCCTGTTGTCGGGGTCTCCAGCAGGGACAGCTCTGGTCGACGAGATCCAATCTCTGTGGACGAAGCAAGCCATCATCGTGGCGTTCTCCTCCCGGTGTTCTCTGCCCGAGAAGTCGGGAGGGAGGGGTGTAAGACCCAGGCTGGACCTGTCCCATGGGAAGGTTCAGCATTTTTTGGATCGTCTCCTACCTGTTGAACACTGTCAGGTGGGGGTCTGGTTCTCCTCCATAGACCTGTAGGATGCGTATGCGCATCCCCGATCTTCCATCCTAGGGCTTACCTACGCTTCCTTTGCAGGGTTAGCGTATGAGTACCAGAGGCTGCCGTTCGGTTTTCTCTGGCTCCCCGCATCTTCACCAAGTGCGTGGAGGCCGCACTGGGGCCTCTGCGTCATCCGGGGTTACGGAGTGTTCTGCCCTGATGACGTTCTGGTCCTTCGCGGTCAAGGTGGATCGTCAGGTCTCGTACCAGGCAGGTCTCTACCAGCCTGGGGTTGCTGTAGACTGGATGTAGAGTATTCCTCTTCCCAGTCAACGGTTGGAGGGCTATGGGCATCCATCTCGGAGCGTGTTGTCAACACGCTCGGGAGGTTCCGTCCTAGGACGGTTACGGCGCTGTCTCACGTCGCGTTTTCACCGACGCCTCCCTCGCTGGTGATGCGTCGGGCCAACGCAGTAGGGGGCAGCTGGCAAACCATGCTGCCCGATCTGCGCTACGTTCAATGTGTTGGTGTTGAAAGCGGTCCTTCTGGTCCACAAATGGTGTTGATCAGGACGGACGATACGACGTCAGTGTCGTGTATCGACAGACAGGGAGGAGTACGCTCCCCCTGTCTGCACCAGGCGGCGGGCGGCTGGCTATGGGCGTCCTCCATCTGCGCGGCCTAAGGGCTCCCCACATCCCCGGCAGGGAGAATGTGGGTGCAGGTGTACTGTCGCGGGGCGGCCCTCATCCTGACGGGTGAGGATTGCGTCTGGACATGGCCAGGCAAGTCTGGGACCGATGCCGTGCCGCCAGGGATTCTTCCCCATACATCTGTTAGGTCAGTTGTTGGGACGGGTACGTTGAGGGGTGCAGGTTCTTGATCCTGATGGTGTTACCATCTGGAATGCGCATGCTCCCTCCACTGTCGCGCTTACGGCGTTAAGCCGGTGCAACGCTCCTTGGCTCCGACTTGGGATCTTCAATTGGTCCTCGGTCGGTTGTCCTTGGCCCCGTTTGAGCCGCTCGAGCGGGCGCCGTTGGGACAGCTGTCCTTCAGGACCGCGTTCCTTCTGGCTGTCACTTCCGCTAAACGCGTAGGTGAGCTCTGTGCTCTCTCGGTACGTCCAGAGTGCCTGTCTTTTCGGACCGATTGCGGTGTCACTCTGCGACCTAATCCTGCTTTCGTGCCTGAGAATATCCGGAGTTCCTTCCGCTCCCGGGATATTGTGGTTCAGGCGTTTCGTCCTCCTCCTCACACTGGTGAGTTAGATGCGGGCCTTCACCTGTCATGTCCAGTCCGTGCTTGGGGATTTACCGCAGCCGTACTCAGGATTTCAGGGTTACCGACCAGCTTTTTGTCTGTTACGGTGGGGCTCGTGCTGGTAAGGCACTGTCGGAGCAGCGCCTGTCCCATTGGTTGTGCGAGGGTGTTACCCTCTGCTACACGCTGGCTGGGCAGGATCCCCCTGGGGGCGTCAGGGCGCACTCCACTCGTGGGGTGGCTGCCTCTGCCGCTCTCCTGGGTGGGGCCTCGGTGGAGGACATCTGTGCTGCAGCTTCATGGTCCTCCCCGGGCTCCTTTGTAAGGTTTTACCTCATGGACATGACCGGGGGTTCTGTCTCCCAGGCGGTTCTGGGGTCTGTGGCCTTTCCTGCTTCCCGTCCTTTGGTCGGGTAGCGGGAGTGTATGGGTATGGGCCGCAGTGTGTTGAGTCACACGTGGTTCCGCCTGTACGGTGTGTTCAAGGGGTTCTGGCTCCCTCTTGTTCGCATTCAGGTGGAGTTGACTGCGCCCCCCCTTCGTTAGGAAGGATGGGGTGACAGGGCTCCCCGCACCCCTTGATGTGGGCTTACGGGTCCTCAGGGGGTACATCTGTCGGGTCTCGCACCCGCTCTTCCCCATTATCTCGTAAGGCTCAGAGCGGGAGCGATGCCATACGAAATATAACGATAGGTTATGTAGATAACCTAGTTATATTAGTATAGGCTAAGCTCCCGCTCTGCGCGCCCTGAGTTCCCTCTTGAGGGATCTTTTCCTGGGACGGGTTTTTGGCGAGGAAGGGTGTGTCATGACCAGAGTCATGATTATATGGGTGGTGCCACCATAAGGGGCGGGGCCCCATACAGGTGGGGTGCATGTGTTTTTGTTCGTGGGAGATACATTAGGTATCACAGGCGATATAGAGTATCTCGTAAGGCTCAGAGCGGGAGCTTAGCCTATACTAATATAACTAGGTTATCTACATAACCTATCGTTAATGTACCTTACAGTTATGTAATTACAGTTAATTTACAATCACATTTTCTGTAGAATAAGTACTTTTTATTAAGTCACAGTACATGATATTCTCCTCTAGGTAGGTAGCCATCTAACCCATTTCAGGTCATCTAATTCAAAACAATGGTCTACAGCTTTATTATCTGATTCAGGGGAGGCATGATATCAGTTTCTTTGTCTGAGACAATTGACAGGTACTGTTTGTGAATAGCTGAGCACCTTTCAAGCGTGAATAGTACAGGTATGTTTTTTTCTCTCCCTATATGACCCGAGGGAGCTCAACGACTAATGATACTCAACTCAAATCCATCAGTCGAGGAAACATTTCCTTTTCTCCCAATGGTCTTTCAATTAACTAAAAAGGCATTCAAGGAACTCTTGACTTGTGTACGGTAGCGTATATATATTTTTTTCTCCACAGTGTGTGTCTACTATATATAGAGCACGGTCTAATTGGAACACAATTAGATTATTTAAGGCATTCTAGCCAACTCTATTTTTCCATACATACACTTTCAACACTCTCAAAAGCAACAGCCAAGAAAGCCTTTTTGTTCAAAGCCCCTTCTGATTGGAATAACTTACCTGCAAATACTCGTTCCATCTCATCTTTTTATTTATAAAAAAATGTGCTGTCTTCTTACTTTCATAGTACATGTACATGTTTTTAGTTTATCATTTTTAGTTTATCATTTATATACTGCATACTATCATGACTTTCACTACTTATCTCGTACGAAGTAACGATCCATTCCTATCCTTGCTTGATTTGTGTTTTGTTTTGTTTGTCCTGTTTATTTTGTGATCTTGTATGTTGGTTTACTTATTTTGTAATGTCATTTCTCAGTTGATTTTGTTGTTGTAGACTGTTTCGATGTCCAATGTTTTTTGTGTTTTTCTTTTTCTTTTTCTTCTGAAAATTTACATACGTTGTATTGTGTTAGGAGCCCCTCGAAAACGAGATGCTACATCTCAAGGGGTTATTCCGAATAAAGAATTTCAATATAACACAATTGTGTAGCGCTCTGGGAACCGCTCACCATTCTGACACCTGTCACTAATTGTCTGGGTTCCCTGATTCGTTGTCACTGTGGTGCGTGTGGTATGCTTGGGATGTGAACCTATGTAACCCCTGTCTTCCTGTGTTCTAGTCATCGGTTCTTCACTTTACCTCCAGCGCGGTACACGGCGGTACCTCTGGACTTGGACGTTCCTGTTCCTGACGTCTCTATTATTCTCTCTCTGTATGCTATCTACTAGACGCCCGGCGTCAGCGTATATTCACCATTGCCCAAGGCGTACTGTTCCTATATTAAAAGGGACCACTGTTTGACGAGCAATCACTCTCTGCCTGTGTTATTCCTCCACAACTGGGACCTTACCTGCATACGTAACACACAAGTAAATATCTTCTTCAGGGGAATGGAAAGTTAGTAAAAAGAAAAACAATAACTGGCTTATATGGTAGTGATGCTTGCTCTGCAACATCTCCACAACATGCTAATTCCATTGTTTTCTACATAAACAAAACTATATCTGTATAACTAATTAATTCTACCCCTTACGAAAAGGTATCATGGTAGTTTGATGGTCATTTAAGTTTTTACCATATTACTGCGTTACAAATTTAACCAGTGATAAATAATAAATGTGACTGGTGGTGTTACCAATTCTGCCAAATCAACCTCTGGATGAATTCAATAATGACGAGTATAAATAATTTAAGTGACTGGGCTTTGCTTTTTTGTTTTTGTTTTTGGTTGATACAGTAGAATGTCATCATTGACTTTCAATGCCCTGTATAACCTTACAGCATTCATCAAAGAGCACGAGGAGATCAATACATGGATTACCTTGAGAAACACTAACCCTAAACTAAATGAAACGTTCCCAAGGCTGCGCTATTTTTACTGGTTCACCGGAGAGGATGTACAGGACGAACGGTGAAAGGCCCTGAATCACACACCACACCACGCAGACTTCCAGGGGCAAACACAGAACGAGGGCCCCATCCTTACTGTATACTCCAAACGATATGTGAGCCATACTGCATACAGTCAAACCTCTTCATGTCAAGGACCCACATCTGAGAAGATATTTGTTGCTATTAGATATGATTTAGTTGGATGAATACATAACATGTTTGTATAGGTGTTAAACTCACCCTGGTCCAGATGACTGTCCTGCCGCTATTTGATTTTAGCGATGTAATCTACCGCTTGGCCCGTAAAGGTGATCTAGAGCGCTTAGATATCCTATATCATTCCACCATTCGCTTCGCTACCAATGCCCCCTACAGGACCCACCACTGCGAGCTATACTCCCTAGTAAACTGGCCCTCCCTGGAGATTAGACGCAACATCCACTGGCTGGCCTTTGTATATAAAACACTTCTAGGCCGTAATCCCCCTTACCTTAGGGCCCTTTCTCACTCACCCTATTCGTTTCTATTCCGTTCCGTTCTGGCCCGTTCCGAGATCTGATGCGAACTCCCCCCCCCCTCTCCCCCCTCTAGTTTGCGTACACACTGCAGTCTTGTTTCGTTCCGGGTTCTGTTTACGGTTTGCCTTTTGAGCGTTTACGCTTGCCGTAGGCGATGATGTCACGTTCAAAAATGTAAACACAGGAAGTGTTAACATGGCGCTGGAGGCTGGATGCTGATATAAATGAATAAATAAGCAATAAATATGAAGTTATATTTGAACCTCTGTTGTCAAGCCTTGTCAATATAACCCACCCCATTTTATCACAAATGGATGGTGTTGTAGAGTTCGCTTTTGAGCGTTTCCCAGGGCTAACGCTAAGCTAACGGTTAACGCTAGTTAGCTTAGCCTAGTCTAGTATAGCCTGTAGCACTTTTTCTTTTCAGCAAAGAACGTGCAATAAACAAAACGGATACATTCACTGTGTGTTCTGCCTCTTTTCTCACGAATGGAACTCTGTTGTAGAGTCCGCCTTTGAGCGTTTTGCAGGGTTAACGTTAACGCTAAGCTAACAGCTAACGCTAGTTAGCTTAGCCTCTCCAGCAGCTAACATTATCCCATCGTTCGTGGCAATTATATTACATGTCATTGATCTACTGGTCGACCACGGCCGACTGGTTGGGCACCACTGGTCTAATAGAAATAAATGCATTCAAACAAGAAACTAATATATAGAAAATAGCATGGCAAACAAAAATTGCCAGGCCTAATGCGAGCCAGGGAAGTGCTGTGCGTTTGTAACGTGGCTTCATGTTTTCATCCACTTGTTTTTGGTTGAGGTCTGAACTCTCAAATTGCCCATAAATATCGTTTTTGTGGGTATTCTCCAGTTGTTGCTGTGTGGTGTACTCTGCCCAAAATTCAAGCAAGCATGACAGTAACAACGTTGTGTGTGTCACGCCCCCCGCACCCGCACGGCCCGATTCCGAGACCACCTAATCCAACTGATCCCGTTCAGCGGGGGGTAAAACGAATCAGCGCCGTTTCGCATCCCAAAAGGGGTGAGTGAGAACACTCCCCCCCCGTTCCCGGGAGCAGTGATTCGATCCCCAAACGTGAGTGAGAAAGGGCCCTTACTCGCCTAGTCCACCCTCGTCCACTCCCAAATTACCACACCCGGTCAGCCACACATATCCTGGTAAACGCCCCCCATGCCAACTCCTCACAAGGCCGTTCCTCCTTTCAGTACGCAGCAGCTGATAGCTGGAACACACTACAAAAAACCTTAAATATGGAAACGTTTATTTCAATTCGATTGTTTAAGGAAACTTTAACAAACTCCCTAGAGCACTCATGTAGATGTTTCTCCATGTGCTAACACCATGCTGCCACTATTGTTCTGTTGTCCGCCAGTTGTTGTTCAGTTCAGTTGTTGCTCTGTATGTATGTCCTGCCTTTTTAATAATGTTCCTTTGTGTTTTATTTTTATTTATTTGATTTTATCCCCCATCCCCTTTCCCCTAAGGGGCTTTTTACCCCCAAATAAGCCGTTATTGAAAATAAGAACTTGTTCTTAATTAACCTGCCTATTCAAATAAAGGTTTGATGATGATGATGATGATGATGATGATGAGGTGTGGATATAACAGAGGTGGGTGGAATCAGAATAGCAACATGCATTATTTTAGTGTGCTAACTTCTACTGAAGTAAAATTCCTAATTTTGTTGGGGACCCACTTTGAGAACCACTGGCATAGGGGTGTGGCTTATGGGAGAGGGGGGCATAGGGTTGTAGCTTATGGGAGAGGGGGTGTGGCTTATGGGAGAGGTGGGGGGCATGGTATTTGTTCAGGGCACCAGGGTCTGCTTAGGGCTACTTTATTGTTGTGCCCAGCTGATTTTTCTTCCCATCCCAATTTACCTCTCGTGCCAATTCTCCCTCCCCTGTCCTGATCGTTGCTCGCATATGCCCCCCACTGGCCGGTTGTAGGGAGGATAGAAGCCTTGCATCACGTGTCCCCTCCGATACATGTGGAGGCAGCCTGTCACATCTTTTCACCTGCCAGCGCGGACTCTCATTTGGCGAGGAGTAGCGTGTAGGAGGCTCACACTGCCCCCGCCATTTTCCTGACTTTGCTGTGCAGGCACCCCAACTGACCTGTAGGAGTCGCTGTTCACAACGACCAGACTACCACCCTTCGACTTCTCACCCGCTAACTCTGCCAATTGAGTTAGTATGATGGCCGGCCCAAGCCGGAGTCAACGCCGACAGCCGGATTCTAACCCGGTGTCTCTTGTGTTGGTGACGAGCGCAATGTCCGCTGCGCCACCCAGCCGCCCTATTCATGTCATTTATATAAATGTTTTTATATCTTATTTATCTTTATTCCACATTTATTCATCTTCTATTTTTTCCTATCTTATTGTTGTCGAGAGAGCAAAAAATTCAATATATTCACTCTCTGTGCTGTGAAATGTACCGTGATGCAACAATAAAATATTCGGAATCTGATGAACGGAGTAGAAGAAGAAAATAGGAAAACAATACTGGAAAATAGAGAGAGACAGTTTCATGTTATCTGTCATCCAATCAGAGGCTTCTTGTTTTTTGGGCCCCAATGTTATTTGCCGGGCCGTGATTCATTCTCAGTGTTGCCCGATGCGCTCAGGGAGAAGCCACCAGGTTTTCTCCTTCAATGTGTTTGTTTCATCTCATTCTGGGAAGGCCTCCTGGAACATGAAGACGACTGCTTCAAGTTGATTACCCTGGACAAACAAGGAGAGCAGTGAGCGGAAGAATAATTACTGTTCTAACTTCTGGGCCTTGGTGAAATGCAGTCCTGTCTCTTACCAAAAAAATATGGTGGCATTTCCAAAAAGGTATCATGGGATTTCCATAATGTTTTTGGTCACTACGATGATGGTAGTGACCAAATAAAATATGGAAATACCCTGATATTACCATCAGTATCATGGTTTAAATTAGATTATTCCATGGTATTATTTAAGTGGTAGCATGGACATACATTCAGTTCAGTTCTGTTCAGTTCATTCTTATTTTGCATATTGGACACAATGGTCATTCCATAAATTGTCAACGTTTTACCAGCTGCTATTGCAGCATTGTCCAATTGAAGCACTATGCTTGTCAGGCCCTACTGCTGAAGACTTACAGCAGTTTTATTTGTTTACATTTACATACGCATTACTATGCACTGCTAGTATTGATTGCCGTGTCATTGCCTTATCAGTTGTATATCTTTATTGTGTGCAGTGCTTATGTAGCACCGTCACCCGACGTGTTTCTTTTTGTGTTTTGGAGACAGCGTTTTTTCCCCTTTGCTTTCCCCATTTTATTATATAGACCAGTTTATGTGTTTGAGCTATAGCGTGTTTTGGAGACTTGCTTTCTCCCCTTTATTTTGTCCACTGTGAAGTACGTATCATTTATCTACTAGAATTAAAAGGAGCAGTGCTCACATTCGAAGATCCATCTCTGTCTCTCGTCGTTTCTGTTCTGCACTGCACCTGGGTGCAACACAACTACGAAACCGTAACAGTAATGTAAAAAAGGGTTGGCAATTATAAGGCTCGGCTTCAGCCTACAGCTTTTCGGTCATTTTCTCTCTTTTATAAATGTTCTACTACTGTACATTGCTTTGTAAAAGAAGACCGAAATAAAATCATTCATTCATTCAACATATATCCCTAGCTCTAATGACCTCAGACACCTGTGGTCAGGGACGTGCACAGACATTTTGGGGGGCAGGTGGTCAACCAAAAAGAAAGGGCACATCAATGGTGCTCGTGCGGCGAAATGTTTTTGGGTGTGGTTTGCTGTGCTGTCTGGCACTTAACTTCTTAATCAGTCTCTCTCTCGCTCTCTCCCTTACTCTCCTTTGCAAATTGTCTTGTGGTGTTGAGCCCTCATCAATGTCTAAATGATGGTCAAAAGCATGACACAAGTGGAGACAACAGACCACATAATGAGTTGCTTAAAGCAATCAATAATGTATAGGAGTAATAAGAAGTCTGCACCCCAGCAACAGACGCACATATTTAAAATGTATCAAGATGAATAGGTCACCCCAACAGCAGGCACACTTACAAGCCTGAACACTTGAAGAAATGCACTGGTCTTATCATGTATCACATTGGATATAGGCTGCTGACAAAGATGCACGTTCTCTGGCTGCCTGGCTCCATATTTGTCTCTTACCACATCTCCATAGAAAGCTCCCGTAGCTCACCGCATATCTCGGCGCTATTTCTGCGTCGGGGAAAACCGTGCTCGTCACGGATCTGGGGGACACGAGTTCGATTCCCGGACCCGCCGTAATTTCTCAGAATGTCTTCCCCTGCTCTACATCCCATTTCAACCTGTTTCTGTCGGTCATGCTTGACCAGAAAAGCGATAAACGCAAAAAAAGAAAAAAAGAAAAAAAGAAAAAGTTAAAAAAAAAAAGAAAGCATAATTGCTTCAGTGAAATTGCTTCATCCCTTCCCTCCCTTCAAAAAATATTGAAGAATTACTGAAAAAAATTGCTTTTTATATAATATTAGAAAATCTGTTCCTTCCTTTGTTACTAGTTACTCTTGGCTGACTTTCTGAGTTATTTATTTTCTTGGCTTGCAGGCATGATTCAAATGAATCCTGTTTATTTACTTTGTAAAGTTTCACATCTTCTATCCCCATGCATCAGAAGGCTGGATTGACTTACTACATTATTCATTAATTGAATCCTATACTGTATTATTTATTATTGTATTAGCCTACTGTTGTTGTTCCTCATCTTATGCTACCTGCAAGTAAGCATTTGATTGCTCTGTATACCTGTATACAATTTATATTACAAATATAAATACTACTACTACTACTACTACTACTACTACTACTACTACTACTACTACTACTACTACTACTACTACTACTACTACTATACTACTACCTACTACTAACTAAAGACAATAAAAGGATTGAGATAGGAATTGCAAATTTGTTCATGTCCATAATTAAATGTATGTAAGTATGTACATTAATACATAACAATAACAATATTGCGGCTAAGTGGTGGAGTGGGCAAGGCGCTCGCCACTAACGCAGGAGATGCTGGGTTCGAGCCCAGCTATCGGCGTTGCTTCCGGCTTGGCTGGTCGTTCCTACTAGTACAATTGGCAGTATTAGGGGGTGGGAAAGCCGGTGGGTGGGGATCGGACGTTTTGGACAGCGACTCCTACAGGTCGGTTGGTGCGCCTGTACAGCAGAATCAGGAAGTATCGGGGGCAGCATGAGCCTCCCACGCGTTACTCCTCGCCACTGAGAGATCGCGCTGTGCAGGTGAAAATATGCGACGGCTGCCTCCTCGTGTACTGGAGGGGACACGTGATGCAAGGCTTCGTCCACATTGCAGCCAACCAGTGGGAGGCATGGTCTAACAACCTTCGAGACAGGGGAGGGTAGAATTGGATAATACGAAATTGGGATGGGAGAAAAATAGAAAATGGGGAGAAAAAGTAGATACAAAAAAAACAATAACAATATTGATTTAATTGTTATTCATTATTGTACATTTTATTGCATATAATTTTTCTACTTGCTGACCTCAGTGACCTGTACAGAACGTATTTCTCTGTGTACAATAATCTACCTTCCTTAGCAGGCACGTGCACACATAGAGCCCAAGGTTTTTTTTGCCGTTACGCATATAGACTGCCCTTCCAACTGAAAAATGTCAGGATAGAATACAAATATTAGGTAAAGAGAGAGAGATGCCCCATATTCCATTGCAGTTTGCACGGCCTCCTCAGCGTGCCTCTTCGCGGACCTATATTTTATGCATAGCGTGGGTGGTGATGATGATGATGATGATGATAGAAACCGCTGTGGCGCATACATTTGAATGCTGGTATTACACTCATTGAGGGACATGAAGAAGTCAAGTCCGATGGGATTTGGGAATCTCAAATACAAATCGGGATTGGAATAAAAAATGCATTTATATTAAACAATACAGAATATACAGCACTTCTTGGGGTCTGTAGGGTAAGCACTTATTCCCTCCCCCCTGAACATTTATGGAGATGTATGGGCCTTTTAAGTCAGTGATAAAAGTGTCTTTCAAGGATAAGTGAGCTCCTGCACTGATTATTATAGTTCAATATTCAATATTTGATCACCAAACCCCCCAAAAAGCATAAAAAGGGGGCCCGCGCGAAAAGGGCCCTTAAAAATCTGGCTTGCGCACTACGCGCGCTCAGTTAAAACACACACAGGTATAGTGCCCTTTTCAGCCTTTGAGCACCTGCCCCTCTAAAGTCCTGTGCACGTCCCTGTTCCTTAGGGTGTCTGCCACTTCAGTTGCTCATTGAACAATATTTCTGGGGGGTTTCCTTTTGAAAACGATCTCCAACAAATCAAGAAACATATGTAAAGACATCCCCTAGTCAGGCGATTCTCAGAGATTTAATATGCATACCAAAAGACAGCCTGAAGCAAGGCCTTGAATGTCATGGATCAGAGATGCAGAATTAGAGACTGGAGGCAGGAGTATGCAAAAAGTAACAACTGGGGAAATGTGGGCATCATAGCAGCATGGTATGGGGGGTATGGGGGGGGGGGGGGGGTATGGGCATGGTAGCAGAAGACATAAATATAGGCAATACAATTATAGTAAAGATAATAATAAGCAGTGTAAACAATATAATTAACTCTGAATATAAGAATATATGAGCAAGTAAACAGTGTAATGTTTGAGGTGCAGATGAGGGTCTGTATGCCCTATCAGTTATATTATAAGTTACAATAAATATGGGCAACAAAACACTTAGAATCTGAATATATACTATGAGTAAGTAAAGTAAACAGTATACACAGGTGCAGTACGTTATACGTTGTAGTCAATCAGCGCCAGGGGTCGGGGCACCAGGGGGGCGCTAGAACGCCATCGCTTTAATCAATGGGGAGACTGCGAAATTAGCAAGTGGTTAAAATATATCTTATATTATAGCTATGGGTCTAATACACCCGTCGATTGTCAGTGAGTTGCTTCCAGTCAACATGCACAAAACAGATTGTTTTTTCATCCGTATACATTTCCGTTTTATACCGTTTTGAATATGAGTATAGTTTTGGTGATTCTTAGTAATCCCAGGAAAAGACGCGATAATAGCGTTTTATTGGAATACACTTATCATGTTGTCATTTTTCGCCTGATTATCGAATCTTCCTGAAATCAGGAACCGCAGCCAACGGTAAAAAGCCACACACAGTCCACACAGACAGCTTCGATCGCGGTAGAAAGAAATATCAGATCAACGCAAGATTGGCCGACTTTTCTTGTGACTGGCGCAGAATGAGTTAAGGGCGGGATCCACAAAGAATGGATTGCACGGTGCTAATTGCACCCTTACTTACAATTCATTCGAAAGTCTTTCTCTCACACAATTGTTAAGGGGATGCAGACCAGAGAAAGACTTTCGTCTTGTTTACATCAGGGTCCCCCATTTTCAATTCATAATGAATTGTAAGTAAGGGTGCAATTAGCACCGTGCAATCCATTCTTTGTGTATCCCGCCCTTTTAGTGATCAGACATTCCTAGTAGTTCTCGAGTTCTGCTGCCGTTAGTTCTCCGGCTGCTGGCAGCAGTCCCTGCCCACTGTTGCGGAGCCTGATGGCTGCTGGTACGAAGGAGCCGAGGCGGTTAGTGGTGTGTCGGGGGGGGGGGGGTATGAGTCTGTGACTGAACGGGCTCCTCATCTTGGCTAGCTCCTCGTAGAGGGGGTGGGAGGGGCTCTCCAGGATAGTGGCCAACTTCCTTTCTCATCCTCCTCTCTGCCACCACCTCTAGTTTGACCAGCTCCACCACAGAGCTAGCCTTCCTCACCAGCTTGTTCAGTTTGTTTGTGTCCCTTGAGTTGATGAATGAATGAATGAAAACTTTATTTAACACATTGCAGAATGGGTACAATACAGTACGGCTCAATACACACAATTGTTAAGGGGATGCAGACCAGAGAAAGACGTTTGTATTGTTTAAATCAGGGTCCCCCATTTGATGTATGTAGCCCCCCCCCCCCAGCATACAACAGCAAGTAAGTGGATGCTGGCTACTACAGACTCGTAAAACAACTGCAGCAGTCTATTGCACACATGGAAGTGACAGTGAGTCTGAAATGACCAAACAGTTCATAAACATGGCAAAGGCAGGCAGAAAACATCAGGGAGGATTCATGCACTCAGATGTTTGTTTCTACAATCTTCTCTCCTGAGATTAAAGACTTGCTTTCATCAGAGAAAGAAGAGAAGACGGCTTGCTGTGGAATGCGACATCCTGCACTATAGCGTTGTTTGAAAAGCCATGCAGCTCCAAACATTTGAACACAGTGTAACAAGAAACAGGCAGAACATGATGAAAATAAACGGACCTTGTCCACAAGGTGGGCTGCCTCCCTTTGTCCTCAGAGCCTCCTCCATGGTATAGAATACATCATTTGAAGGTTGGCTGTTACTAATAGGGAGGTGTAGTGGTTACGTCATTGCCGTTTTTCGCGTCCCACCCTCTGTCCAACGCAATGTATTTCCCCATGGCCCATTTCTAAATTGCCTTGTTTAAAACAAATAAAGCATTAACATTGGCATGGTGTACCTTTCTGTGCTTATTCATCCACAATCTATAGCTCAACATGAAAATATTCGCAATTAATCATAAAAAAAAATCGCGACATTTTATTTCAACCAAAAATGTTTAAAGGGGAACTATTTTACTATTTCTTTCACTATTTGGGCACTTTTACACAATTCCTGTGAGTCTATGGAACACCTCTGTAATATATATATTTTTTTTATTCATTGTTTTGTATTTCTAATCAAGTCCTCAAAAACAGCATTTTTCTACCTCAAGATCTCGAGCCGTTTTGAGCTGACTGTGTGGAGTGGGTACAGAACTGTGTGCAGCTCATCTTGTATCTCTCCATTATCATGCAGCGGTGTCTCTTTGACATCACAAATCGTGCACATTTTCAAATGACTCAGTTCAGTGAGGGTGAATATTGTGAGAGGAGAATTGGAAGAATGCGCCAATATGAGAATTTTGAGACATAGATCATATTAATATAAGTTCACATAGCTAGGAAACAATGCTAAACACTCAAAAAGGCCATTTATAAGATAGTTCCCCTTTAAACAATAATGTTAGTGATAGAAGGGAACTCATTTTGTGCAAAAATGGAAAGCTTTCCAATTTCCATGCGGCAGAATTGTTACAATAGCCGATAATCCATTTTCCCCAATGATAAATCCCTATACGGGTGGAACAACCAGTGACGTCAAACTACACCTCCCTATTAACGTCCATGTAGAGGTGCCACTGATCAATATTTCATAACTAATGAGTTCAGAGCCCTTAAGTATGTCTGCGAGTTTAGTCATTCATTATGACTAATAATGAGTATCGGTGTATTATAAAACAGTAATAGGAGTGTGTCAATTGTATTGATTTTATGACATCATTCATGAAATAGGGGGGTGAAATTGAAAATGCGTGGGAGAGAAAATGTATCAGGACAGGTATATTAGCTAATATGGTTCACTCCTCTTTGTCAAAAATTTGTAAAGCAGCCAAAACCAGAAATCGAGTCAATTGTATTGTAATTATATTGTATGTGACTTTAACCTTGCGGTTAACATTTGTGAATGTGATGATTATAACATTTGTGTCAAGGAGGAACATTTAAACTGGCAACTGGCAACCAGAAATGTGAGTAACCAAAACGTTTACTTCAGTGTGTTCAAACCTCTGTTACTCTATTTCATTAGCACTCAAAGTAATTTTTTTATTGTGTAAGAAACCTCAGAATGTTACCATTCAAAATAGACCAGACTCATGCATGTATAAGTATAAAGTATAATAAATTGCAGATTACTTTGGGTATACAAACGTAAAAAGAATACTTTTTACCCCCATTTGCCTGAAGAAAGTTGTGTTTCAAATGTGATAAAGGTAAGTTTACAAGTATGTGGTCAAATACAGTGTATTAGGACGTACAGTATGCATTGCAACAACATCATTATGTTAGAATATTATTTCACATTTTAATTAGTTGTTAAATTAGGTGTGTATGAACATAGATCTGTGGGAAAATAGTTATGTACAGTTAAGTAGTCTTCATATAGTTTGATAGTTTTATGGATTGTATTATGGAGCTTGTCTTGTCTGTGTGTGAGTGTAATAGTCCTTTGTTCAGGTTATTTGTAATGTTATATGTTATGATGTAAGTATTATGTTGCACAGTTACAATGTACGTTTTTTGTGGACCCAAGGAAAAATAGCAATTGCAAAGCCGTGCTGGATGGAGAAGAGCCGTCGATGGCCTAGGCTCCGCTTCGAGCTAATGGGCCTAAGAAGAAGAATGCTGTAGCTGTGTAATTGGGGATCCTAATAGACTAAACTAAACTAAACTAAGCCCCCCAACTAGTGTCTGGTGAAGGAGAGACAGCTGAGATGTGTGCTCTACTGAGCACAGCTTTCTAGTCTTGGGAATCGTTCATTCAATCGACTTCACATTTGGCGGGTGAATTGCTTAGGACCCAAGAAAGTGCACCACAGAGTGTGAAGCTAATTGGATGAGCGGTTCTGGAGAAACGCTGCAAACAGCACTACCAGGGGTCAAGCAGTCCGTTCCGAACACTGGAAGTTTATAGAACCCAAAGCCATTACATTAGGGCAGTGTCTGAAGAGCCGTTTTATTTTGTAGTGGCAGATATACATTTATAATGTACCTGTATATAAAATACCTGTGATGTATAATCAGGTATAAAGTCTGGAGCTTCGCCACAGATGAACAGGAGACTATTGCTTTGTCAACTCACTTTGTGAATGTTAGTTTTATACTATTCATAGTCTTCTCTCCTCTTTGCCATATAATATGGTGCAATGCCACAGATCATTGGCCACAGTTTATAAGTAGTTATATTAATTTAATAACCACTAGCTCTTTCACCTGTCCACCTGTGATCAAATCCCATGAATAGTAATGATGCAAGGTCTGAACCACTATCCCCAGAAAACCCCTCTTGATGATCTCCAGAAACATCCTGAGAAACGGCCTCTTTTTGGCTAGAGAGAAAAGAGAAACGCAACATTGGGTCGGTAAACCCTCCTGTTTGCCCTCCTGGTCATATACAGTCAGGAATAAATCCATAGGGAAATATTTAGGTCCAGTGTCTTACGACGTAGATGTGATCTGTGACCCCTCTGCACAAAAAGGGCAGCAAATTAGACCCAGGCAACTACCGCCCTGTTTCTATTCTCACCTCCATCTCGAAAGTCATGGAAAAAATAGTCTACGAACAGGTCGAAAAGTACCTAGCGGAAAAAAATCTAATCTACGAATTCCAATCTGGCTTCAGAACATCCCACTCCACTGACACATGCCTTCTCTATTTGAATGACCACATCAAACAAGAGGTGGACGCAGGCAAATATGGCGGCATGGTCATGCTGGACCTACAAAAGGCCTTTGACACGGTCAATCACTCCATTCTGATTGACAAGCTAAAAGCAATTGGTTTTGATAGTCTATCAGTGAGCTGGATGCAATCCTACCTTGAGGGGAGGGAACAGATGGTGGAGGTAAACGGTACCCTATCCCCCCCCCTCACAGTGAGCTGTGGTGTTCCACAAGGAAGCATACTAGGACCGCTACTGTTCCTAATTTATGCAAATGACATGTCGTCAGCTTGTGACTGCAACTTGTTCCTGTTTGCGGACGACTCAGCCCTGCTGGTCTCTGACAAGAACAAGTTACAGGTTGAAAAAACCCTCAGCTCGGAACTAGGCAGAATCTGCATATGGCTCGCTGATAACAAACTATCATTACACATGGGCAAAACAGAGTCCATTCTCTTCGGTTCAAATAACAAACTCAGCAAGACCGACGGCTTCTCAGTTACAGTGGGTGACAATATTGTCACAAGGAAAGATGAAATTACCTACCTGGGGTCCATCCTAGAGGCTAATCTCTCCTGTGACAAAATGGCATCCAATGTAATAAAAAAAGTCAACCAACGAACTCGATTCTTGTACCGGATCTCCTCTCTGGTAAACAAGAACACCCTGAAGACTCTGGCAGGAGCACTCATTCAGGGGTACTACGACTATGCTTGCACCTCATGGTACCAAAGCACCTCAAAGGCGCTAAAAACAAAATTACAAACATCTCAAAACAAACTGGTCAGACTACTGCTTGACCTTACTCCTAGAACCCACCTCACCCCTGCCCACTTCGACAACCTAGGATGGCTTAGAGTAGACGACAGAGTACAACAACTTGCAATGGGCCTGGTCTACAAGATACACTACACGACCAAGGTACCCATGTACATGTCAAAATACTTCCCAAAGGTCAGTGAATACCACGATCACAACACCAGAGGGAGCTCCACAAATCATGTCAAACCCAGATTCGGCTCAAATAAGGGACTAAACACGTTTCGCAATTATGCCACATCAATGTGGAACGCCCTACCCAAAGCTGTAAAGGAATGTGGATCACTACCCACTTTCAAAACCTCTCTCAAGGGACACCTACGGGAGACTGCAATTCAACACTGGCCCCTGTAAATATCCCAACCCAATCATTCCAACCCCCTCCAATGTACAGTCATTTACCTAGTATGGTTTTGTCAATAGTTCAATGTACAATTGTGTTTGTTTGGACAGTGTCTCCTCCCCCCCCCCCCTCAATGTACAGTGTTACTTGTTTATACAGTATGCCCCCCGCCCCCCCCCCCCCCCAACCACCTCCAATGTAAATTACCCAGTATGGTTGTCAATATCCCAATGTACCCAACCCCCCCCACCCAACCTCCAATGTACAGTTTCTACGTCAAATGTATATACTCCCTTTTCTTGACTCCTTCTGTATCACAAACAGTACTGTATTTGCAAATCTGGTATGTCATAAATGTATAGATGTAGCAGTACTGACTATCTGTATGTCATGTATGTCATATATGTCTATATGAATTGAAAATGGGGGACCCTGATGGAAACAAGACAAACGTCTTTCTCAGGTCTGCATCCCCTTAACAATTGTATGTATTGAGCCGTACTGTATTGTACCCATTCTGCAATCTGTTAAATAAAGTTTTCATTCATTCATTCATTCATTCATTCATTCATTCATTCATTCATTCATTCATTCATTCATCTGTTTAGGTCTCTAGATGTGTGAGATTATGAATTACCCGTGGGGCGGATAGCGCAGATTCTGGAAAATATATTTGCTTGCCTCTTTAGTACCGCTTTAGACAGGTGCATTGATTGCCTCGTGGCAGGTGACATTTTGTCTGTTCTTCAAAATAGAAGTCCCAAACACTTGTATCTAGTATGAACTTGTAGTCTGTATATTTTGAAAAGTAGAAATAGTCAATGCACCTGTGTTGTATTGACAAGTAGCTACAGTAGTTCAGAGGCGAGCGAGAATAAAAGTGATCAAATGGACTTTCAAGAATCTGCGCTATCTGCCCGGGTAAATCTGGCAATGTGGTCAGCTGTTTCAAAATGCTGGATACGGAAGCCGAGAATGGCCACGTCTTTATTTATTATTTTATTGCAGTTTCCTTGTGATAACGACTTATTATTTAGTTATCTCGATATATCACGTTTTCTCGTGATAACATTGACTGGATTGACTGGTAAATGACTGGATGGTTCTTAAGGTCCAGTATGTTCTGATCCAATGACTGGATGGTTCTTAAGGTCCAGTATGTTCTGATCTAATGACTGGATGGTTCTTAGAGTCCAGTATGTTCTGATCTAATGACTGGATGGTTCTCAGAGTATGAATTCTGACCATTGTGGTAGTATAGGACAGTAAGAAATAGTGAGTTTTATTTATTTATTTTTTGCTGCTTAGGCCGCCGTGCCATGCAGTGCCAGGCTGTTGCTCATTTTCCTGTGTGTGTGAGTGTGAAACTGCTCCTCAGTGACCGGGGGGGTGAAAAGAGATATTGCTTTTAATCTTTGTTACTGTAAGCTTTGTTATTGTTTCCCCCCGTCATGATGACAACAATATTGCATATTTTGTCTCTGCAGTCTCTTTTTTCCCCCAGTACATTTCTAACTCATTTCTAATTAATTCAGCGACAGTCTCACACTGCCAGACCCACCTCCACAATAACTCTTGTTTGAAATGAATTTCAGCCTTAATTTCAGACCAATCCACTTTAGAAGGGAACGCGGTGGCAGCGGCTCCTCTCATTGTGCTGGTAAATAACACCCACCACCTGTGAATCTATTTCATGGAAGCTATCCGGTGCGTGCCGCGCACCCAGCCAATTACTGGTGACTCACTTTCAAAAACCTTACCAGCTACCACTTAAAAGTGCAGGAGAACTCTGGCACGTCACTCAGTGAGGAAAACACAGAATCAAAGTAGCAAGATATCACAATTAAAAAGATATGTCATATAAAAAGTGCTGTAAGTGACATTTATTTTGTTAAAATAAGTGTTAACCTCTTAAGCCAGAGCGGTCCGGTACCGGTACGAGATTGATATCACGGCATAAATACATCTCTACAGAATGTATTAAAGGTGACATGCATTATAAATGTCATTTTTCAGTCTCTAGCATTGTATTATAGTAATAGGAGTTAGTATCAATGTGTTTTAGTGTCTAAATACCATATTGGCGGATTGCTCTGATTCAGCTCAGCTCTGATAATGCCCGCCCACAATCTACCTAGACTGACTGTACACAGCGAGTGGAAACCACTTCCTCATACTCTGCATGCACTCTGGAGGGAGAGAGAGGGAGAGAGATAGAGAGCATTCGGGAGCACTTGGGGGGGGGGGGGGGTGGTACCTGCCGCGCGGCACACACCTCCGAGCGGGAGAGTGAGGGAGGGAAAAAAAGTAAGAGAGAGGGAGGAAGGCAGGCCCCCCCCCCCCCCCCACAAGCTGCCGCGCGGCACACCCGAGAGGGAGAGAGAGAGGGAGAGGAGGAGAGAGGGAGGGAGGGAGAGAGGGGGCCTGATCAATAACGGCCTGTCTTTTTTTTTTTTTCTCTCTCTCTCTCTCTCTCTCTCTCTCTCTCTCTCTCTCTCTCTCTCTCTCTCTCTCTCTCTCTCTCTCTCTCTCTCTCTCGCTCTCTCTCTCTCTCTCTCTCTCTCTCTCTCTCTCTCTCTCTCTCTATCTCTCTCTATCTACCAGTCGCAGACTGTGTGGACTGACTCTCAAAGTGCTTATGGGCGGAGCCAGGCCATAACAGCCTGAAATCTTGAAGCTGAAAAATTATGGTTTGGAGTACTTGATTAGAAATATAAAACAATGCAAAAAACGTACAGATGTCTTCAATAGACTCACAGGAATTGTGTAAAGTTGCCCAAATATGTCAGAATGCAGGTAGGTGAATTCCAATGGTTGAAGGCAATCACAGAGACAGAGAGTGTTTACTCTTGAACAGGTTCGACTTTAATAGTAAGAACACAGAGTAAATTCTAAGAGAGAACTAAAAGCACAAGTGTAAGATAAGGTAAATGGGAGCTTATTGGAGGTCCAAAGTAGAACCGTCCGCGTTATCCCCGAACGCAATTAGTGAAGACCTGACAATGGACAAGCAGAAGAGAGGTATGTTAAATAGAGACCAAATACCAACATTCCACACACACCCCCGTGACAGCCAATCAGGAACCACCCCTAAGTGACAGTACTAATTGACAGGGAAATGACAGGTGACAAGCCCAGTGACATATGCCAGGAATGTGGGTGGTCACCGACCGAGGTCGGTGTCCAGAACGTAACAGTACCCTCCCCCGACGAACGGCACCAGACGTTCACCTAGGAGCCTCGGGATTCAGCCGCCGGAAATCAACGATCAGGCTGGGATCTAAAATATCCCTTTGAGGCACCCAAGAACGCTCTTCTATCCCGTACCCCTCCCAATCCACCAAGAACTGAAACCCCCTACCCCTCCGCCTACAACCCAGTATCCTCCGCACCGTGTAAATGGGTTTGACCGCCAATAAACCGGGGCGGAGGAACCACAGGCAGTGGCGGGGCCAAGGGCGATGAGAGGAATGGCTTCAACAGGGACACATGAAACGTCGGATGAACCCTCATAGAGCTCGGAAGTCGTAACTTGTAAGCCACTGGATTAACCCGATGAATCACTTTAAATGGTCCTATAAAGCGAGGAGCCAGCTTCTTGGATTCCACCCGGAGAGGGAGATCCCGGGTGGAAAGCCAAACCCGCTGCCCTGGACGGTAAACTGGAGCCGGACGACGCTTACGGTTAGCCTGCCGTTGGGTACTAACCGAAACCTTCTGTAGCGCCTTCCGAACCAGTTTCCACGTCCTGCGACAGCGAGCCACATGTGCCTGGGCCGAGGGCACCTCCGCCTCCTGCTCCTGCTCGGGAAACAGAGGAGGTTGAAAACCATACTGGCACTGAAAGGGAGACATACCGGTAGAAGAGGAGAGAAGGGTATTATGCGCGTACTCAGCCCAAGCCAACCTCCTACTCCACGTTGCCGGACTACCGGCAACGTAACACCTCAAGACCCCCTCCAAATCCTGGTTGACCCTCTCCGTCTGTCCGTTCGACTGTGGATGGAACCCAGACGACAGACTGACAGAGGCGCCGAGGCCGGCGGCAAACGCCTTCCAGAACCTGGAGGCGAACTGAGGACCCCGGTCCGACACGATATCTACTGGCAGCCCGTGGACCCGAAAGACATGCTGTATAATTAAATCAGCAGTCTCCCGGGCCGAAGGAAGCTTGGGGAGAGGGACAAAGTGAGCCGCCTTAGAGAACCGATCCACCACCACCAAAATGGTGGTGAACCCGTCCGAAAGGGGAAGACCAGAAATAAAGTCCAGAGATATGTGTGACCAGGGTCGTTTAGGAATAGGAAGTGGTCGGAGGAGACCCGCCGGTGCCCGTCGAGAGGTCTTACTACGTGCGCACACCGGACAGGCCGCCACAAAAGAACGCGTATCCCCCCCCACTGTCGGCCACCAGAACCTCCTACGGATAAATTCCAGGGTCCTGGTTGCCCCTGGGTGGCTGGTGAGGGATGACGCATGTGCCCACTGTAGCAAGCGTGAGCGCGCCACCTTGGGAACATACGACCGTCCCGGAGGACCCCCACCAGGATCGGGCTCCCGCGTTAGCGCCGACCTTACCACCTTCTCTATGCCCCAAGACACGGGTGCCAAAATCAAGGCCGGTGGAATAATGGGATGGGGCTGCTCCTCCCGCCCAGGAAGATCAAACTGGCGCGACAACGCGTCAGGTTTGATATTCTTGGAGCCGGGTCTATAGGAGATGGTATATCGAAATCGTGTGAAGAACAACGTCCACCTGGCCTGGCGAGCGTTAAGGCGTTTAGCCCCTTGGATGTAAGCCAAGTTCTTATGGTCAGTCCAAATAATGAAAGGATGTGCCGCCCCCTCCAACCAATGTCTCCACTCCTCCAGTGCCAATTTGATCGCCAATAACTCCCGATTACCCACGTCGTAATTACGCTCGGCTGGTGACAGACGGCGAGAAAAAAAAGCACACGGGTGCACTTTCCCATCCTTTAAGCATCTCTGAGAGAGCACCCCCCCCACCGCGACGTCAGAGGCATCCACCTCCACAATGAACGGAACCTCCGCGTCATGGCGGATCAATACAGGAGCGGATGTAAAACGACGTTTAAGATCGCAGAAGGCCGACTCAGCCCTAGGCGACCATTCAAAGCCAGGGAGAGAGGCCTTAGTGAGAGCTGTTAAGGGCTAAGGCGCTAAAATTGCGAATAAAGCGCCTGTAAAAATTTGCAAAGCCCAAAAACCGTTGTAACCCCTTGAGCGACGAAGGCCGTGGCCAGTCCAAAACTGCACTCACCTTGGCTGGATCCATGCGCAGATCGCCCTTCGTCAACACAAAGCCCAGGAAGGACACGGTGTCCGTGTGAAACACACACTTCTCAGCCTTAACGAATAGTTGATGCTTGAGGAGACGGTCTAGCACCTCCCGAACGTGCATTTGGTGTTGCACCATATCGCGAGAAAAAATCAGGATATCATCTAAGTAGACAAACACCGACACCCCAATCAAGTCTCGCAGCACGTCGTTAACCAGGGCTTGGAAGACTGCCGGAGCATTAGCCAAACCAAAGGGCATGACCAAATACTCATAGTGCCCATTGGGTGTGTTAAATGCAGTCTTCCACTCGTCTCCCTCTCTAATCCTGACCAGGTTGTATGCATTACGTAAGTCAAGTTTAGAAAAGACCTGTGCCCCCTGTAAGCACTCAAAGGCCGTGTCCATGAGGGGTAAAGGATATCGGTTCTTGATGGAAACGTCATTCAATCCTCTATAATCAATGCATGGGCGCTGATCCCCATCCTTTTTATCAACAAAAAAGAAGCCAGCGCCGGCAGGGGAAGTGGAAGGGCGTATGTGCCCCGCAAGCAATGCCTCCTCTATGTAGGTGTTCATGGCCAAGGTTTCGGGGCGTGAGAGAGAGAACATTCGCCCGCGAGGCGGGGAGGTACCGGGTAGAAGATTAATGGGACAGTCGTATGATCTATGAGGCGGAAGTGCTTTAGCACGCGTTTTGCTAAAAACGTCCGCCAGGTCCCAATAGATCTCAGGCACCCCTATTAAATCGGGATTAGAGGGTAGATCAGAATCTGCCACGCTCCCCACCATCCTGGAGAAAGAGGGAGGAGACAAAAGAGAAGAGGGGGGGGGAGACAAGGGTTTGGGCAAACTCCCGCTGACGATCGACTTGACGTCGGCCGCCGTTGAGAGTTCGCCCGTGCTCCAATTAATGACACGAACACATGACGACAACCAGGGATGACCCAACACCATGACAGAATAGGGGGAAAAGATGACAAAAAAAGTAACCCATTCCCACTCCCCACCCTCCACCCGGATGTGTAAGGGAACTGTGCGCTGGGTGACGCTCCCACTGCCCAGGGGCCGACCGTCCAGGGCATAGACTGGTAAGGGAACCCCTAAGTCCTCCACCGGGGTTCCCCACTCCTTCACCAATCCCACGTGAATAAAATTGCCCGCCGCCCCTGAGTCAATGAGAGCCTTAGTTCCCCTAATGTCACCCCCACCGTTGATCGCCACCTCAAAAAATGTGCGAGAATCCGTGGTTTTGGCAGGAATGAGCCCACCTGCTGGCGCCCTCTCGAGGCCCGACGGCGCACCTTCCATCCCCGATTGGCGCCGAGCCGATACAGCCTGGACCCGACAGCTGCCGAAGCGGTGACCGGTGCGGCCGCACCGGAAGCAGCATCGCTCTTTGATGAAGCGCTGCCTCTCGTCGTCCGAGAGCGACAGCGCTCCAAGCTGCATGGATTCATCACCCAGTGGCCCACTCGTGTAATGCATGGAATTATCAACACCAGGAGAAGAAGGAAAACATACCTGGGGCTGGGTGTTGTTGACATGCTCCTTCTCCCTCTCCCGGTGCCGATTATCCATCTTGATGGTGGTGTTGATCAGCACTTCCAGCTGCTCGGGGATCTCACGCGCGGAGAGAGCATCTCGCATCCGCGCTGAGAGTCCCCTGACGAACAGAACCACGCAGACGTTCTCCGCCCAAGCTGTCTCCCGAGCCAAGATCCTAAATTTGATAGCATAAGCTGCGACAGTGCGGAGGCCCTGCCGGCAGTCGAGAAGACGACCACCAGCCTCGAAGATCGAGAGTACCCGGGAAGTATCGAATACTCTTCTCAATTCCCGGGTAAAGGCGTCCAGACTGTCGCAGATTATCGCCCCTGCCTCTAATTCCGCCGTAGCCCAGGAGAGAGCTTCGCCGGTGAGCAGTGTGATAATATACGCTACCTGCGCTGTCTCCGATGGAAATGATCGTGGTTGCAGCCGGAAAACGAGTAGACACTGGGTGATGAATTCCCGACAACCATCCGGTGATCCGTCATAGCGAGCGGGCGCCTGCAGATGTGGTTCGCGGGACCGCTCCTGGACCCCGAACCCCCCCCGACTTTCCTCTGCGTGGAGCGCTGCTTCCCCCGCCGCCGACTGCACACCAGCCACTCCTTCTTGGGCTTGTCGAGCTGTGGCCAACGCCGACTGCGCCACCGCTTGGGATGATCCGACGACCCCATTGAGTCGGATTAACTCGGCGCTGACCAGCTGCTGATGTTCCTCCATCCGTGTCTGGGCTGCTCCCTGCGTCCGGAGCATCTCCATGATGGCCTCCATGGAATTCTGATGGTCAGGTCTTCTGTCAGAATGCAGGTAGGTGAATTCCAATGGTTGAAGGCAATCACAGAGACAGAGAGTGTTTACTCTTGAACAGGTTCGACTTTAATAGTAAGAACACAGAGTAAATTCTAAGAGAGAACAAGTGCTAAAAGCACAAGTGTAAGATAAGGTAAATGGGAGCTTATTGGAGGTCCAAAGTAGAACCGTCCGCGTTATCCCCGAACGCAATTAGTGAAGACCTGACAATGGACAAGCAGAAGAGAGGTATGTTAAATAGAGACCAAATACCAACATTCCACACACACCCCCGTGACAGCCAATCAGGAACCACCCCTAAGTGACAGCACTAATTGACAGGGAAATGACAGGTGACAAGCCCAGTGACATATGCCAGGAATGTGGGTGGTCACCGACCGAGGTCGGTGTCCAGAACGTAACACAAATAGTGCTAGGAATAGCAACGCATGTCCCCTTTAATTAATGTTGCAGTTTTTTTCTCCAAATGTAGCCAAGAGTAAAGACCCTAACCCTGTCAAAACAGCAGTCAAAGTGTATATTTTCAGCACTACGTTTGTTTACCAATGATTTTGAGTGTTATTAGTGAAATATGAGTTTTTAGAAATCTCAGCTCATAGAGTCAGAAAAAGGCGCTTACTGACGTGAGGATTAGGCGCACCTAACTTGAGTGTAGTATTTTGAGAGAAGGGACCCAGGGCTTTCGATGGGCTTTAGAATAATAAAAAAAACGACACTTCCCAGCTCACGCAGCCCCTGTCAATCAAAATCAAGCTTTTTTCTTTCTCTTTTTTTTCTTGATTGTATCTCACAGGTGGAACAAACCTGAATGTTATTGCCATAACATAGAACACAGTTTGTTTCTCTACCTTTCTGTGAACGTCTAGCAAAAAACTGCGCTGCAATCTGATGAAAAATGGCGGAGCAATTTACATTATAAAAAAGCAACTGTACTTACAGTAGATTTCATTCACGGTTTTTGCTGCCATGTCAGGGGCGCCTGGTGATACTAAATCCAGATTGAACTCTGCCATTGGAAAGGGGAGATTTGGCCCAATCCATAGATGTGGGACTTGGCCATAATAAGGTAATTTATAGGCCTGATATTCTATATTTTAATGATTCAAATAGCATGTGTCCGGCGGATGGCAGAATTCAGTACTGTATCTAAAAAACCTTCTGTTTAATCATCTTCCCTTTATTAATTTGCTTAGAGTTTTTGTACATGTGATCTCAAGAAGGTGCTGAATGAGCTCAGTTTCATGTCTGGTCAACTTTAGCATGGTGTTATTCACCGTCAAAGATACAAAAAAAATTATAATAAATTAAATCTAGATTCTCCGTTGGTTCATCACAATTTACTCAAGCCTAGTAACAGACACAATATTTCTGACACTGGGAATACATTCCCTGATATCCATATATGTCCCTAGATACGAAGAACATGCAAATGACATTGTAGAAGTGGAGCAATATTCAATTTACTTAGGTATGTATTTTTAGGTGGATATTCAGAAAATATGGCTACGGCTTAAGAGGTTAAGGACCACCCAGTCACTAAAACTGGTTCCATAGGTTCCAAAATTCCATTCAAATAAATGTATTATAAGGTGGTAGCTTACCAATAAGGGCCTTACAAATTTATAAAAAACAATGGAGACTTATGAATTTATTATCCTATATGTTTTGCAATCAATTACATTATATTGAAAATAGTCACTAATTTCACCAGACATGCACTGTGTGGCAACCTGATTCTTCCTCGACACAGGACTAATCATTTAAAATCCACAGTGCGTTATAGAGCCCTATTATATTCTATTCTATATTTTAGTATACAATGGGGGAAATAAGTATTGAACACATCAACATTTTGTTCAGTAAATGTATTTCCAATGAGCGTATTCAAGCTAAATTTGCACCAGACGTTGGTATTAACTCAAGAAATCCAGACACGAAATCTAAACATTAAAGTCCATATGTAAATAAAGTTATGTGTAATAAAGTGGAATGAAACAGGAAAAAACTAAGAAAAAGCAGTACACCACAGCAAGGAAAGGCAAGGAACTAGCTGAAAACCAAAACTAATTAGGAGGCAACTCTACCTCCTATCTGTGCTAATAATGTCAACTGGGTTAGAATATATTGATGGGCTATTGTTGAAAGCCTACGTACGGGTGTCTCTTATCTATCTCAAATCACCTACTCGAGATAGAGCCCTGTGGCCGCCCGATATCCCCCAGCGAGGTGCTAAACTCGCCAAGTTCTCGGGTCAATTACTATTCCTAATCACGCTTACTTCATAGTCACTAGTTAGTTATATCCAGTTGATATAAAATATAAGCGTAGAAGAGTTGTTAACCTCTTCTTTGTTTATAATAAACCGAATGTATGTCTGGGAGAACTCCTTGCCTATAATAATTATTATTATATTATCATTATCATTATCATCACCATTATCATTATTTTAGGAAAAGCCTGTAATGCTAATCATTTGTAAGCCTGATGATATTACTACTCTTTTAATAAGTATTACCACTGCTAATAGTGTAATATTAGCGTAATAACATTAATAATCATTTGCAAGCCCCATAACCTCCTATCAGTTCGACAGGTCCATCAATCCGTGGCCCGATCGTCAGGCCCTGCAGTGGCCCGACTCTCAGTTTCCCACAAACCCAATGGAGCCCGTCGAACACAGAGGTACCGGCGCTTGCAAACAGTGATGTATGTATATATATATATATATATATATATATATATATATATATATATATATATATATATATATATATATATATTATATCCTTTATATAACTTTAGCTAAAAGCAGTAACCAGCAATTGATTTAATCTGCATGGCTTTCAGAATATAGCTATATCGTGTTACCTCAGATGAGAGCAGGGCGAGGCCAGCGTCGTGACACATTGTGATAGAACAGCATGAAAGAAAGCAGTCCACGAATTCAATAAGTATTTTAACAAAGTTGGTTTAATTAGAAAAAGTAAGTTACAAAGATTCTGTCTTGGAAATGTCCAATCAAGTAAAAATAAGTATAAAACAAAACATCTCTCTCTAGCATAGTATAGCATCTAAAAAACAGAGTTTTGGCATGGGGACTCCACTCTGAAAAATAGACAGACTCGGTTCCAATACATCGCTCTAAGAATGGCAATCAGAAATCTCAAAATCAAAAATCTAACTCGGAGCGAGCGAGCTGGGCTTTATATAACCAGGTTCTGCATAATATCAAGACCTCTTACTATTGGTCTAAATACAGTGATGTCATTCTACCAGCCAATCAACACATAACACATTCAGTAAGGATGAACCCTCCTTCCTTTCTAGTCGTTACAGTTACTGGAGAAGTAACAGATTACTTTATGTTGGGAAAAACCCTATTACCTCACTTGTCATGTTTATGCATGTTTGCAATGATCTAAATTTTACAGAAAGCAGGTATAGCATATATATACATGTACAATTCAATACTCATATACTTAAACACTGATTGATATGTTTACACATCATATATGTAATTTTTTTAAAGTGTATAATAGCTATCTGCCCCAGAACTGCAAGGGTTAACCCTGCCACATTCCCTCCTCTGCTCCTCTGCTCTGAGCCGTTTTCAAGGCCACATTCCTACAGCAACAGAAGGCTTCTCTACTATATAGTGTATATTCCATTAAATGTAGTATAGTTTATAGTTTATATAGTTATACAGGTTACATAAGTAGGAGGAAGAATACACAAAGACATTCTTCATAATCACTGACGCTTAAGTCATCTCTTAACATATGCTTAGATTTAAAACAGATATATACAATAAACATATGCTTAATCCTTTACATCCTACAAGTGACAGAGAGAACAGGATGTCATAATAACAAGGGTCACTTTGTGGCTCTTCAACACCCACTCTGTCATCCTGGTCGGTCACTTTCCACTGTCCTAATGGCGTCTGTACGGGGGGACGGGATGGCAATTGCGGGGTCACGATGGCTGTGACTCTCAACACCCCCTCTGTCATCTTGGTTCCCTGGTACCCTGGCTGGACGGCCCGACAGGATAGGGGCCACGTCGTTGCTTGGTAGCTGGCGGGAAGACTTGCATCTGTTGTTCCCGGCCAATGCACCCAGTTGTTGCCGTCTGAAGAACACAATGTCATAGTTCTTATAGTCACACCCTCTGACCTCTTGGATCTCTCCCGTAGTTTGAGGTAGGTCGAATTGTCACTTCTCGGGCGACCCCACGGGTCCCCGAGAATTGTAGCAGCAGTCCTCTATTGAAGCGTGGTTGGCCTGGTCGTGTGACCCTGTCCGTAGGCCACGCAGGACATCACAGATACAGTCCACAGAGGATCTCTTTTCTATCTTCCAGGCCCATTCTGGGCTCTCGTCGCCTTTTAACTTGGGTCCAGGCCGATGTCTCTCTGTCTCCATGTCACAGGATATGCGGGCATAATATCCCCTGTTTCATCGCCCGCCCATTCTCCTTCACCTTCGTCGGAGACGTCCTCCAATCCTGAGCTCCTGGTCGAGCCCGAGAGTGACTGAAAGGTGGTGCCTTTCAGAGAAGGCCCCTTGCTGATAAGTCTCAGTTTGGCCGGTTTAGCTCTCTCGTTCCGAGGTCTAGGAGGTTCGCCCCTTGGGTACTGAACTCTCTCCCTAGATCTTGACCTAGATGAGGACCTTGAGGATGCTCTGGAGCTTGACCTATCCCGGTCTTCCTCCATTTCTGAGTTCTGATCTGGATCAGTATACTCCTGTTTGCTACTTGCTGCGTCGTCCACCGACTCCGGGGGACAGCTACCCCGTCTAAGAATGCTCCTGGCCTGAGATAGGGCCGGTTCTGATCCTTCAGGTTCGAACTGTACTGTTGGTCTCCTTGTGTTCTGACGTGAGCACTACAACAGTGGGGTCTCTTCTCTTGTATCGACGTGCTACAACACGGAGGTCTCTGACCATAGTGGGCTCGGGTTCCTCGAACAGGTTTCCCCAGCCATTATGGTAGTGTGGTGACCATGCTTCCATTTGAGCTCTGCGCACGGTGTTTGCTTGGTATTTATCCGGGATCAGCAAGACCACCGCCATTGATGCGGCTTGTATTTCTTGGTAGGCTTCCAGGAAGCACCATATGCTTGTATTGGCATCATTATGCCAAATCCCTATTCCAAACAAGGTCATAACTAAGCTTGTTATGCCTGCGTCCTGGGCTTGTCTGAAAATGTTCCTGTAGCTTCTGGCTAGTTAGCCTGATGTTAGCTCTGGCTAGTTAGCCTGATGCTAGCTCGGGCCAGTTAGCCTTCAATTAGCTCTGGCTAGTTAGCCTGATGTTAGCTCCGGCCAGTTAGCCTGCTGTAGACTCAGGCTATGTAGCCTCTTGTAGACTCAGGCTATGTAGCCTCTTGTAGACTCAGGCTATGTAGCCTCTTGTAGACTCGGCTCCTGCCGACAACGCCAGCCTGTATGATTGTGCTGGTGACTCTTTAAACTGCCTGTCACAGTTGCTGGTTCCACTTCCGTCACAGTAGCAGGACTTTGCTCCTGCTAGCTTCTGGCTCGTTAGCCTGCTGTTATCATCTGTTAGCACTGTCTCGTTAGCCTGCTGTTATCATCTGTTAGCACTGGCTTGTTAGCCTGCTGTTATCATCTGTTAGCACTGGCTCGTTAGCCTGCTGTTATCATCTGTTAGCACTGGCTCGTTAGCCTGCTGTTATCATCTGTTAGCAATGGCTCGTTAGCCTGCTGTTATCATCTGTTAGCAATGGCTCGTTAACCTGCTGTTATCATCTGTTAGCACTGGCTCGTCGGTAGGGCATGTCCTCAGTACCATTGCCAGCAAGGATGTCCTTCCTTTGCAGTAGTTCTTTCATACAAACTAGCAGTCTGTCCTGATTCTCTCGTGAGAACAGTGTCTCCTTGTGTACTGGTCTCTCCTTGTTGAGAAGGTCTCTCCTTGTGTTCTGACGTGAGCACTACAACAGTGAGGTTCCCTCTCTTTGCACAATAGGCTGTGGGTCATGAGTAGAGCTTTTTACTCTAGTGTGTGCTCCCAATTCATCCTTCGAGTGCTGGTTGCCAAGTTTTGACTTTAAGGCTCCCTAGGTCTCCTAGTCGCAAGTCGTTTTCTACTTAAGTTTTGACTCTAAGTAAGCATTATGTTACTTCAAGTTCAAGTGACTTTAAGGCTCCCTAGGCCTTGGACTTTAAGGCTCCCTAGGCCTGCTAGTCGCAAGTAGTAAGTTTTGACTCTAAGTAAGCATTATGTTACTTCAAGTTCAAGTGACTTTAAGGCTCCCTAGGCCTCCTAGTCGCAAGTCGTTTTCTACTTAAGTTTTGACTCTAAGTAAGCATTATGTTACTTCGAGTTCAAGTGACTTTAAGGCTCCCTAGGCCTTGGAATTTAAGGCTCCCTAGGCCTTTGACTTCAAGGCTCCCTAGGCCTTTGACTTTAAAGGGGAACTATTTTACAATTTCTTTCACTATTTGGGCACTTTTACACAATTCTTGTGAGTCTATGGAACACCTCTGTAATTTTTTTTTTTATTATTCATTGTTTTGTATTTCTAATCAAGTCCTCAAAAACAGCATTTTTCTACCTCAAGATCTCGAGCCGTTTTGAGCCTGGGCTCCAACCACTGTGTGCAGCGCATCATGTACCTGATGCCACACAGCCACATTATCATGCAGCGGTGTCTCTCTGACATCACAAATCAGCACATTTTCAAATGACTCAGTTCAGTGAGGGTGAATATTGTGAGAGGAGAATTGGAAGAATGCGCCAATATGAGAATTAGAGACATAGATCATATTAATATAAGTTCACATAGCTAGGAAACAATGCTAAACACTCAAAAAGGCCATTTATAAGATAGTTCCCCTTTAAGGCTCCCTAGGCCTCCTAGTCGCAAGTCGTTTTCTACTTAAGTTTTGACTCTAATTAAGCATTATGTTACATCAAGTTCAAGTGACTTTAAGGCTCCCTAGGCCTTGGACTTTAAGGCTCCCTAGGCCTGCTAGTCGCAAGTAGTACGTTTTGACTCTAAGTAAGCATTATGTTACTTCAAGTTCAAGTGACTTTAAGGCTCCCTAGGCCTGCTAAACTCTAAGTAAGCATTATGTTACTTCAAGTTTAAGTGACTTTAAGGCTCCCTAGGCCTTTGACTTTAAGGCTCCCTAGGCCTCCTAGTCGCAAGTCGTTTTCTACTTAAGTTTTGACTCTAAGTAAGCATTATGTTACTTCAAGTTCAAGTGACTTTAAGGCTCCCTAGGCCTTTGACTTTAAGGCTCCCTAGGCCTTTGACTTTAAGGCTCCCTAGGCCTTTGACTTTAAGGCTCCCTAGGCCTTCTAAACTCTAAGTAAGCATTATTTTACTCCAGAGGCACCTGACAGCAGTCATTTCGGTTCATATTCTTTCGGCTGTTGATACCTATTCAATTAGTATAAAGCCCAACTCACGGATGTTCTAAGCCCCAGAACCACAGCGTCCTGTATGCTGAAGCTTCCAAGTCCCCACAAATCTGATAGGCCCGTCGGATACAGAGATCCTGATGCTCGCTCTGTCCCCCCGCATCAAGGTGCTAAGCTTGATGAGAGTTTGCAGAGTCTCAATTTTTATCCATAGGCACTGGTGCGTGTAAATCTCATGCAGATGATATGGTTGGTATGGGTGTAACCTACCAAATGGTTACTGTCAGGAAATCCCCTTTGCCTTGAATGAAATAGATTAAAAAAAAAATCTTCCTTTTACTCTGGTTTAGAGAAAAGACAGACATTGTTACATAGTATACTTAAAATGTATACAAAATGAATGTAGTATTCTATGTCATGTTTCTTCCTAAATGACAATAACACTATATATTATTCCTCTCGACAGATGAGCTGAATGTCAAGTGCAGTTTGCACTTGCTCGATTGTCATGTGTCAGGGCCCCAGAAGGTAAGGATACTATTGATGTTTTTCCTTCCGGGCTTTGAACTCCTCCATTTTTGCCCTCATCTCTGCTTGCTGCTCTGGGGTTAGTGCCCCCCTATCGTCTGCAGAGAGGTATTTGATGTCGGAAGACTCCGTTTTCCTTGTTCTAGCCTTAGCTGGTGGCTGTTGCTGGGCTTTGGGAGGCCGAAGTTGAGCCTTCTCATCTCGCGGGTTCTCCCCTTTCCTTTCCCCCTTGTTGTGTTTGTTGTTAGATAGCATTTTGACTTGGTCATACAGCATACATTCGATACGTAACTGGTCTTGTGACCATGCTGCGCATCGGGATGCCAGTAGGTTACCCCCTGGGACACCTCTGAATAGCTTTTCAAGCAGTAAGCATGATTCTTGCATAGGTGCTCCACGTATGACTGATCCTGCTGCAACAGTGAGGAACATGCTCCCGTCTCGCACCTGTGGGATTAGTTTCTCCACCATGTTATCCCCTGGATCTTGACCGGGGGTCCTTACTTCTATTTCCATCATTTGGGCCATTGAGGCCCTTTCGGGGATCTCCAGTCCTTTGAGATGTCTCAACATGCGAGCTAGCGTCTCCTGTGCTAGCATCTCCTGAGCTAGCATCTGCTGCGCCAGCTTCTCATGAGCTAGCATCTGCTGCACCAGCTTCTTCTGAGCTACCTGTGCCTGCTTCTCATGAGCTAGCATCTGCTGAGCTAGCGTCTCATGGGCTAGCGTCTGCTGTGCCAGCTTCTCATGAGCTAGCGTCTCCTGTGCTAGCTTCTCTTGAGCTAGCGTCTGTTGCGCCAGCTTTTTCTGAGCTAGCGTCTCTTGTGCTAGCTTCTCTTGAGCTAGCGTCTGTTTCGCCAGGTTCTTCTGAGCTAGCGTCTCTTGCGCCAGCTTCTCTTGAGCTAGCATCTCCTGTGCTAGCTTCTCTTGTGCTAGCTTCTCTTGTGCTAGCTTCTCCTGAGCTAGCGTCGCTTGCGCCAGCTTCTCCTGAGCTAGCGTCTGTTGCACTAGCATCTGCTGTGCTAGCATCTTCTGTGCTAGCATCTCTTGTGCTAGCTTCTCTTGTGCTAGCTTCTCCTGAGCTAGCGTCGGTTGCGCCAGCTTCTCCTGAGCTAGCGTCTGTTGCACTAGCATCTGCTGTGCTAGCGTCTTCTGTGCTAGCATCTCTTGTGCTAGCTTCTCTTGTGCTAGCTTCTACTGAGCTAGCGTCGGTTGCGCCAGCTTCTCCTGAGCTAGCGTCTGTTGCACTAGCATATGCTGTGCTAGCGTCTTCTGTGCTAGCATCTCTTGTGCTAGCTTCTCTTGTGCTAGCATCTCCCGAGCTAGCGTCGGTTGCGCCAGCTTCTCCTGAGCTAGCGTCGGTTGCGCCAGCTTCTCCTGAGCTAGCGTCTGTTGCACTAGCATCTGCTGTGGTAGCGTCTTCTGTGCTAGCATCTCTTGTGCTAGCTTCTCTTGTGCTAGCTTCTCCTGAGCTAGCGTCGGTTGCGCCAGCTTCTCCTGAGCTAGCGTCTGTTGCACTAGCATCTGCTGTGCTAGCGTCTTCTGTGCTAGCATCTCTTGTGCTAGCTTCTCTTGTGCTAGCTTCTCCTGAGCTAGCGTCGGTTGCGCCAGCTTCTCCTGAGCTAGCGTCTGTTGCACTAGCATCTGTTGTGCTAGTGTCTTCTGTGCTAGCATCTCTTGTGCTAGCTTCTCTTGTGCTAGCTTCTCCTGAGCTAGCGTCGGTTGCGCCAGCTTCTCCTGAGCTAGCGTCTGTTGCACTAGCATCTGCTGTGCTAGCGTCTTATGTGCTAGCATCTCTTGTGCTAGCTTCTCTTGTGATAGCTTCTCCTGAGCTAGCATCGGTTGCGCCAGCTTCTCCTGAGCTAGCGTCGGTTGCGCCAGCTTCTCCTGAGCTAGCGTCTGTTGCACTAGCATCTGCTGTGCTAGCGTCTTCTGTGCTAGCATCTCTTGTGCTAGCTTCTCCTGAGCTAGCGTCGGTTGCGCCAGCTTCTCCTGAGCTAGCGTCTGTTGTTAGCTCCGGCTATTTTAGCCTGCTGTTAGCTTGGGCTAGTTAGCCTTCAATTAGCTCTGGCTAGGGAGCCTCCAATTAGCTCCTGTTAGCTTCTGTTAGCTCTTGGCTAGTTAGCTCCCAGTTGGCAAGAACAAAGTTAGCTCCCAGTTGGCTAGAGCCAGTTAGCTCCAAGTTGGCTAGAGCCAGTTAGCTCCCAGTTGGCTAGAGCCAGCTAGCTCCCAGTTGGCCAGAGCCAGTTAGCTCCCAGTTGGCTAGAGCCAGTTAGCTCCCAGTTGGCTAGAGCCAGTTAGCTCCCAGTTGGCCAGAGCCAGTTAGCTCCCAGTTGGCCAGAGCCAGTTAGCTCCCAGTTGGCCAGAGCCAGTTAGCTCCCAGTTGGCTAGAGCCAGTTCACTTCCAGTTAGCTCTGGCTCGTTAGCCGGCTGTTAGCTCCTGTTTGGCTAGGGCCAGTTCACTTCCAGTTAGCTCTGGCTCATTAGCCGGCTGTTAGCTCCTGTTTGGCTAGGGCCAGTTCACTTCCAGTTAGCTCTGGCTCGTTAGCCGGCTGTCGACTCCGGCTAGGTAGCCTCCTGTAGACTCGGGCGAGTTAGCTTCCAGTTAGCACTGGCTCGTTAGCCGACAATGCCAGCCTGTATGGCTGCGCTGATGTCTCTTTAAACTGCCAGACACACAGTTGCAGTAGCAGGACTTTTTGCCTGTATGATTGCGCTGGTGTCTATTTAAGCCGTCTCCAGACATTAGAGAGGGGGTTTTCTTTTTCTTTAATCCAACTTTGCGGCCTTAACCGCTCCACCAGCAATGCCCACAAAAATGCAGATGCCTTTTAATTTGCCACTGCTTTCCACTGAGGGCCATACAGATCAATATCCCTTGTCTGGCGCATTCTAAAGCGGAAGGTTATAACGTAAGGTTATGTATATAACCAAGTTCTGTGAATTATGGCGACGCTCAGCATCATCTGCACTGTACTTCACTTCGTGCACGTGCACTGAATAAAAAATTCCACCAAGTACCTTTACATCCCAACATTCGTCTGGCCACACCCCCATCCGCTTACCTTCATAAGCAGGTGTGTGGTCACCTACTCGCCTCCTTCCCAAACTTTCATCACAAGGCGAGATCAAGGGCCGCAGCGGCGTCTGATGCTGAGCGTCGCCATAATTCACAGAACTTGGTTATATACATAACCTTACGTTCTGTTTCATTATGGCTTTCGCTCAGCATCATCTGCACAAGAGGAGCTGAGCGGGAGCCATAGCTCGACAAATGTACCCCGCTGAGGCCCCCCACAACCATCAGACCGGGAAGGACCGAGCCCCCCGACCCTCCCTAATAGAGGATACCCTCCCTATTGGAGGCTTACGGGAGAGAGACGGATCCGACCGTGCGAAGAGGAACTCAAGCAACTCAATGCACAGGGTGAGCAGACCGTGGCTTGACCCCACGACTACACACACGCACAACCCGCATGCCACCAAGGAACGAACGGAAGGAACAAACCTCGTTACTGCCCCCAAAATCACAGGGTCAAGAGCAAAAGGAAGGAAAAAGGGGGCCCGGAGAGGTCAATGACGCCAGGCATCAAGACCCCACCAGGCGGTCACTTAGTGACACCGCCCTCCACATCGCCAGCGTATTCGGATAGGGCCCCTCCAAGAGCGGGCTCTTTCCCCCCAATAGTACACCGCCTGGCACACTGACCCTGCAGAACAGGCAGTCAGCATGGCCGTAAGCACTCAAAAAAGTCCAACCAACGGAAGCAGGCAGCGCACCGGGGAAACCAGGCAGCAGGCTGTAACCTGAGCCTGGAGCACTGCGGACGAGACAGGCGCCAAAGGAGTCAACTGAAAACAGCCCCCCCGGCGGAAGGGGCGTATGCTAGCGTTGTTGAGCACCATGACAAAGCCTCCATTAAAAAAAACCCACCCAGAGGGGTCGAGGCAGAGAAGGCTGACACGATTGGCAGACGTCATGAATGTGCAGGGGCACACTCAACCGGGTAACCCGGGAGTTGACTCTGCTCCAACACACCAGGGAATCAACCACCCTCTCGGTACACAGACGGTGGTTGTTCCTATAACCCATCAAGAAAAAACTCCAAACCACACCTGCGGGTATACACTGGCTATACCGCAGTACAAGTGTTTCAGTTTCCAAAAAAGGGTTATTCCAGGCCTACGGGTCGACGAAACATTACTTCGGACCGGGCCCGGCGGCTCGGGAAGCACACAGGGTTACCAGAGGAGGTCCAAAAGACCACCCCAACAGCCCCCTCTTTGCCACGCGTGAGACAGGAGCGAAAAGAATGGAGAACCAGCCCTAAGCTCACTGCACTTGGTATTCCCAGGCGGTCTCCCAACCAAGTACTAACCAGGACCGAACCTGCTTAGCTTCCGAGATCGGACGAGATCGGGGGTGTACAGGTTGGTATGGCCGTAAGCCATTATGATAGTGCAGAGTACAACATGTACCCAACAAAGGGTCTCCATAACGCCTAACCCTGTGACACCCGGGCCGACCCGGCATTTTTCCCCCCGAAGACCCTCAGGGTACCAGAACAGCAGATCTGCATCCCCGGCGGACAACGGGTTAACTGACCTGGACCAGCGCGACCAGACCAGTCCTGTGCCCTAACCACGCCGACATACCCACTCCAGAAGAGGGGGTAGGTATGCGTGTCGATCTAAAACATGAAAAGAGGGCACCACCCAGACGGTCCCATTTGGACCGCGCTCAGTGGCCCACCCCAAGGGCGTGAGACCCCTCTACCTATGTTCTGATCTATTCCGTTAACATCCCCCAGATATGAATGAGAATTCATCGAGACAACCTAGTAAACTGGCGCTTGGAAGAGACAAAACTCCATCCCAGTTGCCCTATAAAAACGCTGTTTTAATAACGAGCAACCAAGGCGCACTTAGCCCCTGCGTGATTCTTAACCCCGAGCCAGCACTATGTACGCGTCGAGACCCAAACACATCAATGGATAGTCTAGCAAGACACCAAACATTGTTCCTCCAAGTCGCCTGGGAGAACGACACGGAGCCGTCGTGCTTCATGTTCCTTCCTCTTTTTATTTAAAAAAGAAAGAAACACAGACTGACATGAATCCCACGTGACGCAGCTGAGGGTAATTTTTTTTTACATTTTTACATCCCACCACCCTCGCCACAGGGAGGACACGGAAATCCCCAGAGAGACTTCCCACGCGAGCTGTATAGATTGAAAAGAATATATTGCAACATTGAGCTATGTAACACTTGGGTTAGGGCTCTCCGAGGAGGAGGCACTGAACCAATACACACTCAATAATCGAATTGAATCGAATACACACACAATAGAGCAGAACTCCTTTTTGAAGTTCTACTCACCTTGACAATCTGAGGAGGAGGCTCTGAAACTCTGAGGAGGCTCCCTCACAGGGAAGGAGAGTCCGAACTCACAGAAGGCACTTCTCCCAGAGGAGGAGCTTCGTGAGGAGGAGCTCTGACAACTCCCTGAAACAGATCCATAACATGGACCTGAACAACCCACGGAAGTCTTACCAACAGAGACGCGCTCAGTGACGGACTCTATGGCGGGGGAATTTTCCCTTGATACGACCAAGGCAAACAAGCACCTCTGTTAATGTGTGAACATACTGTTCATTGTCATCACAGGCTGAGAAAAAGATTCATTCCTCAATCACATGTCACTAAGCATAGCTTTACAGGTTTAATTAACCCTCTTAGTTGTGAGTTCACCCACGGTACAAGTACAACGTTACATGAACACACATGTTCTCATCACAACCAAACCAGTTCATTTTTACACACGTAAAAAACAACACCGATTCACTGCAGAGAGAAGCTATACCAGCGACAAGACAATTCACACACAACATGCGTCATATACTCAATGTATTGCAGCAACACATGTTTTGGAAACATCGTTATTACAAAACATTTAGAAGGGAAGAAAAGAAGAAGTGTTTAAAGTCCGGTCGGGACTCCTACCTTCACCCAGAACGCAGGCCGAAAGAACCGCAACACAGGTTAACGGGACACCGAGTTGAACCCAGCACCTCCTGCGCCGGTGACGAGGGTATGTCCGCAACGCCACCCAGCCGCCGTTCTCCATGTTGATGAAGTCCTCGCTGGCACTGGCAACCGGGTGTAGGGTTGACTAACATCCTCTGTCAAAGATGACGTCGTAGTCAGAGTGTTTTAAGGCATGTTATAGTCACAGTATCGTTTCAACAGTGTAGCATTAAGCTAACAGCCGTCCGACTGATAGCAACAAGCTAACGTTTACTAGCCTGGTACACACAGCGAGCTAGCGCCGCAGCTAACAGCTGACTGACTAACACAGTAGGCCACAACTAGCACGCCAGCTAAGCAGCTATCACCTGAACTGTACACAACGATATAACAAGCCACACTTCAGACAGGCCGCTGTCCAAGTCCCTCCCCATCCTAAGAGGGAAAAGAAAAAGAATGTCAAACACAGTTTTCAACGGTGATCCAGACATACAGCGGGGCCAGCACAATTCCCATTTCGGGCTGCAGCCAACTTTGAGCATGGAACTCCCGATAAAGAAGATCCTATGCCCACATTTCCTCGTTAGGGTGTACTTTCACTTTTATGTGAAAGATGGGGCCTGCACGGGACAGAGAAGCATCCGCTCGTCCAGAGAATCCTGGGTTCACCAGGTCCTGGTCGCGGCCCACTAGATTGAACATCATGGGCGTCAGACCAAGATCCTCCGACCGCCGTTTAAGAAGCCGAGCAGAAGACCCTAGTCTGGAGTCGGCGTTTCGTAAAATTGTCAGCTAACCCCCACAGCATCAACAACAACCAGAGCTCGCAAGCAAAACAGTACATACCCCACCCTGGAAGCGACCGCCTTCTCACAATAGTCGGTGCTTCCCACAGTCCAGCTGTATGGCCGGAGGGCCAACCTATCCAGCCGCAGCAAGGAGGACTGTAGCTGGGGAGCATGTCAGCGGCGTGAGCTCCTAATACGAAAAAGCCATTGAAGGTCAGAATGATCATCATCTTCCAGACACTCCAGAAACGAAGACAATATCGCCGTATTTTCTCAAAATAGTGAGAGAGAAAATAAAGATATGATGTCAACGTATCTTCCCGTTCTTTTGTTTTCCAACTTTCTTCTACTAACAACCTCGTCAAGTGGGGATCTACCGAAGGCACTTCCTTGTGGTGAAAGTGAAGAAGGAGGCGAGCAGGTGACGACACACCTGCTTATGAAGGTAAGCGGATGGGGGTGTGGCCAGACGAATGTTGGGATGTAAAGGTACATGGTGGAATTTTTTATTCAGTGCACGTGCACGAAGTGAAGTACAGTGCAGATGATGCTGAGCGAAAGCCATAATGAAACAGAACTTCCTAGGTGCTGATAAGAGCACATTCAAGTAAGGTTTAAACTCACTTTTGTAATCTGTTCATTTCAGAGTTCTCAGTTATCAATATTCTAGTTTATTTTATTTGGCTGTATCTCATACCGATCTCAGCCCGAACTCAGGGACGCCATGTTGAAAGCCTACGGGTGTCTCTTATCTATCTCAAATCACCTACTCGAGATAGAGCCCTGTGGCCGCCCGATATCCCCCAGCGAGGTGCTAAACTCGCCAAGTTCTCGGGTCAATTACTATTCCTAATCACGCTTACTTCATAGTCACTAGTTAGTTATATCCAGTTGATATGAAATATAAGCGTAGAAGAGTTGTTAACCTCTTCTTTGTTTGTAATAAACCGAATGTATGTCTGGGAGAACTCCTTGCCTATAATAATAATTATTATATTATCATTATCATTATCATCACCATTATCATCATTTTAGGAAAAGCCTGTAATGCTAATCATTTGTAAGCCTGATGATATTACTACTCTTTTAATAAGTATAACCACTGCTAATAGTGTAATATTAGCGTAATAACATTAATAATCATTTGCAAGCCCCATAACCTCCTATCAGTTCGACAGGTCCATCAATCCGTGGCCCGATTGTCAGGCCCTGCAGTGGCCCGACTCTCAGTTTCCCACAAACCCAATGGAGCCCTGTCGAACACAGAGGTACCGGCGCTTGCAAACAACAAACAGTGATATATATATATATATATATATATATATATATTATATCCTTTATATAACTTTAGCTAAAAGCAGTAACCAGTAATTGATTTAATCTGCATGGCTTCCAGAATATAGCTATATCGTGTTACCTCAGATGAGAGCAGGGTGAGGCCATCGTCGTGACACATTGTGATAGAACAGCACGAAAGAAAGCAGTCCACAAATTCAATAAGTATTTTAACAAAGTTGGTTTAATTAGAAAAAGTAAGTTACAAAGATTCTGTCTTGGAAATGTCCAATCCAGTAAAAATAAGTATAAAACAAAACATCTCTCTCTAGCATAGTATAGCATCTAAAAAACAGAGTTTTGGCATAGGGACTCCACTCTGAAAAATAGACAGACTCGGTTCCAATACATCGCTCAACCGTGTCTGTTACTATAAGAATGATCGAAAATCGAAAATCTAACTCGGAGCGAGCGGGCTGGGCTTTATATAACCAGGTTCTGCATCATATCAAGACCTTTTACTATTGGTCTAAATACAGTGATGTCATTCTACCAGCCAATCAACACATAACACATAACACATTCAGTAAGGATGAACCCTCCTCCCTTTCTAGTCGTTACAGTTACTGGAGAAGTAACAGATTACTTTCTGTTGGGAAAAACCCTATTACGTCACTTGTCATGTTTATGCATGTTTGCAATGATCTACATTTTACAGAAAGCAGGTATAGCATATATATACATGTACAATTCAATACTCATATACTTAAACACTGATTGATATGTTTACACATCATATATGTAATTTTTTTAAAGTGTATAATAGCTCTCTGCCCCAGAACTGCAAGGGTTAACCCTGCCACATTCCCTCCTCTGCTCCTCTGCTCGGAGCCGTTTTCAAGGCCACATTCCTACAGCAACAGAAGGCTTCTCTACTATATAGTGTATATTCCATTAAATGTAGTATAGTTTATAGTTTATATAGTTATACAGGTTACATAAGTAGGAGGAAGAATACACAAAGACATTCTTCATAATCACTGACGCTTAAGTCATCTCTTAACATATGCTTAGATTTAAAACAGATATATACAATAAACATATGCTTAATCCTTTACATCCTACAAGTGACAGAGAGAACAGGATGTCATAATAACAAGGGTCACTTCGTGGCTCTTCAACAGCTATAAAAAAAATTTTTGTTACCAAGGTGCCACACAAGAAACATCAAATTATGGGTAAAAGCAAAGAGCTCTCAAGACCTTCACAAACAGATTTTTGCAAATCATGACAATAGAATTGGCTAAAGACGTATTTCACAACTTCAGAATCTTCCAGTAAGCACCATTAGGGGCATTATCCATAAGTGGAAGCAACATCACTCCATCATCAACCGGCCACGCACAGGTGCTCCTCGCAACATTTCTGATCAGGGAGTCGGAAGGATACTTAGACGAGTAGCCAGAGAGCCAAGGACCACTAGGAAAGAGCCCCAGAAAGACTTGGAAGCAGCAGGTACAACTGTGACAGAAAGGACCATAAGCAATGCACTCCACCGCCATGGCCTCTGTGCGCGCTCAGCCCGCCAGACTCCACTACTGAAGAAAAGACATGTTGAAGCTTGTTTAAAGTTTGCCAAACAACATTTGGACAAGCCAGTGAACTACTGGGAGCATGTTCTCTGGTCAGATGAGACCAAAATGTTACTTTCTGGCTGTCGCACAACACACCATGTTTGGAGGAGAAATGGCACTGCACATTACCCGAATAACACTATACCAACAGTGAATACTGTCACACCTGAATACTGCGGGTGATTAGTTACATCATACAGAAAGCGTCCTTGAAGCTGTCATTACAAACAAAGGCTTCTCCACTAAGTATTGAATTAATTTCAGTTAGTGTGTTCAATACTTTTTTTCTATGTCATTCCACTTTATTACACATAACTTTATTTATGTATGGACTTTAATGTTTCGATTTTTTGTCTGGATTCCCTGAGTTAATACCAAAATCTGGTGAAAATTTCACTTGAATGGCCACATTGGAAATATATTTACGGGACAAAATGCTGATGTGTTCAATACTTATTTCCCCCATTGTATACAAATAAAACAAGGGGCTTGTTGTTTCTTCATTAAAAAGACCTGCATGGCTAATATACTTCTTTCTAGATATCGTATCACAAACACATATGAAGCTGGCTATGTCCTTGTCGCCTAGGCTAGGAATATCAGGTGAACTGGCGTGCAAGGACTTTTCCAGGGGCAGGGGCAACACATTACAAAGGGGACCTCCTCAGAATGACAAGAAGGTTCTAGGGCTGAATCGATAGAAAGGAGCCATAGTCGACTGCCAACCTCTTAGTCGAATGCATTTTTTTTATTAAGTATATATAATATGTGCTGTCAATCGATTAAAATATTTAACTCGATTAATCGCATGATTGTCCATAGTTAACTCGCGATTAATCACAATTTAATCGCATTTAATTTTTTTTACCATAAACTGATATTTTTCTAGTTTTAATACTCTTATCAACATGAGAGTCAACAAATGCTTGCTTTATGCAGCCATTTAACACAAAAGGATGACCCTCATGCATTGCAAATTTGCATCAAATTCAAAACAGAGTGATGCACAAAATAACTTAAAAGAAATAATAATTTAAAACAATGAATAAAGTGCATGAAATAATAGGGAAAAGAAAACGTTAGGAACTTGTTACATTAACTCACACAAGGGCTGAGAACTCTCCCAGCTCTCTTTCTCTCTTGCCACTTCCTCATCTCTCTCACCCCCCTCTCTATCTCTCTCACACACACACGCACACACACACACGCACGCACGCACGCACGCACGCACACACACACACACACACACACACACACACACACACACACACACACACACACACACACACACACACACACACACACACACACACACACACACACACACACACACACTTTGAGTCAGAAACAAACATAGTATCAATGAGAGTATCTATAATACACCTGAGTGAAGTCTAATACAAAAAAAATAAAGTAAAAAAAATAAAAAATAAAAAAAATGTAAAAAGTTTATCTTGAGTAAAAAAGAAAAAAAGTGGCGTTAATAGAATCGGGCGTTAATACCGCGTTAACTTTGACAGCCTTAATATATATATATTTTGTATAGTTCTTTCCAAAAGCAAAAAGGCCTAGAAGTGTGGCTAACGCTTAATGGCGATCATACCGGAGAGGCTAACTGCCTAATAAAACGGGCACAGAGGCACAGAAAGAGGATTTCACCCGTCTAATGAACACACTAGAGTCAAATATCAAGAAGTATCCATCAGTGGACCAATTGCATGCTTTCGCAGAGGACAAGAAGCCTTCAGTCGACTCCTTCAGATAAGCACCCCCCACAGCCCAAATGGAATGATAAAAAAAAAAAGTATATATATTTTTTTGCATTTGGGGGGATAGACTATCGAAAAAAGGTTGGCCAATCACTATACTGTACAAATCCTTATTCGGGTACAGGCCCATGCATAGGGGTACAGCCCACAGTATGGGATCAGAGTCTGGGGTACAGCACACAGTATGGGATCAGAGTCTGGTCCCCACCAATGTCTTTTATGAAGTACAAAGAATACTGGCACCTGTCCCTCTGCCATGATGTTTTGGTTCAATTGCATATCAAATATGTCTTTTTATCCAGGACATAAACATCAGCAATGTGCAAAATATACATTTCTCATCCTGAAAAGGAATTGAATTGGAATTGAATACAAAAAGGGCAAGGACGCTCCCCACCCCAAATGCACTCTAGTGATTTTCTGTGGGTTTGTTAATCGAGGGGGACCATCATCTGCAAAAAAAGAAGTACCAGTAAATGCACTAGGCTGTAGTAAACCTCTTTAAAATCACAACATCGTAAATCTTTCAACTTCATAGGAGAGGAGGGAAGATGAGGCACTATGTCATGACTGACATGTCAATTATGCCCCCCCCCCTCCGTTTTATATGTAGACACTTTCCGTCAACGCCAACCGACCGAATCTCCAGCACATCTCAGCATCCTGAGCCCAAACACATTTCTCAACAGGCGGGCAGGCGTGAATGATATACAGTCCACTCTCTCTCCGGGGCCGGGACTTCCTCTTGACCTGAATAATTCATCCAACCCCTTTCATGTCTTGATCAGTTTAACTCTGAGGCCCAGGCCACTTTCAAGTAACGGGCGGCTTATACCCACTGCGCTTTGCTCTCTTGACAGCTGTGATTACAATTATAGGTAATAGCATCTTTGTCAAATAAAGGCAGGCGGATATTGATTTGCACGCGTTTCCACCAAGGGGACATCATGGTTGGTCACTAGGCGGCAGGCATCATGGCAACCACATCAAAAAACGTCTGAAGAAATTGCTTTTCATTGCAGTTTGCGACAAGGGCAGGTGAGATGTGGTTGGCTGAGGCTGTCACTTTGTTTGTGTTGCTGACAAGCGGGATGAAGTTCACAGACATGAGATTTAGTGACTCCATCCTTCACCTGCTCAACCCTGCCAAACAAAACTACCCACATCCATTGGTTCCATGATGCAATTATGGTATGCATTTTAGCGGAGCTGTCACAGCGATTTCGGTGTATTCTTAGTGGACAGGTTCAATGGGTCAGAGTTTTTCTTTGTGCCTTATAGAAGATTGTTGGTAGCAGGAAAATAGGACAAAAAATTGTACGGTATCTCCAATCCAAGGTTTTGACATACATGCCTGATACATGCCAGCCAGGGGTGTAAAAAGTACCCAAAAATTATACTTAAGTGAAAGTATGGGTACTGTCTCAAAATCTGACTCAAGTAAAAGTCTAAGTATCTGGCTAAAAACACACTCGAGTAAAAGTCAAAAAGTCCTACTTTTAAATGTACTTAAGTACTAAAAAGTAAAAGTAAAATTTTTCTTTTAAAGGGATAGACCAGGGGTCTCAAACTCATTCCATCGTGGGCCAAGTTTTCATTTTAACTATACATTGCACCAGGTGAGTTAGTTGAAGAGGTGAGCCAATAGTGAAATCATCAGCTGGTGTTTAGGCAATGCTTGAATGAAACCAAGCATACACTCTGCCCACAATGGAATGTGTTCTGCGATAGACAATGCTGAAATGAAAGAACAGAGGACACTTTTTTTGCATAAAAAATATTGAATGCACTTCTCCATTGAAGGTAAACTAACATGGACAGCATTCACATCACAGCATGAATAATATCACAATATTAAAAACAGAATGGTGTATTCTGAATAATATCACAATATTAACCACAGCATACTGGATTATCCTGAATAATATCACAATATTAAAGGCAGAATACTGGAGTACCCTGAATAATATCACAATATTAAAGACAGAATACTGGAGTACCCTGAATAATATCACAATATTAAAGACAAAATACTGGAGTACCCTGAATAATATCATAATATTAACCACAGCATAATGCGGATCTGACTGTCTATTCTTCTGATAGCAAGTGTTTAATCAAAGATCCCCGCTTTCTAGTGTTGCACAAGGACCAATCAGCATGGGTATGGGCGGGTTAATTCTCCATTGATGGGGATTTGATTGGCTGTTTACCTGCGGTCGCAGGATTAATAACGTTAACGTTAGTACGGCCAGATAAACAATTCAAATATACTAATTAAAATAGTTGGACCTGTGAGATTTGTACTTTGTAGGTCTGCATTTTAAATGTAAGGAGTAAAAAGTATGTTTTTTCTCTCTGAAATGTAATGGAGTAAAAGTACAAAGTATACAAACCTAATAATACTCAAGTAAAGTACAAATCCCCCAAAACAGTACTTAAGTATTGTAACGAAGTACAATTACTCAAGTACTTTACACCCCTGATGCCAGCAATATGTGAAGTATGACGATAGAGCAGTGGTTCTCAATGTTGGCTTCCAGGGTCCCCTGGGGGTTCTTGAGGGGGGTTCCCGGGGGCCCCCGGCAACATGGGGACATTTGATTTCACTGGTCTTTCATTGAGAAGAATTTAGCTCAGTGAGAGAATGCATACGAATTACTACTTCAATCATATAGGTTTCACTCTGTCCTCTGCTATCATCTCCCCTCCTATAGTACTGTATAAGCAGCAGTAGGCCTGTCCCCAACTAAGGATTTATATCTCGATTTATGTCGACTTTGATTGGCCAATATTTGGCGATAGTCGACTGGTAGTCTTCTTGTCCTCTGCGAAAGCATGCAATTCGTCCACTGATGGATACATCATTTGTCTAGTCTAGTGTGTTTATTAGATGGGTGAAATCCTCTTTCAGTGCCTCTGTACCCGTTTTCTTAGGCATTTAGCCTTGCTGGTATGCGCGCCATTAGCGTTAGCCACGCTTCTAGGCCTCTTTGCTTTTGGAAAGAATGATCCAAAGAGGTTGGCAGTCAACTATGGCTTCTTTCGATCGATTAGTTGACTATTCGACTAGTCGGGGTCAGCCCTAATAAGCAGTATGGAATTCAGGACTATAATAATAATAAAATAATATCTATCAACAAAAACTCAATCTTATCAAACTTGGGTCTGCCACCCAGTGCGCATCAATTTGTGACTTGTGAAAAAGTTTGAGAGCATTGACAGCATTGTGTTGCTGAACTGAATTCTGTATAGTCAAGTTACACAAGGCAATTTCAATTAGTCTTTTGGCATATCCCTCTTAGTTACACACATACACAGTCCCCTACACGTGCATTTCATCAGAGAGGTCAGAGTGCAAGGTCAATGGCAACATAGCATCCCTGGAGCAGTTAGGGGTTTGGCGTCTTGCTCAAGGACAGATCATTACACCATAGGGAGCATCTGGGATTGAACTGGGAACCTTCAGATTACCAGGCGACCACTCTACCACCTGAGCCACAGCCAACCTGTTAAGCTGTAAGCTTTTTGTATCATAAATCAATCAATAGAGACCGTATTAGATCCCCAAGTATCATATCATGGGGTATCATTGGAAAGCCACACTCATTGGCTACAACCCTGTGCAAAGATTTTCGAGATCGCCAAATGATTGACGGAGCTAGAGCACCGGGAGTCGGGGGTGGTAATGTGTACTTTTGCGTACTTTGGGGCACGGCTCACATATCGGCATGTACAGTAACTCGAGAACCGCTGAACGGATTTTGTCACCTGAAAGGGCAATCTACAGGCAATAAATAGGGCTTTAATTGTATCTTCCGGTTGTGTGATGTCCGAGGTAGCAGCTTGAGTCTCTTGCTCCTCAGAACCCCCGAGATAAATGACCCAACAAATAGATATTGTCAGCAACATGTGAGACGGTAAGAAGTCTAAAGATGAGCCCGAAGAAACGAAATGCTAAAAGAAAGACCAAAACCGACTCTGGAAATGAGAAAGATGTCACACCTGAACAGGCTTGTCAAACCAGCTCTTCCGACACCGACGAGGAAACAGAGAGAGAGGAATCCGCGATTCTAAAAGAATTAAAAGATCTAAGGAGAGAGAATAAAGAAGCACATAATGCCACTCAGTCTTCAGTGAGCAAACTTGAAACATCTATGTCGCAAGTAACTGAATGGATTGACAAAACAGAAGGTAGAATTACGGACATTGAATCAGAAATCACTAAACTGGATGATAGAGGAATGAGACACCAGAGGGCGCTCAAATACCTTGTAAGAAGAGATGCAGAAATGACGGCAACATGTGAAGATTTGCAAAACAGACTTAGACGCAACAATATCCGGATCTACCAAGTACCTGAAGGTAGCAAGGACAAGGATACTAAAGAGTTTGTGAAGCAGCTATTGACAACATCCCTGAAAATAACACCTGAACTTGAGTCTGAGATTAAGATAGAAAGAGCGCACAGATCACTGATGGCCAAACCGAGAGATTCTAGCGCCCCCCCCCCCCCCCCCCCCCCCCCGCGCTCTACCATTATGCGCTTTCTAGATTTCAATATCAAAGAACAGGTATTACAGCTCGCATGGGGACAACCCGTCACGTTTCAAGGGAAAAGGATCTATTTTGATCACGATTACTCCCCAGACCTGCAAAAGAAGAGGGGACAGGTGCGTCACGTCATCAAACAGCTGAAGAAAAAAGGGATACGCGCTAATTGCCCATACCCGGCACGACTCAAGGGACAGGTGGCGAACACAAAGAAGCGGGCGAGAGCAGCGAACGAAAGGAGCCATGACGTCACTATCTGGCGCAGACCTAAGATCATTCATGGACGATAAAGATGAGTAAACCAGTTAGATATAGTAGACTCACGAAATGTTTACAATAAGTGTAAAACACAAGAAATAATGGACATGCTGCTGACTAATATGATTATTCTTTACCCTGAGTATTAATTACCTGTTGGGAAAATTTAAATATATCAAATCTACTTTAGTTTATATGTGGTTCTGAGGCCAGAGACTGAGCCATAGACGGATCACACTTAGCCTGTGTTATCAGGCAAAGGTTAACCCTATACGTTCGTGGTTAGCTTCTCTGCACTTAGTGCAATATGCTCCCTGAGAGAGAAAGCTACACCTCTCTAGAACATCAGGAGATTATTTCATTTGTGATTTATGTAAGACAGCTTACTGGAAAATTGGAAGCCCTAGGTTTTCCCTTACAAGTGAATAGGGGACCATTTTGTTTTGTTTTTTATGTTGTATACTCTTTGACAAATGCCTCAAGCTCATATACTATGGAAGATAGATCTATGTTGTACATACGAAATACAATGACATTATGACAAGCCTTAAATGTATTAGTTACAATATAAATGGTCTTAACAACCCAATAAAGAGGAAAAAACTTTTTGGACAACTTAAGAAAATGCAGTGCTCTATAGCAGGGGTTCCCAAACTTTTCAGGCCAGGGCCCAGAAAATAAGGCGTCAGAGAGCCGCGGCCCAATGGACATCGTCAGGCTTTTTTTTCTTTTTTTTTTGCCATGTGACCGATTTTTTAAGCCAAATAACACTTCAATCCTTTTAAGTTAGTTCAAGTTAGTTATTCATTTATATGTGCTATTTATGAGAGGGCTAACTTGTTGCAAAATAATAATGATAATAATAATAGCCTCATTAAAATACTATTGTTGCTTCGGTTGTTTTCAGCGTTTTATGTGCATAATCTGTTATTTAGTTTGAAATGTTCGTTGAAATAAGTAGATTTTTCGTTTTTGTTTATTTATTAAGTTAATATAAAACCATATAGTCACATTTTAGAATACAATAGAATAGAATTTTAGAATACAACTAGAAACACTGTCCTGGCCTGCTTCTAAGTTCAGTGGCCTGACAAAAAAATAAAAAATAAAATAAAATATATATATATATTTTTTTTTTTTTTATCATCTCGCGGCCCACCCGTGGCTGCTCGCGGCCCACCTTTGGGTCGCGACCCCGACTTTGGGAACCACTGCTCTATAGCATTCATTCAAGAAACGCACTTATCAATAAACGAACACCAGAAACTGAAGAGAGAATGGGTGGGCCAGGTGTATAGTGCGTGCTGTCAAACAGAGAAAAAGAGAGGAGTGGCTATTCTATTTAACAAATCAGTATACTTCACCAAAGAAAAGGAAATTGCAGATGACCAGGGCAGATATGTTATGGTCCTGGGGTCAATAGGAGGATCAATCATAACCTTTCTAAATATATATGCACCAAATGAAGACTGCCCCAATTTCTTTAAAGGTATAGCCTCACTTTTGGCTGGTAACGCCAAAGGAATTATCCTTATGGCCGGTGATTTCAACTGTGTACTAAATCCAAAAGTAGACAAACTTCCTGTAGATTGTGGACCCATTTAAAAAAAATCTAGAATTTGGACTTATAGATGCATGGCGTTTCCACCATCCTAGGCAGAAAGACTTTAATTAGGACCGCTACTCTTCCTAATTTATGCAAATGACATGTCGTCAGCCTGTGACTGCAACTTGTTCCTGTTTGCGGACGACTCAGCCCTGCTGGTCTCTGACAAGAACAAGTTGCAGGTTGAAAAAACCCTCAGCTCGGAACTAGGCAAAATCTGCATATGGCTCGCTGATAACAAACTATCATTACACATGGGCAAAACAGAGTCCATTCTCTTCGGTTCAAATAACAAACTCAGCAAGACCGACGGCTTCTCAGTTACAGTGGGTGACAATATTGTCACAAGGAAAGACGAAATTACCTACCTGGGTTCCATCCTAGAGGCAAATCTTTCCAATGACAAAATGGCATCCAATGTAATAAAAAAAGTCAACCAACAAACTAGATTCTTGTACCGGATCTCCTCTCTGGTAAACAAGAATACGCTGAAGACTCTGGCAGGAGCACTCATTCAAGGGTACTATGACTATGCGTGCACCTCATGGTACCAAAGCACCTCAAAGGCGCTTAAAACAAAATTACAAACATCACAAAACAAACTGGTCAGACTACTACTTGACCTGAACCCCAGAACCCACCTCACCCCTGCCCACTTTGACAACCTAGGATGGCTTAGAGTAGACGACAGAGTACAGCAACTTGCAATGGGCCTGGTCTACAAGATACACTATACGACCGGGGTGCCCATGTACATGTCAAAATACTTCCCAAAGGTCAGTGAATACCACAACCACTACACCAGAGGAAGCTCAACAAATCATGTTAAACCCAGATTCGGCTCAAACAAGGGACTAAACACGTTTCGCAATTATGCCACAACAATGTGGAACGCCCTACCCAAAGCTGTAAAGGAATGTGAATCCCTGCCCACATTCAAAACCGCTCTTAAAGAGCACCTACGGGAGGCTGCAATTCGAAACTGGCCACCGTAAATGCCCAAAACCCCCACCACCTCCTAATAGACAGTCTCCTCCCCACCGCATGTATATATTCCCTCCCCGCCGTATGTATATTTCTCTCCCACCCACCCACCCCCTCCTAATGTACAGTCCCCTCCCCATCATATGTATATACTCTGTCAGGATCTAGGGGTAACAGTACTGTATATTGGAATACCGTTTATGTCACAAATGTATCAGTACTAAATACCTATATGTCCCTATGCCATAAATGTCATGTATGTTGTGTATGTCATAAATGTCTATATGAATTGAAAATGGGGGACCCTGATGGAAACAAGACAAACGTCTTTCTCAGGTCTGCATCCCCTTAACAATTGTATGTATTGAGCCGTACTGTATTGTACCCATTCTGCAATCTGTTAAATAAAGTTTTCATTCATTCATTCATTCATTCATTCACCTTTAGGTCTGGGGTCCATGGTAGCTACTCTCGGATAGACTACTTCTGTATTTCCAAGCAAGATATTGACAAGGTTGAATCATGTATCATTGAACCAGCGACCATCTCAGATCATGGACCTCTAACTCTTCAACTTAACCTCAGTACCAATAAGATCTTTAAATATTGGAGGCTCAATGTATCCATGCTGTCTGACTCTCACACACGGGAGAGGATAAGTGAAGAACTGAAGAGTTATTTTGATCTCAACAATAAGGGGGATGTCTCACCATCAATTTTATGGGACGTGGCAAAGGCTGTAATGAAAGGTAAAATTATCTCAATTTCAAGTGCACTAAAGAAACAGCGAAATGAAAAACAGCAGAACCTAGAAAATGAGTTAAAAATACTAGAAAGGAAACATAAACTGAACAGAGATGAGGAAGACTTAAAGGGGCTATGTACTGCTATTCCTAGCACTATTTGGGCAACTTTACACAATTCCTGTGAGTCTATGTAACACATCTGTAAGGTTTATTCCAAAAATAATCATTGTTTTATATTTCTAATCAAGTACTCGAAACCAGCATTTTTCTGCCTCAGGATTTCAGGCTGTTATTGTCTTGGCTCCACCCATACTAGCAGAATGCTTTGAGTGACAGCCACCCACCAAATAGCTCCGCCCATCTCCTCCGCCCATCTCCCCGTCCGTCCAGGTGAATAGGTGGACACTGTATACTAATACACAGTGGCGGCCGGTGGGTACTTCGCCACTAGGGGCGCTATACCAAACATTTTGCAAACATGTACAAGGCACGCATTGGCGAATATTATCACCATTGCCATCGATCAATATATGATCAGTCAGTCAAATGCAACCACGTTTCCAATAGCCCAACACAAACACGCACAGCTCTCTCTCTCTCTCTCTCTCTCTCTCTCTCTCTCTCGCTCTCTCTCTCTCTCTCGCTCTCTCTCTCTCTCTCTCTCTCTCTCTCTCTCTCTCAGATGATGTCAGATCCATTCAATAATAAACACATTTGTAAAGCTCGTTATTTTAAACAAGTTACCATTCATTGTCTGAGTGGTTATGCCCCACATGCGGCGAAATTAGAGAGAGAGAGAGAGAAAGAGAGCGAGAGAGAGAGAGAGAGAGAGAGAGAGCGAGAGAGAGAGAGAGAGCATTTTAGTAAAGTTACATTTTCAACAAGATTGCTGCTATTTAAACACTTCATGGAAACGGGGTAACGTTAACCTTATGTCGACTGTAGTATTGTATGACCTCGACATAACGTTTAAACGTTAACGTTACTCCGTTTCCATGAAGTAATTATAAAAGTGGCCAGCTAAGATAACGGAGCTAACAGCTAGCAGTAGCTAACGTTAGCTGAAAGCTGTAACGTTACAACGTTATGCGGCATCAGTAGACAACGTATCATGTATTAAACTAGAGTTAAGATCGCTAATCTACCTTGTTGTTGGCTTGTTGATAAAGTATATCCACTCCATGGCATTGTCCATCCAGCCTGTGTTGATGTCCATCCATTGTTGTCCCTCCGCATCCATATAGCTTGTTGTTAGCCAACAAGCTGTGTGAGTGAAGAGCTGTGTCTTTGTCCATTTCCGCCTCGAACAGCCTGCAAACTACTTGGCGTTCTATCGCCATGCTCTAAGACAAACTCTAACCTTAACCAACTTTGAAAGAGTGCCTAAGCTTAACAGTCTAAAGAACTTGCAGTCACGGCACGCTCTGCTGCCTGCATCTCACAACAACATCACAACAACACAACTATCTCTCACGGACCAACCTAGGAATAAGCTAGAAATTTGGAACATTAGAAATTGGATTCGGCCAATCAGAGATCGTCTCTGTGAAATTCTGCTACGGAAAAAAATACTGGCGTCGGCCAATCAGAGAGCGTCTCCGCGAAATGCGGCTACAGAAATTCTTGACGTCATATTTCAATGCACAACGCGTTATGCACTGATTGGCTGTGACGGATACAGCGATCAAACTGTGACTCGCACTCAGAGCGCTATCGCGTCTAGCCCGGGCGAGAAATACGAAAAAAATAAAAAAAAACGTCACTTCCTGCCCAGGAAAACGAGTGTTTTTTTATTTGAGATAATAACGTTATATTGTGCATTGGAAATACAAACATACTTAAAATGAGTAAATATTATTCATTTTAAACATGTTTATATTATTTATAGGGCTATAAAACTAAAAACTAAAAAGTTTTATTTTCTTCTCTCTGATTTAACAGCAGCTGGCAGCAGGTGGGTCGGCGCCCTTGCGCCCCTAGTGGCAGAGCCGCCACTGCTAATACAACATGGCTGTACCGGTACCGTATATTTGGGATCCAGAGAGCGACCCAGACTATGTTTCGGAAGAAGAAGTTGAGTTGCAACAGCGAGGCTTGCAAATCGTTTCCGAGTGGTAAGTTTATGTTGTAACGTTAGTCTAATGGCTTGCCGAAAAGAGCCAGTAACGTTAGTACTTACTTCTGACCAGCTTGCTTCGATAGCTTGCTATAAGTAACGTTACCTTGTTTACCTCTGACTGTATTGAGCAGTTTTTACTTATGACTAGCTTGCTTCAATAGTTTGCTATAACGTTACTTTATAAAGAGCAGCATACCGTTATATGCAACAATTCTGTACGTGCGACCAGACTTTTGGTAGTACTGCACATTTGACCTAATGTCCCCCCGCAAATTTATATAGTAACGTTATTATAAAGGAAAGTTATTTGGGAACATGCATCCTAGGTCAATTGGCTGTGCAGTAAAATCAAAAGTGGGACGTCATGTCACCCTAACTGTATGTCAATTGTAATAATGAATTGAAAATGGGGGACCCTGATGTAAACAAGACGAAAGTATTTTCCTGGTCTCCATCCTAGCATCCTATAGCAGTTGTGTTGGTATTGAGCAGTACTTACTTGTTATGACTAGCTTGCTTCAATAGTTTGCTCTAACGTTACTTTATAAAGAGCAGCATACCGTTATATGCAACAGTTCTCTACGTGCGACCAGACTTTTGGTAGTACTGCACATTTGACCTAATGTCCCGCCGCAAATTTATATAGTAACGTTATTATAAAGGAAAGTTATTTGGGAACATGCATCCTAGGTCAATTGGCTGTGCAGTAAAATCAAAAGTGGGACGTCATGTCACCCTAACTGTATGTCAATTGTAATAATGAATTGAAAATGGGGGACCCTGATGTAAACAAGACGAAAGTATTTTCCTGGTCTCCATCCTAGCATCCTATAGCAGTTGTGTTGGTATTGAGCAGTACTATATTGTAGCCATTTTGATCATTGATAGATTGATTTCCTTCACCCTCAAATCAATCTACTAGGTGTACCTGTGGAAATTGTGGAAGAATGCCAACCGAGGCGGAGAATGTGTGCTGCATGGAGGTTCCTCAGGTACAGTAGTAATGTCACACAACCTTGCATCTTGGTAGCACTGAAAACCATGCATATGGCTAACTATTTAATTTTCTATATATAGGTCAGGAGTAGAATAAATCAGGAGCCCGAGGGACCTCTGTGCATGGTTGTTCATCCTGGATTGCAACCAGTCTGCTTCAACCCCTATACTATCCAAATGGCAACCAATATCTACAAGGCAGATTTTGGCCGGATACCAGCCTGCGGAATCAATAAGTAAATAATATTTATTACAGATTTATATTTTTTTTACAGGTGTTTCTCCATCTTGCATCTCTCAGACTATACTAATCTTTCTTGCAAATACGATCTAATCCTTATTGCACATCCCATATAATCAATGCTTGCTACTGTCCAATGACATGACATGACAAATAGTCATTTCACAGCGTTTTTTTTTTTTATTTGTGCATAAATATAATACTTCCTTCTTTTTCTTTAGCCGTTTCAGATATATCTCGTACCGGTGTTTTGTTGCCTGGTGTTGGGGGTTCTTAGGACGCAGAGTGAGGGTAGTAATCCCTTCCTGTGTAGTGCTAAGAATCCGCACCGAATTTCCGGATGCTGATGGTGTCTACACTGGCTTCAGGCCGGTACAAGATTAAAGCGTGACACATATGCAGCAACCGCTTCTTCCATGGAAGGCCTGTCAAACTGTGCGCACAGATGTTCTGGGATGGGAATCTGCTCAACCACCTGGAGATATGGTTGGGGGTCACGAATGACGCAGTCAAACAGGAGCTCCATGAGCTGGTTCACATAGTCTGTAAATGAGAAATTGTTATTTGTTTTGTCATGTTAAAAAGGTTATTATTTATTCAATTTATTGTTATTGTTGTTAATGCTGTTCCACTGTAAGTGGAAATATTTTTCTATTTATATAGGTCATGTGTGTGCAATAATAAATGTTGATATTTTGACTTACTGACTGTGGGAGCGGTTTTCCTTGGTTTTATAGTGTGTCCACCCTTTTTGGCCTTGGGGAAGCTAATTCGGTAAGCCGGGGCTCCCGAAGCGTCTGTAGCTTGCTGGCGGTTGGCGTTTTCATTGAAATGCATTGCAGCTAGGTATAGTCTGAAAGGAAAATTTTGATAAGCAATATATTTGTAGTTGATCTGAGGTTATCTAATGCAACATAATGAGTGATTCGACAGGAGTCCATAATTAGTCATTTGTACACAATATAAAATACCTGCAAAGCATTCCAATGTATGAAAAGTAGAGGTGGGCATAGATTAATTTTTTTAATCTAGATTAATCTATCTGCAATCCTGGATTTAATCTAGATCTAGGCATTCAAAATATGTGTGTTCTACCCAAATAATCACAAGAAGTCAGTCCTTACTTTTTCTTTCCTCCTTATGTTTCTCAGGCCAGGTGGCCCATTACACCATGAGCCCATCTCCCGTTTCCAAAATGCATTACAGACTGTTTGAAAAAGCTGTTTTGCTATGATAATTGGTAATGAAATATCAAAATAATGTTCAATAAGATGTACTTGTGTTTAATAAGTTGTTTTATTCAGAAGTTAACACAAATAAATAATATTACCATTACAGTACAGTATCTAGCACACTCTCAGGAGCAAAACAGAAAGAATCATTTCAAACTTGAACTATGTGACATGGCTTGAATCAACTGCTCCAGTGGAGTTGCTCAGTGGCCAATGGTGTCAACTGTGGTTGTACTGGGCAGCTCCCAGGTGTGAATGGAACTGTGTGAATGTGAAGCAGGGCGTTCCTGAGCATCTGTGCTCAGCGAACCTACCCTGGGTAAATAAAGGTAAAAAAAAAAAAAATGTAAAAAAAAAAAAAAAAATAATAATGTTTAGATTAATGCGTTAATTATATTATCGCGTAATACTAGTATAGCGTTAACGCAGCACGTTAACGCCGTTAACGGCCCAGCTCTAATGAAAAGACAACGTTCTTCGGGGCAAAACGTAAAATGACACTGTGATAGGACTCCAGTGAAGACGTTTGATGGTGTGGACTTAGTTTGGCGACATCTTTGATGAGCCTTGTGTTTAGCAGCACCTTCTCGAGCTGGTGGGCCGGTTTTGAGTCTAAAGTAAAAAAGAAATTGCATTCAGATATTTCATTAGAGTATATTACAGTAGATTAGAATTATTCAAGCAAGTATACATTTGTAAATCACACCAATCTAGAATGAGAACATAAATAAATATGTTGAGTATATAATCATGATGAAAGACGGACAGACATACCAGGTTTAACTCACTTGCTACTATCTCTCGACAAACGGTCATCATGAAGACAACGTGGATAGAGTGGTTCTTCGTCGTGTTCATGTACATTCATCAGGTGATTGAGGGATGACTTCCACTTGGCCACCCTCTCAGCCGGCGTCTTTGATGTGGCAGCAGTCCAGTAGAGGTGGTTAGATATGTGTTGGCGCCATTTTTTTATCACCTTGCAGTCTTTATCTTGTGCCACCTTGTCCAGCTTCTTAGACAGGCCTTGAATTTGAATTAAGCAGAACATAACAGTCGTCAATCTAAACAGAACAGGATAACAACATCCTAAGAGATTGAATGTGTGGTGCCTTTCGACATAAGTGTCATACCTTTGGCCACGTGCCACACATCGTAGAAGTGTTTGATGCCCAGATCTCTCAGGTACTTTTGAATCTGCGGGTGACGATCTGTGACAATACAGTCCAAGGTCACATCTCTGTCCTTCAGAAGAGCGAGGCTTCTCTTCAAGCCTCCTTTTTCCATTTGGTAACTCCCCCCTACCTCATTGCTCTGTTGAGGTACAAGCAAGGCAAGAGACACAGAGTAATGAAATAGCCTTTTCAAAATAGTCACCTGTGTTAAAAACACTACATCCCCCATCCCACAATTTCCATTTCCTAACCCCCGCCCACACACACAGCCAGACCACTTCACACCTACAGCGATTCAAGATTCAAGAGCGAGAGCTTTGTGAGATGTGTTTGAGCACAATGAAGGGTGCAGTGTCTTCAGACTTGGTAATTACCTGAATTAGTTGGACGTCTATGACATGATTGGTGGCGAGTTCCATCACAGAGTAACTACCGTACTTAGCACTGTGGCCTGTTGAAAATAATAATAACAATTGCAATCAATGTAGTGCAATATTAAAAATGTATTCATAAAGTCGAAATCTGACATTGGGGAGCTGTTTTCTAACCTGGAGAGTCTGCGCACATGTCACCTCCGATTATGACCATCTCCTCCTGGCTTAATCTGGCGAGGGTAACCTCTTGCTCCGTATTCCACATACTCAGAACAGCCGGTTCCAAGAACTTCTTGGCGTGTTTCCGAAACGCTCTGTACTTGATTGTCTTGACGCGTAACGCATTGAGAACCTAAAAGAATAAATGAATAAGGCTTTGTTAATATGCATGTGTGAATCACAAACAAAAACATAATGTATATCTGACTTGTGCAATCAAATACCTTCTCCATTTGGGTGAAAGATGAGCCAGTGAAATAAACAGCAGCCGACAGCTGGATATTTCCGGTTGGTGTGCTCCCTATGAGTGGCTGACTGGCCCACTTTCGGCTATATTTACAACTCGGGCAGAGCTGGCGGACAGCCAAGAAGGTCCCTCGCGTAGTCTTCTTGATATGACATCCAGCATCGCACACCGGACACTGTTGGAATAAGTCTAGTAGACAGTCTTCGTAAACGATGTATTTCTGGACCTCATAGATTGGTTTTGACGGTTCCCTGCTCGCTCAAGGGAGAAAAACACAAATAAATAACACAGCACAGCACAACTGGCACATCTATACAGCTTTTCTATTTCCCGGCCATGGAGATTTCTGTAACAACTTACGCTACAATCGAGGGCTCGCTCATCAATGAGTCAATGTTGAACGTGGAATCATGAGGCTCTGGAACGTCTATCGAGCTGTAGGTCACTTCATCATCATCAGACTCCAGTCGTGGTCTTTTACTTGGTCTAAACGCCTTCACAGGTGTTGACGTGGAGGGTCCCTGTTGAATAGACCAGTAGCCAGTAGTTGTGGTCGCCACCCCGACAGATACAGACACGACTTTCGCCTGAACACCTATTTACAAAACATAGTTTAGTCAAACAAGGGAGTCAAACAAGGGAGACTATAGTTCAAACTGTACAGATTGCTATAGATACAAGATTGTTTATTGTCATGTGCAGTTAAACAGGCCGCAGTTAAAAATTTGCTTTAGTGATTGGTTGGGGGGGAAGGGTGTCAGATCAGAGCCTGGCAGGCACAAAACTGGGTGGGGGGGGGTATATGTAAAGGCTATTATATATAGCTGCCAAAACTACATGTGTGTTGGAATACATTAATTGCTAATTGATCAGAAATGTTACAAACCTCAACTCTTGACATGTGACCGTAGAGTTATCATAGACAGCTGTGTACCAACAGAACTCATATTTGGGGGGTCGGTCTGGCAACTGATGTCCCTGGAAGCTGGCGGCAGGCGTACATGGGCGCTGGAGCTTGTGGCCTAAGAATGGCCAAATAGTAAAACAATTACATTATATAATCCAAGCCACAAATATAAATAAACAGAAATTATATACCCCACCGTCGAACACACAGAGTAACGTTAGATTGTATTGATGATAACATACCTCACCCCACCGTCGAACACACACAGTAACGTTAGATTGTATTGATGATAACATACCTCACTCCCCAAACAATGGTTCCCCCCCACACACACAGTGAACGTAGCAACAGTTAGTTAGTTAGCTGACTAATTACGACATATCTACTTGTACTTCTGTTGCGTCCTGAATAGTTGGTACAACGCCTTTCTTTAGAACAATCCAGGAAAACACCCCAGCATCAAAAGATTAATTATATACCCCACCGTCGAACACACACAGTAACGTTAGATTGTATTGATGATAACATACCTCACCCCACCGTCGAACACACATAGTAACGTTAGATTGTATTGATGATAACATACCTCACCCCCCAAACAATGGTTCCCCCCCACACACACACACAGTGAACGTAGCAACAGTTAGTTAGTTAGCTGACTAATTACGACATATCTACTTGTACTTCTGTCGCGTCCCGAATAGTTGGTACAACTCCTTTCTTTAGAACAATCCAGGAAAACACCCCAGCATCAAAAAATGTATTATATACCCCACCGTCGAACACACACAGTGACGTTAGATTGTATTGATGATAACATACCTCACCCCACCGTCGAACACACACAGTAACGTTAGATTGTATTGATGATAACATACCTCACCCCCCAAACAATGGTTCCCCCACACACACACACACAGTGAACGTAGCAACAGTTAGTTAGTTAGCTGACTAATTACGACATATCTACTTGTACTTCTGTCGTGTCCCGAATAGTTGGTACAACTCCTTTCTTTAGAACAATCCAGGAAAACACCCCAGCATCAAAAGATTAATTATATACCCCACCGTCGAACACACACAGTAACGTTAGATTGTATTGATGATAACATACCTCACCCCACCGTCGAACACACACAGTAACGTTAGATTGTATTGATGATAACATACCTCACCCCCCAAACAATGGTTCCCCCACACACACACACACAGTGAACGTAGCAACAGTTAGTTAGTTAGCTGACTAATTACGACATATCTACTTGTACTTCTGTCGCGTCCCGAATAGTTGGTACAACTCCTTTCTTTAGAACAATCCAGGAAAACATCCCAGCATCAAAAAATGTATTATATACCCCACCGTCGAACACACACAGTAACGTTAGATTGTATTGATGATAACATACCTCACCCCACCGTTGAACACACAGAGTAACGTTAGATTGTATTGATGATAACATACCTCACCCCCCAAACAATGGTTCCCCCCCACACACACACACAGTGAACGTAGCAACAGTTAGTTAGTTAGCTGACTAATTACGACATATCTACTTGTACTTCTGTCGCGTCCCGAATAGTTGGTACAACTCCTTTCTTTAGAACAATCCAGGAAAACACCCCAGCATCAAAAGATTAATTATATACCCCACCGTCGAACACACACAGTAACGTTAGATTGTATTGATGATAACATACCTCACCCCACCGTCGAACACACACAGTAACGTTAGATTGTATTGATGATAACATACCTCACCCCACCGTCGAACACACACAGTAACGTTAGATTGTATTGATGATAACATACCTCACCCCACCGTCGAACACACACAGTAACGTTAGATTGTATTGATGATAACATACCTCACCCCACCGTCGAACACACACAGTAACGTTAGATTGTATTGATGATAACATACCTCACCCCCCAAACAATGGTTCCCCCCCCACACACACACAGTGAACGTAGCAACAGTTAGTTAGTTAGCTGACTAATTACGACATAACTACTTACTACTTCTGTCGGGTCCCGAATAGTAGGTACAACTCCTTTGTTTAGCACCATCCAGGATGCCACCCCAGCATCAAAAAGACCTTGATTGACAATGTCTTCGGTGGAAAAATGTGCAGTACAAACCAGAGTATGAGACGTTGCGACAGAACTAGGAGGGTCCCCAAAAACGAACTTGGTCCATTGCTGGCGAAGTTCGGCATCCACGGGAAAAGCGTGCAAAGACGTATTAGTAGCTTTACAGCCAGGAACAGAACATGTCCTGCAGGGTTTGCTCATCGTGGAAGATAGGCAAGTGACTGCACTCCTGTTCTCCGGTATGTAGGAAGGTAGAGGTACCTCTCTATTCTAGGTAGAATGGGGGCGGGCATTAGCTCCAACCACAGAGCCAATCGCATCACTGTGCGCTACCCAGAGCCCGAATGACGTGACTCAGGCCTTCAAATCAAAATGGCCTGATTTACTGGAGGAGGAAAGGGGCTGAGCTGAATCAGAGCAATCCGCCAATATGGTATTTAGACACTAAAACACATTGATACGAACTCCTATTACTATAATACAATGCTAGAGACTGAAAAATGACATTTATAGTACATGTCACCTTTAAAAGCTCTACTAACCTGCAGACAAAAACTAGATGACCTGTTGACATACAAAGCGGTAGGAGCCCTTAGATTTGCTGGTAGGAATTACTATGAGATGGGAAATAGGGCAATACTGTCAATACAAATAGGAAAATACTGTCATTCCAGCTCCACAAAATACAGTCAAGTCGGATAGTTCCAAAGATTAAACACCCCAGCACACACATGGAAGTAATGCAAACACAAGAAATTGCTAATGCATTTGCAGATTACTATACCGACCACTACAAAGCACAGCAATTGGAAAACAAGAAAGAAAAACTCAGCAACTTCATAGATAACCTTAAACTTTCTAAACTATCCCCAGATGAGGCGGATGAGCTGACCTCCCCTATTACGGAGAAGGAGATAGGGGAAACTATTCAGATGCTTAAGAACAATAAATCACCAGGTACAGATGGGTTTTCAAATGAATTTTATAAACATTTCACTGAACAGTTAACACCAGTATTAAGTGTAGTTTATAACTATGCCCTATCTGAGAGAGACCCACCAGGAAGCTGGTCAGAAGCTATTGTCTCGGTAATACATAAAGAAGGTAAAGACCCCACAAGATGTAGTTCCTATAGGCCCATAAGTCTCCTTTGCAACGATTTCAAGATATTGACATCTATACTTAAAAAAAGAATACAGAAACATATAATAAAACTGATCCACCCAGACCAGACTGGCTTTATCACTGGTCGACAGGGTGCTAACAACATCAGAAGAACTTTAAATCTGCAAACAGTGGCTGGATCTCGAAAAGAACCATCAATGCTTCTCGGCTTAGATGCCGAGAAGGCATTTGATAGAGTTGATTGGCTGTACCTTGAACTAACATTGAAAGGTATGGGATTCAATAACACATTTATAGATTGGATAAAATGTTTATATAAAAATCCTAAATCTAGAGTAAGGGTGAATGGTCACTGCTCTCACTTCTTTGAGATACAGAGAGGGACACGCCAAGGAGACGTTTTGTCTCCATTACTATTCGCGATTGGCATAGAGCCACTAGCGGAGATGATTAGATCAAACCCTCAGATACAGGGAATAGATGACCAAAAAGGCATTACACACAAGATCTCGTTATTTGCTGATGACATTTTACTTTATATCAAAAACCCTTTAGAATCAATTTCAAACATAATGATGGATTTAAGAAATTACGGCGAACTGTCGGGTTATAAGATAAATGAGACCAAATCAGAAGCCATGATGATAGTGGGAACATGGCCAACACATCTGAATAGTATAGCACCCTTCCATTGGGCTAGAGACGGATTCAGGTATTTAGGAATCATTCTGACTCCCAGCAGTAATCAGTTATATCAAGCAAACTACGAAAAGTTGATTGTACAAATCAAATCAGACACGGCCAGATGGGACATTTTACCTCTCTCCCTAGTGGGAAGAATAGAATCAATTCGAATGAATGTGCTACCTAGACTTATTTTTCTCTTCCAGTCTCTACCTATACCAATACCTGCCACTACCTTTAAAAGGTTAGATAAACTCCTATCCAAATTTATCTGGCAGAGGAAAAGACCTAGAGTAAGGCTCAAAACACTATGTTTGCCAAAGAACAAGGGTGGTCTTGGTCTGCCAAACCTAAGAAACTACTACTGGGCAGCTCAATTACGCATACTTGTGCATTGGATACAAAAGGACCTAGACTCCGGATGGGTACAGATTGAGCAAAACTCAATTCCAAAGACTCCTCTCAGATCCATAATATTCCTGGGGAAAGCATACTGGAAAAAAATTAAGATTGGTAACAAATGGATTACAAATACATTAAAGGTGTGGGAAAGTGTAAGGAAAAAGGGGGGAGGTCCACGATCAATATCTAGGGCCATGCCAATAGCAGACAATACAGAATTCCGGCCAGCTATGGAGGATGGGGGTTTTAAAAAATGGGCGGATTTGGGCCTGGTTACTATCAATCAATTAATGGAAGGAGACTGTTTTAAATAGTTTGCACAGCTACAGCAATGTTTTGATCTACCTTCGAAAGACATGTTTAGATACTTTCAAATAAGACACTATGTAATGACTCACAGTGAGTGGGAAGCAATTAAGAGACCGCCAACAAATGTGGAGCGTTACTTTATTAACACAATAGAAAAAAACTTGATGGAAAGAAAGCAGATATGCAATATTTACAACATGTTACAACTAGACGATCCAGGAGACACCACCTATATTAAAGAAAAATGGGAGTTGGAAGCTAATGTGATCATAGAAAATGAAGAATGGGAGGACAGCCATTCAAGCAATCATAAAATCACAAATAGCCCAATGTGGAAGGAGTTTGACTGGAAGGTAAAGGTCAGGTACTTTAGGACTCCTCAAGTTCTCTCCGGATTTGCTGGTGGGTCCTCACCACTATGTTGGAGAGGATATGGAATGATCGGAGATCATACACATATTTTCTGGGACTGTCCAAGGGTACAGACATTTTGGTTGAATATCAAAAATGAGATTAAAACCATTCTAGATCTTGACTTACCTCTGAATCCATCGTACTATATCTTGGGATGTATACCGAAAGGCACATACTATGGAGATACGTTATACATCTTGAGAGTGATACTGTTAATAGCAAGAAAAATGATAACTATGGCATGGTTACAAAATCAACCACCGACAATCAAACAATGGACCAAGAGACTGAGACAGATGTATACAATGGAAGAAATGACTGCACAATTGCAACTGAAAAAAGATATGTTTATGCAGAGATGGTCACTTGTAACCTTGTACCTGGAGATACACTAGCATGAGTCTGACCCTCCTGACTCCCTCTCTTTTTTCTTTCTTTTTTTGTTAAATACTTTTTTTTCCTTTTGCTAAATTAATCTTTCTATTTATTTTTTCGTTTCTTATCCTACTGTATGTCCTTAAAAATGTAAAAATCCCCCCCCCCTGGGTTGTTTATGAGGCGTACTCGGATTATACAGCTTATTTTGATTATGCTGAATACTTTGAAAACAAATTGAATAAGATGGAAGAGCCTGAGTAACAAATGTTATTGACTATGTGAATCAAGTATATTATACTGTATGATTAATGCAATGTGATGTTCATTATGACACAAAATAAAAGAAAGTTCAAATATTTTTTTTATCTATATATTGTATTAAAAGAAATGCACACCCGAGCCACTAGAGGTCGGCAAAGTGGCATTGCGAATCGTCCTCATGAGGGCCCACATGGTTAATGTTTTTTTTGCCAAGAGTAAAGACCATAACCCTATCAAAACAGTAGTCAAAGTGTATATTTTAATTTTTACCTATGTTTTATACGATTTATCGGAAATACGAATTTATCGGAAAAATGCTAATTATATCTCTTTTATCGTAAAACTGCAAGGAAATGACTAAATCCAGATTCAACCCTGCCATTGGAAAGAGGAGCCTTGTCCCTATCCATAGATGATTTGGCCATAATAAGGTCAAGGTCAAGTTCAAGGTCAAATATGAATTCATAATTAAAATCGATTATCATTTCAAGTTTCTTTAATAGTTGTCATACAGAAGTACAGAATACTTTTATACAAAATGCTTCTTACTGTTACGCTCCAGAGACTGTGCTAGACAAGATAAGTATGAAATAAAATAAAGTAGCATGTAAAAGAAGTAAAAATAGAGGTCACAGTGTTCAGTATAGACATATGTACAATGTTCAATGCAGAATAGAAGTAACTGAGTTACCATACAATATACTATGCAATGTACTAATATACAATACTATATAGTGCAAAGCAGAAATGGGATGAGGTACAATTTAGGTACAATTCAAGTTTCAAGTTTCTTTAATAGTTGTCATACAGAAGTACAGAATACTTTTATACAAAATGCTTCTTACTGTTACGCTCCAGAGACTGTGCAAGACAAGATAAGTATGAAATAAAATAACATCGTATAGCATGTAATATTAGAAGTAAAAAAATGAGGTCACAGTGTTCAGTATAGACATATGTACAATGTTCGATGCAGAATAGACGTAACTGAGTTACCATATAATATACAATACTATGCAGTGTACTAATATACAATACTATATAGTGCAAGGCAGAAATGGGATGAGGTGCAATTTAGGTACAATTTACAGTAGGTGTACGAGTTGTAGTGCAAATCCTTTATCAATAAATATAAAGTGTGTTTGTGTGATCTAAAGTGTGGAGAGTGGGTGCTGCAGTGTGTTGTTTGTTTAAGTGAGTGTGTGCGTGTGGGTGTGTGTGCTGTGTGCATTTGATGGTTGTTGCATAGTGTTTATTATTCGTTTAGCAGCCTGATGGCCTGGGGATAGAAGCTTCTTCTGAGTCTTTCTGTGCTCACCTTAAGACTCCGGTATCGCTTGCCTGACCGCAGCAGTTCAAAGAGGCAGTTGTTCGGGTGGCTGGAGTCCTTGATGATTCTCTTAGCCTTCCCCCTGCACCGCTTGTTGTAAATGTTCTGGAGGGTGGGAAGCCCCCCTCCAATTGTGCGTTGGGCTGAACGTGTCACTCTTTGTAGTCTGCTACGGTCTTGTGCAGTGCTATTCCCAAACTAGGAGGTGATGTTGCCAGTCAGGATGCTCTCTATTGTACATGAGTAGAAGTTCCTAAGGATCTTCTGACTGACTTGGAACTTCCTTAGGCACCTGAGGAAGTAGAGGCGTTGTCGTGCCTTCTTCACAACACTGTCAATGTGTGTGGTCCATGTCAAGTCCTCGGTTATGTGGGCTCCGAGGTACTTGAAACTGTTCACTCTCTCAACCGGTGCCCCGTCGATGCTGAGGGGGCTGTAGTCCTTGACCCCCGACCTCCTGAAGTCCACAATCATCTCTTTTGTTTTGCTGACGTTCAGGGAGAGGCAGTTCTCCTGACACCACTGTGACAGATTCTCTACCTCTTCCAGGTAGGCCCTCTCGTCGTTGGCAGAGATCAGGCCCACCACTACTGTGTCATCAGCAAATTTGATGATTGTGTTGTTGTTCCGCTGTGCCACGCAGTCATGTGTGTACAGGGAGTAGAGGAGGGGGCTCAGAACACAGCCCTGGGGGGCCCCTATGTTGAGCGTGATGGATGAGGAGGTGCAGTTGCCTGCTCTTACCACCTGGGGTCTGCCCGTCAGGAAGTCCAAGACCCACTGGCAGAGGTCATAGTTCAAGCCCAGGTCCCTGAGCTTGGCTATGAGTTTGGAGGGGACTATGGTATTGAATGCTGAGCTGTAGTCGATGAACAGCATTCTCACATAGTTCCCCTGCCTCTTGTCCAGGTGTGATGCTGCTGTGTGCAGCACATGGGCTATGGCGTCCTCCGTGGACCTGTTGGGGCGATATGCAAATTGCAGGGGGTCCAGGTTGATGGGGAGGGAGGAACAGATGTAGCCCTTCACTAGCTTCTCAAAGCACTTCATGGCTATGGAGGTGAGGGCTACAGGGCGGTAGTCTTGAGGCAAGCGGGCGTAGATTTTTTGGGTACAGGGATGATGGTGGACTTCTTCAGACAGGTGGGGATGACAGCCTGTTCCAAGGACAGGTTGAAGATGTCAGTGAATACCGGGGCCAGTTGGTCGGCACAGACTTTTAGGACGCGGCCGGGGATGCCGTCAGGTCCTGCTGCCTTCCTGATATTCACTTTTTTAAAGGTCCGCCTCACCTCATGCTCTGTTACCCTGAACACTGAGTCTCCATCAGCAGACCCCCCCCCCCCCCCCCCCATTGCCGTGGTTTGTAGGCTGGTGTTGTTATTCACAGCCTCAAACCTTGCATAGAAGGAATTGAGATAATTTGCTAAGGAGATGTCACTGTTCAGTTTGAGGGAGGTGCCTTTGTAGTCTGTCATTGTTCTGAGGCCCTGCCACATACCTCTAGAGTCATCCCTGTAACGCCGTTTTGCCTCTTTTACTGCTCTCCTGACGTTGTATGTTGCCGTCTTGTGTTCTTCCATGTTGCCTGTCACCAGCCCGGTGTTGTAGGCTGATGTGCGCACTTTCAGAGCCTCACGGACGGATTTATCTACCCAGGGCTTTTGATTTGGGTATATTCTAATTGTGGTAGAGGGGATTGTTTCTTCTACCAGAGTACAGACAAAGTCAAGTCAATTTACAGTAAGGTGTACGAGTTGTAGTGCAAATCCTTTACCAATAAATATAAAGTGTGTTTAGGTGATCTAAAGTGGGGAGAGTGGGTGCTGCAGTGTGTTGTTTGTTTAAAGTGAGTGTGTGCGTGTGGATGTGTGTGCTGTGTGCATTTGATGGTTGTTGCATAGTGTTTATTGTTCGTTGAGCAGCCTGATGGCCTGGGGATAGAAGCTTCATCTGAGTCTTTCTGTGCTCGCCTTGAGACTCCGGTATCGCTTGCCTGACCGCAGCAGTTCAAAGAGGCAGTTGTTCGGGTGGCTGGAGTCCTTGATGATTCTCTTAGCCTTATCCCTGCACGCTTGTTGTAAATGTTCTGGAGGGTGGGAAGCCCCCCTCCAATTGTGCGTTCCGCTTAATGTGTCACTCTTTGTAGTCTGCTTCGGTCTTGTGCAGTGCTATTCCCAAACCAGGAGGTTATGTTGCCAGTCAGGATGCTCTCTATTGTACATGAGTAGAAGTTCTTAAGGATCTTCTGACTGACTTGGAACTTCCTTAGGCGCCTGAGGAAGTAGAGGCGTTGTCATGCCTTCTTCACAACACTGTCACTGTGTGTGGTCCATGTCAAGTCCTCGGATATGTGGGCTCCGAGGTACTTAAAACTGTTCACTCTCTCAACCGGTGCCCCGTCGATGCTGAGGGGGCTGTAGTCCCTGACCCCCGACCTCCTAAAGTCCACAATCATCTCCTTTGTTTTGCTGATGTTCAGGGAGAGTCTGTTCTCCTGGCACCATCCCGCCAGGACCTTGACCTCTTCCAGGTAGGCCCTCTCGTCGTTTGCAGAGATCAGGCCCACCACTACTGTGTCGTCAGCAGATGATTGTGTTGTTGCTCCGCTGAGCCACACAGTCATGTGTGTACAGGGAGTAGAGGAGGGGACTCAGAACACAGCCCTGTGGCGCCCCTATGTTGAGGGTGATGGATGAGGAGGTGCAGTTGCCTGCTCTCTTTATTACTGTATCTACAAATCCTTCTGTTTAATCATCTTCCCTTTATTCATTTGCTTAGATTTTTTTTACACTTGACCTCAATAATGTGGTGAATGAGCTCAGTGAGCGAAATATCTTACCCCGCAGATTTAACATGGTGTTATTCACCGTCAAAGATGCACAAATAAATCATAATTTATATTCTCCTTTTCTTCATTACAATTTACTCAAGTCTAGTAACAGACACAATATTTCTGACACTGGAAATACATACCCCCAGGTCCCTAGATGTTCCTAGATACCATTAACATGCAAATTGACCTTGCAGAAGTGGAGCAATCTTCCATTTACTTAGGCATGTACCTTTAGGCGAAATTTCTGAAAATAGGGCTAACACTTAACAGGTTAAAGGAACACACTTATTTTACATCTTCCACAGAGTCAGAATGATTGATATCAATCAGTTTTCAATGTTAGGAATGAGATAAATATAATAGTTTTCAATGTTATTAATGAGAGGAATAGAATAGCTTTCAATGTTAGGAACGAGAGACAGAGCTGTCCCAGGCTGATTCTGGGGGTGGAGATATACCGAATACTGTAAGTGTATTTCCCCAAAGTGTTCCTTTATGTGATTAATATGATGTCACTGCAACAAATGTTTTAAGTTCTGCCACATGGTACTTGCCAGATGTACAGTAGAACAATTTTGACTGTTCTATTGTTCTTTCCGAGACGTTTCCCTCGCCTCCATATTAATCAATCCCAAAAGCAGCTGTCTGTATTGATCACCGACGAGGCAGTGTGTGATGCCCCGTGGCTGGTATATAACTTACCATGTGAGCAGAGAGAAATTTGTTCAGGATGGAGTGTAATTAATATGCTGATGTCCTCATATTTTATTCCCAGACCCTTGTTTGAGCTGAGACAGTAATCAATGGCGTGACCGCAGGAGTCATACATTTCAGCATCGGTGGGATGACTGGTGGCTCCCCTTCTCTGTATAAAGGCCCAGTCCTCGATTCAAAGGTAAACAACAAGGGGTGTCACTCCACATGATGCAGACACAATCACAGGACTGGAGACGTTATTTCACTGTCGACTAATGGACCTCTTGATATGAGGACTGCATTATGCCAACTGAAAATGATATTGTATTGCATGCAGAGGTCCTCCTTTATGGAAAACAGTAAAATGTCCATAATGTAAATATTGTTGTGAAAAAACAGTATGGAAATACCATGATATTCCCATTGGCTAGCATGGTTTAATATACCGTGGTATTATTTAAGTGCAAACACAAACACCCCTTGTATGAAAAAACATTAGAGAATGTAATTTGATGCATTTAATTTATATGCAGCATGCAATTTCATAAATCTCTATTTTTGTGTGATTTTGCCATTTTCGGGCATGAAGGAGTTAATATCTTAAAATGCCCAAGGGATATCACCGAGCACCCTCTTGTATTTTGAAGAGGCACCCCCAAGCTCCAAGAAACTGCAAAAAAATAAATTGCAACCGACAAAACAAGGTTCACCTATAAATCAGGCTATGGCTCCCGGACTATGCAATGGCATAGATGGTAACAATGGTAGCAATAACCATGGTAAAACTAAAACTACCATGATTTTATTTTTTTGTCCGGGTATATTTTGAAATACCTTAAAGGGGAACTATTTTACTATTTCTTTCACTGTTTGGGCACTTTCACACAATTCATGTGAGTCTATGGAACACCTCTGTAATTTTTTTTTTTAATTCATTGTTTTGTATTTCTAATCAAGTACTCAAAAACAGCATTTTTCGACCTCAGATCTTAAGCCGTTTTGAGGCTGGGCTCCAACCACTGTGTGGCCTGGTGGCAACTGCCACATCAACTGCCACATTATTATGCAGCTGTGAAACCTCTGATATCACAGATGCACATTTTCAGATGACTCAGTACAGTGAGGGTGACTATTGTGAGAGGAGAATTGGAAGAATGCGCAAATATGATAATTAGAGACATAGATCCTATTAATATAAGTCCACGTAGCTAGGAAACAATACTAAACACTGAAAAAGGCCATTTATAAGATAGTTCCCCTTTAATTTCCGACTGCAAGTGCAGCACATGCAGTCCATATACAAAACTGGTATGGGTTACTGTTGAAGTGCCACAAACAAGAAGTGACCCTTATTATTATGACATCCTGTTCTCCCTGTCACTTGTGAGATATAAAGGATTAAGCATATGTTTATTATATATATCTGTTTTAAATCTAAGCATATGTTGAGAGATGACTATGAAGAATGTCTGTGTATTCTTCCTTCCACTTGTGTAAAACTGTGAGAACTATAAACTATAGACTCTAAAACAGTAACTTGTGCAAACTACAATATCTTGTGTAATCCTGGAGAATGGAATAGGCCTCTGATATGACGGATGTCTTTTTGTATTCTTATATAACCTGTATAACTATATAGACTATAAACTATACTACAGTTAATGGAATATGCACAGTCAGAATGGAAGGGGCCTCTTCGCTTACAGTTCTGTGAAGCCAGGAATGTGGTCACTGAGCGCTGACCTTGACAGAGGAGCAGAGGAGAGAATCACTGCCTTACAGTTATGAGGCAGAGAAATATTATACACTTTAAAACTACAAAATACATATATGATGTGTGGGCATGTCAATCAGTGTTTAAGTATATGAGTATTGAATAGTACATGTATATATATGCTATATCTGTTTTCTGTAGAATTTGGATCATTGCAGACATGCATACATGTTTAGTGACGTAATGGGGTTTTTCCCAAAAGAAGTAATCCGTTACTTCCCCAGTTACTGTAACAACTAGAAGTGTTATGTGTTATGCGTTGATTGGCTGGTAGAATTACATCATTATGACATCACTGTATTTAGACCAATAGTAAAGAGGTCTTGATATGATGCAGGGCCTGTATAAAAAGGCCAGCTCGCTGGATCCCGGGCAGATTTCCATTTTTTGAATTCAGACACCATTCTTATAGTGGTGGTGACGGCTAGAGAAGAGATGTTTTGTTGTATACTTCTTTTAACTGAATTGGACATTTCCAATGCAGTCTCTTTTGTAACTTGCTTTTTCTAATTAAAATAACTTTGTTATAATACCTATTGAATTCGTGGACTGCTTTCTACCGCAATGTGTCACGACGCTGGCCTTGCCCTGCTCTCGTCTGAGGTAACGGTATAGCTATACTCTGGAAGCCATGCAGATTGAATCAATTGCTGGTTACTGCTTTTCAGCTAAAGTTATATAGAGGATATTATATATATATATATATATATATATATATATATATATATATATATATATATATATATATATATATATATATATATATATATATATATATATATATATATATATATATATGGCACTGTTTGTTGTTTGCTGGCGCCGGTATCTCTGTGTTCGACGGGCTCCATCAGATTTGTGGGAAACTGAGAGTCTGGCCACTGCAGGGCCGGACGATCGGTACCACGGATTGATGGATCTGTCGAATTGATAAGGGGTACCGGGACTTGCAAATAATTATTAAGTGTTATTGCGCTAATATAATTACTATTGTTGTAGGCAAAGTAATATCATCAGGCTTTCAAATGAGTAGCATTACAGGCCTTTCCTCACAAATGAGGATAGTGGCGGTGACGGCAAAGTAATATCATCAGGCTTTCAAATGAGTAGCATTACAGGCCTTTCCTCACAAATGAGGATAGTGGCGGTGACGGCAAAGTAATATCATCAGGCTTTCAAATGAGTAGCATTACAGGCCTTTCGTAAAACGATGATAATAATGATGATAATGATGGTGATAATAATATTACTATTATAATAAGGCAAAAGAGTTCTCCCAGACATACATTCGGTTTATTACAAACAAAGAAGAGGTTAACAACTCTTCTATGCTTATATTTCATATCAACTGGATATAACTAACTAGTGACTATGAAGTAAGCTTGATAGAAATAGTAATTGACCCGAGAACTTAGTGAGTTTAGCACCTCGCTGGGGGATATCGGGCGGCCACAGGGTTCTATCTCGAGTAGGTGACCTGAGATAGATAAGAGACAACCCATCGGCATTCAACAGTTACTCAAAAGTAAATAAATAAGTACATACAAATCTTTGATTGGTGCCTTAAAATTATTACACAAGGTATACCTGCATGTATAATTCATATTCTTCTGCCTGTGTGGTACAGTATGTTTCATAGCACCGATGTCTCGAAGGTTTTCCTTTTATCACATCACCACTGACTGGAGCCCCTTGGAGAGTAGGTTAATTTACATTATTAAAGGAACGTTGCTGTATAGAGGACTCTATGGGGAGGTCAGTCTTATACAGTAGTACCAATGAAGAGTGTTAATTATTAGGTAGACGTGGCACAAGTTTGAAGCTGCGTATGCAACATGTTGAAATGGCTCTGGAATGTGAGCACCGTTCTGATCTCCTTTGTGTGAATTTAAACTTAAACAGATTAAAAAGATTCAAAATGTAACATCCTATGGTCTCTCAGAATGTCAATATTTATTATGTGCAAATTTGAACAAATGTACTTTTGGTAATGATGATATGTAATGACCAAAAGTAGAAAAGCCTAACCAGGGACAGAGGTTGCAAATTAGCCTCGGCTAGAAATCCTACATGCAATACATCTGTATCTTGTTATTGTAACTTTGTTATTGTTACAATGTTTTCTTTTGCATTGTCCCCCAAATGTCAAATAAATAAGAAATGTTGTTCTTTAATAGGAATTACATCCATGTGTAGCGGGTTTGGAATTGGCATGCCCCGAGGGAGTCTCTAACCCGGATCGGCCGCACCGCGGGTGACATCACAGACCGCTATACCAAAAGGTGAATTCTCCTCTTGGTAACGTGTCTGTGTGCTTGCAGTACCGCTACGTGCCACAGTCACTTCACAACACTTGAAGTCCATCGTGACTGTGGATATTACTCACAGACCTCCGTTACACATGTACTGTAGCTACTGTAGGCAAGGAAAGTGTTTAAGGTTGATTGTGGTTTGAAAAAGTTTTGGCCAGCTGTGACTAAGTGAAATGCATACTTTCAACCATCAACCATTTTATGTAAACAAATTAAAATAAAAAAGTATATCAGTAGGCCTATATATATATATATCCACCACAGACCTTTTCTTTTCTTTTTTTGATCCTTTTTCCTCCGTTTTTCTCCCATCACAATGTTAGTCGTTATGCCAATTCCCAATCCCCTTCCCGGTCGTTGCGCACTCTACACCCTACAGTCGGTCTGGGAGAGTGGAGGCTATCACATGCTTCCTCCGACACATGTGTAGCCAATCAACCGCTTCTTTTCACCTGGCAGCGCGGACTCTCACTGAGAGGGTGTAACGTGTGGAAGGATCACACTACCCCCCTTAGATCCTTTCCTCGCTGAGCAGGCGCCCCGACCGAACTGTAGGAGTCGCTGTTTACAACGACCAGGACCCACCCACCGGCTTTCCCATCGTCTAACACTGCCAATTGTGTTAGTACGACGGCCGGCCAAGCCGGAAGCAACGCAGAGAGCTGGGTTCGATACCAGTATATCCTGCATTGGTGGCGAGCGCCTTGCCCACTGTGCCACCCAGCCGCCTCACCACAGACCTTTTCTAAATCAATACGTCATATTGGCTGATACATTTTCTAGACACAGACAATGTCAAAATAGGTCATTTAAAAGATGAGGAAGCCTTTATTCTGAACACACCCCTGAGAGGCTAAAGCTGTACCGGTGACACAACCCAACAAATCTGTCTTTCACTTTGCAGAGCAGCGTCCAGCTCAATATCCCCAATACAATCCAACAAATCTGTCTTTCACTTTGCAGAGTAGCGCCCGGCTAATACCCACGATATATCATCAGGCATAGTCGGCATTAATCACAGGTGAGCATGAGACGGGAAACCATCCATATTTACAATAGCCTCAGACACAGCGAACAGCCATATAACCTTGTCGAAGGAATATAAGACATACTGTATATTCTTAAAGGTGCTGTTTATTTGAAATACATGTTAATAAAATAATAGCTCTACATTCTGACAGTCATCACTGATATACAGTGTTTGGTCAGTAACATGGGTCTCCCAGTCCCTCCGCTCTGCAGTAAACACAACATATATTTGGGTCTCCCATTCCCACTTTATCCAATCCGGAGAAAGAACTCTTCAAATTTGGTTTGGTAAGATTTCTTGAAATAGGAAAAATATCTATGGTACTCTCTCCTTATTGGTTAAAGTGGTATACCAGGAAATGTTTTTTGTGTTTACTGCAGAGGGGAGGGACTGAGATACAGATGTTACTGACCAAACACTATATCAGTGATGTCGGAATGTAGAGCTTTTTTTATAAAACTTTTTTATTATGTTTTTGGTAGATTTCTATTGGTTTTTACTACCGGGCAGTCCGGTATAGAGAGCGAGAGAGAGAGAGAGAGAGAGAGAGAGAGAGAGAGAGAGAGAGAGAGAGAGAGAGAGAGAGAGAGAGAGAGAGAGAGAGAGAGAGAGAGAGAGAGAGAGAGAGAGAGAGAGAGAGAGAGAGAGAGGAAGAATGGGAGACAGAGCAGGGGGAAGACATTCAGCAAGGAACGCCGGGTCCGGGAATCTAACCCGGAGCGGCCGTGCCGCGACGCAGTGCGTTACGTGGTTCACCACTTGGGCGCCCCAGAACTTTTTTTAATATAATATAAATACCACTTGCAAGATCTTGAACCTAGATAGGAGGTTCCGTGTTCAAATCCATCCAAGTAAAGGTACAGGAGACCTGAGACTGTTCATGCTGAGCAGGAGAGCCTGTTTACTCGCGTGTCTTGGTGGCCCCCTCCCTGCACGTCGTTGTGTACCCTCGACATCATTGTGAATGAGGGCAACTTCAGTGGTTCTTCAGGTTTTAAATAAAGATTTGAGACATTTCCACACAACACGTCCTTGCAGATTTGTAATTGCAGCTTATTTTTCTTTTATATGTATAATTAATTACCAGGGGCGACAGTGGCTCTGGAGGTAGAGCAGTCGTCTGGTAATCCGGAGGTTCCCGGTTTGATTCCCACTCCTCCCGGGCATCATGTCGAAGTGTCCTCCTTGAACAAGACACTTAAGGGCTAGATCCACTAAGAATGGATTGCACAGTGCTAATTGCACCCTTACTTACAATTCATTATGAATTGAAAATGGGGGACCCTGGTGTAAACAAGACGAAAGTCTTTCTCTGGTCTGCATCCCCTTAACAAATTGTGTGTATTGAGCTGTACTGTATCTGTATTGTACCCATTCTGCAATCTGTTAATAAAATGTTCATTCAATCAATCACCGCGCAGGGTTGATCCTGATGAGAGTGGGTAAACACAACCACATCACACCCATCCTCCACTCACTTCACTGGCTCCCCATCACCACCCGGACTGAATACAAAATATCCCTTCTGACCCATCAATGCATCCACGGAAACGCTCCCCCCCCCCTACCTCAAAGATCTCCTCACCCCAGAACCCTCCACCCGTAACCTTCGCTCCGCCAACACTAACCGCCTCCTTCCCCCCAGGACCAAGCTCTGCACCATGGGGGCGACCGGGTCTTCTGCTGGGCTGCTCCTCGCCTGTGGAACGCCCTCCCTGACCACCTCAGAGCACCACAGACCACTGCTTCCTTTAAAAGAGGACTTAAAACATACCTCTTCACGAAAGCCTTCCCTTAGTTTTAACCTTTTTATACATGCCTTGTGTGTTTTATTCCTTTTTTGATGCTTTTATGCCTTGTTTTTTTTATTGCCTATGTATTTAAAGTCTGTTTTTACCCTGTAGCACTCTGAAATTTGGTTTCCAAATGTAGAGTGCACTATAAATTGAATGTATTAGTATTATTATTATTAACACTATTTCATTATGGTATACCCAAAAAACAGCTGCCATCTGACCACAACACCCCCTGCTAAACATAGGAGTGAAACAGGCCGGGGCATTTTAGATTGAAAAATAGGTGCCGTGACCTGTCTTGAGCCACAGCAGACCCTTCACACACACAGCACCCACCACATGAATAATGCCTGGGCGACCTGCACATGAGAGCAGCATTTAGATCAAGCTGAAGCCCCAGCCTTGAATCCCTACCAGCCCTTCTCTAACACGTATAACTCTTCTGTCAAAGGCCATGATTTAAAAAAGAAACAGAAAGAAATTGCTGCCTTATATATTCCAACACACACACTTCAGAAATTGTGAGTCGTGACCACCGTGACCCAGTGTCAACAGCAGATCCTCACAGAGAGAGGGCGAGAGAAATGGTTACGGCAAACAGAAAAGGCGGGCTGGTGATCATGCACTGACCTGTCCTGATTGCACTGACATTGTGTGTGTGTGTGAGTGTGTGTGTGTGTGTGTGTGTGTGTGTGTGTGTGTGTGTGTGTGTGTGTGTGTGTGTGTGTGTGTGTGTGTGTGTGTGTGTGTGTGTGTGTGTGTGTGTGTGTGTGTGTGTGTGTGTGTGTGTTCGTGTGTGTGTGTGTGTGTGTGTGTGTGTGTGTGTGTGTGTGTGTGTGTGTGTGTGTGTGTGTGTGGGTGTGTAACCAATATAACCATAGCAACGTTAAGACACTTTACACCCACACATCCTGAATTACTGTAGGATCCCTATTGATGGAAGTAATGCCTCTCTGACCTCCTCTACTGTCACAAACACTGGTTTAGCGGTTGAGAAATGTATTGATGGTGTGTGCACATGCACAAGATACAATATACTAGTTATTGCCAGAAACGTCTCAAAGAGAGACTAACCAACGCGTTAGTCTGCAATGTGTCATTGTTAGATAGATAGATAGATAGATAGATAGATAGATAGATAGATAGATAGATAGATAGATAGATAGATAGATAGATAGATAGATAGATAGATAGATAGATAGATAGATAGATAGATAGATAGATAGATAGATAGATAGATAGATAGATAGATAGATAGATCGATCCAGAGCTCAGGGGTCTTGAGGGTGTGTAGTTATCTATCCAGAGCGCAGGGGTCTTGAGGGTGTGTAGTTAGAGACCATTGACCGGAGGTAGGCGGGAGCCGTTCCCTTCGCTGCGCCAGGTCGAGGACCTTGAAGCGGATTCGTGCAGCGATGGGGAGCCAGTGCAAGTCACTGAGAAGTGGGGTAACATGGGCAGATTTTGGTGATAAATTCGAAGAGGTTATAAAAGCGGCCGCTGTACAGGCCGAGCGAATCACTGATGTGGAGAAGACGGTGCTAGAAATTACACTGGTGGTCCAAGACAACGAGAAGACCGCTAACGAGGGATTTACAGAGTTAACGAATTCTCATTGGGTGGAAGAAGCGTTTCTGAAGAAAATACATGACATCGAAAAGGAATCAATGGAGAGGCGGCTCGAGATCCAACGTTACTACCGGAGAAATAATATCCGTATTGTGGGACTGGATGAATCAGTCAATTGCACAGACGACAGTTTTCCAACTGTGTTAGTAGATATCCTAGGTAACCACACCCTACCCACAGCGCCGATAGTGGACCAATGTTACAGAATCGGTACACGAGACCAAAGAGGCAACGGTCCGAGGGTTATCATTGCTACTCTGTGCAAGACAGTAATAAGAGACGCCATCATCAGAGGGGCGCGCAATCAAAGGGGGAAACTGAAATATGGTGAGAATCCAATATCCATCTATGAAGATCTATGCAAGGAGGCCATCGCTCAGCGTGTCCCCTTCAAGGATGTGATGCAGAGATTGTTTAAGAGAGGTCTTAAACCAAGCCTTAAGTACCCGGCACTACTATCGATCTTGGGGAAAGACGGTATTAGGCACGGATTACGCACGCCTAAAGACGCCGAGGATTACATGAATCAACATGGATCTGGTCCCCCGGGGCCGGACGCGATATAGGCTCGAATCAGATAAGCCTACTCACCTTTCTCTTTTTCTCAATTTTTTTTTCCACCTCTTAGTATTTTAATATGTTTATTAGAATGACTTTACCACGGCTCAACAAAAGCAACAGATGATATGCATGCTGGCAACACCAAGGCACAAGGTGTTTAATACGGTTCGTAAGACATTATATTTATAGACTTCTGGTCTCTGAGGAGACAATAATCCAATATTGACATTGGGAACATTCTGGAATATTCTGGACTCCTCTCTCGACTGCTCAGGGGCACAATGGAATATTCCGGAAAATAATATGAGGTCATGACTCCTGGGTAGGAAGATCATTCTGGAACATAACAGCAGTGTTTACGAATTCACAAGGGTATTCTACAACCTTCTAGAATATAATGCACTCCTACAACGAAGGCCTGTAACTTTAACATTAGCATCCGGTATGTATAAGCATTGACGTAAGTTTAATAAAAAAAAAACATCAGCCACATCAAAAGGTACAAGCATGACAAGGTTATTCTAATATTTTAAATAATTACTCCATTGATTTATTGATTTGCATAATGTAGCTCTAAAAGTCTATTTTTTTTCTTTCTCTTTATTCATTTTTATTTCATTTTCTTTTTTCTCTGATGGGTTTTATTTTAATTCTCACTAATTTTTTTTTATTTTATCTTATTTTCTTGATGGTGTTGATATTTTTCTCCACTCTTTTCCTCTTTCTGATGGTTCCATCATAAGTTAGTAGAAGGTTCAAATGAATATATCATTGAAGGTATATTTTTCATTTTTCACACTTGTTTTTACATTAATGGGAAGGCGCAAGACCAAAAAGCGACATTCTATTGAATTAGAATGAAAGTTGTAGATCATATGGCAATTAGCATAGGAAGATTAGGGTTACAAAGCTCATTTTGGGCAACCCGGTGGCTTAAGGGAGGGAGTCATACGCGTAGGATGTGTCTATGGAACACAGTCCTGTACGACTCTCGGTGGGAGGGGGGATTAGGGGATTTTTATTTGTATATATGTATGTTTTTAAGCTCGGCTCTCAACGGGACTTCAATAGTTGGATGTATATCTATTGCTGCTTCGCACTCCAGAAGCATTACCAACGACTATAAAACAACATGTATAGATTATGGCTAGTTTGAATATAATGATCTGGAACACTGGGGGAATAAATAATCAACACAAACACAAAAGCATGCTCACACTGATGAAAAAAGAACAGGTGGACGTGGCTCTGCTAAGCGAAACGCACATTTTAGAGAAAGACACAGCTACGTTAGCGGACAACACATATCATAACATTAGTCACTCTTCCTTTGGAACGAGAACTAGGGGAGTAGCCATAGTCGTTAGACGGAAGTTGAATATTGAATTGAAGGGAGTATGGTCTGATGCAGATGGTCGGATAACTATAGCTAAGATTGTACACAAGAACAGGAAAATAGCGTTGGTAGCGGTATACGCCCCAAATCTGTACAAAGTTGGTTTCTTCACTACACTTACCAAAGCAATGTTAGACCTTCCCGATTACTCATTTATAATTGGTGCAGATTTTAATGCCATTTGGAATCCAAGGATGGACAAATCTTACCCCTCCTTTTCCAACGAACAAAAAAAATCATCTAATGCATTAAAGGATTGGTCGAAGATTACAGGTGTAAATTACTTATGGCGATCACTTAACCCCACGACCCGGAAGTACTCTTGTCGATCTACGAGACATAACACATTATCCAGAATAGATTAGGTTTTTGCATCCCCGAGACTATTTGATAAATATGATGTGGAAATGATACCCAATGCATTATCAGATCACTGTTATTTACTTCTAAAAGGAACATTTGGTATACTATCTTCCAGAGCCCCAAGATGGCGATTTAACTCGATGCTGCTTAATAACAAGGAATTCATTACACAACTCAAAGAAGCTCTTACAGTATTCCTACAGGAGAATGCAAACTCAGTGCAGGACCCCAGAATAATATGGATGTCGGTAAAGGGAACGATCAAGGATTTCACTGATAGCTTTTCCTCCAAAATGCGCAAGAATCGATGCTCAAAACTGGCTGAACTGGAAACACTTTACTCAACGTTATTTAATTCTTTACAATACAACAACTCAATTCGACTGGAAAATCAAGTTAATGTACTAAAAAAAGAGATCAATGCCATATACAGACAACAATCGGAAATACAAATACGTAGCACAAGACAACAGCAGTACTCTCAAGGTTCTAAACCAAGTCACCTATTAGCCATGCGATTAAGAATTAATGCAAAATTTGCAGATATAACTACCATTAGAGCACAACAAGTACTTGTTACAGACCCTGAAAAAATAAACGCGACATTCAAAGAATTCTACTCCAACTTATATAAATCAGAAACGACCTTCGATCAAAACAAAATGGACACATATCTTAATCAAATTAATCTCCCAAAACGTTCAGAGGATGACGCTAAACAGTTAGAAACACCGATCACACTAGAGGAACTCAAGAAGGCCATATCCGAAATGCAAAGTGGTAAGGCTCCTGGAAGAGACGGTATCCCACCAGAAATGTACCTCTCTTGTTGGGACATAATTGGACCCCTATTACTAAATATGATTTTATACTCAGTCAAGGAGGGGAACTTCCATAAGAACGACAATATTGCACTCATAACAGTCCTCCTTAAAAAAGACAAAGACCCCACCGAGTGCGGTAGTTACAGACCCTTAAGCCTCCTCGGAACCGATATCAAACTGTACTCTAAGGTATTAGCCATCAGATTACAAAAGCATATGACGTCTTTAGTTCATCCGGACCAAACTGGCTTCATAAGAGGCCGCTTGATCACTGATAACATAAGACGATTACTGCACGTACTAGATGCTGACAAGGATGACAACATACCTAAGGCGATGCTGTCCCTGGATGCAATGAAAGCTTTTGACAGGCTGGAATGGTCGTATCTATGGGCAGTATTAGAGAGGATGGGGTTAAGTAAAGGTTTCATTGATATGATTAAAGTAGTATACAAAGACCCATCGGCCATGATTACAACAGGTATAATCACCTCCGGAATCTTTCCGGTATCACGCTCAGCTAGAAAGGGTTGCCCTCTTAGTCCCGGACTATTCGATCTATCGTTAGAGCCTTTAGCACAATATATAAGACAATCCCAATCCATAGAACCAATCGTAATCAAGGGCACACAACATAAAATTAGTTTATATGCGGACGACGTAATACTGTTGATGCAAAACCCCAACACCACATTGCCTCATCTGCTCAAGTTGATTGAGAACTTTGGAGATTTATCGGGATTTAAGATAAATTGGCCGAAGTCGGCTTTCCTTCCACTTAACGTCCCTGCAAAAAAATATATAACCCTCCCAGAAGAGATACCTATGGTAAAACACTTTAGATGTTTGGGAGTGGAAATATTCCCCACCATAAGACAAACGGTGAAGCACAATTACACAAAAATCCAAAACAAAATCAAAGACGACCTTGATAGGTGGGCAAAACTTAAAAACTCAGTACAGGCACGGATATCAATAGTTAAGATTGACGTACTACCCAGAATCAACTTCTTCAGCTCAATGCTACCGTTACCCGCTCCAGAGGGTTACTGGAAAAAATTACACTCCTCCACATACAAATTTATTTGGAATAACAAACCACCACGTATAAAAAGATCCACCGCACAGAGAAATAAAGCAGACGGTGGTATGGCATTTCCAGATTTTTGCCACTATTTTAAGGCGTACAATTTAAGACCATTGACAACATGGTTTGATCCCCAAGCATTAGTATCCTGGAGAAAATTAGAAGAAAATATAGTAGCCCCACATAGACTGAAGGACATAGCATACACTAAACTATCAATTAAGCAATGCGAACGGAAATTTGGCCCTCATAATTACTCATGCGATCCGGATATGGCGTGAAACACAAAAAAAATATCCTAACCCACATAAATGGCATAATCATACTCCCTTATTCAATAACAATGCACTCTTGATTGAAAAACGACCTATAAGATTCCGTATATGGGAAAATCAAGGCATACACTCATTACGGGATGTTTTTAACAAACAGGGTTTTTGTAGTTATGAAGAAATACGCAAAAAAATGTATCTCACCAAGTCCACACATCTTTTTTACATACAGTTATTTTTATGTTTGAAGTCTCACGGTGTTCCATTAAAGATACCAATTGAACACCACAGATACCACAAATTCTTCTATGAAAGAGAGACATCGAGAGGTTTTGTTTCAGATTTTTATCATCAATTACTAACGTCCTCGTATGAAACCCTCCACCTAGACTCCGTCTGGAGGAGGGATATACCAGACCTGGAAAGTGATTTTGATTGGCAAGAAGCCTGGGCAAATGTTTGACTCACATCAAGGAACCCGGACCATCAACAAATAAATCTTAACTATATTCACAGGACATACTTGACTCCTATAAGACTGAAAAAATTGGTCTTAAACAAGACTCCAAATGCCCCCTATGTACAAATGGGGACGAGGGGACATTTATGCACATGTACTAGGACTGCCCACCAGTTAAGATATTCTGGAAAGAGGTGACCCAGCAATTATCAAATCTCTTAACTCTGGATATACCTGTACACCCCTCTGTATTACTGCTGAATGATGTTTTTGAGTGTGCAGTACACCCACAGCTAAAGAGATTGGTTTTATCGGGTATCACAGTGGCTAAAAAGCTGATAGCATCACGATGGTTCCAACCGGAAAAAAATTGCCGAAAGGTCTGGATTATTACATATCTCGATGTGATTTATCAAGAAATATCGACAGCAAGAATTTTGGGTCTCAATGAATCCAAAATGACATTGTGGTTAGAAGTGGTGGAGAAAATAAAAGCTAGCATATAATGGTAATGTCTGGTAGCGAGGGATAATGGATGGATTATCCAATGGGCGGTCCGGGAGGGGGGGGGGGGGGTACGAGTTAGAGCATATGTGTGTAGGGTATTAGATAGCAGGTATTGGGGGTATATCCTGTATAAGACATTTAACTATATGGTGATTTTATTGGATGTGCACTGTTAATAATGCTTGTATATCTTATCGAGTGTTGTCATGTTTGTTTATTATGTTTGTTTAAAAAACAATAAAAAAATAAAATACAAAATAGTAAATAAATAAAAACGAGTATGCAAACACACTGGCACCTATAAACCTTTACAACAGGAAAAAAAAGGCACACGATGTGAGGATAATACAGGGAATATAGACAGTAGGCTATTCATAACATAACTCAGTTCCCCAGCAGATCACTGGTGTGGATGGAGCGTTGAGTGTGAAAGCCTCTGTGTTGGGGAACAGACAGGCTCACCGGGGATATCAACATTAACACCCACAATCCCTTAAGATAGATGAGGAAGACACTCCTATTGATTAAGTACTGACATCCTTGTGGATCCCCTTAACCTGATGTATACCCACACTGGAGGAATGACCCAGGCTCATGATGGTGTGCGCACGTGCGTATGGTTTGTACAGACTCGTGTGGATGCATACATCTCCTCATTCATCACCCCTGTAGATTACACACGACATTCCATCGGATGCCCATGGGAACAGCCTATTAGGCCTGTTTGATTTGTGGCCCTGTGTAGCTCAGTGGGTATGCGCAGGGTTTGGGGTTCGATTCCCACCGGGGGACTTCCATGCTGAAAATAATGTATGCGGCCATTCCATTGTAAAGAGTGGAAAAGCACTATAGAAATAGAAATGCAGCCGTTCAACAGCAGATATTCACCTATTGCACAGCTGACAGTATAGACTTAGGGCTACATCCACAAAGAATGGATTGCACAGAGCAAGTTGCACCCTTACTTACAATTCATTATGAATTGAAAATGGGGGACCCTGATGTAAACAAGACGAAAGTCTTTCTCTGGTCTGCATCCCCTTAACAATTGTGTGTGTTGAGCCGTACTGTATTGTACCCATTCTGCAATCTGTTAATACAATTTTCATTCAATCATTCACCGTGCAGATTGATTGATTGATTGATTGAATGAACGTTTTATTAACAGATTGCAGAATGGGTACAATACAGTACGGCTCAATACACACAATTGTTAAGGGGATGCAGACCAGGGAAAGACTTTCGTCTTGTTTACATCAGGGTCCCCCATTTTCAATTCATAATGAATTGTAAGTAAGGGTGCAACTTGCTCCGTGCAATCCATTCTTTCTGGATCTAGCCCTTAATGTGCTTGTTCGCATTTGCACAAATTTGCACAAATGTGCGACCGTCGGTTGTGTGATTGTAAAGGGTTAACCTTCTGTCGTGTGGCAGTGAAAGGGTTAATCAACATCTTAAGTTTCCACATCAATGATTGTACAGTAAATGTGCAGGATTAGCTAATGAGCTAGTTTCCATCTGTAGTCCCTGCCTAACATGCATGTCTTTATGGTGTGGGAGGAAACCGGAGTACCTGGAGGAAACCCACGCGAGCACAGGGGAGAACATGCTAACTCCACACAGAAAGGCCGCCCGCTGGGGTCGAGCTGTTTGCCTTCCGTCGCAAAGAAACGTCTGCCTCGCCCTGCTTGGTAAAAGCTTACATTACTTCAACTTTGACCTTGGTTGACACACCAAATGTGGTAGCATGTTGGAGGATTTGGGCCGGTGAGCAGTGTGTGTGATTGATTGATTGATTGATTGAACCTCAAGTAGCATCACACTTCATGCTGCCCACTTTTGCATCAGCATGTGAAGGAAGGAACTTGGTGTGGTGACACTGTCTGAGCGCCCCCATAAGGCTGCTCTATGAAAGCAACAATTCGTTTTGTGGATAAAAAAGGGGAGGGGACTTCAGGTGTTGTTTATTAATCCAGCAAAGAGTCAAAACTGTGCAAAGGTCGGCTCATCAATCATGCGCCCCAAATCACTCATGGTAGTGATCAGATAATCGCCTTGTTCCTAGTCAACAAGGAAGCCCCTTGTTCAATTTCTTGTTACAAGGATAATGACCTAGCTAAGTAGTTTTGTGCTTATAGGTGCATACAAATGAAGAATGACGTTCCTCCTTATTCCTTATTCTCATCTGCATCAAAATGTGAAGAACTAGCATTATTCTTCAATAACAAAATAACTTCAATTAGAGCCAGCATTAGTCCTGATACAAACATGGACACCATCAGCAAAGCCGAAAGTGTAACCATGGGAACATTTGCTGAGCTTTACAAAACTGTCATGGAATGTAACTCCTCCACTTCCTGTATTGACCCTATACCCACAGCATTTTTTATTAGTATAGAGTATTGCAAGTCATGTCCTAAATATTATAAATACATCGCTTCTGACAGGTATTTTCCCAGACACATTTAAAACAGCTGTCGTAAGACCCTTACTAAAGAAACCCAAACTAGACAGTAATGTACTAACCAACTATAGGCCAATATCCAACCTCCCATTCATCAGCAAGATACTTGAAAAAATTGTCTCAATACAAATAAACTCCTTTCTCAAAGAAAACAACATCATGGAGGAATTTCAATCAGGCTTCAGAATGCACCATAGCACTGAAACTGCTCTTACAAAAATAATTAGTGACCTCAGAATAAACTCTGATGCAAACAAAGTCTCAATTCTCGTCCTATTAGATCTAAGCGCAGCGGTTGACATGATCGACCATGATATCCTAATAAATCGTCTAGAAAGGTTAGTTGGTCTTTTTGACTATGTATTAAACTGGTTCAGAACATATATCAAAGGGAGAAAATATTACGTCAGGCTTGGAGATCATTCTTCTGAGAAACATGACACCTACTTCGGAGTTCCACAGGGGAGCTGCCTTGGTCCATTATTCTTCTCACTATACAGTACATGCTGCCACTCGGAGAAATCATTAGAAAGCACAATGTATGTTTCCATAGTTACGCAGATGACACACAATTGTACATCTCCGCTGAACCAAATGATCACACAGCTATAAACAACATTTCCGCCTGTCTCTTAGCAATAAACAAATGGATGACGAACAACTTCCTAAAATTAAATGAGGGCAAAACTGAAATCCTACTAGTCGGTCCTATAACAAAAAGAGAAATGTTACAGAGCAATAATGGGCAACTTACTCCTTGGATCAAACCCGAAGTTACAAGTCTTGGTGTTATAATAGACTCAGACCTAAGCTTTAAATCACACATCAACAAGGTGACAAAAATATCATTTTTCCACCTTAGAAACGCTGAAAAACTGATCCATGCCTTTATCTCAAGCCGACTTGACTACTGTAATGCACTCCTCACTGGCCTCCCCAAAAAAAACACAGAACGACTCCAACTCATTCAAAACTTGGCAACTAGGCTACTAACTAGAACCAATAGGAGAGACCACATCAGTCCTGTATTAGCTAACCTACATTGGCTTCCGGTAACATTTAGAATTGATTTCAAGGTTCTCCTCCTTATATACAAAGCACTAAATGGAACAGGACCAAGCTACATTGCAAATTCTCTAGTCAACTATGTTCCTCCTACATAGGTGGCGGGTGAGCTGGACATTAGGGTAGAGGCTATAGATGGGATAGGACTCCGTTTTCTTTTTTGCTTGCACGCAAACGGTGCTGTCCAGGTTCTGATTTCATACAATACACACACCCACTAGGCTACTACAACGAGCCCCACTCATTTCATATAGTGCAAATTAATTGTTCAAATGAAGGCATCCAATATGATTAACCATTGTCTTACCTTAATGCAACAAAAAAAAAGTACATTTCGCGCATCAATGATTTTTTCTGCTTTAAGTTTGTCTGTGAGATCACTTTCAATGTGAAGCGGACTCAGAGTTGACTGTCTCTCCTGGCGCATATTGTTGTTCTTCAGTTTCGGATACGCTTCATTGGGAAAGACCGTTCACAAGTTGCGGTGCCGACGGCAATGAAGGAAACATTTTCCGTAATTTGGATCTCATCATGCTTTGAAAACAATGTACATAGTAGCTCCAAAAAGTTTCCACGGTTTGATTAACTCTGACTCAGTCTCATCATGCCCTCGTAGAGCAAGCCCTTGGCCTCAGGTGATCCGTGTTATGCCCAGGCAGCATGTAACTTGGAATGGAGTTCCAGGTCTTGGCAGCTCTCACGGAGAGGGCTGATTTGCTAAATGTACTTGTCCTTAATGGAACAGCCAAGTCACCCGGTACAACAGTTCTGGTGAACCTGGAGGTGAAAAATCGGAAAGTGGGGGTGGGGCTAGACCATGGAAGATTTTGAAGACCAGACTGGCATCGGTTAGTTTGATGATGCGGCGTGATTGGTTACTGCCTGCAGTCTGGAATGTTAAACGGCCACCACACCTACTGCCATTGACACCTTGGTTGGCCGACCCTTGCGTATTGTCACCACCGGGCTGCAGCAGCCCACACACACACAATATCGTAGCCTAGGCTGCCTATAATAATGCGCAGACTGGGGCTGCTGGTTTGGGTTGGCATAGCCTAGCCTGGCCTTACATACCCGCCGCCTATGGCCTCCTAGAACATTGCGATCATCTACTACTGGTCTATTGAAGGTTCCAAGCCACAGTCTAAGGAAAATCGGGGATGCAGCCTTTGCAAACTATGCACCAAAGTTATGGAACACACTACCTATGGACATTAGGGGAGCTAGATCTCTTAATATTTAAAAGAAAATAAGCTAAAAACGTACCTCTTCACCATAGCCTTCTAATACACCCCACTGTTCATTGTACAGTAGTGTATCACTATTTTACTCTGTCCATTCTATTGCATAATTTTACTATCTATTCTATTCTACTATTCTATTATTGCACTGCATTATTTTACTCTGTCTATTGAGGGAACTTCACCCTGAGAGGGAGGTTTGCCCTGGGTGGGAGGTTCAAAGGGTCAAAGTGGGTATAAAACAGGAGGGAAGACTGTCAAGTTTTAAACTGTGGATACCAAACAGAGAAGGCTGAAGACTTTGAACTGTTGAACAGTAATCCAGAATTTTTTTATTGCACTGTAAAATATATATATTTTTTTGTTATCTATTCTATTCTACAATTTTATTGCACTGCAATTGCACTATTTTACTCTTGTCTATTTTATCCTACTATTTTTTATTATTGTCTATTTAAAACTGAATCAAACCATAAACAAGGTGGCCTGTTGGGATGTTAGATCCTAATGTAAAAAACTGTGATTTTATATGTCTGCACTTTATGTGCTCATTTTATGCCTGTATTTGTTCTGTTGTGAAGCACTTTGAGCTGCAGTTTCTGTATGAAAGGTGCTATACAAATAAAGGTTATTATTATTATTATTAATCTTTCAGGAGTGGATAATACAAGTGGCGGTACAGTATAGCCTGGCCAGCCACCACTGAGACAGACGTGTCTTTGTCTTGCTGATGAAAACAGATTCCAGGTTGTGACTACACAGGAAATCCCGCCTCATTGTCCTCGAGCACCAATCGTTACCTCTGCTGCGTCTGCAGTGCCTGGCACATAGTTAAGTTTCTCAGGAGGTGCGTCTGAGAGCCGCCTCTGTGGCCTCTTTGGCCTCTCTGCTCTCTTCCATCTCCGCAGAAGTATAAATCGAGCTCCGACGTGAAGGGGGTCATGGGGGCTCACGAGGAAACAGGGCGGTATTGTCTGATATCACAGCTGGCATTGTGGGAAGCCTCAGGGAGGACACTAATGAGAGTGCGACCCTGACGGCAGCCGGCCTTCACTGTCAGCGGAACGCCCGTCTTCCCATTCATCACCTGTGGATTACATGAGATATTTCCATTCAATGTCCGTGGGAACACAAGAGGTCCAGCAGCAGACGAATACTGCACAGCAGGGGATGCTGGTCACCATTTTGTTCTTGATTTTATTTCAGCTTTTATAGCAGTGATTCCTGATGTACATATGCATATAAATGTGGCATATAATAACTAATTAACTTGAAATGTATATATTGGATATATAGGTTTATTTTCTATTGTGAAGCATACTGTAAATAAAGATTTAGCTTTACAAGCCGTTACTTGAGCTTAAAGCTAACGCTATTTTGACTATCCAAGGAAGTGAATGTTGATTGTAAGTCTAATTCTGTTGAGTTATCTTGCTCCTAGTGCAATGTGCATCAGTTGCTACAGGATGGTACTAAATTATCCTATAATAAATGTCTGTCAGTGTGACCCTGCTCAGGAGGTGAAGGGTCAGAGAGCAGAGGTCGATCTACATAATACAGTGCCATGGCAGCGATCAATTGTGATTATACTAACGTTATCAAAATGACAAACAGTCAAAGTTATCTTTGTGTCTGTTATTATGCTACATGCAACAAGATGCAAAACTGCTATGCTGATTCTAAACGAGTCGTGCAAGCAAATGCATCATTTTGGAATCATTAGTGTTATGTCATCCGCGGGACTAATGGAATGTCACTCCTGCATTCTGTAAATAAAAATGGTAAATGGTGCATTTATATAGCGCTTTTATCCAAAGCGCTTTGCAATTAGTTGTTCATCACATTCACCCATTCACTCACACGCTGATGGGGGAGGCAACCATGCAAGGTGCCAACCTGCACATCAGGAGCAATTAGGGGTTAAGTGTCAAGGACTCTTCGACACGCTGTCGACCGCTCTACCTCCTTTTTTTTGAAAAAAGATTTTTATTATTTTTTTGGCATGACATAAAACTAGACACACAAGCATTAACAGTAAATATCCACAATAAATCACAGGATTATACATTCCAGTATTTGAATCAATATAAATGTAGTTTACGAGATACATAATACTTGCAATACAATACAATACATACATATGTGTCACCTCACAGCGCTTTGTGCCAGATCTCTACATTTTCATTTTTCAGATTATTCCAGATTGCTAAAGTACAGAATCTAAGCTTTCAAATGATGTGTCATATGTTGAAATCTGAGAATTTTTTTAACACGATGTGCTCAATTATAACTTGTAAACCTGGTTGTGTTCTACAATACTTAAGGTGGTGAAAGGCCTCTCAAAGGAAGGCCACTTTTCACACTTCAGACAGAGTGAGCTGGGGCGTCAACAAAAACCCCTCCAGCAACGCTCATCTCCTGCATAGCATTAACATAATTAAGTGCTGCCATGAGAGTTCTCTCTCCTCAGGACCCCTAGGACCCCCTATCTGGACTGTATAGGACTGTGAAACTATGTACCCCCCCCCCCCATGCTGCTTTGACACCAGAATTTCCCCAAGGGGATTAATAAAGGATCATCTTATCTTAGTAGGTAACATCACAATAAAAAATAAACAATTTTAAGAAGATAAAATAAAAGTCAATTTCTACAGAGTGTATGGATGCAGGGTCCATGTGTGTGTGTGTGTGTGTGTGTGTGTGTATCTGTATCTCTGTGTGTGTGTTGGGTCTTGAGGGGGTTGATTGAAAATGTTATTAACAGATTGCAGAATGGGTACAATACAGTACGGCTCAATACACACAATTGTTAAGGGGATGCAGATCAGAGAAAGACTTTCGTCTTGTTTACATCAGGGTCCCCCATTTTCAATTCATCATAACATTGACATACATGACATACAGGTAGACAGTACTGCTACATCTATACATTTATGGCATACCAGATTGACAAATACAGTACTGTTTGTGATGCTCCTCGCCCTCCAGCACTTTGAGGTGTATGTGGGGTCTAGCTCTCTTCCAGTGCTGATATACACGGACCACAATCCCCTTGTGTTTCTAGCTCAGATGTACAACCACAACCAACGGTTGATGCGTTGGGCCCTACTGGTACAGGGCTATAATATTGTCATTCGTCACAGGAAGGGCGTAGACAATATTGTGGCTGATGCCTTGTCCAGGGGGTAGGTCTGGGGTAGATCTGGGGGTGGGGCTAGTTGGTTTTGTGGTGTAGGCTGCTGTTTTGTCTGTGGACTTTTCTATATATTTTTTTTTTTCTGTGATGCTAATCGAATGTTGGTTGATAACGGGTGATAATGTTTTGCTAACCCTGCGGGTTCGCTCTTATGGGGGGAGGTGTGATGTACGTGGGTTGGTCATTATCATTATTACTGTATTTGGAAGACCATGTGAACATCAGATTAGTATCATGAGTATGGGTTATGTTATTCCTGGTTGTGTGATGTGTCATCTTCTAATCCTGTTTCTTTTCTCTTTTCCCAGATACCTCTCATCCTCCTGATTGAGCTGATTGCACCTGCTTGGTTACACCTGTGGGCAGTCAGTTGGATGAGTGGATATAACCTGGAAGATGGCACACACACGAGGCGCCTCATTGGGAGTCACTGCCACGTCTCAGAGTGGAGTGAGGAGGCTGCCTTCTCTCTTAGCTGTCGCGTTGGAAGCGATATAGTGGTGGCGCGGTATTAGTGATCACTGGTTGTGGATCGATCCCCAAATGGTGGTGGTGTTTTATGAAGGACACACAGTTCACTTGTTTATTGTTTGTTTGTCTGTATGTGTACCGTGTTTGTTCTCCCCTTACCTTTTTCCCTTTGTGTGATCTGGGTTGAAATCCCCACTGACAACATCCCCTTTTCCCTTTGGGAAAAGGCCGTGGGTTGGAAGCCCCACACATAATAAATCTGATTTGCCATTTGAAAACGTCTCTGTTTACTATCTGCCTACCCGGGACTGTTTAAGAAGCATTTTTCTACTGAGGGGGTTGTTTTTTTGCTCATGTAACACCTGCCCAGATTACTATCTTGTATGGTGAATAGACCTCTGTACATGACAAAGACAATGGCAATCAGACACCAACACATGATGGCATATCATCTTGCTTCACCATCATATTTCAAGCCAAAAACCCAGGCATCCAGGGTTGACTCTGTTCTGGTTTCATCTCTACCAGCAGTAGCTCAGGTACACATTAGAGGACACACGGTTAGTGACACAATCTACCAGACATCAAAGGTAACTGTTGTGAAGGATCAGATTAAACCGAATATGTATATTTATTTATATATATATATATTTAATTGTATTTGTATATCGTTTGATATCCCCTGTATATTCCTTGTACAATATGCATTGAATATCCCTTTAGTCTACTAAACAGCCCATAATAGTTTCGTTCTACCATTGGACGAGAACCTGGCGCCAGGTTGCCATACCCCTAGGTCCAAGTTCAATCGTGCCGCCTAACATGTCGTGGCAAGCCCCGGTTCCGCGCAGGAATATGTCGGGCGAAATACGAATGGTACTATTTGTTCATAGCGCATATATATATGGCGCAAGTAAAGTAGAACTTTCTTTTAGTCCAGTTCTTTACCCTCCAACAGAGTGACAGACGCAAAGCCTCCCCACGACGCACGTGCGGTGTAGTAAGGCCTACTTGGCCCCAGAATAGGCATTGAGATATCGTGTAGATTAATAGTTGAATAGTCATAGTTTGGCACTATACCGTCGAGTTGGACGTATTCTATTAAGCTAATAATAGTCTATTTATGTATGGTGCATCGTTCGGTTAGAGTTCTAAAGTTATCAGTACCCCCATCGTTCCTGACGTTATCTGGACGCTTAACCAGGCTGGTCAGACCCCTAGTGGTGATTGCATCCGAGGAGCTCCGGGCCAAGAGCGACTGGACCTGTATATTGGATTACTCTACCCGGACGACGGCGAGCCTTCCACGGCTTGGATTATGCTTTGTGTGCTTTGATTATTCCATGGATAAAGGCCAACACTGCGGAGTGTTGGAACTACCCCCCGGAGAAGACTCCAGGTGAGACGGCGCTCGACACCAGTGAGGTCGCCTCACGTCTCTCCGTTGTGGACCGGCAGCTACCGTCCACAGAGGGTCCAGCTGTATTCGTCTGCGGTCCGAGGTTCTGTGGGCACCGTGTCCAAGACTTTGGATTCTCCCAAGACACCGTCGGCCAGATGGGATTCCGCCAGCGGCTCCTCTAACCCCCCCCTCCTACTGTCTTACAACCAGCGGAACCCCCCCCCCCCCCCCCTTAGTGTATCCAGCTATAATCATTTAAGTACCATCGCTATCGTTTCCTAAATATTCCAGGTTGTATACTTACTCCCTGCGTAACCAGAGATTGGACATTCAATGTTGATTTACCTACGAATACTCATTTGCCATAAAAGTGCATATTTCATATTTCAAATCATAAATGTAATTAAGTGATCGTTGTATACACCCTTTGCTGTATTAAACCTTCGATTTGGTACATTTGTGTGGATTCGTTTCATCAGGTGGGAAAGTGTTCATCATACTTATATCTTGTACTGGGTGGCCAGAAGTTAAAGTACATGAGGTAGTGGTATTAAATATCATATCTAACAATACAGTCAGGGAATTGTACCCCTCAGTTACAATTGGTCCTTCGAGCCGGATGGTAACTAGTGTAATATTAATATAGTGTTATTAATATCGAAATGGCCTATGATGAACACTCCACGAAACGATCCTCCTAACCTAGAACGCCCGCGGCGCAGACGACAGACACCTCAGTACTTAGAGGCTTACACTGTCAGTCAACTACCTAGCCTTCGACAAACGGTAAACGCGGTAAAAGTAGAAAGTAAAATTATGTCTGACCTTAATGACCAGGTTTCCCCGACCACAGAGGCCCTAGTAGGTCCTAATGTAACTGACCAAGCTCACGGTGGGGACCAGGAGGGAATTGACATGCCTTTACCCCCCGCCACTACTCAAGAAGTAGTCCCCGACCAGCCCCGGGAGGAAGACAACCCTACAGAGAGAGAACTCTGCACGGAAGAAGAGGAGGAGAGCGCCGAGGAACTAGAGCTCCAGGACTCCCCAACGAGTACCCCCAGGAGCGGCTCACGCAGGAGCGGCTCACCTCCACAACCGCCTTCCCCCAGCGAAGCGGAGAGGATACTACAACAGGCGTTCCTCGTCAGCCTGACAGCCTCTACCGAACGCGACCGACTCCAAGCGCAGATGCTTAGCGAGCGCGAACACCTCCAAGCACAGCAACGGAGCGAAGAACAGCGCACACGTCTGGAGATGAGACGCTTCCAGACAGAAGAGAATATGGCAAGAGACCGGGCCGACGCCCAGCGTGCCGCTGCCGGTGCCCAAAGAGACGCAGAGCGCGACAGACTACAAGCGCAACTAATAGAGCAGCTGATCAAAAGGACAACACCCTCTCCCTCCGCTAGGGGTTCAAGGAACTCGTCGAGACAACAGTCAAGGGCAGCGTCACCACAACGAGCAAGCGACCCTGAACTTGACCAACAGACAGAGCCTATACCCCCCGCAGACCCCCTTCACAGACCGGTCCAAGCGAGACCCAGCTACAAGGAAGGAGCGGCATACACTGCGGAGAAGCTAAATAAACGATTACAGGATCTGGAAGATCTGATAGAGGAAGAAGAGGGAGAAGAGGAGAACCAAGCCCGACGACAGCACAGTACTCCACCGGACCAGGAGGTCCCATACAGTCCAGGCTATACCCCTGCGGCGCTGCGCTACAGACCCCCGACTCTATTCACGGGTGAGCACGACGCACGACCAGCCCCGAGGAACAGCACCTGGACCAGCGGGCCATGGTACCCTGCCAGTACCAGCCCACAGCGAGGCGCAAGAGGGGACTCGCCCAGGAGGTCTCTCCCCCAACGCTCGCCGATGTATCAGCCATCCACGGCGTCATACAATGCCACACCGTCATTCCCAGACTTCGCCTATGAGAGTCGAGCACAGTACACGGAGCTCCGGATGTGCTTAGAGACAATGATGGTGGATGTCGCTGATGAACGCCACAAGTATGCAATATTACTGCAGCACCTGAAAGTACCGCGAGCGCACAATATAGCGCTAGCCTATGCTACCTCTTCGACTCCATACACAGCGGCCCTTGCAGCGCTGGATCAGAGATATGGACGTATATGGGATTACGTAATCCAGGAGATAAGGCATATTGACCGCCTACCCCCAGCCACAGACAATCGCTCACTAGACGACCTGTCAATCAAAGTGCAGTCCCTGGTAGGGATGCTGGGAGCGCAACGGGAGAAGGGCATGCATGAGCTATACGCCAACTCTAACGTCGAGAGGATTTTGGAGAAGCTGCCACCCGCAAGACAGGAGCGCTTTAGGCGGCAGAGGGATTACCGGGATCCCGACGGCCCCGAGCCATCCCTCCTTGATCTAGCCGACTTCCTGGCGAGAGAAGTCAGCAGCTTACGACTGGACACCTTCGGGCGGAGCACGCCAAGCTCCAGAGAGGGACCCAGGAGAATAAATGATGGAAGAAGATCGGTGACTGTCATGCACCAATCAGAGTCAGTACCGAGCAGTAAGAGTCACAGCACCCCCTCGAGAAAAGAGAAGTGGAAGATAGCGTGTCCCTACTGTGAGAAAGAACACTGGCTGTCACAATGTGACCTATTCACAAAGATGAATGCAGAAGAAGTGAGTCAATGGATAAAGTCCAACCGGCGCTGTTATCGATGTGCGCGGCCCCACATGGTAGCCGAATGCCGCCTAAAGAAAAGGTGCAGCCGGTGCGATGGAGCCCATCTAGATATACTACACGAAAGTAACGGAAGACGGCCTATACCTGCACCACGGAGCGGCACCAAGGCAAGTGTCATGTACATTGACCCCGCCAGCAGCAGCGGAGCCCAAGTGCTCTTAAAGGTAGTCCGTGTGACATTGAGCTACCAAGATAAAGTCATGGACACTTACGCCGTCCTTGATGACGGGTCAGAGAAGACCCTTCTGCTCGCCTCCGCTGCGACCCAGTTGGGACTGCGGGGGAGCAAGAACGAAATGACGATTCGGACAATAAGAAGAGATTTAAAGACGATAAAGGGCGAGAATGTCTCCTTCACCATCGCAGCCAACGGGCAGCCAGAGCGACGGTACAAGATCACAAATGCTTTCACCAGCCAAGAAATAGGACTATCGCAGTACACCTACCCTGTCACCAAGTTGATGGATAAATATGTGCACCTGCGCCAATTACCTATCCCGCTCATAGACGGCGCTACCCCGACCCTGTTGATAGGCTCCGACCATGCAGAACTCATAGTCCCGATTGACCGGGTCCATACAGGCCCCCGAGGCTGTCCTGCAGCAGTCGAGACCCGCCTAGGGTGGACCCTACAAAGCCCCCTCGCTAAATCTCTCAACCGAACAGCAGCCACTAGCTGCTTCCACTCCAGAGCGACAGCAGGAGACACCACACTCCTGCAGCCTGTCGAGAAGAAAATTGACTGGCGACGCCGAGCGCTGCTCCGCGCCTCTCTGATCAAAGACGGCTTTGATCCCCGGCAGCAGGCCAGCAGCGACCCCCCAGTATTGTTTGCACTACAGAAACACATCACAGAGGACCCAGCAGCAGATGAAGAGGTCCAACACAGTGTGAAGAACAGTTTCTACGCGGACAACTGTTTACAAAGCGTCTCGACTCAAGAAGAAGCCGAGGCTCTCCTAATCAAGTTACGCGCCTCCCTAATCAAAGGCGGCTTTGATCTCAGGCAGTGGGCCAGCAGCGACCCGCACGTATTGCGCAGCCTCTCCTCCGCGGACAAGGCTGCCAGCAGCGAGACCTGGATGGCGACAATCCCAGGAGAAGCCCAAGAAATGACACTAGGACTAGTCTGGCGCTTCAAAACAGACTCGCTCCACTATAGACACAAACCCTTGGCTCCAGAGCAAGGAAGGTCGGCGGCGATACCGACCACCAGACGGAGTGTGTACAGAACACTCGCCAGACAATATGACCCGTTGGGATGTATTCTACCTTACACCACCAGGGCAAAGATGATTGTACGAGCACTATGGGACAAGGACCAGGGCTGGGACGACCCAATACCCGCACACCTTGCCTCAACATGGAGAGAGTGGGAGACGGAACTCCGCTCACTCCCAGGTGTCAATATACGCCGCAGCTACTTCCCATCCACAGTGAGGCCAGAGACATGCCAGATTGAGCTACACGTCTTCAGCGACGCCTCCGAAGTAGCCTACGGATCGGTGGCCTACTTGCGTGCCCAAGAGATGGGAGGAAAGATACACACTGCTTTCATCCTGGCCCGCTCAAGAATAGCCCCACGTAAGCAACAATCTATCCCACGTCTAGAGCTCTGCGCAGCCCTCGCAGGAGCGCATCTAGCCACGTTAATCCAACGTGAACTCACCATTCCGGTGCATAGAACAATCTTGTGGTCAGATTCCACGACAGTACTCACATGGATCAAGTCTGATTCATGCAGATACAAGGTCTTCGTGGGAGTCAGAGTCACAGAGATTCAAGAATTAACAGAAGAAGCAAGCTGGCGGTATGTGGACACCAAACACAACCCAGCTGACGTCATCACCCGGGGAATGTCTCTGGATGACCTAACCCGTCGCAACATCTACAGTGACGGACCAGCATTCCTCAAGCTCCCGGAAGGAGATTGGCCTACGCCCACCCCGAGGGAAGCAAGTAACGAGGAGGCTGAGAACAAGAAACCTATGTTCTGTGGACTGAGCACTGTCGCCTCCACAGACCCCAACATAGATGACTGCATTACCCTAGAGAGTGCGCAGCAAAGAACATTCCTGCGGCACCACCCAGAGATTCAGTCCACCACTGACATGTCAGCAGCTGACTACGAAGAAGCAGAACTTCTTCTACTACAACGAGCCCAGAGAGACTCGTTCCCCGATGAGCTAGACTGTCTACAGGGAGGAAACCCCGTCCCATCAGACAGCAGACTGATTCACCTGGCACCAGAGAGTGACGCCCATAATCTCATCAGAGTGGGTGGTCGCCTGCGGAGAGCCCCCGATCTACCAGATGACATTAAGTACCCGATCGTCTTGAACAGCCGACACAAGGTCACAGAGCTGATCATAAAGAAATACGACGAGGATGTACACCACGCAGGAGCAGAGAGAGTCTTCGCGGAGATCAGACGTCGTTATTGGATATTGCAAGGGAGAGAAGCAGTACGGCGCTTCCAGCGAACCTGTCTAGACTGCCGTAAGTGGCGCGCGCAGCCCAGCATACCACGGATGGCTGACTTACCCCCCTGTCGCCTCCGAATCGGCGACAAGCCATTCCACTCCACAGGCATGGACTGCTTTGGCCCGTTGTATATAAAGAGAGGAAGAGGCACCGAGAAGCGGTGGGGTATTGTATTCAAATGCATGACCACCAGAGCGATACATATCGAGCTCCTTCCGACCATGAGCACAGACTCATTCCTTATGGCCTTCCGGAGATTCACATCACGGAAAGGAAAACCGTCTACATTGTTGTCTGATCACGGGACCAACTTCAAAGGCGGAGAAAGAGAGCTGAGAGAGAGCTTCCAAGCTATGGGCCCAGAACTTAAGACCCACCTCGCTCCAGCCCAGATTGACTTCCAGTTTAATCCCCCGAACGCACCCCACTTCGGTGGAACCTGGGAACGAGAAGTACGTTCTATAAAGACAGCCCTGTACGCCGTACTCGGAGCCCAGACTGTGGCGGAGGAAGTCCTAATGACAGTCCTCACGGAGATCGAGGGAGTATTGAACTCAAAGCCCCTCGGTTACGTCTCCAGTGATGTAGCAGATGTCGACCCAGTCACCCCCAACACACTCCTAATGGGGCGGCTGGACCCCGCGCTACCCCAGACAATGTACAGGCCTGAAGAAGCGAACGGCCGAAGAATGTGGAGGTACAGCCAAGTACTAGCTGACAAGTTTTGGAGCAGCTTCCTACTTCACTACCTACCGTCTCTACAGACCCGCCAGAAGTGGGTAAAAGAGAGAGACAATTTGACAGAAGGAACAGTCGTCATGATTATTGACCAGTCACTACCCAGAGCTATGTGGCCGGCTGGCCGCGTAAGCAAAGTGATCACCGGTGCCGATGGCAAGGTCCGAGCAGCTGAAGTACTCGTCCAAGGGCGCACCTACACACGTCCCGTGGCGAGGCTCATAGAACTGCCCCGACTCCCAGATACTATCGATGACGACCATGACCCCATGACTTTGTGAGTTGACTGACCCTTACAGCGGACCTTGAGTGGTAGACAGTGCGGTTAATCTGTCTCTGCTTAGCTAATTAGGTGGGACTAATTAGGGGGCGGCTGTTGTGAAGGATCAGATTAAACCGAATATGTATATTTATTTATATATATATATTTAATTGTATTTGTATATCGTTTGATATCCCCTGTATATTCCTTGTACAATATGCATTGAATATCCCTTTAGTCTACTAAACAGCCCATAATAGTTTCGTTCTACCATTGGACGAGAACCTGGCGCCAGGTTGCCATACCCCTAGGTCCAAGTTCAATCGTGCCGCCTAACATGTCGTGGCAAGCCCCGGTTCCGCGCAGGAATATGTCGGGCGAAATACGAATGGTACTATTTGTTCATAGCGCATATATATATGGCGCAAGTAAAGTAGAACTTTCTTTTAGTCCAGTTCTTTACCCTCCAACAGAGTGACAGACGCAAAGCCTCCCCACGACGCACGTGCGGTGTAGTAAGGCCTACTTGGCCCCAGAATAGGCATTGAGATATCGTGTAGATTAATAGTTGAATAGTCATAGTTTGGCACTATACCGTCGAGTTGGACGTATTCTATTAAGCTAATAATAGTCTATTTATGTATGGTGCATCGTTCGGTTAGAGTTCTAAAGTTATCAGTACCCCCATCGTTCCTGACGTTATCTGGACGCTTAACCAGGCTGGTCAGACCCCTAGTGGTGATTGCATCCGAGGAGCTCCGGGCCAAGAGCGACTGGACCTGTATATTGGATTACTCTACCCGGACGACGGCGAGCCTTCCACGGCTTGGATTATGCTTTGTGTGCTTTGATTATTCCATGGATAAAGGCCAACACTGCGGAGTGTTGGAACTACCCCCCGGAGAAGACTCCAGGTGAGACGGCGCTCGACACCAGTGAGGTCGCCTCACGTCTCTCCGTTGTGGACCGGCAGCTACCGTCCACAGAGGGTCCAGCTGTATTCGTCTGCGGTCCGAGGTTCTGTGGGCACCGTGTCCAAGACTTTGGATTCTCCCAAGACACCGTCGGCCAGATGGGATACCGCCAGCGGCTTCTCTAACCCCCCCCTCCTACTGTCTTACAACCAGCGGAACCCCCCCCCCCTTAGTGTATCCAGCTATAATCATTTAAGTACCATCGCTATCGTTTCCTAAATATTCCAGGTTGTATACTTACTCCCTGCGTAACCAGAGATTGGACATTCAATGTTGATTTACCTACGAATACTCATTTGCCATAAAAGTGCATATTTCATATTTCAAATCATAAATGTAATTAAGTGATCGTTGTATACACCCTTTGCTGTATTAAACCTTCGATTTGGTACATTTGTGTGGATTCGTTTCATCAGGTGGGAAAGTGTTCATCATACTTATATCTTGTACTGGGTGGCCAGAAGTTAAAGTACATGAGGTAGTGGTATTAAATATCATATCTAACAATACAGTCAGGGAATTGTACCCCTCAGTTACAGTAACCATTGATGGCACAGACTATGTCTGTGGAATGTTTCTCTCCGTCAGAGTCAGTGGTGGACTGTCTAAATTTAGCCAAATAGAACAGATCTACCTTGTTGTAGCAGCCTGAATATTCTACAAAGTATTCAGTAGTGCTAACTAACTGTTACTTTCCCTGTGTGTGTATAACGTGTGATTAACAGTGTTCCTTTGGATAGCCTAACAGTGTTCCTTTGGATAGCTCACCCAGTCTAACGACGAGGTGAGGTGCTACTCTTCTCCGGCTGCAGTATGGATTACTAACAATAACATTGAGCCCTTTTTCCCTTTCTGGAGCGGTCCTTGAGTGGGACCAGTGGACGTTGCCAGCAGGGGGCAGAGTGGCAGTGGTGGCAGGTGGAGTGGTGGAGAGAAGCAAGCAACGAGGAAGAGGGAGTTACCTGGAGGCAAAGGGAGCAGGAAGCTCTCTTCGGCATTGGACTTGACCGTGATCAGTCGCAGTTACAGTGGGCGGGTGCTCAAACGAGCCCCCGTTGTTGGAGAGCCCCGTCGGAACGAGCGATGGGTGATAAGAAGAGAGCCCCGTTGGAACGAGCAGCGGGTGATGAGAAGTACTTGCTAGTAGACGGGTTATCCTAGAAGTACGGGCGGGTACTCAAACGAGCCTGTGGAAGAAGAACGGTTGAAAAGCCCCGTTGGAACGAGCAACTGGTGACAACAAGTACTTGCTAGTGACGGGTTATCCTAGAAGTATCAGCGATAGTGTGTGAGTAAGAGATACAGAACCGAAGGACTAACGTCTAGAGTTAACGAGACTAATGTCTAACGTTAGCAGGTTATAGTAGTTACTGTGTGCGGTGTATTAGTATGCTGCTAGCGGCTCCGTCTGACTTGAGTAGACTACCGGGCGCGCTGCGCTGAAGAACCGGTGGTATAGCCAGCCACGTTGCGTTAGTAGCACAACCGATATAGCAGGAGGGTGCGTCGAGACTCGAAGTTTAGCTGTGTTTAGGGTAGCAACAGTATTAGCTCGCGCGACAGCAGCAAGCCAGCAACAGTCCCAGACGGTACAGAGGACGCCTCTTCCCACCAGCAGAGGACGCCATCCAGCACGCTCCTCCAGCTAACCACTGCCTATGCTGTTTGCCCAGCCTGCTGGCTGTGCTCGCGGGATCGCCAACGCCACCTTGTCACCTGGACGAGTGGTGACAAGGGTGGGTCCGCCATCTTGGCTGAGTACTAACGATACCACGTGTATCAACAGCAACGTCCATTCAAGTGAACGCTAACAACCAGTGTCTAAGGGGTACCCCGAACAATTTAAGCCGGCTTAGGTTAGGTTTTCTTTTGGTAACGTGGGCCCACATTTACTTGGTTTTATTTTGTTATTGATTATTTGATTATTTGGTTATTTGAATTCCGTATATCAAAAAGCAGGGTAGCCGGACCAGCACTCTCAGTTTCAATGTTTTTAATGGCAGCCTGAATGGATAGGAGACATGTTTCGGACAATGTCCTTCTTCAGTGATATGGCTAGCAATGGAAATACAATCAAGATGGTAGTTCTGTTTCGTAATGGATCTCGCTCAGCGTCACTACTGCACTGTACCTCGCTCATGCACGCGCACTGAATACAAAATTCCATAATGTACCTTTACATCCCAACATTCGTCTGGCCACACCCCTATCAGCTTACCTACATAAGCAGGGGTGGGGCCACATACTCGCCTCCTTCTTCGCTTTCACCACAAGGAAGTGCCTTCGGTAGATCCCCACTTGACAAGGTTGTTAGTAGAAGAAAGTTGGAAAACAAGAGATACGTTGACATCATATCTTTATTTTCTCTCTCACTATTTCGAGAAAATACGGCGATATTGTCTTCGTTACTGGAGTGTCTGGAAGATGATGATCATTCTACACCTCCACAGGTTTTTTCGTATTAGGAGCTCACGCCGCTGATGTGCTTCCCAACTACAATCCTGCTTGCTGCGGCTGGATGGGGTAAGACCCTCCAGCAACACAGCTGGACTGTAGGACACACCGACTGTTGTGAGAAGTGGTGGGTTCCAGGTTGGGTATGTACTGTTTTGATTGCGAGCTCTGGTTGTTGTTGATGCTATGGGGGTTAGCTAACAATTTACGAAACGCCGACCCCAGGCTAAGGTCCTCTGCTCGGCTTACAACGGTGGTCGGAGGATCTTGGCCTGATGCCCATGATGACTAATCTAGTTGCCCGCGCTAGGTTCTGGTGATCCCAGGATCCAAGAGCGGATGCTTCTCTGTCCCGTGTAGGCCCCATCTTTCATATACAAATGAAAGTTTACCCTAACGAGGAAATGTGGGCATAAGATCTTCTTTATCGGAAGTTCCATGCTCAAAGGGGCGTGTGTGTCTGGATCACCGTTAAAACTGTGTTCTGACATCTCTTTTTCTTTTCCCTGTTAGGGAAGGGATAGGGACAGCGGCCTGTCTGCAGTGTAGCTGTTATGTCATTGTATACAGTTCAGGTGTTGGCTGGTTAGCTTGCGTGCTAGTTATGGCCTACTGCCAGTCAGCTGTTAGCCGCGCAGCTGTTAGCTGCGGCGTTAGCTCACTGTGTTTACCAGGCTGGTATTTGTTAGCTTGTGGCTATTAGCCGATCGGCTGTTAGCTTAATGCTACACTGTTGAACGTTCTGAGACTATAACATGCTTTAAACACTCTGACTACGACGTCATCTTTGACAGAGGATGTTAGTCGAACCTACCGGGAGCCCGGCCGGCGAGGACTGCGTCAACAAGGAGAAACGTAGCGGCGGGGTGGAGCAGCGACGCTGCCCGTGTCGGCAACACAGGATGCTGTGTTTACTATCGGTGCCCTGTTAGCAGACTGCAGTTCGCTTGGTCTACGCTCACGGTAGGGAAGGTCCTGACCAGACCTTAAAACGCGTCTTCTTCCTTCCCTTCTAATGTTTTGTAATAACGATGTTTTCCAAAACGGGTGTTGCTGCAATACATTTAGGATACGACACGAGTTGTGTGTGAATTGTCTTGTCACTGGTATTAGCTTCTCCATGCAAATCGGGTTTTTTGTTACATATGTAAAAATGATCTGGTTTGTTGTGTTGAGAAACATCATGTGTGTTCATGTACCGTGTACTCACAACTAAGGGGGTTATTTAACCTATAAAGCTATGCTTAGTGACATATGAGTGAAGAATGAATTCTTTTCTCAGCCTGTAATGACAATGAACAGTGTGTTCACACATGAACAGGTTTACCTGTTCAACTGGCCGTATCAAGGGCAAGGTAGGAGGGGTGTTCCCCCCGGTTCCCTGGGCTTCCCCCCCTCCTCTCAGACATGTTGTTTACAATATATTGTGTCACTGTGTGGTAGGGATACGATGTAACCCTTAGCTTAGTTGCTGGGGTTGTGCTAAAACCGCTTGAGAAACTATATTTTCCTAAAGAAAAGATTGTTTGGTCACTTTTCGTGTGTGCTTAGCAAGGCCTGTGGCCGATACTAATCGAGAATTATGTATTCTCTCATTGTGAAAAATGGCGTTCCTCTGTAGAGTGTAATTGCCATTTTTTTGTGGTGATAAAGGGTTGTGTGTGTCTTGTGATCTACAACTGGGTTAGGTTGGCCACAGAAGCACATGTATAAGTCTGGTACCGGGGCTCTTAAGGGGGCCCTCTCTATTCTGTGTTTTTTCCTTAGTAAAAATCAGATAGCAGGTTAGCACATGAGCTGTGTGAAGCTGTTAGACACTTCATGTAGCTGACTATGACTGTGTCATGCTCTTTTTTGTCATTACATCGTATCATGGGTGTGGGGTCGTAAAGGGGTGAACTGGTAAACCTTTCCTCCCCTTTTGATGGGCAGGGGTTACAACCTCCTGTCCTTCAAGGTTCCTGTCACATTGCTGTTCGGCACGTTACAGGGTAAGAGGGGGGGGGGGGGGAGTTTCCTGGTCCCACGCCCTGGAATATTGGGCGTGTGCACCGCAGAAATTCCCCCGCCATAGAGTATGTCACTGTGCGCGTCTCTGTTGGTAAGACTTCCGTGAGCTGTTCAGGTCCATATGATGGATCTGTTTCAGGGAGTGGTCAGGGCTCCTCCTCACGAAGCTCCAACTCGGGCCTTCTGTGAGTTAGGACTGTCCTTCCCTGTGAGGGAGCCTCCTCAGAGTTCAGAGCCGCCTTCTCAGATTGTCAAGGTGAGTAGAACTTCAAAAAGGAGTCCTGCTCTATTGTGTGTGTATTCGATTCAATTCGATTATTGATTGTGTATTGGTTCAGTGCCTCCTCCTCGGAGAGCCCTAACCCAACATTTTACATGGCTCAATGTTGCAATATATTCTTTTCAATCTATACAGCTCGCGTGGGAAGTCTCTCTGGGGATTTCCGTCTCCTCCCTATGGGAGGGTGGTGGGATATAAAAATGTAAAAAAAAATTACCCCCAGCGGCGTAACGAGGGATTCATGTCAGTCTGTGTTCTTTCTTTTTTGAATAAAAAGAGGAAGGTACATGAAGCACGCCGGCTCTGTGTCGTTCTCCCAGGCGACTTGGAGGAACAATGTTTGGTGTCTTGCTAGACTATCCATTGATGTGTTTTGGTCTCGACGCATACATAGTGCTGGCTCAGGTGTGTTTCTGTGACAGAATCACACAGGGGCTAAGTGCGCCTTGGTTGCTTGTTAAAAACAGCGTTTTTATAGGGCAACTGGGATGGAGTTTTGTCTCTTCAGAGCGCCAGTTTACTAGGTTGTCTCGATGAATTCTCGTTCATATCTGGGGGATGTTAACGGAATAGATCTGAACATATGTAGAGGGGTCTCACGCCCTTGGGGTGGGCCACCGAGCGCGGTTCACACCGGCCCGTCTGGGTGGCGCCCTCTTTTCATGTTTTAGATCAACACGCATATCTGCCCCTTCTCCTGGAGTGGGCATGTCGGCGTGGTTAGGACACGGGACTGGTCTGGTCACGCTGGTCCAGGTCAGTTAAACCGTTGTCCGCCGGGGATGCAGATATGCTGTTCTGGTACCCTGAGGGACTTGTGCTTTTTTCGGGGGGGAAAATGCCGGGTCGGTCCGGGTGTCACAGAGTTAGGCGCTATGGAGACCCTTTGTTGGGTACATGTTGTACTCTGCACTATCGTAATGGCTTACGGCCATGCCAACCTGTACACGTCCGATCTCGGACGCTACGCAGGTTCGGTCCTGGTTAGTACTTGGTTGGGAGACCGCCTGGGAATACCAAGTGCGGTGTGCTTAGGGCTGGTTCTCCATTCTTTTCGCTCCTCTCTCACGCGTGGCGAAGAGGGGGCTGTTGGGGTGGTCTTGGACCTCCTCTGGTAACCCTGTGCTTCCCGTGCCGCCGGGCCCGGTCCGAAGTAATGTTTCGTCGACCCGTAGGCCTGGAATAACCCTTTTTTGAAAACTGAAACACTTGTACTGCGGTATAGCCAGTGTATGCCCGCAGGTGTATTTTGGAGTTTTTTCTTGAGGGGTTATAGGAACAACCACCGTCGGTATCAAGAGGGTGGTTGATTCCCTGGTGTGTTGGAGCAGTGTCAACTCCCGGGTTACCCGGTTGAGTGTGCCCCTGCACGTTCATGACGTCTGCCAATCATGTCAGCCTTCTCTGCCTCGACCCCTCTGGGTGTTTTTTTTTTAATGGAGGCTTTGTCATTCAACAACGCCAGCATACGCCCCTTCCGCCGGGGGGGCTGTTTTCAGCGGACTCCTTTGGCGCCTGTCTCGTCCGCAGTGCTCCAGGCTCAGGTTACAGCCTGTTGCCTGGTTTCCCCAGTGCACTGCCTGCTTCCGTTGGTTAACCTTTTTTGTGTGCTTACGGCCATGCTGACTGCCTGTTCTGCAGGGTCAGTGTGCCAGGCGGTGTGCTATTGGGGGGAAAGGGCCCGCTCTTGGAGGGGCCTTATCCGAATACGCTGGCGATGTGGGGGGCGGTGTCACTAAGTGACGGCCTGGTGGGGTCTTGATGCCTGGCGTCATTGACCTCTCCGGGCCCCCGTTTTCCAGGGGATCCAGTCCCTTCAGTAGGTCTGGGTTTTCCTTCGTGCTCCGCTGCCACAGGGTTGGGTTTGCTCTTAACCCCGTGTTTTCTGGGGGCAGTAACAATGTTGTTCCTTCCGTTCGTTCCCGGGTGGCATGCGGGTTGTGCGTGTGTGTAGTCGTGGGGTCAAGCCACGGTCTGCTCACCCTGTGCGTTGAGTTGCTTGAGTGCCTCTTCGCACGGTCGGATCCGTCGCCCTCCTGTGACCCTCCAATAGGGAGGGTATCCTCCATTAGGGAGGGTTGGGGGGGCTCGGTCCTCCCCGATCTGATGGCTGTGGGGGGCCTCAGCAGGGTACATTTGTCGGGCTATGGCTCTCGCTCAGCCTCCCTTGTGCAGTAGTGACGCTGAGCGAGATCCATTACGAAATAGAAGTTCTGTGAGTAATGGTGACGCTCAGCGTCAGACGCCGCTGCGGCCATTGATCTCACCTTGTGGTGAAAGCTTGGGAAGGAGGTGAGTATGTGGCCCCACCCCTGCTTATGTAGGTAAGCTGATAGGGGTGCCGCCAGATGAATGTTGGGATGTAAAGGTACATTGTGGAATTTTTTATTCAGTGCGCGTGCACGAGCGAGGTATAGTGCAGTAGTGACGCTGAGCGTCACCATTACTCACAGAACTTGGTTATAGTTATAACCTATCGTTAAATACACCTGGCAAGTAATTACATGACATGACACTGCAGGAAATGACATCACAACGCAGGTGTGCCGATGCAATGTGACCAAAGGGATGACCTATCAAAGTAGAGTCCAATCATAAATTATACATATATATAGATATATCTATATCTAACAATCTATATTATAAACAATACAAAACCAAAACAAAATTGCAAAATTACCAGAAACTTGATATTATAACATATAACATGCCCATTCATTTCTAGGGCTAATTGAGCCCCTTTACATATTTAATTAAATAGTTACAAATTATACATTGGGCATCCTTGTGAAACATGCCTCTTGTTTAGCAACAAACAACTATTTTTTAATAAAACCAGAAATAACACTGTAGGTGTAAGGAGGTTAGAGGAAACAGGTTAAAACGTTCTCTTCATTCATTCCTCTAGGTTCGATGCAATTGAACAGGTGGATATAATAACATTCACGTTGCAACAGCAACTTGTGTCTCTCTCCACCTCGCGCTGGCCTGAGTACTAACTCTAGTCCCATATATTTGAGATCGTTGACGGTATGTTTACACTTAGAGAAATGTCGAGCTACCGACGACTTGACATCTGAATTTCTCACAGCACATTTGTGTTCACTGATTCGTGATTTAAAGGCTCTCGTTGTTTTGCCCACATAAGAAAAATTACAAGGACATTTTAGCAAATACACCAGATTAGACGAATTACACGTAATCCGTCCTTTGACTGGTATATTTTTCCCTGTTTTAGGATGTGCGAAAAATTTATCTTTAATCATGCCCTGGCACTGTACACAGGATTGGCAGGGAAAATTCCCATCTGGGATATTGGACATAAAATGAGAAGGTTTCTTTAAGGGCAAATCAGTTTTGACTAGGAGATTAGATAAATTCGCTTGTCTCTTATAAAAATAGTTAGGCGAATGCTGAAACGCTGTCCCTATAAGAGGGTCGGACTGCAGAATATGCCAATGTTTATTGACAATACTCTGTGTGTCTCTCGTGATAGGGCTGTAAGTAGACACAAAAGATACTTTGTCTGTTTTATCTTCTTTCTTTCTGGGGGTGAACAACGTGGCCCTGTCGATATGTTTGGTTTTGTTCAGGGCTTTGAGTGTCAAATCGGCACTGTAGCCTCTCTTGTGGAAACTGCCACGGAGGACCTCTGCTTGTGACATAAATCTATCGTCAGTATCACATATTCTCTTATAACGAAGCATTTGCCTATAAGGAAGACTGTTCTTCAAGGCTGGGGTGTGATAACTGGAATAATGCAAGAACGAGTTACGGTCTGTCTCCTTTTTAAAAACCTCTGTGTGTAATGAGATGCCATTAGGGGCTTTCTTGATCAGAACATCGAGGAAGGGTAAATTATGCATATCAAACTTTAATGTAAACTTTATCGTTCTTCTACAGGTGTTCAGGTACTCAAGGAAGGCAAAAAGATCAGATGCTGAACCAGACCAAATAAAAAACAGATCGTCAATATAGCGCATATAAGATTTGACACATTTCTCAAACGGGTTATTATTAAAGATATGATCTACTACTTCATATTTGGACATATAAAGATTGGCTAGGTTCACAGCGGCTGGAGAGCCCATGCTGAGGCCTCTGTTTTGCAAATAGTATTTATCTTGGAATCTTGGGGGGAGTAATACTTCCCTCGAGTTTAAATAAAAACTCAGAGCGTCAAGTGCATCAGCATGTGGAATGCTGGGGTAAAGACTGACTACATCTATGGTAACTAGTAAGTCTGTAGGACTAATGTTGCAGGTCGAAAGCCTGTTCAAAAAAGTAGTAGTATCTTTCAAGTAACCACGCTGAGAAGAGGCCAAATCCTTAACACTTTCCGTGCCACTCACAAGATAACTCGTGTTTTTTTATAGGTGGTTGAAAGCCACTCACGAGATTTCTCGGAATATATATATATATATATATTTTTTTGCGATCTGAAATCATATTGCATTACCCGAGCCTACCCGAGTATAGCCGAGCGGCGCCGGCGATCATTGTGGAAAAAAGCGCCCCCTGTCGTCTCCCAGATGACATAAGTGATTTCGGAATGGACTCAATGAAAATGAATGGGGAAAAAAATCCGGTACTCCACATTTTCCAGTCCACTGATCCAGCCGGGGTTACCACAGTTCATTCTGGAACCTCAGATCCCCGCTGATCATGGAGTTCTACTGTATCGCGTTGGATCCATACACTTATCGATTTTTTCGAATGGTGATCAGGAATTGGAATATACCAGTTGGATACCATCTGATGTCAGGTAAGGACTCTATGTTATCAGTGTTAGGATAATCAGAGTAAGTTTGATGAAGTTATAAGCTGTTTTGTGAAATGTCCGCTTTCGGTTTCACTGTAAAAGTCCGAGAGGAAATCAACGGGGCGATTATCCGTGCGCGACTCGAATGTGCTTGCGTGCACGTATAATATTGATCATCTAGCGTTTATTTGAAAACGATTCATAAAAAGGCAGACGAATATCAATGTTGTGGAATATTTTCATAGAATGCTCCAGAATGAACTTTTTTTTATCTGAAAACGGGTGCTTTTCTAAATGCTCTGAAACGGAAACGACGCGATAAAAAAACAATCTGCCTTGACAGCACTGACTGGAAAATAGTCTTTGATAATGCGATGGGCAGATTAGACACATAGCCATAATTTAAAACATAGATTAGGCGATATTAACGTTAACATTGGCGCCGATGGTGGCATTCAGCGGGTAAAAAGGAAAACCCGGTGTGGCGCTCAAAGTGTTAATATGCGCATCAATGAACTGAGAGATTTTTTCTGTGGCAGAGCCAATACCGGAAACAATAGGTCTACTAGGAGGGTTAATCAGATCCTTGTGGATTTTAGGTAAAGTGTAAATAATAGGGGTCACTGGGTACTCTACAAACATAAACTTAAATTCATTTTCTGTAATTGCCTCTGACAATCTCAGGCTTTTAAGGACCGTTTTGATTTCCGTCGAAAATCTAAACACAGGGTCTGAATTTAAAAGGGTATATACCTCAATCTCTTTCAATTGTCTGTTTATCTCAGATACATACGAGCTCTTCTTTTGGAGCACGATACCAGAACCCTTGTCAGCTTTTCTAAAAATTAAATCATCTTTCTTCATGAGTTCCTTAAGTGCTGCAGACTCTGATTCAAGTAAATTTGGGTAAAGATGGGCTTTGTGACTGGTCTCACATAACTTAAGGACATCATTTTGTACCAATCTGCAGAAAGTTTCAACTGAGGGAGGGTTGAGATGGGGAGTAAACAGGCTACAGGGTTTAAATACTTTTCTTTTAGAGGTGTCTGGCTCTGTCTCAGGCCTAGCATCAACATCAACATCATCACTTATAAGCACATTTTCATTAGCAACATATTGAGTTCTCTTATCAAACCCTCTGGCATAAAATGCTTTCAACTTAATGTTTCTAAAAAACTTAAATAGCTCTACCTTGGTAGTAAATGCGTCCACCTTGCGGGCCGGGACAAACGATAAACCTTTAGAAAGGATATTGTGGTGTGGGTCACTCAATAGTGCATCAGAAATGTTGACAATATTGGACGTAATGCTCATCACCGGAACCGTGGGTTCTTCCTCTAGCTCCGCCTCGTCTTCCTATGGGTTCTCTCTCCGGTCGGGGAGGAAGCTGAGCGTCCTGCTCGCCGCGAAAAACAGACTGGCTTCGGAGTGGGTATCTGCCCGGCTGAGAGGGCGCCTCGTCTGAGCTCACCGCTGTGGAGGAGGAGTCAGTATGCCGTTGCCTGTCTCTGGGCTGCCAATTCAGCCTGCGCGTCCTGGAAGGTGGATTATGGAGCCATGGGTACACCATATGCGCTGCGTAGTCTTGCTCATCTCTTCTCCTCTTGGCTCTCTTGTGCAGCTCGATGTCCTGTTTATACTTATCGAGTTTCTGGTTCACTGACTCGAGCAGTTTGGTCAGTTGGTCAGGGGTTAGAATCGTTTTAATTTCTTCCTCTAACGAGGAAAGCTCCTCTCTGACTTTGGCTAATTTAGAGCCTTCATTATCTATGATTAAAAGAAGTAGATCCATAGAACACTTATCCAGGATCGAACACCATTTATCACAGAACTCTGGTGATTCTCTTCCCTGCGTGGGTTCCTTGTTGATGCGCAGGCCCCTCGGTATGATGGCATCCTGCCAGTACTTGGTGAGGGTCGTACCGTGGAGAAGGGTACGTGTCTCTCTCTGCCTTAGACGTGAGAGCGACAAGGCCAGTGCTTCTCTTCCTTTGGGTGGAGGTGCCGAACTCTCTGGCACTGGGAATAAGCTACAGATTCTGTCGCTTTCCACCTTTGAGTATGCATAGCCTCTTTTCTCCATATTTAGCAGTATGAGCTGCTGTCGTCCTCGTGGGAATTGGGTTTGTTGAAAATTTTTGGAGCTGCAGGTCTCGAAAGCTATTTGGGTAGCTTTGAATCAATATAGTCAAGTTAGACCGCGCTCACAAGTTCTCACACTGGGTGCTGCAATCCCATAAAGTTCAGACTTGACAAGTCGTCGGTAGCTCGACATGTAAACATACCGTCAACGATCTCAAATATATGGGACTAGAGTTAGTACTCAGGCCAGCGCGAGGTGGAGACAGACACAAGTTGCTGTTGCAACGTGAATGTTATTATATCCACCTGTTCAATTGCATCGAACCTAGAGGAATGAATGAAGAGAACGTTTTAACCTGTTTCCTCTAACCTCCTTACACCTACAGTGTTATTTCTGGTTTTATTAAAAAATTGTTGTTTGTTGCTAAACAAGAGGCATGTTTCACAAGGATGCCCAATGTATAATTTGTAACTATTTAATTAAATATGTAAAGGGGCTCAATTAGCCCTAAAAATTAATGGGCATGTTATATGTTATCAAGTTTCTGGTAATTTTGCAATTTTGTTTTGGTTTTGTATTGTTTATAATATAGATTGTTAGATATAGATATATCTATATATATGTATAATTTATGATTGGACTCTACTTTGATAGGTCATCCCTTTGGTCACATTGCACCGGCACACCTGCGTTGTGATGTCATTTCCTGCAGTGTCATGTCATGTAATTACCTGCCAGGTGTATTTAACTACCATCTTGATTGTATTTCCATTGCTAGCCATATCACTGAAGAAGGACAATGTCCGTAACATGTCTGCTATCCATTCAGGCTGCCATTAAAAACATTGAAACTGAGAGTGCTGGTCCCTGCTTTTTGATATACTGAACTTTATGGGATTGCAGCACCCAGTGTGAGAACTTGTGAGCGCGGTCTAACTTGACTATATGTTATTTGAATTCCCAAATGTTTCTCTACTTCATGCCTGGGTTCCCCTAGTACAAGCGGGGTGTTTTAATGTATCGAGCATGCGGTGCCTCTGGTGGGAAGAGCTTCCCCTACATTATAATGTTAGGTTATGGCTATAACCAAGTTCTGTTAGTTAGGGGTGACGCTTGGCATCACACTGCACTCCCTCGCGTACGTGCACGCGCACTGAATAAATTCCACAAAAATGTACCTTTAGTACCAGTATTAGTCTGACCACACCCCTCATCAGCTTACCTTCATAAGCAGGTGTGTGGTCACCTGCTCTCCTCCTTCCCAAGCTTTCACCACAAGGTGAGGTCAAGGGCTGCAGTGGCCGTCTGATGCCAAGCGTCACCCCTAACTAACAGAACTTGGTTATAGCCATAACCTAACGTTCTGTTCCGTTAGGGGCTCTGCTTAGCATCACACTGCACAATGGGAGGCCAAGCGGAGCCGCTGGCTGACAAATACACCCCGCTGACAGCCCCCCACAACCATCAGAACAGGGAGGGCCGAGCCCCCCCGACCCCCCCTAATGGAGGGCATCCCCCCTATTAGGGGCTTCACGGGAGGGCGACGGACCCGACCGTGCGAAGAGGCACTCAAGCAACTCAACGCACAGGGTGAGCAGACCGTGGCTTGACCCCACGACTACACACACGCACAACCCGCATGCCACCCGGGAACGAACGGAGGAACAACCTCGTTACTGCCCCCAGAATCACGGGGTCAAGGGCAAACCCAACCCCGTGGCAAGGCCGTAGCAGCGGAGCGCGAAGGAAGACCCAGACCCACCAAAAGGACTGGACTCCCTGGAATGGGGGCCCGGAGAAGTCCATGATGCCAGCATCAAGACCCCACCAGGTGGGCACGTAGTGCCCCGCCCCCCACATCGCCAGCGTATTCGGACAAAGGCCCCTCAGTTACTGCACCTGGTATTCCCAGGCGGTATCCCATCCAAGTACTAACCAGGCCAAAACCTGCTTAGCTTCCGAGATCGGACGAGATCGGGCGTGTTCAGGTTGGTATGGCCGTAAGCCAAGCGGGCCCTGTCCCCCCAATAGTACACCGCCTGGCACACTGACCCTGCAGAACAGGCAGTCAGCATGGCCGTAAGCACACAAAAAAGGTTAACCAACGGAAGCAGGCAGCGCACCGGGGAAAAAACCAGGCAACAGGCTGTTAACCCTAGCCTGGAGACTGCGGACGAGACAGGCGCCAGAGGGGACAGCTGAACACAGCCGGCCCGGCGGAAGGGGCGTATGCTGGCGTTGTTGAATGACCAAGCCTCCATTTAATAACCCCCACCCAGAGGGGTTGAGGCAGAGAAGGCTGACACGATTGGCAGACGTCATGAACGTGCAGGGGCACCCTCAACCGGTGAACCCGAGAGTTGACACTGCTCCAACACACCAGGGAATCAACCACCTTGGCGTTACCCAATGCGGTGGTCGTTCCTATAACCCCTCAAGAAAAAACTCCAAAACACACCTGCGGGTATACACCGGCTATACCGCAGTACAAGTGTCTCAGTTTTCAAAAAAGGGTTAACCCAGGCCTACAGGTCGACGAACATTACCTCGGACCGGGCCTGGCGATACGGGAAGCACAGGGTCACCAGAGGAGGTCAAAGACCACCCCAACAGGCCCCTCTTCGCCATGCGCGAGAGAGGAGCGAAAAAGAATGGAGAACCAGCCCCTAAGCACACCGCACCTGGCCTTCCCAGGCGGTCTCCCAACCAAGTACCAACCAGGACCAACCTGTGTAGCGGCCGAGATCCGACGAGACCGAGCGTGTACAGGTTGGCATGGCCGCAAGCCATTACGACAGTGCTGAGTAAAAACGTACCCAACCAGGGTCCCCATAGCGCTTAACCCTGTGACACCCGGACCGACCTGGCATTTTCCCCCCTGAAAAAAGCCCAAGTCCCTCAGGGTACCAGAACAGCAGATCTGCATCCCCGGCGGACAACGGGTTCAACTGATCCGGACCAGCGTGACCAGAACCAGTCCCGTGCCCTAACCACGCTGACATGCCTACTCCAGGAGAAAGGGCAGATATGCGTGTCGATCTTAACATGAAAAGAAGGCGCCACCCTGACGTTCGGGCGAACCGCGCCTGGTGGCCCACCCCAAGGGCGTGAGACCCCTCTACATATGTTCAGATCCATTCCGTCATCATCCCCCAGACATGAACGAGAATCCGTCGAAAAACCAACCCAGGTCGTGGGATTTGGTCGTCGGAAGAGGAAAAACCCCCATCTCAGTTGCTTTATAAAAACGCCGTTTCAACCACAAGCAACCAAGGCGTGCCAGTCAGTCGCCTGTTTACAACGAGCTAGCACTATACGTGCGTCGGGACACACCCCCATCAATGAACAGGCTATTTAGACCTGTCATTGAATCCCCAAGGCGCCCAGGGGAACGACAAGAGGGGTGTGACACTTCCTAACTCCAACACTTTTTGAATAGAAAAGAAGGAAGCATCAACAGTATGTATCCCAGTCTACACAGCCAGGGGTAAAAATGTTTCACATTTTTACATCCCACCACCCTCCCATAGGAAGGAGACGGGGATCCTCAGAGAGACTTCCCACGCGAGCTGTACAGATTGAAAAGAATATATTGCACCTTGAGCCATGTAAAAAATTGGTTTTAGGGCTCTCCGGGGAAGAGGCACTGAACCCATACACACTCAACAATCGAATTGAATCGAATACATATACAATAGAATAGGACACCTTCCAGAGGGTCCACTCACTTTGACAATCTGAGGAGAAAGGCTCTGTACTCTGATGGAGGCTCCTTCACATGGAAGAAGGAGTCCGAACTCACAGAAGGCCCGAATAGGCGCTTGGTGAGGAGGAGCCCTGACCACCCCCCTGAAACAGATCCATCACATGGACCTGAACAGCACACGGAAGTCCTACCAACAGAGACGCGCACGGTGACGTACTCTATGGCGGGGGAATTCCTGCGGTGCACACGCCCAATATACCAGGCCGTGGGACCAGGAAACTCCCTCCCCCCCCCGTAACGTGCCGAACCGCCACGTGACGGGAACCTTGAAGGACAGGGGGTGTACCCCTGACCGACAGAAACAAGGGGGAGAGGAAAGGTTACCAGTTCACCCCTTTACGACCCCACACCCATGATACGATGTAATGACAAAAAGAGAATATGACACAGTCATAGTCAGCTCCATGAAGCGTTTGACAGCTCCACACAGCGCATGAGCTAACCTGCTATCTGATTTTTACTAAGGAAAAAACACAGAATAGAGAGGGCTCTAAGAGCCCCAGTCCAACATACACATGTGCTTCTGTGGCCAGTCCAACCCAGTTGTAGGTCACATGACACACACAACCCATCATCACCTACAAAAAATGGCAAAAACACTCTACAGAGGAACGCCGTTTTTCACAATGAGAGAATACATAATTCTCGATTAGTATCGGCCACAGGCCTTGCTAAGCACACACGACAGCGACCAAACCATCTTTTCTTTTAGGAAAATAAAGTTTCTCCAGCAGTTTTAGCACAACCTCAGCAATCAAGCTAAGGGTTACATCGCATCCCTACCACACAAAAGACACACTTTAGTGCACAACATGTCTGATAGGAGGATGAAAAAGTCCCCAGGGAACCGGGGGGAAACACAATCCTCTTATTTTACCCTCAATACGGCCAGTCAAAACAGGAAAACCTGTTAATATGTGAACACACTGTTCATTGTCATCACAGGCTGAGAAAAGAACATTCTTTTACTCATTTGTCACTAAGCATAGCTTCATAGGTTAGTTACCTTAGTTGTGAGTACACGGTACATATAAACACCATGATGTTTCTCACACAACAACCAGATCATTTTCACATCTGTAACAACAACCCGATTTGCACGGGGAAGCTAACTGCCAGTGACAAAAACAGTACACACATAACTCGCGTCGTATCCTAAATGCATTGCAGCAACACACGTTTGGGAAAACATCGTTATTCACAACACATTTAGAAAATTAAAACCAGAAGACGTGTTATAAGGTCTGGTCAAACCCTGTCCTACCCGGAACGTAGATCAGCGAAGTGCAGTCACAGACACCGTAGGAACACAGCCGCTCCTGTGTTGTTCGAACTGGGCAGCGTAGCCGCTCCAACCCGCACTACAGTCCTCTTTGTTGACGCAACCTTGCCGTCCTGGCTCAGGGCAGGGTCGACGAACATCCCCTGTCAAGGATGACGCCGTAGTCAAGAGTGTAAAACATGTTAAAATCAAAGCACGTTCAACAGAGTAGCATTAAGCTAACGGCTGCTCCAACCGTTCGGGCGCTACTGCCCCTGCTCGCGAGACGCCGAGCTAACGGCGCACGCGACCAGAAGCGCTTGCGGCGGCGCGCAAGGAGCTAAAGCTACCCCGCGCCAGGCCTTGGCCTACAGCAGCAAGCTAACGTTACCTAGTGATCATGACATGCTAGCGCCGCAGCTAACAGCTGACTGGCTAACAGTAGGCCCACCTAAGTAGGCCATGCAGCGATCCCAGCAGGCTAACGCAGCAGCTAACAGCTGATTGGCTAACCGTAAGCTAAGCAGCTATCACCTGAACATGTATACAATGACATAACACTCACCCAGACAGGCCGCCGTTCTGAACCTCTCCTCACTTTTTAAGAGAAAAGAGAAACAAGATGTCAACACTGCTTTACAACGACTTGAACATGGATCTGCCGCTATCGCACATCCATGCACATATCTCCTCGTGAAGGAACACTCTCATTTGGATATGAAAGAAGGGGCTTAACATGGGACAGAGAGAATCCACTCGTCCAGAACACACAGGGATCACCAGTGTTAATGGTCACGGCCCACTAGTTAAAACTACAATGGTCTTCAGACCAAGGCCTTCTGTCGCCTAGGTGGCTGAACAAAGGACCCTAGCCTGGGGCCGGTTTCCATAAACATTGTCAAGTAGCCCCCATAGCACTAACAGACAAGTGAAGCCCGCCAGCAACAGTACTCACCCAACCTGAAACCCACCGCTTCTCACAACAGCGGCGTGTCCGACAGTTCAGCTGTGGCCTGACAGGTTTCACCCCAACAAACACAGCAAGGAACTGCAGTTGAGAAGCATGCAGCGGCGTGCTCCCAATACGAAAACCGGTGGAGGGTTTTTAGAATGATCATCATCTTCCAGACACTCCAGTACGAAGACAATATCGCCGTATTTTCTCGAAAATTGTGAGAGAGAAAATAAAGATATGATGTCAACGTATCTCCTTCCTTGTAAACAATATTTTTCTCCACGTCAACTAACAACACGTCAAGTGGGGTACTACCGAGGCACTTCCTTGTGGTGAAAGCGAGAAGGAGGAGAGCAGGTGACCACACACCTGCTTATGAAGGTAAGCTGATGAGGGGTGTGGTCAGACTAATACTGGTACTAAAGGTACATTTTTGTGGAATTTATTCAGTGCGCGTGCACGTATGCAAGGGAGTGCAGTGTGATGCCAAGCAGAGCCCCTAACGGAACAGAACAGTGAGAGCACCCGGTGTCAATTATGAATAAAGGACAGTGTTAATTGTAATGGATAACATGCCCAGGCTTCAGTAAAAGTAGACTTGATCGGGATCATTGTGTGTGTCTGTTTCTTCTGTTTTCCATTTGCTATTCTAACCCCTGGGTAACTATTGTGACTGCATAATTATTTAACCATTACACCCCATTCACAGAATAGCATTTGAAGGGTCTATACAGGTGGTCAAGGAAGGGTACTGCTTACAGGGAAGCCCAATAATACTTTGAACTGACAGTCACTGGGTGTGGGAGGGCTGTCGGAGGTACTGGGGGAAGTGAGGGTGTGTGGGGAGCTACTGCTGACCGCCTTGGAAGGCGAGGGAGACCAGAGTACCAGTCCCCAGGTTAGTAAATCCTGGGCCCCATCCACTCCAGCTGCAAGCCCTCCAGAACGACGTTCCAGGCCAAAGACGGGGGTACATATAGGTCCAATACTATAGTATCCTACTACCCAGTGTCTGTGTACTACTACTCCCACAAGCAGGGATAATCCACCCTTCTACATTGTGAATAACGAGGTTTCTTTTCTGTGTCGAGACTATGACTCCTGGTATATAGAACATCTTAGGTCCTATGAGCTGTCAACCACACAACCACATCTGTCCATCTACCTACAGTCTGGTCTCAACGATACAGTCCCACTCTCAGCATACAAGATCGATGGTCTGCTGCTGCTGACTCCCAAGCGATTAATTCAAGTGAAACGGAACTGAGTCCAGCTAATGGTGAATAGTTATTTTATTAATCAATTATTGTGTCTTTATTCACTCGTTGTGTAATTGACCAGTTCATATTCTGTATAAGTTCATATTCTGTATATGTTAATAATGACGTGTGTTGTGTTGTGTTTATGACTCCTGGTATATATCACCTTAGGTCCTTGAGCTGTCTGTCTGTCGACCACATCTGTCCACTGTCCATCTACCTGCAGTCTGGTCTCAACGATACAGTCCCACTCTCAGCATACAAGATCGATGGTCTGCTGCTGCTGCTGACTCCCAAGCGATTCATTAAAGTGAAACGGAAGGTGAATAGTTATTTTATTAATCAATTATTGTGTTTTTATTCACTCGTTGTGTAATTGACCAGTTCATATTCTGTATAAGTTCATATTCTGTATATGTTAATAATGACGCTTTCTGTGTTGTGTTTATGACTCCTGGTATATATCACCTTAGGTCCTTGAGCTGTCTGTCTGTCGACCACATCTGTCCACTGTCCATCTACCTGCAGTCTGGTCTCAACGATACAGTCCCACTCTCAGCATACAAGATCGATGGTCTGCTGCTGCTCCTGACTCCCAAGCGATTCATTCAAGTTTCCATAGCACAATGGCAGCTGCCTCCCCATAACCCATGATCCTTCGTGTTGTTGAGACAGACCGGGCTAGAAAATTAAAACTCAGTTCACGACCAGCCTCTGTTGATGCACTGATCAAGATTATAAAAGAACAGTTGGAAATAGACCTTGACTTCAGTTTGCTGTATGAAGATCCAGACTTTGATGGGAAACTTACTTCCCTTGATGACATTACGGAATTTCCACAAAAAGCTGTTGTGCACATTTCACTTTCAGTCGACTCCAGCTCTCTCGCATCTACTGATATACTTTCAGATATGTCATCTCCAGAACTGACAGATATGTCAGTTCCTACATTTGCATTCGATGTTGAGCTGAAACTTAGAGATGGAAACAACGAATTTGAGAAGAACAAGAGACACCTTAAGTTGACAAGAGACCTAAAGCACGACATCTTAGAAAAGCTTGCATCTACAATGTATGCTTTCAAGGCTTATCCAAGTGATAAAGAGATAGCAGTGGCTTCTGTGGCTCTTGTTGCCAAACATCCCTGCTTGAAGGAAGCAGGATCTGAGACCGGCTGCAATGGATGGAAGAACAGCATCAAATTCAAGATGGGCAATTTCAGGAACAAGCTGAGATGGGCAGGATGTGAGGAGGTCACTGTAAATGCTGGAAAAAGAGGTAGAAGCAATCCTGATGGTGAACCTTCACATTCCAACATTAAAAGACCCAAGCGAGCAGAAGTAAACTTCCTACCCAACTATCCCCAAGGAGAGGATTCCTTGAGGCTTGAGCAGTTGAGGCAGACAATTGCTGAAGAAGTCAAGAAGACTGAGAAGAACCTGCCCCTCATTAGAAAGCTGATGCAGACCACATTTGCCCTGCGCCGACAGACCATAGTGAAGTCCAGCCCACCAGTGAACGAGCTCATGGACCTCTGGCCTGCTCTCAAAATGGAGTCTGAGGTAATATAGATCAGCTCTCTCTTTCCTGTGTTAACATTTGGCACATTCTGTGTGTTTTAAAGTGAAACTTGTGATTCTTAAGCCTGGTTTATATACTCTAGCGGCGCATCTGCATGTGTGTTCTGTGCGTCCCCGCGAGCTAGTCATCAGCGACCGATTCCGCAAAGCATGTAATGACATGGTTGACCATAAATCCCGCCGTCATGCTCTGAAGCCCAAACCAAACAAAGTAAGAGATCCACCAAGTTGAAGTGACTAATTGATGTTGATATACTATATTGTCCTGCTGTTTTTAAATATAGGTGTATGCAGAGTTTCAGCTGATTACCAACCAGAACCTGCCCAACACATTCTACGCTGAGCTTGACCGCCATCTTCCTCGACTGATGACGTTATTCAGACAGAAGGCGTCCAAAACTGGGAACACAGCAGATGCTTTGGCTCACATTTTAAAAATCCACGATGAACAGGTGAATAGATTATTATAGATGTCATAGGTCGAACCTCTGTAACATTGAACAGGTTCAATGATTCAAATGAGCTTTTGAATTTTACAATTAGTCCACCATTGTGTTTACCATTTTTCTGATTGCATTAAAGATGTGAACATGTTATTTGTGGACATATCTGATTGGACTGTTTAAAATCTGCTTTGTTCAGTAAACATTTCCATATAATACAATTCTTTTTTTCCTCTTAATCTTACATCTTAATAGGAAATCCATGACGTCCACACCAGGCGTACCACTGTTCTCCATGCCCTGCCTGTGTATCTGCATGAGGAAGTCTCTGGATTTTTCAAAACCTGCACAGTGAGTCCGAGTGAAAATAATTTACAGTACAACTGTATATTAAGTGAACAGTTCATCAAAATGCTAAGTATCAGTCTTCCTTCCTTCCAGGTCTCCCTTGTGAAAGAGATATTTGATCTCGACGGGACTAACCTGGTTAAATAAAAATAACCTTCTCACCAAAAAAAAATTTCTAACTAAAATATGAACAACTTACAAACACAACTCCATATACTTAGCTTTGTGCTGCACTTTGTAGAAACCATGGATTTATTTGTGATTATTATGTCTCTTTCATTCCTTCAGGACACGCCTGATGAGCCAGAGCTTCAGGGTGTTGCAGTGGCCCTCCTTACTGTCATCAGTGACCATGACACAAGTCCAGTTCACTACCAGCCTGTCACAATCTCTGTTGTCATTGAAAGTCACATCATGATCAGCCTCCCCAGATTTGGTGATTCCTTCCTGGTAATGTTTGGACTAATCTATGCACTACACCTCAGCTACCCCAAGGGACTTACCAACACTTTTGAATTCATTCAGAAGATTTTACTAGGTCTAGAAGCTGGTAAACTGTCGCCCAGGTTGCAGACTCTCAAGAATGACTTGATGATGCATTAATATATATATTTTTTTGATTTTTAAATGAATTTTCTCCCCGTCCCAATTAGCCGTTGTGCCAATTCCCCCCCCCCCCCCCCCTCCCCTACCTGGTGCTGTATGCATGTTCTCCTACGAGTCGGTATAAGGGCGTCCCGAGTCGATTGCACGCTTCCCCCGAGACGTGCACCGACAGCCAGTAACGTCTTTTCACTTGGCAGCGAGGGCTCTCATTGGTGAAGTGTAACGCGTGGGAGGGCACGCTATCTCCACCAAGTCCTGCCCCGCTTAGCAAGCGCCGAGACCTGACCTGTAGGCGTCGCTGTCCACAATGCCAGATTCCCACCCGCCAGCTTCCCCACCCCCTAATACTGCCAAATTGTATTAGTGTGAACGGCCAGCCGAGCCGCGAATCCAGTGTCTCCACCTGACCGCTCTTGCATTAAACTTTTGAAGGTATTATTTTGACATGACAAGGAAATTAATACCTCACCCCACATCCTTCTTTCAGATGAGTTTCTATTCCTTACTGTCATCAGTGACCATGACACAAGTCATATCATGATCAGCCTCCCCAGATTTGGTGATTCCTTCCTGTAATGTTTGGACTAATCTATGCACTACCCCAAAGCACTTACCAACACCTCAAAAGTGTGTCTATAGAAACTCATCTGAAATGTCTTGTCATGTCAAAATAATACCTTCAAAAGTTGCTGTACTACTTTGCAGATGTTCAGCCAATAGGTCCAAACTACTCAATGTACCTTGTTCTTTTTTTTATGTAATATGTTTACATTTGAGAGTTTTACAGTTCGAATTTCCTTAACCGTCTATACCATTATTGTAATTTCATCCAAGTAAGTTTTAGAGTTGAAAGAGTTTATCAGAATCTCAAAGGCAACATCCAAGTCCCAAACGTTTGTTTCTCGAGGAACAATAGGAGGCAATGGGCATAAATGCCACTCTGCTCTGACTGCTTCCATTGCTTGTAGGCAGTGGTAGAGTTAGTGTTCTCAGTACAGAGTACAAGGCGATATACCAGGAGTCATAAACACAACACAGAAAGCGTCATTATTAACATATAGAGAAAATGAACGTATACAGAATATGAACTGGTCAATTACACAACAAGTGAATAAAGACACAATAATTGATTAATAAAATAACTATTCACCATTAGCTGGACTCAGTTCCGTTTCACTTTAATGAATCGCTTGGGAGTCAGCAGCAGCAGACCATCGATCTTGTATGCTGAGAGTGGGACTGTATCGTTGAGACCTTGTAGGCAGTAGTATAGTTAGTGAACTGTATAGTGTTCTCAGTACAGAGTACTGTGTTCTCAGTACAGAGTACTGTAGTGTTCTATAGTTATCATTCTGAAAACATAGCCTGCTCTAAATGACGGATGGTGCCTCTGACATTCTGACTAACTCTTTCAATGAAAACACCATCTTGTTCCATGATATAGAACATCATGGAGCAAGTACAGCTGCATTTCCATACCTATATGTAGGTATGTGCACTATTAACAGTATTGCCTGCTGTATAGCGTGTAATGTGGATTGGTATTTTGGTTCCACATTGGCAGGACCCAATATACAGCACAAAGTTTGTGAATTTTACATGTGCCAAGCGGATTGACAATTTTCAGATAATCTATACATTTTATTCTGTACTGTACATAGATACACTGTGTTATCCCAACGGTCACAATAGTTGCAGTCAACATGTTTGCTCATTCTATGACCACACTATACAAATTTGAGTAATTCAGCCAGGATGTAAACAGCTCTGGTCATGTGCACTGCACATATTGAGACCCTTTATTATTTCAATATTTGCTGGAAATACATTGATACATCATTCAGTAACATTTTCAGAGCCTTATAACAAACATTATTACACTATTGTGACCAGTGGGATTAAATGTGTAATATACATTACATTTTATTCATGTTTATAACATGCATGTATTTATATATATATTTTCTATATATATTTTTTCAATTTTAACATTGCCATAATGTTGGAGAGGGCAACAGAATGTTTTTGTAAGTTAATAGATGTATAGATGTATACTCTGTGTTGTGAAGGATCAGATTAAACCGAATATGTATATTTATTTATATATATATATTTAATTGTATTTGTATATCGTTTGATATCCCCTGTATATTCCTTGTACAATATGCATTGAATATCCCCGTTTCTACTAAACAGCCCATAATAGTTTCATTCTACCATTGGACTAGAACCTGGCGCCAGGTTGCCATACCCCTAGGTTCAAGTTCAATCGTGCCGCCTAACATGTCGAGGCAGCCCCCGGTTCCGCGCAGTAATATGCCGGGCGAAATACGTGTGGTACTATTTGTTCATAGCGCATATATATATGACGCTCGTAAAGTAGAACTTTCCTTTTAGTCCAGTTCTTTACCCTCCAACAGAGTGACAGACGCAAAAGCCTCCCCACGAAGCACGTGCGGTGTAGTAGGGCCTACTTGGCCCAGAATAGGCATTGAGATATCGTGTAGATTAATAGTTGAATGGTCATAGTTTGGCACCATACCGTCGAGTTGGATGTATTCTATTAAGCTAATAATAGTCTATTTATGTATGGTGCATCGTTCGGTTCGAGTTCTACAGTTATCAGTACCCCCATCGTTCCTGACGTTATCTGGACGCTTATCCAGGCTGGTCAGACCCCTAGTGGTGATTGCATCCGAGGAGCTCCGGGCCAAGAGCGACTGGACCTGTATATTGGATTACTCTACCCGACGACGGCGAGCCTTCCACGGCTCTTGGATTATGCTTTATGTGCTTTGATTATTCCATGGATAAAGGCCAACACTGTCGAGTGTTGGAATTACCCCCCGGAGAGGACTACAGGTGAGGCGGCGCTCTACACGTGAGGTCGCACCACGTCTCTCCGTTGTGGACCGGCAGATACCGTTCCACAGAGGGTCCAGCTGTGTTCGTCTACGGCCCCAGGTTCTGTGGGCACTGGGTCTAAGACTTTGGATTCTCCCAAGACACCGTCGGCCAGATGGGATACCGCCAGCGACTTCTCTAACCCCCCCCTCCTACTGTCTTACAACCAGCGGGACCCCCCCCCCCCTAGTGTATCCAGCTATAATTATTTAAGTACTATCGCTATCGTTTCCTAAATATTCCAGGTTGTATACTTACTCCCTGCGCAACCAGAGATTGGACATTCAATGTTGATTTACCTACGAATACTCATTTGCCATAAAAGTGCATACTTAACATTTCAAATCATAAATGTAATTAAGTGAATATTGTGTACACCCTTTGCTGTATTAAATATTCGATTTGGTCCATTTGTGTTGGTTCGTTTCATCAGGTGGGAAAGTGTTCATCATACTTATATCTTGTACTGGGTGGCCAGAAGTTAAAGTACATGAGGTAGTGGTATTAAATATCATATCTAACAATACAGTCAGGGAATTGTACCCCTCAGCTACAATTGGTCCTTCGAGCCGGAGGGTAACTAGTGTAATATTAATATAGTGTTATTAATATCGAAATGGCCTATGATGAACACTCCACGAAACGATCCTCCTAACCTAGAACGCCCCCGGCGCAGACGACAGACAACTCAGTACTTAGAGGCTTACACTGTCAGTCAACTACCTAGCCTTCGACAAACGGTAAACGTAGTAAAAGTAGAAAGTAAAATTATGTCTGACCTTAACGACCAGGTTTCCCCGACCACAGAGGCCCTAGTAGGTCCTAATGTAACTGACCAAGCCCACGGTGGAGACCAGGAGGGAATTGACATGCCTTTACCCCCCGCCACTACTAAAGAAGTAGTCCCCGACACGCCCCGGGAGGAAGACAACCCTACAGAGAGAGAACTCTGCACGGAAGAAGAAGAGGAGAGCGCCGAGGAACTAGAGCTCCAGGACTCCCCAACGAGTACCCCCAGGAGCGGTTCACGCAAGAGCGGCTCACCTCCACTACCGCCTTCCCCCAGCGAAGCGGAGAGGATACTACAACAGGCGTTCCTCGTCAGCCTGACAGCCTCTACCGAACGCGATCGGCTCCAAGCACAGACGCTTAGCGAGCGCGAACGTCTCCAAGCCCAGGCGACCAGCGAGCGCGAACACCTCCAAGCACAGCAACGGAGTGAAGAACAGCGCACAAGTCTGGAGATGAGACGCTTCCAGATGGAAGAGAATATGGCAAGAGACCGCGCCGACGCCCAGCGCACCGCTGCCGGTGCCCAAAGAGACGCAGAGCGCGACAGACTACAAGCGCAACTAATAGAGCAGCTGATCAAAAGGACAACTCCCTCTCCCTCCGCCAGGGGCTCAAGGAACTCGTCGAGACAGCAGTCAAGAGCAGCGTCACCGCAACGAGCAAGCGACCCTGAACTTGACCAACAGACCGAGTCTAGACCCCCCGCAGACCCCCTTCCCATACCGGTCCAAGCGAGACCCAGCTACAAGGAAGGAGCGGCCTACACTGCGGAGAAGCTAAATAAACGATTACAAGATCTGGAAGATTTGATAGAAGAAGAGGGAGAAGAGGAGAACCAAGCCCGACGACAGCACAGTACTCCACCGGACCAGGAGGTCCCATACAGTCCAGGCTATACCCCCGCGGCGCTGCGCTACAGACCCCCGACTCTATTTACGGGTGAGCACGACGCACGACCAGCCCCGAGGAACAGTACCTGGACCAGCGGGCCATGGTACCCTGCCAGTACCGGCCCACAGCGAGGCGCAAGAGGGGACTCGCCCAGGAGGTCTCTCCCCCAACGCTCGCCGATGTATTCGCCATCCACGGCGTCATACAACGCCACGCCATCAATCCCAGACTTCGCCTATGAGAGTCGAGCACAGTACACGGAGCTCCGGATGTGCTTAGAGACAATGCTGGCGGATGTCATTGATGAACGCCACAAGTACGCAATATTATTGAAGCACCTGAAAGTACAGCGAGCACACAATATAGCGCTAGCCTATGCTACCTCCTCGACCCCATACACAGCGGCCCTTGCAGCGCTGGATCAAAGATATGGACGTATATGGGATTACGTAATCCAGGAGATAAGGCATATTGACCGCCTACCCCCAGCCACAGACAATCGCTCACTAGATGACCTGTCAATCAAAGTGCAGTCCCTGTGGGGATGCTGGGAGCTCAACGGGAGAAGGGCAGGCATGAGCTGTACGCCAACTCTAACGTTGAGAGGATTTTGGAGAAGCTGCCACCCGCAAGATAGGAGCGCTTTCGGCGGCAGAGGGACTACCGAGATCCCGACGGCCCCGAGCCATCCCTCCTTGATCTGGCCGACTTCCTGGCGAGAGAGGTCAGCAGCTTACGACTGGACACCTTCGGGCGGAGCACGCCAAGCTCCAGAGAGGGACCCAGGAGAATAAATGATGGAAGAAGATCGGTGACTGTCATGCACCAATCAGAGTCAGTACCGAGCAGTAAGAGTCACAGCACCCCCTCGAGGAAGGAGAAGTGGAAGATAGCGTGTCCCTACTGTGAGAAAGAACACTGGCTGTCACAATGTGACACATTCACAAAGATGAATGCAGAAGAAGTGAGCCAATGGATAAAGTCCAACCGGCGCTGTTATCGATGTGCGCGGCCCCACATGGCAGCCGAATGCCGCCTAAAGAAAAGGTGCAGCCGGTGCGATGGAGCCCATCTAGATATACTACACGATAGTAACGGAAGACGGCCTACACCTGCACCACGGAGCGGCACCAAGGCAAGTGTCATGTACATTGACCCCGCCAGCAGCAACGGAGCTCAAGTGCTCTTAAAGGTAGTCCGTGTGACATTGAGCTACCAGGATAAAGTCATGGACACTTACGCCGTCCTTGATGACGGGTCAGAGAAGACCCTTCTGCTCGCCTGCGCTGCGACTCAACTGGGACTGCGGGGGAGCAAGAACGAAATGACGATTCGGACAATAAGAAGAGATTTGAAGACGATAAAGGGCGAGAATGTCTCCTTCACTATCGCAGCCAACGGGCAGCCAGAGCGACGGTACAAGATCACAAATGCTTTCACCAGCCAAGAAATAGGACTCTCGCAGTACACCTACCCTGTCACCAAGTTGATGGATAAATATGTGCACCTGCGCCAATTACCTATCCCGCTCATAAACGGCGCTACCCCGACCCTGTTGATAGGCTCCGACCATGCAGAACTCATAGTCCCGATTGACCGGGTCCACACCGGTCCCCGAGGCTGTCCTGCAGCCGTCGAGACCCGCTTAGGATGGACATTACAAGGCCCCCTCGCTAAATCTCTCAACCGAACCGCAGCCACTAGCTGCTTCCACTCCCGAACGACAGAAGAAGACACCACTCTCCTGCAGCATGTCGAGAGGCTATGGACCCTAGAGACAATGCCCTTTAAGAACGAAAAGAAAGACATTCGCTCTAAAGAAGACATTTACGCCATCCACCTACTCGAGCAGGGGACAAAGAGAGTCACAGTCGGCGGAGTGATGAGATACGCAACTCCACTCCTGAGGAGAGAGGGAATGCCCCCTTTTCACGCAAAGAAAGACGCCACGGAGCGCTATCTACTGAACACAGAGCGGCGCCTAGCCAAAGACCCCGTTCAACAGAGTGTGTACCGAGCTGAGATTGAGAAGCTAATCACAGCGGGACACGTAACAAAGATTGACATTAAAGAGGCCGATCAGACGACCGAATCATGGTACGTGCCGCATCACAAGGTCCATCACAATGGCAAGGATCGCATTGTGTTTAACTGCAGCTACCAGATCGGATCCCAAAATCTGAATAAAGAGCTTTTGCCCGGCCCCACACTCGGCCCCTCCCTACTAGGCGTGCTACTGCGCTTCCGCCAGGACAAGGTGGCTATAAGCGGGGATATCAAAGGGATGTTCTTGCAAGTGAGACTAGTAGAGGAGGACAAGCCTCTGCTACGGTTCCTATGGAGAGAGAAGATCGGAGATGAGAACCCATCCATCTACCAGTGGGAAGTACTCCCCTTCGGAACCACATGCAGCCCGTGCTGTGCTACATTTGCACTACAGAAACACGTCACAGAGGACCCAGCAGCAGGTGAAGAGGTCCAACACAGTGTGAAGAACAGTTTCTACGTAGACAACTGTCTACAAAGCGTCTCGACTCAAGAAGAAGCCGAGGCTCTCCTAATCAAGTTACGCGCCTCCCTAATCAAAGGAGGCTTTGATCTCAGGCAGTGGGCCAGCAGTGACCCGCACGTATTGCGCAGCCTCTCCTCCGCAGACAAGGCTGCCAGCAGCGAGACCTGGATGGCGACAATCCCAGGAGAAGCCCAAGAAATGACACTAGGATTAGTCTGGCGCTTCAAAACAGACTCGCTCCACTATAGACACAAACCCTTGGCTCCAGAGCAAGGAAGGTCGGCGGCGATACCGACCACCAGACGGAGTGTGTACAGAACACTCGCCAGACAATATGACCCGCTGGGATGTATTCTACCTTACACCACCAGGGCAAAGATGATTGTACGAGCACTATGGGACAAGGACCAGGGCTGGGACGACCCAATACCCGCACACCTTGCCTCAACATGGAGAGAGTGGGAGACGGAACTCCGCTCACTCCCAGGTGTTAATATACGCCGCAGCTACTTCCCATCCACGGTGAGGCCAGAGACATGCGAGATTGAGCTACACGTCTTCAGCGATGCCTCCGAAGTAGCCTACGGATCGGTTGCTTATTTGCGTGCCCAAGAGATGGGAGGAGAGATACACACTGCTTTCATAATGGCCCGCTCAAGGATAGCCCCACGTAAGCAACAATCTATCCCACGTCTAGAGCTCTGCGCAGCCCTCGCAGGAGCGCATCTAGCCACGTTAATCCAACGTGAACTCACCATTCCGGTGCATAGAACAATCTTGTGGTCAGATTCCACGACAGTACTCACATGGATTAAGTCTGATTCATGCAGATACAAAGTCTTCGTGGGAGTCAGAGTCACCGAGATTCAGGAACTAACAGAAGAAGCGAGCTGGAGATATGTGGATACCAAACACAACCCAGCTGACGTCATCACCCGGGGAATGTCCCTGGATGACCTAACCCGTCACAACATCTACAGTGACGGACCAGCATTCCTCCAGCTCCCGGAAGGAGATTGGCCTACGCCCACCCCGAGGGAAGCAAGTAGAGAGGAGGCTGAGAACAAGAAGCCTATGTTCTGTGGACTGAGCACTGTCGCCTCCACAGACCCGAACATAGATGACTGCATTACCCTAGAGAGTGCGCAACAAAGGACATTCCTGCGGCACCACCCAGAGATTCAGTCCACCACTGACATGTCAGCAGCTGACTACGAAGAAGCAGAACTTCTTCTACTACAACGAGCCCAGAGAGACTCGTTCCCCGATTAGCTAGACTGTCTGCAGGGAGGAAACCCCGTCCCATCAGACAGCAGACTGATTCACCTGGCACCAGAGAGTGACGCACATAATCTCATCAGAGTGGGTGGTCGCCTGCGGAGAGCCCCCGATCTACCAGATGACATTAAGCACCCGATCGTCTTGAACAGCCGACACAAGGTCACAGAGCTGATCATAAAGAAATACGACGAGGATGTGCACCACGCCGGAGCAGAGAGAGTCTTCGCGGAGATCAGACGTCGTTATTGGATATTACAAGGGAGAGAAGCAGTACGGCGCTTCCAGCGAACCTGTCTAGACTGCCGTAAGTGGCGCGCGCAGCCCAGCATACCACGGATGGCTGACCTACCCCCCTGTCGCCTCCGAATCGGCGACAAGCCATTCCACTCCACAGGCATGGACTGTTTTGGCCCGTTGTATATAAAGAGAGGAAGAGGCACAGAGAAGCGGTGGGGTATTGTATTCAAATGCATGACCACCAGAGCGATACATATCGAGCTCCTTCCGACCATGAGCACAGACTCATTCCTTATGGCCTTCCGGAGATTCATATCACGGAAAGGACAACCGTCTACATTGTTGTCTGATCACGGGACCAACTTCAAAGGCGGAGAAAGAGAGCTGAGAGAGAGCTTCCAAGCTATGGGCCCAGAACTTAAGACCCACCTCGCTCCAGCCCAGGTTGACTTCCAGTTTAATCCCCCGAACGCACCCCACTTCGGTGGAACCTGGGAACGAGAAGTACGTTCTATAAAGACAGCCCTGTATGCCGTACTCGGAGCCCAGACTGTGGCAGAGGAAGTCCTAATGACAGTCCTCACGGAGATCGAGGGAGTATTGAACTCCAAACCCCTCGGTTACGTCTCCAGTGATGTAGCAGATGTCGACCCAGTCACCCCCAACACACTCCTAATGGGGCGGCTGGACCCCGCGCTACCCCAGACAATGTACAGGCCCGAAGAAGCGAACGGCCGAAGAATGTGGAGGTACAGCCAAGTACTAGCTGACAAGTTTTGGAGCAGCTTCCTACTTCACTACCTACCGTCTCTACAGACACGCCAGAAGTGGGTAAAAGAGAGAGACAATTTGACAGAAGGAACAGTCGTCATGATAGTTGACCAGTCACTCCCCAGAGCTATGTGGCCGGCTGGCCGCGTAAGCAAAGTGATCACCGGTGCCGATGGCAAGGTCCGAGCAGCTGAAGTACTCGTCCAAGGGCGCACCTACACACGGCCCGTGGCGAGGCTCATAGAACTGCCCCGACTCCCAGATACTATCGATGATGACCATGACCCTATGACTTTGTGAGTTGACTGACCTTACAGCGGACCTTGAGTGGAAGACAGTGCGGTTAATCTGTCTCTGCTTAGCTAATTAGGTGGGACTAATTAGGGGGCGGCTGTTGTGAAGGATCAGATTAAACCGAATATGTATATTTATTTATATATATATATTTAATTGTATTTGTATATCGTTTGATATCCCCTGTATATTCCTTGTACAATATGCATTGAATATCCCTGTTTCTACTAAACAGCCCATAATAGTTTCATTCTACCATTGGACTAGAACCTGGCGCCAGGTTGCCATACCCCTAGGTTCAAGTTCAATCGTGCCGCCTAACATGTCGAGGCAGCCCCCGGTTCCGCGCAGTAATATGCCGGGCGAAATACGTGTGGTACTATTTGTTCATAGCGCATATATATATGACGCTCGTAAAGTAGAACTTTCCTTTTAGTCCAGTTCTTTACCCTCCAACAGAGTGACAGATGCAAAAGCCTCCCCACGAAGCACGTGCGGTGTAGTAGGGCCTACTTGGCCCAGAATAGGCATTGAGATATCGTGTAGATTAATAGTTGAATGGTCATAGTTTGGCACCATACCGTCGAGTTGGACGTATTCTATTAAGCTAATAATAGTCTATTTATGTATGGTGCATCGTTCGGTTCGAGTTCTACAGTTATCAGTACCCCCATCGTTCCTGACGTTATCTGGACGCTTATCCAGGCTGGTCAGACCCCTAGTGGTGATTGCATCCGAGGAGCTCCGGGCCAAGAGCGACTGGACCTGTATATTGGATTACTCTACCCGACGACGGCGAGCCTTCCACGGCTCTTGGATTATGCTTTATGTGCTTTGATTATTCCATGGATAAAGGCCAACACTGTCGAGTGTTGGAATTACCCCCCGGAGAGGACTACAGGTGAGGCGGCGCTCTACACGTGAGGTCGCACCACGTCTCTCCGTTGTGGACCGGCAGATACCGTTCCACAGAGGGTCCAGCTGTGTTCGTCTACGGCCCCAGGTTCTGTGGGCACTGGGTCTAAGACTTTGGATTCTCCCAAGACACCGTCGGCCAGATGGGATACCGCCAGCGACTTCTCTAACCCCCCCCTCCTACTGTCTTACAACCAGCGGGACCCCCCCCCCCCTAGTGTATCCAGCTATAATTATTTAAGTACTATCGCTATCGTTTCCTAAATATTCCAGGTTGTATACTTACTCCCTGCGCAACCAGAGATTGGACATTCAATGTTGATTTACCTACAAATACTCATTTGCCATAAAAGTGCATACTTAACATTTCAAATCATAAATGTAATTAAGTGAATATTGTGTACACCCTTTGCTGTATTAAATATTCGATTTGGTCCATTTGTGTTGGTTCGTTTCATCAGGTGGGAAAGTGTTCATCATACTTATATCTTGTACTGGGTGGCCAGAAGTTAAAGTACATGAGGTAGTGGTATTAAATATCATATCTAACAATACAGTCAGGGAATTGTACCCCTCAGCTACACTCTGAATAGAAATAAATAGGAGTTTGAAGTTGATATAATGTGCTTGTGTAGTTATTTTTCTGTTAACTTATTCACATGGATTTTAAAACTGAACCTTAAGTTATAGTAACTGCAAATATTTGAGTTGATTAATTTAAAAGAAATGAGGCATAAGAATGACTCAATTTATTTGAGTTCTGTTAACTTAATCACATGGATTTAAGGTTGAACCTTAAGTAACTGAATATATTTGAGTTGCCTCCACTAGAGAACTTTAAGTCACAGTAACTGAACATATTTGAATTGCCTTAACTGAGAACTGTAAGTCACAGTAACTGAATATATTTGAGTTGCCTCCACTTGAGAACCTTAAGTCACAGCAACTGAACATATTTGAGTTGCCTTAACTGAGAATTGTAAGTCTTAGCCAACTGAAAACATTTGAGTTTATCAACTTAAAAAATTTGAGGCAGGGGGTTGACAAAAAAATTTTAAGTTCTGGAAACTTATTGGGTTTTACAGTGCAGCTAAACACTTCTCCCGGAGTTTTCAGCTAGGCTAGTCATCCATATCTGCTTCTATTCGTTTGTGCTAAGCTAGGCTGGACACACATAGAGGACATTGGTATCTACATTATTGTCTAACTCTGGAGAAGACGGTAAGCGCCTTTCCCATAATGTTGGTGTGTTCCTTTTAGAAACGTTCTTCTATTATATCATCCTCCCCACACTCTTCTATCTTTTTTATTTTGTAACAGAAAATGCTAGAAAAGAAGGAGAAAACTTGTAAAGTTACATAGTTGCAGGTTTAATATAATTGACAGCGTACAGCCAAAGCGTAGTGCGATGGTAGGTGTCTGATCTAATTGCATCATCAGTCAGTTCTGATGTATCCTCCTGTTTCACTCACTGGTGTGAAGCTGAGCAGGCTTTAATGTGTCATTCCCAATCACTGATTGCTACGCAGGGTCGATAGCTGCTGCCCCTGGCTAGCTCCTGAAGAGGCTTTATGAGTGCAAGTGAATAAAAAAAAACAGGCCTTTTGTTGCATATCATCAGTGATAGCCACTATTGATTTATCAATTTGATTCCCCCCTCTCTACATTGTTGGACATACTCTGAGTCTGCACTCTCGATAATGAGGTGTGAGGCCGCCGTCTTGAGAGGCAGCCACTGTGCCAAGTCACTCCCGACATGGCGGCCTCTCTATAGGATTCCTGTTGTTAGATTCTGATCAATCTGGCCAGTATCACGTCTTCTTGTGTTATCCTCTCTCCATCCAATTCCTCTGCGTTGTGTAATTTTAATGGTCCTGACGTCTCATATACTGGCTGAATACAATCCTTATCTCTCCCCATTAGTGCAATCCGCAAACCATAATAATTATCCACCTTCATAAGAATTCGACACTTTGACAACGTACTACCTTACAAGGAAAAGCGTTGTTTATTGATATAAACAGAAGCCTCAGCTCAGATGTTAACAGATTGTATTGTCCTTGAAAAGTCTATTCTAATGATCTTTCGGTGTGTTCAGTCTATCGTCCTTTTGCTATTCAGTCCAATGGTGGTCAGGCCTGGTCTTTAGCCTAAACCCTCCTCGCGTTAGCCGAAGCTAATGATGATGTGTCATTCTTCCTCCCCCCCCCTCTCTATGAGAGGAGAGAGTCTCTCGGTCTCTTCCCTCCTGTGGGATTTATTTCTTTGATCTGCCTTACACCCGGAAACACTGTTCGACTTATAGATCTTCGTCGTAGCAACGACGGCCCCCCGCCCCTCTCCTGGTTGTCATGCGATGCTGTCAAGACAACTGCTAATAACCTTTCACACATTTCAAAACGTTTCCACTGTCAAAACCTCCATCGCGCTCTGCCTCTGTGCCCTGTGCTGCTCCGTTATCTTTGTTGTGTCTTAGATCGGAATTCAAAACAAACACCCTGCTAATGCGGCCTGTGCCTGTGAAACCGCTGGTTCACCACCGTCAATATCATCCCGTGATGATAATGATATTACCCTCTTAATATAGCGTCTCTTTATATCAGTTTATAAACCAAATATACATTGAAAAAACCACCATTTTCTCTCACTGTGGAGTTTACAATGTTGCGTGGTCCAGAAAGCGGGTCTTCTTTCTAGTCAGCTTATTTGCCCTGCACACTTTTTATTACGAGTTGCTGAACTTGGCAAAGATTTATTTTAGTGCTGTCAGGCAATTAAAAAAATTTATTTAATTAATTACAGGATTTGTAATTAATTAATTGAATTAATCGCATTTTAATCGCATAACCATTTTAGGCCTGATATTCTATATTCTATAATCATATTTCAAATGGCATGTGTCCGGATGGCAGAATTCAGTACTGTATCTACAAAACATTCTGTTTAATGAAACAAACAAACTCAACAAAACAATGCAGGGTGGAAACACAAACATCATTACCCAGCATGAAAGAGTGGAGTCGAGCCTCATCAGGAATCACTGATATGTTCAAACAGTTGCATGCCTTCCTTCAGGAGAAAAATATGGATTTCAGAACCATTAAGCGCCAGGTAAATGTTCAAAAGTTATTTCCCTGAACTCAGCGAGGCTACCTCTGGATAAAGAACCCCTTTACAGAGAACATTGAGATAAAGCTTCCTGACACAGCTTCCCAAACCCTTGGAAGAACTCATTGAAATCTCATCTGATACCACCTGGAGAGCTCGTTTCAGTGAAGTGCCCCAGGAAACATTTTGATCTGAGCGTGGTGCTGAGTACCTCATGATGCAGCAGTTAAGGTGTTGATACCATTCAACACCACATATCTGTGTGAAGCTGGCTTTGCATCCATGACAGCTCTGAAAACAAAATATAGGGCCAAGTTGAGCCTTGAGGATGACATGTGTGTTGCCTTGTCAAAGATCTCCCCAATTATTATTAGCCAGCAGCAGCAGCAGCAGCAGACCTCGCATTGAGCTAGAAATGTCCACTGAGTGAACGAGTGCTTATTTTCTGTATTTATTTATATTTTTTGAGAAATGGTAACTTGGTGATCCTTTTTTGTATTTTTTTAAATAATCATTTTCTGTTTTTTATAAATGGTCAAACTCATCCAAATATGCTATTTGATTTACTACTACAAGCAGTGTAATGTCAACAGTACTAAGCACTTAAATAAACGTTATTTTGAAAGCAAGCACTTTTGTCATCATTGTAGAGAAAAAGACAGGAGGGGAAAAGTCTTTATTGTATGTATAGGGGGCCCTTTAATATTTTATTGGACACAGGGGAGCCTTGGCAGCATAAAGGTTGAGAACCCGTCTAGCCTACACATTCACTCTGCGGAGAGGGCGATCGGCTGTCCCCTGCCCTCCCTCAAGTCCCTGCACGACTCCAGGGCGCTGAAGAGAGCAAGGAAGATCATGGCCGACCCCGGCCATGGCCTCTTCACCCTGCTCCCCTCTGGGAGAAGCTTACGGATACGAAGGCTGTGAAAGCCCGACACAGACTAAGCTTTTTCCCCTCAGCCGCCAGGCTGATCAATGACTCAGTCCCCCCTTTCCCCCCTCCCCCAAGTGACACTGGCACAATGGGCCTCATTCAACAATACTCTCTTATTATTTTTCTTATATTCTTGCTTACCTGTCTGTTAAGAGAACAATAAGAAAAGCCACCGCCACATTCATCAAGCCGTTCATCTCAAAATCTGTTCTTACCCAGGTCTGTTGCATGCTGAATCCCACTCATTCTTAAATTCAAATGCACGTTCGCGCTGAAAACATTTGCATACAGACACGCCCGCCATCTTCTTATAAGACGAATGAGGCGTGTGTAAAACAGCCGAGTTTCGGCATCTGATAGCTGTCTGATCCATTCAACAGGAAGCGATTTGCGACTGATCTCAAAATGACACACACACACAAACACACACGCACACGTCTCACGACTCGCGACTAGTGCATGTGTGTGTGTGTTCCTGTGGGTCGCTGATCGCATGTGTGTGTGTGTTAATCTGATGACAAATAAAGAATACTTGTACTTATATGCATACTGTATAGTGTGAAATAAATCGTTCCAGCAAAGTAGGGTTTGACTGCGCGCTTGTCAAGAACCAATCGCGCAGTAGGTTGGGAAATACTGGACCTGTCATCTCTCTGAAAGGTCCCTGTGGCTAAAATCCCGAATGCGCTCAGAACTTGTAGGAGCAGAGAAGAGAAGAGAGGAGAGGAGAGGAGAGGAGATGTTGTAAATATGCGTTCTATGACTATGCGTACGCCTGGGCAGCCAGCATCTAACTGTTCTAACAGCAATATATAATCCATTTCAGAAGAACGCACGCAATAAGTTATAATAATAATAATAATAATAATAATAATAATAATAATAATAATAATAATAATAATAATAATAATAATAATAATAATAATAATAATAATAATAATAATAATAATAATAATAATAATAATAATAATAATAATTATTATTATTATTGAAAAGTTCTGGGTTTATAAAGTCGTATTTGGGGGTATTTGGGGGCAATTGACCAATGGTTTGCTTTCAACCCATGAACTCCTTCCTCTCTCACCTTTTTATATATATTTTTTTATTGTATCTACTAAAACTGTATTGTATTGTATTGTTTGTTTTGTAAAGTGTCTTTGAGCATTAGGAAAAGCGCTATATAAATCTGATGTATTATTATTAGGAATGGTAGGCTTTTTTAAATGTTTCTCATCTGGGTAAGAGTTTCTTATCTGGGTAAGAGTGCTCTCGACCACTGTTAGAATTTGGTCTTGCCTGAGAGAAAAGCAACAATAAGAAAACATTGCTGAATCCCAGGTAAAAACAAAATAAGAGGAAATCTGTTCTTATATCGCTTCATGAATGAGGCCCAATGACACTGGCAATATGCTGCACTGGTCTAACTGGAACTCTGCACTTTACACTTCATATATATATTTATTTAAATTATGAATCCTCCACTGCACTGTTTTTGTCCTGTGTCTGTTGTTATTGTGAACAAAAAGTTGCATACTGTAATGCCGCAACATTTATCTATGTGTTTACACAAATGGCTAAATAAAGAAATCTGAATCTGAATCTGAACACATGGCTTGAAGATGCACCTGTGATGTAACATGCTCCTTCTTGATTAAGTCGATAAGCTGTGCTCAAACGCCAGTGAGAGTTACAATTATTCTTGACAGTGAGGGGAATGTGGTGGAACCAGTGTTCATTTAGTCAACAAAAATGATGACTAATTAATGGTCGTCAAACGAAGCTGACCAGACTGTCGAGCATATCCTGACCATCAGTGTGGGTGCGCGGCGCGCCTCTCAGGGAGGAGTCAGACTGTTGGAGGATACTGTGATCGCAGACGTTATTGTAGCCTGTAGCCTGTAGGCCTTGTGTATGTATGTATGTGACAAATAAACCTCTTGAATCCTGTCATATATTCAATCAGTTTCAGTAACTACAGAACACATAATACTAGACAACTCACTTGTTGAGGTCCGGCCGTCTGGACGGTCTGGGCTTCCACAGCACATTCCATGATAAAAAAAAAGTATCCATTTAGTTAGATAGATGATAGATCATCATCCAACACTGTCTACAGCAGGGGTGGGCAACTTTGTATATGGTGAGGGCCACAAAATGTCCACAATCAATCTGGGGGGCCGCATTGTTTATCGGCAGTCCCGCCAGTAGTACCCCATCACTCAAATAGCCCATAATAGTCACAGATGTGATAAATAAGGTATATAAACAATTATAATTTGTTGTAACTTTGTTTTTATTCCATTTCAAATGCATTTAGTAATGCAATTTCAACTTTATGAATTTATAAACAGCTGAATTTAAAAGTATTGCTGTAACCCCAAATATATACAAAAATGATCAATTATCTTTGTATATCTTCTAATAAAATAAATGTATGAACTTAAAGCCCACTGCTCAACAAACACAAAGCAGCATTCCTGCTGCATTTCACTACAACAGTAAATCAAAAGTGCAATAATAAATGATTTTGTTAAATGTATAAACTTTTATCCTGCTACTAAACAAAACATTATAACACTGAAATGCATGTTATGGATATGAAGCACTCAGGAATGTTTTGTTTAGTAGCAGGATACAAGTTTATACATTTAACAAAATCATTTATTATTGCACTTTTGATTTACTGTTGTAGTGAAATGCAGCAGGAATGCTGCTTTGTGTTTGTGTTATTAGTGTTATCTGAACACTACAAAAGTAAACAAGTAAAGTGCAAGTAAAGTAAAGTGCAATACTACATGCCTCCTGACCCTTAATCAAACTGGCATGACATTCACCCTCGCCCCACAGTGGGTCAATAATGGTTATAATAATAATAATAATAATGGTCCCCTCTCTACACCTCTCCATCATCCCCCCCCCCTCTCTACACCTCTTCATCATCTCTCCCCCCCCTCTCTACACCTCTTCATCATCTCCTCCCCCCCCTGTCTTTAATGAGACACTTGTGGTCTCTCCATTTGGCGCACAATAGCAGGAATGTCAACTTCAATGTTTGTGCATGCAATCTGTATCAGATGAAATAATGTTTCATCCGACAGCCTGTTTCTCTCCTTTGACTTGATGTGCTTCATGTTTGAGAAATTGCTCTCACGTATGTATGTGCTCCCAAACATACTGGCCATAGAGAGGGCAAAGTCCCTGAGGAGTGGGAAGCGGGGCTCAGGTAGCAGTTTCCAAAACGAAATTCCCCTCTCATTTCTCTTTGCTTGAAAAAAAGGATCTGACTGTAGCTCGCACAGTTCAAGCTGCAACGGTGGGGGCTGCTCTGACACCGTAGCGGTGAGGGGGCCGGCAAACAGCGCTATCCGTGACTGCATGCCGTTGAAATCTTCAAACCGATCATTGAATTGCATTTGCAGTGTTTCAATGTCGCTCCTGTACTTTCCGACGGCTCAGCCATCGGATTTCTGTGTGTAGCTGCAAGTCGCCATAATCAGTGTCCATCTCTTCCAAAAAGGAGACAAACTTTCTATATTTGTATTTGTATTTATTGGTTTAAAATACAGAGACAGTGCATATTAAGGAACATTTGACTGTAAATATGCCAGTTTAGCCAAGTTGGCTAATTTTCAACTGTAGTCTCTGGGGCAGGTGACACGAGCACAACAATAATTAAAACATAGTACAATAATTAAAACACAGTAGGAATCAATATAGGTTACAATACACTAAAATACATACAAATAAATACATTAAAATACAACCCCTCAGTTAAAAAACATAGTACAATAATTAAAACACAGTAGGAATCAGTATAGGTTACAATACACTAAAATACATACATTAAAATACAACCCCTCAGTTAAAATGGTCGCACACTTGACCATCTCTCAACCATGATTTTAAGTGGTTTAGTGACCTGTTGCCTCCACGAATTAGATTGGTAACCTTGGTAACCAAATCCATAACATGGCTGTATTCAAGCTTCTTGGCACAGAGAGCCTCCTATATCAGATAAAAAAAAGAAAAACGATTTAACGACTCTCGCATATAATTTGACTACACTCGACTCGCATTGGTCATTATAGTGACGCACAATAGATGGAAATTATGTTAGCGAACTTACCTGATGTATAATGCAGTGCAGCATTGGACACTCAACGCCACTCTGCCTTAGAAGCCCGGCGAATCCATCGGTAACAACAGCCGACAGTTTATCAAAACCCCCATATTGCTGCACGGCACTTTCAACAGCGTTGAATATGTGCACACTAGGGCTGACCCCTATTAGTCAAATAGTCGACTAATCGATCGAAAGGAGTCATAGTTGACTGCCAACTCTTCTTAGTCGAATACAATACAAAAAAATTAAAAAATTAAATTTTTTTTTTTTTTTTTTTTTTTTTTTTAATATTGGCCTGGGGCCGCATGGAACGTCGGTGAGGGCCGCATGCGGCCCGCGGGCCGCCAGTTGCCCCTCCCTGGTCTACAGTATCCTATCCTGTGTTCTGATACGACCGCAGGCGCCGGCACGGTCACCGGGCGTTGTAATACTAATAATAGTCTCCACCGGAGCAGCACCAGCAGCAGGTGTAATTGTAACGACGTCGCCTGTGTTCCCGCCTCCTGCTGCTCTGTCAGCTTCACTGTCTTCGTGAAACCAAAATTGGTTAGGCTTACTTGTTTTCGTTTAGACATTATGCATTCCTGAGTGACCTTATTTACTGGCTGTCAAAACGATCACTGTGTCAACAAGTCACAGCACAGGTTACAAAGTGGGTCAAGTTTGATTTGTGCCGTGCGTGCGTGCAGGTTGCAGCGCCGTCGCGCTCCGAATGGTAATTGCAAGAATAGCATGCATGTTGCCATATTACGTGTGAATTAGTGCGCAAATCATTAATCATACATCCAAAATAGCATACGTTTATCATTATACACGATGATGATACTGAAAATTACAGAAAAATGAGAAATGCATGGCAAAAGTAGCATTTATTTTCAGTAATTTAGAGACCCCCAGGGGAGCTTTAGAGACCCCCAAGGGAGCTGATGTCTGATCTAGTGGAGCTATAGCGGACCCAGCTCCCACCGTGGATCGCACCCTGCTGACCATCTGCCCCCTATACAGACCACCCTCGGAAGCCAGCCTCTTTGACATGGGACCAGAGATAAAGCCATGTACAAGACACAGAGTTGGACCGCTGAAAGAAGAAGAAGCATTAGCTGTTGCTAGTGTCATGTTTGACTTATGTTAGCATTGGCTGTTGCTAGTGGCATGATTGACTTCTGTTAGCATTGGATGTTGCTAGTGACATAATTTACTTATGTTAGCATTAGCTGTTGCTTGTGACTTGATTGACTTCTATAAGCATTAGCTGTTGCTGCTATAGTAACTTGATTGACTTCTGTTAGTGTTGCTCGCTAATTCTAATATTTTCTGCTTCCAATATCTAATATATATTTTAAAATAATAATAATACAATAATCAAGTATAACCTGCCATTGCCCTTGACCAAGGTAGCCTACTTGGAATTACAACTGGAGTTGGTCCCCAGGCGCTGTACTGTGTGGGCTGCCCCACTGCTCCTAAGGATGGGTCAAATGTAGAGGACGAATTTCCCCACAGAGATTAATAGTAGTATATATATATATATATATCCAATATCTATATTAACTCATTGACCGCCACTCTCTTCCAATCTTTACTCAATGGCGCCAGCGTTATTGACCATTTTAGCGATGTTTGCGGACCCATCGTGTGTTCTGTATTATAGCTATGGAGACAATATGGCTCATTTGACAGGCATTGTTCATAGTGCAACACTGATTAACCAGTTCATTTCTACATACTGTAGTTTGTGCGCTATTCCACGCTAAACATCGCCCCTTTCCAAAATAATCCAGTCTTTTTTCATAAATCGTGAGATATGACGCGTTATATGCATTATGCCGAAATCGTTCAGGTTGCTCGCCTGAAACTCCAAATACTTCCAAATCAAAGGTATATACCATGTACATATGTGTCTTCACAAAATCATCAAGGGGGGGGGGGTCGTTTTAACTCGAAACTGCTATTGTTACCAAAAGCATGTTTTAGGTCTGGTAAAATACGAAACTGTGATCGGTACAAAAACATGTTTTAGGTTCGGTAAAATAGACATAGAATAGACCTTACCTTAGCCAGAAGGTACTCCAAAAAGAATGATCCCATCGCGATCGCGATTACTCGTGTATATGTGTATACTCGTGTATACGGGAAATAGGTTTGAGGCGATAAAATCTTAGAGCGATCACTCTGTCTTGATTCCCTCTGAGGGGGAGGAGTTCTTGCAGACAAAAAAAAAGAAAAAAAGAGGCCCCACACTAAACTATCCCAGTTCAAAAGGTAGGCGATACTGCCACCTGGCAGGATTTGATCGCCATTGCAATTTTAACGTAGGCAGATGTGCCAGGGAGACCCAGGGAGCTCCGGCCGAGTGTTTAGAACGGGGATCAAAGGTAAAAGATCAAAGGATCTAAACCAGAGAAAAGTCGGGTTTGGCGCTCACCGGTTGGCGACGAAACCCGACTTTTCTTGGGTTTGGCGGGCAAAGAGTTAAACAAGTCGATTGAAAGGACTCCCAATTTGTCACAACCCAGGTGGCCAGCATACTCGGCCCAATTCCGGCTACCGGTCGGCACACTCGGCATATGTCCGGCACGGCACGCCAACGATGAGCCGGATCTGGCTCGGTAATGGTTGCCGGGGCAGAGCCGACTCGGGCTCGCCAAAGATAAACCGGCTCTGGCCCGGCTCTGGTTGCCGGGGCAGAGCCGACTCGGGCTCGCCAAAGCTAAACCGGCTCTGGCCCGGCTCTGCTTGCCGGGGCAGAGCCGACTCAGGCTCGCCAAAGATAAACCGGCTCTGGCCCGGCTCGGCTTGCCGTGCCAGAGCCGACTCGGGCTCGCCAAAGATAAACCGGCTCTGGCACGGCAATGGTTGCCGGGGCAGAGCCGACTCGGGCTCGCCAAAGATAAACCGGCTCTGGCCCGGCAATGGTTGCCGGGGCAGAGCCGAAGTTTCAGTCAAGCGACGCCGCCCCCACACACAACAGCGGTGTGATTGGCAGAATCGACTGTCAATCAAAATTGTTCCGTTGAGACCACCGCAACAAGTGAATACAGCTGTACTGTACCCACTCTGCAGTCTGTAAATAAAGCTTTCAATCAATCAATCAATCAATCAATCAGACAAATGCATAGAAAAGCCCTTATTATAACCAAATAACAAAAGATTATATTATTGTTTATGAAAATGTTTTAGCCCTATGCTTGCCTATTATTTTAATGGCAACAAATAAAATAATAATAATAAAATTAATAAATAAAATGTTAGAGGAGTGGAGGGGGGGGGGGGGCAGAGCGAGGTGGGTGTTATAGGAGTGGAGGGGGGGGGGGCAGAGCCTCATAAAGCTAACATTAGCTGCACTCATAGGAGCCTGCATGTTGATGTAGCCTCATAAAGCTAACATTATAGCTGCACTCATAGGATGTTGATGTAGCCTCATAAAGCTGCATATGCTGCACTCATAGGAGTGTGTTGATGTAGCCTCATAAAGCTAACAAGAGTATATGTAATACTGTGGTTATGGCCTCTATAGTTAGCAGCTCATATAGCTAACATAATACTGTGGTTAAGGCCTGCAGCAGCTCAGTAGCTAACATAACAACACTGTAGTTAAGGCCTTTAACCAGCAGCTCAGTAGCTAACATAACAACACTTTAGTTAAGGCCTTTAACCAGCAGCTCAGTAGCTAACATAACAACTGTGGTTAAGGCCTTTAAATAGCTGCACTCATAGGAGCCTGCATGTTGATGTAGCCTCATAAAGCTAATATTATAGCTGCACTCATAGGATGTTGATGTAGCCTCATAAAGCTGCATATGCTGCACTCATAGGAGCGTGTTGATGTAGCCTCATAAAGCTAACAAGAGTATATGTAATACTGTGGTTATGGCCTCTATAGTTAGCAGCTCATAGCTAACATAATACTGTGGTTAAGGCCTGCAGCAGCTCAGTAGCTAACATAACAACACTGTAGTTAAGGCTTTTAACCAGCAGCTCAGTAGCTAACATAACAACTGTGGTTAAGGCCTTTAAATAGCTGCACTCATAGGAGCCTGCATGTTGATGTAGCCTCATAAAGCTAATATTATAGCTGCACTCATAGGATGTTGATGTAGCCTCATAAAGCTGCATAATATGCTGCACTCATAGGAGCGTGTTGATGTAGCCTCATAAAGCTAACAAGAGTATATGTAATACTGTGGTTATGGCCTCTATAGTTAGCAGCTCATAGCTAACATAATACTGTGGTTAAGGCCTGCAGCAGCTCAGTAGCTAACATAACAACACTGTAGTTAAGGCCTTTAACCAGCAGCTCAGTAGCTAACATAACAACTGTGGTTAAGGCCTTTAAATAGCTGCACTCATAGGAGCCTGCATGTTGATGTAGCCTCATAAAGATAACATTATAGCTGCACTCATAGGATGTTGATGTAGCCTCATAAAGCTGCATATGCTGCACTCATAGGAGCGTGTTGATGTAGCCTCATAAAGCTAACAAGAGTATATGTAATACTGTGGTTATGGCCTCTATAGTTAGCAGCTCATAGCTAACATAATACTGTGGTTAAGGCCTGCAGCAGCTCAGTAGCTAACATAACAACACTGTAGTTAAGGCCTTTAACCAGCAGCTCAGTAGCTAACATAACAACTGTGGTTAAGGCCTTTAAATAGCTGCACTCATAGGAGCCTGCATGTTGATGTAGCCTCATAAAGCTAACATTATAGCTGCACTCATAGGATGTTGATGTAGCCTCATAAAGCTGCATATGCTGCACTCATAGGAGCGTGTTGATGTAGCCTCATAAAGCTAACAAGAGTATATGTAATACTGTGGTTATGGCCTCTATAGTTAGCAGCTCATAGCTAACATAATACTGTGGTTAAGGCCTGCAGCAGCTCAGTAGCTAACATAACAACACTGTAGTTAAGGCCTTTAACCAGCAGCTCAGTAGCTAACATAACAACACTGTAGTTAAGGCCTTTAACCAGCAGCTCAGTAGCTAACATAACAACTGTGGTTAAGGCCTTTAAATAGCTGCACACATAGGAGCCTGCATGTTGATGTAGCCTCATAAAGCTAATATTATAGCTGCACTCATAGGATGTTGATGTAGCCTCATAAAGCCGCATATGCTGCACTCATAGGAGCGTGTTGATGTCGCCTCATAAAGCTAACAAGAGTATATGTAATACTGTGGTTATGGCCTCTATAGTTAGCAGCTCATAGCTAACATAATACTGTGGTTAAGGCCTGCAGCAGCTCAGTAGCTAACATAACAACACTGTAGTTAAGGCCTTTAACCAGCAGCTCAGTAGCTAACATAACAACACTGTAGTTAAGGCCTTTAACCAGCAGCTCAGTAGCTAACATAACAACTGTGGTTAAGGCCTTTAAATAGCTGCACTCATAGGAGCCTGCATGTTGATGTAGCCTCATAAAGCTAATATTATAGCTGCACTCATAGGATGTTGATGTAGCCTCATAAAGCTGCATATGCTGCACTCATAGGAGCGTGTTGATGTAGCCTCATAAAGCTAACAAGAGTATATGTAATACTGTGGTTATGGCCTCTATAGTTAGCAGCTCATAGCTAACATAATACTGTGGTTAAGGCCTGCAGCAGCTCAGTAGCTAACATAACAACACTGTAGTTAAGGCCTTTAACCAGCAGCTCAGTAGCTAACATAACAACTGTGGTTAAGGCCTTTAAATAGCTGCACTCATAGGAGCCTGCATGTTGATGTAGCCTCATAAAGCTAATATTATAGCTGCACTCATAGGATGTTGATGTAGCCTCATAAAGCTGCATATGCTGCACTCATAGGAGCGTGTTGATGTAGCCTCATAAAGCTAACAAGAGTATATGTAATACTGTGGTTATGGCCTCTATAGTTAGCAGCTCATAGCTAACATAATACTGTGGTTAAGGCCTGCAGCAGCTCAGTAGCTAACATAACAACACTGTAGTTAAGGCCTTTAACCAGCAGCTCAGTAGCTAACATAACAACTGTGGTTAAGGCCTTTAAATAGCTGCACTCATAGGAGCCTGCATGTTGATGTAGCCTCATAAAGCTAATATTATAGCTGCACTCATAGGATGTTGATGTAGCCTCATAAAGCTGCATATGCTGCACTCATAGGAGCGTGTTGATGTAGCCTCATAAAGCTAACAAGAGTATATGTAATACTGTGGTTATGGCCTCTATAGTTAGCAGCTCATAGCTAACATAATACTGTGGTTAAGGCCTGCAGCAGCTCAGTAGCTAACATAACAACACTGTAGTTAAGGCCTTTAACCAGCAGCTCAGTAGCTAACATAACAACTGTGGTTAAGGCCTTTAAATAGCTGCACTCATAGGAGCCTGCATGTTGATGTAGCCTCATAAAGCTAATATTATAGCTGCACTCATAGGATGTTGATGTAGCCTCATAAAGCTGCATATGCTGCACTCATAGGAGCGTGTTGATGTAGCCTCATAAAGCTAACAAGAGTATATGTAATACTGTGGTTATGGCCTCTATAGTTAGCAGCTCATAGCTAACATAATACTGTGGTTAAGGCCTGCAGCAGCTCAGTAGCTAACATAACAACACTGTAGTTAAGGCCTTTAACCAGCAGCTCAGTAGCTAACATAACAACTGTGGTTAAGGCCTTTAAATAGCTGCACTCATAGGAGCCTGCATGTTGATGTAGCCTCATAAAGCTAATATTATAGCTGCACTCATAGGATGTTGATGTAGCCTCATAAAGCTGCATATGCTGCACTCATAGGAGCGTGTTGATGTAGCCTCATAAAGCTAACAAGAGTATATGTAATACTGTGGTTATGGCCTCTATAGTTAGCAGCTCATAGCTAACATAATACTGTGGTTAAGGCCTGCAGCAGCTCAGTAGCTAACATAACAACTGTGGTTAAGGCCTTTAACCTGTGGTTAAGGCCTTTAACCGCAGCTCAGTACGCTAACATAACAATACTGGTTACTGATTTATTATTTACATTGAAAAGATACAGAGATAATTTGTTAAAGCTGGACCAGCACACTAGGTTAGTAAATCCTAGGCCCCAGATTCAGATTCCTTTATTTAGCCATTTGTGTAAAACACATTGGTAATTGTTGCAGCAATACAGTGTATGCATTTCCTTTCTTTTTTCACAGAAAACAACACCAACACAGACAAGAAACGAAACAGTGCAGTGGGGGATTAATCAATAAATACATATATATATATAAAGTGAAGAGTGCAGGGATCCAGTACGGACTAGTGCAGTGCAGTCAGTGACATTGTGCCAGTGTCACTTGGGGGCAGAGGGGGGAGGGGGGGGGGGGGGGGGGGGGGGGGGGGGGGGGGACCTGAGGCATTGATCAGCCTGGCGGCTGAGGGGAAGAAGTTCAGTCTGTGTCGAGCTTTCACAGCCTTTGGGATCCTCAGCCTTCTCCCAGAGGGGAGCAGGGTGAAGAGGCTGTGACCCTCTGCTAAAGCTCCACTCGTGCACTAAAGTCGGGGATTCAGTTGGACTCAGATCTGCTGCGTTCCCCCCTACCTGGTGACAGTGTACATCTCATAAAGTAGGGATAATCCACCCTGCTACACAAACATCTCAAAACAAACTGGTCAGACTACTGCTTGACCTTACTTCTAGAACCCACCTCGCCCCTGCCCACGTGACAACCTAGGATGGCTTAGAGTAGACGACAGAGTACAGCAACTTGCAATGGGCCTGTCTACAAGATACATACACGACCAAGGTATATGTGTACATGTCAAAATACTTCCCAAAGGTCAGTGAATACCACGACCACAACACCATGGGAGCTCCACAAATCATGTTAAACCCAGATTCGGCTCAAACAGGGACTAAACACATTTTGCAATTATGCCACATCAATGTGGAACGCCCTACCCAAAGATGTAAAGGAATGTGAATCACTACCCACTTTCAAAACACTCTCAAAGAACACCTACGGGAGACTGCAATTCGAAACTGGCCCCTGTAAATGTCCTAACCCAACCCCCTCCAATGTACAGTAAAGTACCAAACATGGTTTTGTCAATATTCCAATGTACAGTTGTGCTTGTGCAGTTGTACAGTGCCCCCCCCCCCACCCCTCCTACCCCCCCCCACCTATAATGTACGGTTCTACGTCAAATATATACTCTCTTTTCTAGACTCTTTTTGTATCACAAACAGTAGGCCTACTGTATTTGCAAATCTGGTATGTCATAAATGTATAGAAGTGTCTATCTGTATGTCACATGTCATGTTATGATGAATTGAAAATGGGGGTCCCTGATGTAAACAAGACGAACGTCTTTCTCTGGTCTGCATGCCCTTAACAATTGTATGTATTGAGCTGTACTGTATTGTACCCATTCTGCAATCTGTTAATAAAGTTTTCAATCAATCAATCAATCAATCAATCAATCAATCAATCAATCAAAACCAACATTTTCACTGTAAAGTATATAAAAACGAAGTTATTGAACTTTAAACTTGAAACAAATACTATACTGCCTATAATTTGTTAAAGATGTATTAATTCGAACATTATTTCATATTATTTTACTTGAAAAGAGAGCTATTATTATTATTATTATTATTATTATTATTATTATTATTATTATTATTATTATTATTATTATTATTATTATTATTATTATTATTATTATTATTATTATTATTATTAGTATTATTTTAAGTTATTCTTGTGCCATTGAGATTTGTCAGAGAGATTGTAGGCATAAAGCAAGTTGATTGAGTAACTGTTATATAAAATAATATAAATAATAATTGTCATTTGGCAACACTGACTAACAGCTGCGTTGCATTGTGGGGGGGGGGGATCCCCACAATGCATTGTGGTTTTTGAAATTTTGAATTGACGCGCGTCGCGCGCGGCACAGTCAGACCAGACCAGTATGACACGGTTGCATTTCTTCTCATCTCAGGTAATTTATGCAGATATTTTTGATTATTTATAAGTAATACCGCTAATATAAATGAGTGCTGTTTAGTCTGTGTTTCAGTGAGTGTAGCGCGAGCTCACGTTAGCTACTAGCTCTACATACACTGAGTGTAGCGCGAGGCCGCGAGCTCACGTTAGCTATATAGGCTACATACCATAGATATCTATAGAACACAGATATCTATAGATATCTATGCTACATACACTGAGTGTAGCGCGAGCTCACGTTAGCTATATAGGCTACATACACTGCTACAGGCAGAGCCTCACGTTGTCACCAACTGTTCTCATCTCAGGTAATTGTGCAACACATATATAGGCTACATACACTGCTACAGGCAGAGCCTCACGTTGTCACCAACTGTTCTCATCTCGGGTAATTGTGCAACACATATATTTTATTATTTATAAGTAATGCGTGCTGCTGATATAAATGCTGTTTAGTCTGTGTTTCAGTGACTAGTCTACTGTAACGTTATTTGCTCGATATTATGAAACTGGCGGGATCTGTAATACAAGCACTACTGCTAGCAGGCCTAGACTGTAGAATACTGACGTTAGCTAACCAATGCATATCACGCAGATCTTTCATGGTTTAATTTAATTATAAAATATATAATTTCATTGTTAATGTAGCAAATACTGTTACAGTGCTGTCTCTCAACAACGACATGAAAGCAGAAGACAGCTCAATAACAACTACCCGTATACTTCAAGTGGTTGTGGTTTTTATTGTGTGTGTGACTGTGTATATATAATATATACTTTTTAATCTGGGACATCATTTTCAAAGAGTCATCCTGTAATGCCTTCTCTCTCTCTCTCCCAAGACGGTCAAGATCTACCAAGTCTTCAAGATCTTCAAGTGGTCATGCTTGTAAGTGATGTATACAATGTTTTATTGTGTGTGTGACTGTGTATATATATACTTTTCAATCTGGGACTTTCATTTCAACAGCTGGAAAGGGTCATCCTGTGTTGATGGATGCTACAGTATGTAGATGTGCATGACATGGACTAAATTAGAGGTCCTAGATATGCAAAATAATATTGAGAATCACTGGCCTTAGACTATCTACTAACGTATTCTCGCTCTCTCTAGGTTCATGGCCACTAATGACTTCAGACCTTCAGAAGGACAGTATGCTGGATGAGGAAGGTCTTGGCCATGCTGCGATGGCTCCTAGAAGACAAGAACGGAGAGGTGCTGGACCTGGCTGTCAAATGGTTTGTAATGCTAGAGTATATTTTATGTAGATGTGCATGACATGGACTAAATTAGAGGTCCTAGATATGCAAAATAATATTGAGAATCACTGGCCTTAGACTATCTACTAACGTATTCTCGCTCTCTCTAGGTTCATGGCCACTAATGACTTCAGACCTTCAGAAGGACAGTATGCTGGATGAGGAAGGTCTTGGCCATGCTGCGATGGCTCCTAGAAGACAAGAACGGAGAGGTGCTGGACCTGGCTGTCAAATGGTTTGTAATGCTACAGTATATTTTATGTAGATGTGCATGACATGGACTAAATTAGAGGTCCTAGATATGCAAAATAATATTGAGAATCACTGGCCTTAGACTATCTACTAACGTATTCTCGCTCTCTCTAGGTTCATGGCCACTAATGACTTCAGACCTTCAGAAGGACAGTATGCTGGATGAGGAAGGTCTTGGCCATGCTGCGATGGCTCCTAGAAGACAAGAACGGAGAGGTGCTGGACCTGGCTGTCAAATGGTTTGTAATGCTAGAGTATATTTTATGTAGATGTGCATGACATGGACTAAATTAGAGGTCCTAGATATGCAAAATAATATTGAGAATCACTGGCCTTAGACTATCTACTAACGTATTCTCGCTCTCTCTAGGTTCATGGCCACTAATGACTTCAGACCTTCAGAAGGACAGTATGCTGGATGAGGAAGGTCTTGGCCATGCTGCGATGGCTCCTAGAAGACAAGAACGGAGAGGTGCTGGACCTGGCTGTCAAATGGTTTGTAATGCTACAGTATATTTTATGTAGATGTGCATGACATGGACTAAATTAGAGGTCCTAGATATGCAAAATAATATTGAGAATCACTGGCCTTAGACTATCTACTAACGTATTCTTGCTCTCTCTAGGTTCATGGCCACTAATGACTTCAGACCTTCAGAAGGACAGTATGCTGGATGAGGAAGGTCTTGGCCATGCTGCGATGGCTCCTAGAAGACAAGAACGGAGAGGTGCTGGACCTGGCTGTCAAATGGTTTGTAATGCTAGAGTATATTTTATGTAGATGTGCATGACATGGACTAAATTAGAGGTCCTAGATATGCAAAATAATATTGAGAATCACTGGCCTTAGACTATCTACTAACGTATTCTCGCTCTCTCTAGGTTCATGGCCACTAATGACTTCAGACCTTCAGATGGACAGTATGCTGGATGAGGAAGGTCTTGGCCATGCTGCGATGGCTCCTAGAAGACAAGAACGGAGAGGTGCTGGACCTGGCTGTCAAATGGTTTGTAATGCTACAGTATATTTTATGTAGATGTGCATGACATGGACTAAATTAGAGGTCCTAGATATGCAAAATAATATTGAGAATCACTGGCCTTAGACTATCTACTAACGTATTCTCGCTCTCTCTAGGTTCATGGCCACTAATGACTTCAGACCTTCAGAAGGACAGTATGCTGGATGAGGAAGGTCTTGGCCATGCTGCGATGGCTCCTAGAAGACAAGAACGGAGAGGTGCTGGACCTGGCTGTCAAATGGTTTGTAATGCTACAGTATATTTTATGTAGATGTGCATGCCATGGACTAAATTAGAGGTCCTAGATATGCAAAATAATATTGAGAATCACTGGCCTTAGACTATCTACTAACGTATTCTCGCTCTCTCTAGGTTCATGGCCACTAATGACTTCAGACCTTCAGAAGGACAGTATGCTGGATGAGGAAGGTCTTGGCCATGCTGCGATGGCTCCTAGAAGACAAGAACGGAAAGGTGCTGGACCTGGCTGTCAAATGGTTTGTAATGCTACAGTATATTTTATGTAGATGTGCATGACATGGACTAAATTAGAGGTCCTAGATATGCAAAATAATATTGAGAATCACTGGCCTTAGACTATCTACTAACGTATTCTCGCTCTCTCTCTTTAGGTTCATGGCCACTAATGACTTCAGAGCTTCAGAAGGACAGTATGCGTGTAGCTTATTGCCAGCGGAAGAGTGCAAGAATGCTTCCGCATTCGTCACCGCACGCCAGTACGGTAATGCGCCTTTCCTTTCGCCCCGCTCAGACAAATGCATGTAGTACATTGCAACACAACGCAGCATTTCCGCGTACATTGCAATGAATCACTTGGAGTTTGAAAGTGATATCAGAAGAAACTACTCAACCTCGGCTGTCTTTAACTAGCAGGACGCTAGTGGGCTAGTCGCTAAAATATATATTGTTTTATATATAATTGTACCAACACAGATATTAGGCAGTACACACATTGTCCTGCAATACATACAGTGAATGCACAGCTACATTCGCCATATATTTCTATCGCTGCTGCGGTCTACAGTGAAATGCAATATTATTATTATTATTGTAAAGATTATCATTACAATCGCAGCCTGGAGAGGCAATGTTACAAGTGTACGAGGGTTGTGTGCAAAGAGCACAGCCTCTCAATTTGCACAACGTGCACAAAATAATAATTGTAATGATCTTTACAATAATAATAATATTGCATTTCACTGTAGACCGCAGCAGCGATAGAAATATATGGCGAATGTAGCTGTGCATTCACTGTACATGTATTGCAGGACAATGTGTGTACTGCCTAATATCTGTGTTGGTACAATTATATATAAAACGATATATATTTGAGCGACTAGCCCACTAGCGTGAAGGGGCTCCTTTCCTCAGAGCAGCCCGCTTGTATCACCACGCTCGGCGCTGCTGCGATGGTGCAGGAGGTTGCCTCGCTAGTGGGCTAGTCGCTCAAATATATATATCGTTTTATATATAATTGTACCAACACAGTTATTAGGCAGTACACACATTGTCCTGCAATACATGTACAGTGAATGCACAGCTACATTCGCCATATATTTCTATCGCTGCTGCGGTCTACAGTGAAATGCAATATTATTATTATTGTAAAGATCATTACAATTATTATTTTGTGCACGTTGTGCAAATTGAGAGGCTGTGCTCTTTGCACACAACCCTCGTACACTTGTAACATTGCCTCCAGGCTGCGATTGTAATGATAATCTTTACAATAATAATAATAATAATATTGCATTTCACTATTTACATTTACATTTACATTTAGTCATTTAGCTGACGCTTTTATCCAAAGCGACTTACAAGTTCTGTGCGACAAGACAGCAAGAAGGGTATAACTCTATCAGCTGAGTAACAATGTTCATCAAAGTGTTGCGTGTTACAGTGTAGGTTAGTTTATTAGGACAAGTATAGACCGCAGCAGCGATAGAAATATATGGCGAATGTAGCTGTGCATTCACTGTACATGTATTGCAGGACAATGTGTGTACTGCCTAATATCTGTGTTGGTACAATTATATATTTTAGCGACTAGCCCACTAGCGTCCTGCTAGTTAAAGACAGCCGCGGAAATGCTGCGTTGTGTTGCAATGTACTACATGCATTTGTCTGAGCGGGGCGAAAGGAAAGGCGCATTACCGTACTGGCGTGCGGTGACGAATGCGGAAGCATTCTTGCACTCTTCCGCTGGCAATAAGTTACACCCGGACAGTATGCTGGATGAGGAAGGTCTTGGCCATGCTGCGATGGCTCCTAGAGGACAAGAACGGAGGTGCAGGACCTGGCTGTCAAATGGTTTGTAATGCTACAGTATAAATTATTGTATTACATCACACTCACCATCAATGACTCCACCATCACCCCCTCCCCCCTAGTCCGCAACCTCTGTGTCATCCTCGACCCCACCCTCTCATTTGACCCCATGTCCGCTCCATTGTCAAAACTTCATATTTTCACCTCCGCAACATTGCCAAAATCCGTCACTGCCTCTACCCCCTGCTGCTGAATCCCTCATACACGCCTTCATCTTTTCCCTCCTGGACTACTGTAACTCCCTCCTCACTGGCATCACCTCCCGCTCCCTCCATAAACTGCAGATGGTCCAAAACTCAGTTGCCCGCCTCCTCACTAACACCCGGTCCCGCGAACACATCACTCCTGTCCTCCACTCCCTCCACTGGCTCCCGATCAAGGAACGCATTAACTTCAAAACACTACTCACCTTCAAAGCCATCCATAGCCTGGCCTCACCCTGGTCTTAAACTTTTTACACCAAGAGAACGGTGGGGAGAGAATATATACATATGATGGGGAGAGAATATATACATACAGTGGGGAGGAGACTGTACATTAGGAGGGGGTGGTTGGGAGAGAAATATACATATAATAGACAGTCTCCACCGTATGTATATATTCTCTCCCCACCATATGTATATTTCTCTCCCACCCACCCACCCCCTCCTAATGTACAGTCTCCTCCCCACCGTATGTATATATTCTCTCCCCACCATATGTATATATTCTCTCCCCACCATATGTATATTTCTCTCCCACCCCCTCCTAATGTACAGTCTTCTCCCCACCGTATGTATATATTCTCTCCCCACCATATGTATTTTCTCTCTCACCCACCCACCCCCTCCTAATGTACAGTCTCCTCCCCACCGTATGTATATATTCTCTCCCCACCATATGTATATATTCTCTCCCCACCATATGTATATTTCTCTCCCACCCCCTCGTAATGTACAGTCTCCTCCCTACCGTATGTATATATTCTCTCCCACCCCCTCCTAATGTACAGTCTCCTCCCCACCGTATGTATATATTCTCTCCCCACCATATGTATATTTCTCTCCCACCCCCTCCTAATATACAGTCTCCTCCCCACCGTATGTATATATTCTCTCCCCACCGTATGTATATTTCTCTCCCACCCCCTCCTAATATACAGTCTCCTCCCCACCGTATGTATATATTCTCTCCCCACCGTATGTATATTTCTCTCCCACCCACCCCCTCCTAATGTACAGTCTCCTCCCCACCGTATGTATATATTTTCTCCCACCCCATCCTAATGTACAGTCTCCTCCCCACCGTATATGTATATATTCTCTCCCCACCATATGTATATTTCTCTCCCACCCCCTCCTAATATACAGTCTCCTCCCCACCGTATGTATATATTCTCTCCCCACCGTATGTATATTTCTCTCCCACCCACCCCCTCCTAATGTACAGTCTCCTCCCCACCGTATGTATATATTTTCTCCCACCCCCTCCTAATGTACAGTCTCCTCCCCACCGTATGTATATATTCTCTCCCCACCGTATGTATATTTCTCTCCCACCCACCCCCTCCTAATGTACAGTCTCCTCCCCACCGTATGTATATTCTCCCCCCAACGTATGTATATATACCGCCATCTTTCTCCCGGGTTGGTGTGATCACATGACTGACAAAGCCGTGCAGTGATAGGCCAGAAGTCAATTCGATTGCATCCAGGCGCGATTGCTTATCCTGTCTGGGTAGCCCGGATGATGGTTTTTTACATTGAATTTTATACACCGCAATTATGCATCGAATCTTTTTACATTGAATTTTATTATACATTCGAATTTTTTACATTGAATTTTTATTTCACATAGGTAAATTCGGAGCAAAAAAATTCAGATACATGATTTTCAAAGTAATTATTTTCAATGCTATAAATTCGGTGTCTGAAAAAATTCAGATACATTTTTCAAAGTAATTATTTTCAATGCTATAAATTCGGTGTCTGAAAAAATTCAGATACATGTTTTCAAAGTAATTATTTTCAATGCTATAAATTCGGTGTCTGATAAAATTCAAAAATCAGATACATGTTTTCAAAGTAATTATTTTCAATGCTTTAAATTTGGTGTCTGAAAAAATTCAGATACATGTTTTCAAAGTAATTATTTTCAATGCTATAAATTCAATTCAGATACATGTTTTCAAAGTAATTATTTTCAATGCTATAAATTCGGTGTCTGATCAAATTCAAATACTTCTGTCACTCATTTGCTTCCATACTGGCTCTTGTTGTATTTTGTTATCTTGCTTTCCTTCTCTCTCTTCTCTCTCTCTTCTCTCTCTCTCTTCTCTCTCTCTATCTCATCCTCTTCTGTCGTTGAATTTGTGGTTCGTTCTTTTTATTTGCCTTTTTCACTTTTCGTGTAGGGCAGTGAGTGGAAGTCCCGTCCCCTCCACGTCGGGGACCAGCACGCCTCGCCGGGGCCGGCGACAGCTCCCCCAGACCCCCGCCACGCTACGCCCCCACGTCACCTATTCCCCCGTGGTCCGTAAGGCTATGCCCACGCCTCCCGGGGTGCCCCAGGGGCGCCTCCCGGCCCGGCCCCCTGGCGCCTTTCTCCGGAGCCCCCCCCAGGGGCCTCCCCCTGCCGGCCCCCCGCCACCCCACCATGGCTCACCTCGTCAGGGTCGCCACCCGCCACCTCGCTGGGGTGACACGGGAGGAGGGGGGTCTCCATGGAGGGCGACGGTTGCTTCTACAACCAGGACTACGAGCCACGCCACGAGCCGCCCGCCTATGAGCAGAGCCCCGCATAACATTGGGGTCTTGTGCTTGGCACTCCGAGCATGGCACTAACACTGTCACGGTTAGGAGTTTGATTCCTGCTGGGGCCACCCGTTGTGAATGATGTATACAGTCATTCCAAAGCACTTTATGTCCTAGTAATAGAGCTGTGCTATAGAGATGCTGTCATTCATTCATAACTAAACCAAAAGACATTTATAAACAACGTCTTACTAAATGCAGGCTTTCATTTACAACTGAACGGCCATATCACTCGTTTTTGTATTAATTCTCCTAAAAAAATTTGCTAAGCTAGACTAACATGAAAGTTTAAGTGAAAGTACACACTTGAGTAAAAGTCAAAGTTTCTACGTTTAAATGTACTTAAGTAGTAAACTGAACTTTTTTTCTGACTGTCTATATTCTTCTGATAGCAGGTGTTTAATCAAAGATCCCCTGTGGGAGAAGCTGTTGCAGGGGAACAATGGGTTAATTTCATTGGAGGCTTTGTCGTTGGGTTCAGAGAGGAGGATGTGATATTTTTTTGTTAATAAATGTTTAAATATCTATTCAAGTTGTCATTTTTAACTGGAAAAAGTAGCATGTATGGGGGTAATTGTTACTTTACTTGATATTTGAGCTTCACTGCAGAATGGTGTATATTGTGTACAATGTGCACATACACTGAGAATATATTTCAGTGAGGTAGGAGACAGCATGTAAACTTCTGAATTGTTCAATGCGGGACATGCCAATACTCCATTGGTAAAGGGAAGGGTCCTTAAATATGTGGCATTGTATTACTAATCAACCATTTCCTACTGTATTTCCGGTAATGTATGGTCATAGGCAGATAGTGGAGTAGCTCTGGCAGAATACTGGGTACACAGTAAATTCCGCAAAGTAAATTTGACTCAAACTGAGTACATTTCACTCAAACTGAGTAAAATTTCTTTACTCAGTTTGAATCAAATGTACTCAGTTTGAGTCAAATGTACTCTGCGGAATTTACTGTGTAGTACCATTGCATTGGCAGTGTCGGCTAGGCTTCGGGCAACCAAACCTGGCCCAGTGTGTGTGGGTCGCATCTGGGCTGCTTTAGGCAACCCGACGTTCACCGCTTCCGGCAACCCCGGACATGGCCCAGTGTACTCGGGCCGGAATCGGCCAGTCAGTCATTGCCGCCTACTCGGCCAATCCGGACGTTCACCGCTTCCGGCAACCCCGGACCTGGCCCAGTGTACTCGGGCCGGAATCGGCCAGTCAGTCATTGCCGCCTACTTGGCCGACTCTGGCAGCCGGACTTGGGCCGACTAATTTCTTCCGGCCTGCCGGATACAGGCCATTAATGGGCCGGAACTTTTTGGCCACCTGGGAAATCAGATAGGCTTCTTATAAAAGTGTACTGTCCCTTTAAATTGATCAACTTGGAGTGCACTGTACTGTAGGCTGCATGTGACATGTGGATAAGAAGCATAACCCACACACACACGCAAGTCAATCAGTCATAATCATACTACAGTGTTTTGACGGGAGCGAAGAGGTTGACTCTTTCATGGTCACTGATATTGATTTTCTGCATGACAAATAAACCACATGTTTCTGTGCACAAGAGCAAACAACATTATTAGCCTACTCCTGCGACACAGATAGGAATGATGCCTAAAGGTTACACTGACCGCGCTCAATTCACTTCTAAGACATTTGATCGATAACAGTAGTTTTAGTTTGAGGTAAGTCTACAGTACAAAATATATTGATGAGTTCTGTCCTTGTTTGAGCATGTAATGTACTTGTGTCTTTGTTCTTGTTTGAGGTTATACTGGACAGTATACATTTTATTTCTGATCATTAGATTTTTATATTCTGTATTATTTCTAATTGTATTGTCGTTATTATAATTATGATTGTTGAAGTACTGTCATGTGAGGTCTTGTGTATTATTGTTGTTACTGTATTGTGTTGTGTTTTGTTTAAATTGAAAATGGAAAATAAAAAAATTTAATAAATTGTACTTCTGTTCTGACCCTGTTTCAGGTAGTACTTAGTAGTTGTGGTAAATTATCAAATCAAATTCCCAGTTACAGGTATACAGGACGCCTGTACCGGTTCCGCAACTATAAGTTACTTCCGGGGTAGGCCTGATTGGCCCCGACAGGCACGTGACGCGGCAGCCTCAGGACGCGCAACGAGGCTGCTGAGAGCTGTCGCGCGGAAATAGGCTGTCTATTGCCATTCTCTAAGACAAACTCTAACCTTAACCAGCTCCTTAACAGCGCCTAAACTTAACCCTTTAACCTTAAGCAACTCCGAAAACTATGCCTAACCTTAACCTTAACCTTAACCATGCCTAACCTTAACCATAAGGCATAACCAACTCCGAAAGAATATTGCCATTCTCTAAGACAAACTCTAACCTTAACCAGCTCCTTAACAGCGCCTAAACTTAACCTTTCTAACCATAACCAACTCCGAAATAATGCCTAACCTTAACCAACTCCGAAACAATGCTTAAAGTTAACATGCCTAAAGTTAACATGCCTAAACTTAACGGCGAACGAATGCACGTTAAAAAAAATTATAATAATTTGAAGGGAATCGAACTCGCCAGCAACGGACGGTAGGATCCACACCAATGCAACACTGCCAATTGAGCTATTTCTGGATAGTGAAAAAGGGCGTATTACTACATAATGCTGCTGCGGAGCGTGCCGCGCGGCAGAGAAAGTTGCGCGTCCTGAGGCTGCCGTGGGAGCGTGGCCGCGCCTGTCACATGCCTGTCGGGGCCAATCAGGCCTACCCCGGAAGTAACTTATAGTTGCGGAACAGTAACAGGCATACAGGACAAGGCTTGGTAAGTAATTATGGGGAGAACAGTTAATCTTTAGGGTAAAGAGTGCAAACCGAGGATGCAATGCTAAGTATCAATAGAAAACTTCAGTTAAGAATCAGAAAATGTTTCTCTCTCTCTCCAAACTGCAAATGGCATTCAGCTGTCACCTAGCTTCAAATAGGAAAACCACCAGGCTGTCTAGAGAAATGGTCAGGCCTTGAGGGCAGTAGGTAAAACAGATGGCCGGGCGAACCTCAACATCCCCCCACACAGGAACGGAAATAGAGAATAAGTAAGGGCCACGGTAAATAACTTAACCAATAAAACTAGCCTAAAGGATAGAAATAGAGTGACAGGTCAAAGTTCCTGTTGACTCTAGCTAGACCCCGACAGCTCACGCCTTAGAGCACTGGGAGCGGTGAGTATAATCATGTATTTTAATCTGTATGCAACTGGCCAGAAGCATTTGGTCAGACTCACGTCTCCCCTATACAATAAAGTTAAAAAGATAGCCTGAAGGAACTGTGCAGTAGAGACGGTGAGGTTGGAGACAGAAGAGATGTTTAGCTTCTGGCTGCTATAAGACAGAAGTAAACTAGGGTTGGTGTAAAAACGTTGTTATAATGAAATTAAACATTTAGAAACTATTCAGGAAATAGCAATAATAGTTAGCCCAGTTCAGACCCGTAATGATGCAACTAAGTAGGATGGTTGTCTGTCTTTGTTAAGTTGACTTAAGCAATACAAATAGGTTAGAGTAGAATTAGAACTTGGCAAAACATGGTTTATATATACCTAGAGACATAATTGGTAAAGTAAAAGTTAAAAATGGAATAAATAATACTCTTTGGTTACTTATAGAACCAAGACTAGGAGAATTCAGGTATCATACTTACTACAAAGTCGGGGAAAAGACTAACTTAATAGTCTAATTAAGTTAGGACATAATTACTAGTTTTTAAATTAATAAAATCAAAGCAAAAGTACCTGAACATTAAACTAAGGAAAATGTAAACATCCCCTGTTCAAAATAGGATAACTAAGCTTGAGCAAAAAAGAGGTTAAAAGATATATATAAGGCTCTAGAATTCGGGAGAAAGAATGGAACTAATATAGTTTAATAAACAGAAAGTAATCTGTACATGTAAATCCTTATAAAACAATGCAATCAATAAGAAAAGTGATTTGATGTAAACCGCAGAGTGCCTGCCTCCCCGTTACAGCAAATCTTGGCCTAAACAAATCACATATCACCTTAAAAGGTGATTTCTCAGATTCAGGATGACGTATACCAAAATGGATACCATCTAAAGTAATTCAGCCAATCAGAGAAGCCATGTTCCTGGGCCGACGTCACATGACGAGGTAGAACCAGGGAGGTGGCTTCAGGTTTTTAAATGCTGGTGGAGCTGAATGGGAGACACACAGACGCTGAGAAGACTTGATCCCGGGAGAATCTTCCACCGAACAGTTCGAGAATAGAGACGAATAGAACGAGACGGGGACCAAGCCCACCTGAAGACGATGATGACTTAGAACTAGAAGTAAATCCTGCTGTTAAACTTTGATGCTGTGTTTATCATTAAAACACAGAGAGCGTTCTGTTTTCAACTTGAAGAAGCGCCTGTCTCGACTCCAACTTATTTCAATCAAATCAAATGAATGAGAACGTGTTTTGCAGCGCAGAGTAAAAGGGAACTCCACTATACACCAGAGAAGAACGATCGAGTATCGATCCGTACATAGAAAGAGATACACGTTAAGTGGTACCGTGATTCCCGGGCTGTGTATTCGAACCGAACCGAGACAGAGACACTGCTACTGGACCTCAAACTCTCATCTACAAACGGCGACGGTTTTCTTCAACATTCAGCCGGGAAACAACAGCGGATTTGACGGTGAGTTGGGGTGATGGGGTGTCTAGACTTGGTTGGAATCAAGCAGCTTTCGACTAGGGGTGGGGATAAAAGAATGATCGTGTTTTACAGAAGGATGATATTGACTGCGGCAGAGATCAGAGACCAAGTTTTATACAGTTGGGTCTGGCCTCGACCGCGCGATTACTGTCTGAATGTAATGCACTAATGGGGAAGTTATTTGTGGGGCGCACAATTGGGAAGTGAAGTATAGAGCAATGGGTAGAAGCGAGTCTGCAACGAGGTTGGCCGGTAAGCGATGTGGATAAGGAAATCATTCAGGGAATGGTGCGGGACTGGCGGGGATGTTTTTGTTTAATAGAAGGGTAAATATGGGGCTCTGTTTCACTCATCGGCAGAAGCCCCGCGCTCTGAGGCCGCTGGTGAAGGAAAGAGGGTGCCATATTAGTTTTACAAACCCTCCGTTGAGCAATAATATGGCTGTCAGTAAGAAAGGTTAAGAAGGTCTATGTCTGGGTCAGATTGTGCACCGCCGGGTTTAAGGGGACTCACGCGAGTTTATCAAAAGGGGAAATTGCTTTAAATCGATGCGCGTGACATATTGCTTTTTGTAAGACGTTGCGAAAGTGAATGTGTACGAGTACATCGAAACATTCCGGCTCTGATTTGCCTTTGTTCAAATCAGAGAAAATTGGGCTCGTTGATAAAGAATAACGTAGGATATGGGAGTTTGTGGTTACACTGGGAGCACAATGTGGCACAAACTTCGATTCAAGCCAGCTGTAGGCGCCTACAGTACTGTCTGCGCGCGAGCTCTATGCAGGAATGGAACAAAATCTCTGAAAGGTTGGGGCGAGTTTCAAACACCTGGGTTGTGAATGTATAAATAAGCACTTGCTAAAGCTGAATAACTGAACTGCGCTTATGGTTAGGACTACTTGTATGGTATGGGCGATGTTTAGATTAAAGAATGTACTTAGGGCGGTAATAATGTGTATATGGAAAGTACTGTTACGTGGCGAGGCTAATGGCTAAGCTAGGCTAATGGCTAAAGCTAACGGCTGAGCTTACGGCTGGCTATTGAGGTCAAACTAGTAGCTTCACATCCATTGACAACAAGCCTTTGAACCGAAAGTCGTTCTAAGCTAAGCTAGGCTAAATGGCTAAAGCTAACGGCTGGCTACGCTATAAGGGTCAAACTAGCAATTGAATATCCGGCGTCAACAAAGATTGACCCGGAAGTCGGCCTATGTATAATTTTTTTATGTTGCTTAATCTGTAGAATAGCGCTTACATTGGATCAAAGTTCTGTTGCGGGTTGGCGTCGTCATAACGCTGACGTCGCAGACTGCTATAATGCTCGGTGAACAAAATAGACTGCCGTTTAAGCTCGTAGCTAATGCTAAGCTAGGCTGGCTATTAAATGCTAAGCTAGGCTGCAAGCTAACGAGCGATACTGGAAGCTAATGTAGCTAATGCAACTACTGTTATGAATGGCGGACTGTGTAGCATGGCTAGTTTAGCTAAGGCTACCTAGCGATGCTACATGCTAACAAGGCTACCCAATGCTAATGTTGCTGAATGAAAGGGTTGAAAGAAACTGTGGTGATGTGATATAACGTGTGTTTATTGAATGGATTAATGGTTAGGAATGAAAGTAGGAAATGGGTTATTTTTGTAAACATGATGTAATTCCCGTGGCGAAGTCTCGCGTGATGCTACTCTTGGTGGCTGGGCACGAGACCTTGCATGTTTGTAAACATGATGTAACTCCCGTGACGAAATCTCGCGTGAGGCTACTACTGTGTGGCTGACTACGAGACCTTAGGGAGATGCGGAGAGCAACTTCCGGTATAAGAGGATTCTGGGAGTTGTGGTTTCTTAGTGAGTAAGCACGTCGGTTTGACGTCGTGTGGTGCTTTGCTGCGTGATGACGCACTTGTTGTAGGAAGGTGAAGACGCCTCCTTCAACGGGACATTGTGGGTATTGAAGTACAATAGATGTGATGTTCGAAAAATACAGTAGAGGGCGATGTTGCCTCTCTTACTCCCTCCCTCTCTCTCTTTTTTATTTTCCTTTCCTCCCTTTATCCCTCGCACTCTCTTTCTCTCTCTCTCTCTTCCACTCACACTCTCCCTCCCTCTCTATTTATCTCTCTCTCTTCCACTCACAGTCTCCCTCCCTCTCTCTTTCTCTCTCTCTCTCTTCCACTCACACTCTCCCTCCCTCTCTTCTTTCTCTCTCTCCCACTCTCTCTCTCCCTCCCTTTCTTCCACTCTCTCTCTTCCTCCCTTTCTTTCTCTCCCTCCCTCACTTCTTTCTTTCTCTCTCTCTTCCTCCCTTTCTCTCTCTTTCTCCTTCCCCTCCTCCCTCTCCTTCCCTCCATCCCTCCTTTCCTCCCTCCATCCATCCCTCCCATCCTCCCATTCCTCCCCCTCTCTCCCCGTCTACCCTCTCGTTCTTCCTCCTTCTCCTTTCTTTCTTCCTCGTTGGGTTGCACATTGGACTGAAGGTGATTGGAGATACGCTAAAGCAAGAGGCGGCTCTCACTCTCTCTTTCCTTCCCTTCCTCCCTTTCTACTTCCTAGCTCCCTTCCTAGCTTTCTTCCCTTCCTCCCTTCCTAGTTCCTAGCTCCCTTCCTAGTTCCTGGCTCCCTTCCTGGCTCCCTTCCCTTCCTCCCTTCCCTTCCTCCCTTCCTGGCTCCTCCCATCCTTCCTCCCTAGTCTCTCCCTCCCTAGTCATTTCTCCCTTGCTGCCTAGATTGCTCCCCTACGCCCCTCCTCCTTCCAGCGCCCCTGGGTTCGTAGGTGAGGACTTACATCCTCGAGTTTCACGGGGGAGGATTTTCCGTTTCCTTTCCCTGCGTGTCCATGCCTTTTCCCTGCCCGGCTACACCCCCTCATTGGGGGTTTGGCTAAGGGTGGGTTGAGACGTTGTGTGTGTTGTTTGTGGGTGGACGTGTTGTTAAAAGGCATGTTGTTATTTGTGGGGATTACAGGAGGTATAGGACACGCGCTGGTGAGGGAGGAACGTGGAGGAGGACGAACGTGGAGGAGGACGAAACACTCACCATGGTTCCTGGTTTGAGTGACAGTAGTAGACGTGCGCTTTGGACGTGGTTTGGTTGTTTATTTTGGCAAACGTAGTACTGTATACTCCACCCCGGCAGCCTGAGCTGCCAGAGGTAGTGGTAGTGGGTAAACGGTCGCTGCCTGACCATAATGGAAATTTATTTCTGAAAATGGCGAGGGCAGTGGCGAAGGTGGCGAATAAATCGGATTGCTATGTGTGCGGCTTAGCCCCACAAGCGGCCGCTGCTGGTTTTCCTTTGTTAGCACACCCTATAACTGAGTGTCATGCCTTGGTGTTAAGGGATTTGCCTTTCCCTGCCCTATGTAAGGGGGTGGGACCAGAAAGGATTGGGGAATATCTGGGGTCATGACTGACGAAGAATGTGATGAAAGTAAGCGCGCTGTTAGACGTTGGCCCCATTCCAGTAGCTTATAGGCCGACAGAGTTTAGGAGGTGTGTAGAAGGTAAGTCAGAAGGAAAGGTCGTGGGGTACTTGGGTAATTGCGTGGGGAATAAGGGAGTCTGGGGCAAGGATTCAGAGGCGCCAGCTCCGCCTGGGACTTTTTGGATCTGTGGTGATTTTGCGTATGCCTCACTGCCAATAGACTGGAGGGGAAGGTGTGCGTTGGGTTACTTAGAACCCGCTATGAGGGTGACGGAGGTCTTGCCAACGCACCCGGTGACTAGGAGAGCGCGAAGTACTCATGTGAGTCAGGCCTTTGGGGTAATGCTTCCAGGATATGGGGTGTGGAAAAATAGGAAGGACATTGATCACATGGCTAAGGTGTTTCAGGATATGGCTGAGACGACGGCGAAGGGATTTAGTCTGGAGAACGAGGAACTGCGATCGGTTAGACTGATGGAGATGCAGACTAGGGCTGCATTCGATTTTTTGTTAGCTGCCTCAGGTGGGACATGTGCATTGATAGGGCAGGAGTGCTGTACGTTCGTTCCCGCGAATGATGAGACGGGCATGCCGGACATAATTGAGCATTTAAAGAACATTACAAGGGATCTGCAGGAGTCTCAGGGGGAATCATGGGCAGATTGGGGCCAGGGGCAGCTAGGGTATATAGGTTGGGTGATAGTTAAGTACCTACTCTATGCAGTGGTGGTATTTGTAATATTAGTCGTGTGTGTGTCGGTGATCAAAGCATGCTTTGGGTATCTGTTTAGGACTCTCTGCGCAGCCGGCCCGGCGGTAGAGAAGTCACTCTGCTCGGCTGCACCTGCTATGGCGATGATGATGGTGATAGAGGTGGATGATAAGGGGAGCCGAGCAGAGGTGGGCGTTCCGTTGGTGCCAGGATACCAGGAGTACGCCCTGGCTACCATTCTGTGATCTGAAATGGTGGACATTTTGGGTCAATGGGTGGTGGGTTTGGGGTGTACGTAGGGGTATGATAATAGGGGACGTGCCTGGGGATAGTGTAAAGTAATGTTTGTTATGTATGAATGAAATTTGTTTCCATAGTGGGTACACAAGAGGAGGATGTGTTGAGGGTTATTACGTCCCTGGGGTCTGGTGCTGAGTCTGTACGGTTATGCATGATCGTTCGGCAGGGCATTGGATTTCCTGGGGTTAATAGACTAGATGACGAGATGGGGTGTTTGGGCATTGACTACCTTGTACCTGTGGTGAGGTATATCCTGGCCTCTGTGGGGAGTCTGTGATGGACGCTTCAGAAAACAGAGGGTGGGGCCTCGCGGCGTGCAGGGAGTGATGTCCAGGTATGCTTGAGAACGGTGTTAGTGGACACGTGTCTGAATTCGACAAGTGTCCGCTGGGTGGAATAGTATTGAAATATGGAAACAAAAGAATGAGTGAGATGTGTAATCAGGTTTGAGACTCTAATCTAGATGTTTGTGATTTTCGAGGTGAACAGAATTAGAGTGAAACCACGGGGAACATTGGAGAGCCGAGATTCGACAAAGGAGGAATTGACGAACAGCGGAAATAAGGGAGTAGACACCGAAGACGCAAACACCACTGTCAATCACAATATCTCTCATTGTTTAAAAATTGTATGAATTAAGTAAAAGATTATTCATACTGTTGGTACAAAATCTCTCAAAAATTAGATGTGGTATCAATTTTAGATAGAAAATATATTCATACTGAAAAGACTGAGTAAAGTGAAATTCCAGTTGGAAATTAAAGAGAACTGTTGTATTTTGTGCTCTGTCTTTCAGCAGTTCTGCCAGGCGACAAGGGCACCACAAGTCAGGTAAGACTACAGATCACCAGTGAAGAGGGAAAGAAAAGAATAGACAGGGTGTACAAGTGCCGTTAGCGGCTGTTCAAGCAGGAGATAGTCACAAAAGAATAGACACCTACATTTAGACAGGGAATACAAAAAACACTTTCTTGCCTACTGCCATTTGAAAAAACAGAGAAAAAGATTTCTTAGACTAGAAAACAAAATAGGAATTAAAACTCTGGTAAATGAGAAATAGAAACTCATATAAGAAAATGGAAACCGTGGCAAATAAAGAGATGACTACCCTAATTGGTTGGATGGAGGATAATCCGGTAAAAATTATTGCTAAAAATAATCCTTTCACACAGGACAATCCTTATTATTTGGCAAAAATTACTAGGTTATCAAAGAAATGGAACAAAAGATGGCCACACATCGCAAAACGTTGGCCTATTGAGGGCTCTTTTGATTTGGCTATAATAGCAGATCTGCATGCTCTAATTAGGACTTATAAGACGGAGGAGGAAAAGGGGAGGAAGGGGAGAAAGGGGAGGAAAAGAGGGGAAAAACGCATGCAAGAGATAACGACTTTAGAACTCTTCTCGCTGGAAGCTGAGAGAAGGAAGAGTGAGGAAAAGGGCAGTTCTACTGTCAGTGAGGAGGCCAAGCCGATAGAGGAGATAGCCCCAATCATGACCACTCCCCTGGCCCCTAACAGGACAATAGTCACCTCCCAAAGCGCAGCTGAGATAGCCCCGCTCACCCAAGGACCCCAACCGAGAGCAGAACAGGTAAGAACTGAGGTAGCTATAGCACCCCCACCATATGATAGCAGGAATAGGGAACCAATATACCCTATCCTGCCTGTGATAGAAATGAACAGCCTTTATAATATAACAAACGACAGGGGCCGTGAGACAGAGTCGGGACGTGCAGTGACAAGAATCACCCTAACGCCTGGAACAGACGAGCAAGAGGAGATTGAAAGGAGGGAGCGAGCAACTCAGCCCCGAACTCCTCCTGCTACCAGAGCGGCGAAGATATATCTAGAAGAAACGCAGCAACAAAGGAGAACTGCACCGCTCTCTGCCGGACAGAAGGAGATCCTCTGGGCGGAAGGACAGGGACGCCTAGGGGGCGGAGGGAGGACTCAGGCTAAAGGACTGGATTTAAAAAAAAATACATACAGTAGCGACCTCAGCGATAGGGAGTACTACCGCAAGAGAGAGCCAGCGAGAGGTTCCCCCCCCTTGGCCGTCAGAGACCTCAGCGACAGGGGAGACTACCTCCAGAGAGAGCCAACGAGATGTCCCCCCTTTCATTGCCCCCCCCCCCCCCCCTCAGCCGTCAGATACCAGGACAAACGAGAGGAAGACTCAGCGGTGGGCGCCACAATGGACGAGTGGAAGAAAAATGACAAAGAAGAGGAGCAAGAGCAAGAGGAGGAACAGAAGGGAGCCTCCATGAGGACACCAAAAAGTAGATAATCTGCTCCAAACTACTCTTCCCCACCAGCCGCCAAAGAAAGCAGCGAGATGATGAGACTGAGAGACGCCCTGGAGGAATTAAGAATAAAGCACAGGGGAATAGTCAAGGAAAAAAGCGAGCTGGAAGAACGGATACAGGTCTACAACGAGGACCAAGACTCCGTTTCCGAGGGCTACAAAGCGGTCACCCACACCTGGAGACAGGCCGAAACCATACGAGAAGCTTTGGAAGAAGAAAGTGACAAAATACTGAGAAACATCAAAGAGTTGGAAAAGACTGAAACGAATAAAGTGACAAGATCAGCTACAAGAGAGCAAACGGTCACCATAGCCCCAGTAATAATAAAACCACAGGGGTTGGAATATAAGCCCTGGAATGCTTCAGATATGACCCAAATATCGGAGAAATTGCCATCCCTCCAGAACGGGGCATTTCCGTGGATTGCCAAACTGGAGGAACTGATGGTAGGCCAACAGCTGGCTGTCGGCGATGTCAAGCGGTTGTTCTCTCACAAAGTAGGAGTCTCGGCAATGGAAGAACTACTACACAAGGCTGGTATGATGAGGTACATAGTTTCAGGAGCACATGACCAGGACCTATTCGCCGCCCACAGGGGAGTACTGTGGCAAGCCCTGCGGGAAACCTATCCAACCATGATGCACCCAGACAAGATCTACATTGGTACCTTGGGGCCTGATACCCACCCCAGGGAGTATGTGGCGAAGGCCTACGCCACCTGGAGAGACATGACTGGCCAAGCCCCAGAAGCCAATCCGATGGGGGAGGCGATGCTCAGAGAAAAAATTCAGCGGGCCTCTCTAATGAGGTGAGACAAAAACTGAATGAGGTGGTATGTCTGGGAAGTCTTCCCTTAAACCAGTACATGGAAAATGTGAGCCATCAAGTTGAGCTGTACAGGAAGAAGGAGCAACAGGCCAAGGAAAAAGAAACGGCTAGCCAGCGAAAGCTCTTGTCGAGGCAACCAAGGTAGTGGAATACCTACAGGCTATGGTACAAGCCACACAGCCCAAAGCTGAGATGGGGACTGGTGGACAACTGAACAACCAGGAACCAGCACAGCCCGTAACACAGGGAGGGCCGGCACCAGTACAGCAACAGTACCAGAGGGGGCCGAACTGGCAGCCCCGAGGACAGAATGGAGGCCAAAGAGGAGGACCGACTGGATTCCCGTCTTCGGCCGAATGCTGGAATTTGTGGAGAAATAGGACATCTGTAACTGTGACAATGGGTGGCGAACCCAAAGAGCCAGCAACAGGGGTCGAGAAAATACCAGAGGAGGAGGCCGATGAGGATACGGCCAACTCCAGGATCAGTATTACGGGACGATGCGAGGCCAGACCCAGAATCAGAATCAAGGCCAGACCCAGAATCCGAATCAAGGCCAGACCCAAAATCAGAATCAGCAACAGGACATGGGCCCAGTAAATCCATCCAGGGGGCCGGAGCAGACGTTCTGACGGGGCCCAGATAATTCAATGGGGGGGTGTCAGCTGTCATTGTCAAACTTAAGGGAGGAACCCATAGTGTACGTAACGGTAAATGATCAATCTGTCAGGATGATGGCAGACACCGGCGCGGCGTTCACTGTAGTCCAACGTAAGGATGCCACACACCTACCCATGTCCGGTCGATATGTACGGACAATTGGATTTGAGGGAATCAAACAGCTGATCCCAGTGACAGAACCTGTCACCCTGAAATACAGAGGCAAAAAAGCGACTGTTTCCATATTGGTCTCCGACACCGCACCCATCGGCTTACTGGGCAGGGACGGCCTTGGTATGCTGGGGATGAACATTTTATGCACGCCTGATGGTTGTGTGATCAATGTCCCGGAGGATCACTACTATCAGATGATGCAAAGGACAGACACCCGACCACCGGAAGTATACTGGTTGGGAGACCTAAGCCAGGAATTGCTCGGGCCAGCTTTGGAATGGGAGGCATTCATCACAGCCAACATGCCAGAAGCAAAGAACCCAGAGACACCGTACCATTGCACTCTACATCTATAGAGATGTGGATCGGACACAAGCCAAGGAGTGGCTGAGAAATCAACCAGAGGAGGTACAGCTCAACGCCACCAGCATTATAATGGGACCCCAAGGAGCAGCAATACGGCTTGCACGGAGCACCTATCTGCAAAAGGAACACGAGATCACAGGCAGCGTTCCCCACGTGATGTTAAAGGTGACCGACTCGTGCGATCAACAACACATCGGAGGGATGATGAAAGAGGCAGAAGAAATGGATTTCGAACAGACGAAGGAGAACCGACTCATATGGATAAGCCCGGACAAGCGGAACGGAAATAGAGAATAAGTAAGGGCCACGGTAAATAACTTAGACCAATACAACTAGCCTAAAGGATAGAAATAGAGTGACAGGTCAAAGTTCCTGTTGACTCTAGCTAGACCCCGACAGCTCACACCTTAGAGCACTGGGAGCGGTGAGTATAATCAGGTATTTTAATCTTTATGCAGCTGGTCAGAAGCATTTGGTCAGACTCACGTCTCCCCTATACAATAAAGTTAAAAAGATAGCCTGAAGGAACTGTGCAGTAGAGACGGTGAGGTTGGAGACAGAAGAGATGTTTAGCTTCTGGCTGCTATAAGACAGAAGTAAACTAGGGTTGGTGTAAAAACGTTTTTATAATGAAATTAAACATTTAGAAACTATTCAGGAAATAGCAATAATAGTTAGCCCAGTTCAGACCCGTAATGATGCAACTAAGTAGGATGGTTGTCTGTCTTTGTTAAGTTGACTTAAGCAATACAAATAGGTTAGAGTAGAATTAGAACTTGGCAAAACATGGTTTATATATACCTAGAGACATAATTGGTAAAGTAAAAGTTAAAAATGGAATAAATAATACTCTTTGGTTACTTATAGAACCAAGACTAGGAGAATTCAGGTATCATACTTACTACAAAGTCGGGGAAAAGACTAACTTAATAGTCTAATTAAGGTAGGACATAATTAATAGTTTTTAAGTTAATAAAATCAAAGCAAAAGTACCTGAACATTAAACTAAGGAAAATGTAAACGTCCCCTGTTCAAAATAGGATAACTAAGCTTGAGCAGATCAATAAAACAGGTTAAAATATATATATAAGGCTCTAGAATTCGGGAGAAAGAATGGAACTAATATAGTTTAATAAACAGAAAGTAATCTGTACATGTAAATCCTTATAAAACAATGCAATCAATAAGAAAAGTGATTTGATGTAAACCGCGGAGTGCCTGCCTCCCCGTTACAGCAAATCTTGGCCTAAACAAATCACATATCACCTTAAAAGGTGATTTCTCAGATTCAGGATGACGTATACCAAAATGGATACCATCTAAAGTAATTCAGCCAATCAGAGAAGCCATGTTCCTGGGCCGACGTCACATGACGAGGTAGAACCAGGGAGGTGGCTTCAGGTTCTTAAATGCAGGTGGAGCTGAATGGGAGACACACAGACGCTGAGAAGACTTGATCCCGGGAGAATCTTCCACCGAACAGTTCGAGAATAGAGACGAATAGAACGAGACGGGGACCAAGCCCACCTGAAGACGATGATGACTTAGAACTAGAAGTAAATCCTGCTGTTAAACTTTGATGCTGTGTTTATCATTAAAACACAGAGAGCGCTCTGTTTTCAACTTGAAGAAGCGCCTGTCTCGACTCCAACTTATTTCAAAACGGACCAATCAAATGAATGAGAACGTGTTTTGCAGCGCAGAGTAAAAGGGAACTCCACTATACACCAGAGAAGAACGATCGAGTATCGATCCGTACATAGAAAGAGATACACGTTATAGTAATTAGTATATTGTAATGTACGGTACCGGTGTCGTGTCCTTGCTTGTGGGAGTACTGAACAGTATATGGATACTGGTGTACAGTCCTTGCTTGAGGTAATACTGTACAAGATACAATGTTTTTCTCTTCTTGTTTGATCAAATGTGTAAAAACATCACCTTAGTATCTGTGCAATGGCAGCCATAATTGTGAGGCAGGTGTTTCCCCCTATATAAATCTATCCCTGGCAAAATGATGATGCCTGAAACCAGTGGCGGACTCAGGCTGTCTGAAGGGCAGGGGCGGAGACAAAAAAGAGCACCTACTGCACAACATAATAATAATAATGCAGGACCTGCTCAGAGGTCTTTAATTGGCATGCAATTATCCTCAACACACACACACACACACCGGAACACACACGCATGCATTGTCTCTGTAGGATCGCCGATGCGATTTGTCTCTGCGATTAACCCATCCCGTCGTCCTTCCCCCCCAAGGCAGCCGGGAGCAGACAGGCGCAACGTGAGCCGCGCCAGGGGACCAATCCAAGTGCTCCTGTCCGTCTTCGTCAAGGACGCCACAGCGTTAGCGAGCTGTTGTTGTGCATGTTTTTCCATTGGGTTTATCTTATCGGGGGGAAACCCTTGCGAGCACGGGGAGAACATGCAAACTCCACACAGAAAGGCCTGGGAGATACCCCACCTGGGTACCTGGCATCATGGAAACCTGGTCCTCAAGCGGGAATCGAACCCTGGACCTTCTTGCTGTGAGGCGACAGTGTTAACCACTACACCACCGTGCCGCCATGGGACCCCAAATGGGACCCCAAAAAGCTATGATGCGTCATGTATGGTGAAATAGTCCTCATCCTTGATTAAGATTAACATTAGATGAACACGTAGTCTAGGCAATCCAGATTAAAAGTATAATCACACCTCTAATAAAAACACAGGGAACAATACACATTTAAAATGTTTATTTCACAAACATCTCCAAAGAAAATATGTTGGTTATTTTCATGCTATATGTTAAGCTATAAGATACACTTAATTCAAGAAAATTATATGAAAAAATATGATTTTAAGACCCAACATTAAATTACTGTAACTGAAAAGTGTTCTCATTTGAAAATAACTTTGTAATCAACAGTGTTGGGCAAGTTACTTTTAAAAAGTAACTAGTTACAGTTACTAGTTACTTCTTCCAAAAAGTAACTAAATTACTTACTCAGTTACAAATTATAAAAGTAACTACACCTCCAATGTACAGCCCCCACCCTCCCACCCAACCCCACCCCACCCACCCAACCTCCAATGTACAGCCCCCACCCACCCACCCACCCAACCCCACCCCACCCACCCAACCTCCTCCAATGTACAGTTTCTACGTCAAATGTATATACACTCTTTTTCTGGACACTTTTGTATCACAGTTCGGTACTATAATAATTAGTATTAATATAATAAATTTTTTTTTACTTTTTTTTAATATATTATATTTATGATCATTATTATAATTATAATTATTAAATAGAATAATTTTCTATAGGCTTGCCGTGGTAGTCAGTGATTCTGGTGTCATTCTGTGTTCAGGCATCCAGAGTAAATGAATTGCCTACTGCCCCTTTAACAACTTATAGGCTTGGTAAGTTTCACTTTCCCTTCTAGAGAGGATTTAACTGCACAAGACTAAATACTAGAGAACAGATGACATATTACAACAATGGCAGAGGATTATTTGGATTTAACTGGAGAGGAGCTCAGATGATCAGTCCGAAAAAGTATGTTTCTTTTTTTTATTTGATCAGCGTGAGTCCAATGTTGTTGTTGTTTGTTGGCGATGTGTGTGTGTGTGTGTGTGTGTGTGTGTGTGTGTGTGTGTGTGTGTTTCTGCGATGCGCGGCGTGTGTGTGTGTGTCGGCGATGCGTGGCGTGTGTGTGTGTGTTGGCAATGCGCGGCGTGTGTGTGTGTTGGCGCAGAGATCTGTCTGATGAAAAAAACTGCTTCAATCATAGTAACGCGCAGCATTTTTTGGCAGTAACGGTAACAGCGTTATTAAGTTGGAAGAGTAATCGTTACTGAAAAAATTAACGCCGTTAGTAACGCCGTTATTTATAACGCCGTTATTCCCATCACTGGTAATCAAGATTCAAGATTTTATTATCATTTAAAATAAAGCTGGCTAGAGTTATAACAAAACAAATCTGACCTGTATTAACAATAGCTCAGATTAATCATACCAAGTCGCTTTGGATAAAAACGTCAGCTAAATGACAAAATGTAAATGTAAAACCTGTTCATTTTTGCCATCAGTGGTGACTGGTCAGTTCAGGACCTTTCACAACCGGACGTGGTCACTCGTCCGAACGGCTTGTCAAATGACGCTCGCCGGATGTTTCGTCTTGTAACTCGATAATGGAATCACGCAATAGGTTGAGTGTGGTGTCGATCGAAAGGTGGCAAATTCAACTTTCCAACAATGTATTGGTTGATCGGCGAAAATGCAGCCGGAAGCCGAAGGACCAGTGGCGGCCGGCCGATAGTGGGCGCTAGAGCGCCGCCCTCCCTGGTTAAAAGAGAGAAGAAGAAGAAAAAAAATATATATATATATTTTTTTAGAGCACTAGAAATAAAATAAACATGTTTAAAATGAATAATATTTACTCATTTTAAGTATGTTTGTGTTTCCAATGCACAATATAACGTTAATATATCAAATATAAATAATAGTTTTTCATTCACAGGATTGACAGGAAGTCACTAGTAACTACCTCTCAGGCCGGGGCGAGACATATCGCGCACAGCAGGGCGTGCACTGGTTTCATCGCTGTATCCTCGCAGCCAATCAAATAGGTCAACGCACGTAACGCACTGTGCGTTGAAATATGATGTAATATGATGGAAGCCGGGCGCATTTTCAAGCGATCTATATCATCTAAGCAAGCAGCGTCTATACTTTCCATAGCCGCATTTCTCGGAGACACTCTAGCCGCATTTCTCGGAGACGCTCTCTGATTGGCCGACGCCAGTTTCTACACTGGTTAGGTAGTTACTCTTCGAAGTTGGTTAAGGTTAGAGTTTGTCTTAGAGCATGACGGCAAGTTCTTTCGACGGTTAAGCTTAGGCACTTTTTCAAAGTTGGTTAAGGTTAGAGTTTGTCTTAGAGCAGGGTGATAGAACGCCAGGTAGTTTGCAGGCTGTTCGATGCTGTTGTGTTGTGGTGCCTAACCTGGCTAACAAGAAGCTATTTGGCTAGCTGGATGCAGTCTGGACAGTGGATATACATCGACAACAGTCTGGGACTGTGGGACAGTGGACATATACACTTTATCAAGCCCTCCTGGACCATGTTTCAACTAAACAAAGTGAGTTAATGCGGTCTCTCTCTCTCTCTCTCTCTCTCTCTCTCTCTCTCTCTCTCTCTCTCTCTCGCTCTCTCTCTCTCTCTCGCTCTCTCTCGCTCTCTCTTTCTCGCTCTCTCAACACAGCGTGTTGTTGAACTATAACATTTAATTTCGCCCCGGGTATTGCATAATGGATGAATGAATGAATGGTAACTTGTTTAAAATGACAAGATATATATATTGGATTGATCATACGTGTACTAGTGTAGTATGAATGAACTCGACTTAACGTTGGTAATGTTATGAGTCAGTATTCGCTTGGTCAGCTGTCCGCTTGCCCCCCCCCCCGCGCCCACCCAAATGTAGTTCACACCGGCCGCCACTGCGAAGGACAGATTCAGAACTTACATTATTCTAGAAAATAAGCTGCCCCGCTGCTCATCAGTTTCGTAATTAGTGGTCTCCTTCACTCACTCATTCAGTTTCTGTGCTGTCTGGTCCTAAACACAAGTCTGTGGGCCTGATGTTCATTCTCCAGTGACCACAACATTCTGAGATAATTTTTAATGATTTCCAATTCTTGACCAGAGAGGCACCACTGAGTGTGTTTTTCTGTTCGTCAGGGCATGGATTTTGTAACCTTTCAGGTACCAAAATTAGAGTCGTTTTTTTCTCATTGTGGGACCCAGGCTCATTGAAACATACTGTATACTACTGTTGTCATGGTAAATGATAAATGGGCAGCATTTATAGCGCTTTTATTATTTATTAAGATAAGATAAGATATTCATTTATTGATCCCCTTTATTGAAATGCAGGGCGTCATAGCAGCATGGGGGAGGGGAGGTATAGGTATGGGCAGGGTAATAGTAGAACGACATAAATATAGGCAATACAATTAGATATGAACAAATATGGGACAAATAAACAGTGTAAACAATATAATTAACTGAATATTAACACTTTGGTTGCCTAAGGTTAAATTAATGATATACCATAGATTGCCAGCGCTATTTGTCTATGGAGAAAGTCCCCTTCTTTGCAGGGCTATAACTTTTTAAATTCTATTGCTACATTGCCATTATTAGGGCCCATTCAAAGTCCTATATGTATTGTTCATTGTGTAGCAACGTTAAACTTTTTCATTCACATATTCATAGTAAAGTATGGTCTAATGTATAAGTATGTTTTCATCTCTTTCTGCAGCTTTCTCCAGAACGTGATATATAGCCCCAAATGCATTATATTGATGATGAAATACAGTTTGATGGCAATCAGCGCGATATAAAAAATTCCAACTAGACGTACTTCTAGAAGTTACTACACGTCATCTGATGTTGACCGGATGGGCGAGGGGGCGTTTATAATTCCGTGGGCAGCGTTATACCAATCATCTAATGTGGGTCAAATGTTGATAATATCAGTTATTATCGAAGACGGTAACGTTACACGCTGAAACTCACCCCAGTCTCCGCGCGCCGTTGGGCGATCATCGTCGAGTAGAAATTTTATCATTATGGGATATATTATTACCCGGTCCATCTCCAGCTTGTATAATGGTATATACGTCCAAATCATGTTGTTTATCGAGTTATTGGCAATCGATCGCTATGTAGAGTGACGAGCTAGAGTCACGGGACATGTACCGAGTGGCCGGAAGCAATACGGACGTCTAGCAAAACCTCTAGTGCGCTTCCTGTTAAGCGCTTGCGCCGATCGGCCACCAGATGGCGCTCCTGAACCGCCAGAGAGCTCAGTGGGTCCTGCTGGTGGATCTCAGGCCAGCGGAGGGACATTATGAATCCGATCGCAGATTTTTGAAATATTGATATAAAGACGACGTACAGCGTCCCCCGGCAACTTTAGCATGGCCAGCAAAGACGTCTAAAGACGGCTCCCGGCACCCAAAGTGTTAATTTATGCAAAAAATAAATAGTGTAAACAAAGGTGCAGATGAGCCCTTTACAATTTTTGCCTCACATTCACCCATTTACTCACTCACACCGACGGCGGAGGCAACCAAGGTGCCAACCTGCTCATCGAGAGTAGTTAGGGGTTAAGTGTCCCGCTCAAGGCCACTTCAACATGCTGCTGTGAGGAGCCAGAATCTAACCATGAACCTCCATGACCCATTTTGGGTCACGGCCCGTAGTTTAAGAAACCAGGGATCGGGGGATCAGAAGGTTATTATGGCTTATATGATGAGGGAGAGTGTTGGATATGGTGGTCAGTGAGATGAGAACGGAGCAGGTTTTTATTGAGCGCTGTAGTTAGAGGGAAGTAGTTTGAATTTAATTATTTCGCTGACCATGAAGCCAGCTTTACGGCGCTATGGCTCTGGACAATCATTTTCGAGATTGGATCTAGAGATTGACGGAACTACTGCACCAAGAGTCGGGAGTGGTATATTGCGCAATACCGTGTACTTTGCACAAGCCTCAAATACCGGCATGTAACTCGAGAACCGCTGAACGGATTTTGACGGATCTTGTCGCTATCGACAGGCAACAAATAAGCCTTCAATTCGATATATATATATTGTATTACAAAATATGCACAACCGAGCCACTATCGGTCGCCAAAGTGCCGGTGGGCAAATCGTCCTAAAAACGTCCCATATGTGGGACGGCGAATGCTAAGAGATTGGGTGGGTAAGGAGGCATTTATGAATTTTTTTGTATTACATATATTAACATTCAAATGAATTATTCACCCACAAGAGTCTGTAACATTAGCAATTGTAGGCTAAACTGGTCCTGGACTATTGGAGAACGAAGTAGAATACGCACACAAAACATATCTCACCTCGCTTGCACTGGTCTCGTGCAAAACGATTATTTCCACAGCTTTGATTTCAGAGTAGCTATGTGAAACATGTGTGAACACATACACACACACACACACACACACACACACACACACACACACACACACACACACACACACACATCTCTCACCTCAACATCTCTTTCTACCGCAGCTTTCACTTATTTTGCGCAAAGTCAGTAATTTCCCCGGATTTGATTTCAGACTAGGTATGATGAATTAGCAATAATAGACTTGATTAAGTAAAATTGGATGCAACCGAGTTCACGGCTTAAGTTGAGTGAAAACGGATGACTGATTAACGGAGTACTTGAATAGAAAAACAAACGTAATTAGAGTGCTCTAACAGGTTTCTCTGTAATGCATTGCCCCCAACAGTGCAATAACCAAGTCCACTTACACCATCACATTGTCCTTGTTGTCCTTTGATTTACAGGGATGTCTCCTGTGTGACCTATGACCTGTAACAACAAGGATATTGACCCTGGGCTAATAAATGACAAGCCGTATTGATGCAGAAAGTGTCACAAATTACTCCCGTGATGGACAAGCCTTAAAGGGATAGTTCAGATTTTTGGACCCCTATTTGTTACGTACCAACGACGCTTCTAGGCTACTGACGCATGCCTGTGATGTAAGCAGTACACGCAACGAGAGCCTTCAGTTCTGCATTCAACACAATCATCCCAGCCAAACTCACCAATAAACTTCTGGACATGAACATTGACCCCTGCATCTGCCACTGGATCCACAGCTTCCTCTCCAACAGACAACAGAAGGTCAAAATAAATAACATCACATCCCACCCTTTATATCTCAGCACAGGAGCCCCCCAAGGCTGCGTCCTTTCACCCTGGCTTTTCTCCCTATACACCAACCTGCTCATATCCCTCCACAACTCTGTAAAAATATATAAATATGCAGACGACACAACCCTTATAGGCCTCATCACAGACAATAACGAAACAGAATACCGTACACAAATCAACCACACACTCACCTGGTGCACAGACAATAACCTCCTTCTCAACTCATCAAAAACCCAAGAACTCATCATAGATTTCAGACGCCAGCCAAACCCCAAAACCCCCATATCCATCTCCGGCAAACCCATAATCACCACAGATTCCTTCAAATTTCTCGGCACTCACATAAGCAATAACTTCAAATGGAAAACCAACACAGACCACATACACAAAAAAGCAAATCAAAGACTCTTCTTCCTCCGCCAGCTTAAGAAATACAGAGTCAATAAACATCTCTTGCTCCGTTTCTACCAGGCCATTATACAAAGCATCCTCACCTTCTCCATAACTGTTTGGTACAGCAATCTGGACACTCACTCAAAAAACAAACTACAAAGAATCATCAATAAATCCTCAAAAATAATCTGCACCCCCCTCCCTTCTCTCGAATCACTCCACCGCCAAATCACAATCAGGAGAGCCAGGAAAATCATCTCCGACCCCACTCACCCAGCACACCACATCTTCCAGCTGCTGCCCTCCGGGAGGCGCTACAGATCCCTGACCACCAAAACAACCCGGTTCAAAAACAGCTTCTTCCCCACTGCCATACGGACACTGAACTCCCTGTAGCACCCCCCCCCCCTCCCTGTAGTACCCCCCGCAACCCCCCTTACCTCTGCTGACATGGACATGGACAAACTCTGAACTGTATCTATGTAATTGTGTTTTCTTTTATGTACGCTGTAAGTGATGTTATATGTTCTATGTTTTTATGTTTTTATGTTGGAACTGCTATGCTATGCACTGAAACCAAATTCCACCAGCCTGGCTGGGTGGTCATTAAAGAAATTGAATTGAATTGACAACCCTTTCGTCATCGTTTTATGCGGTTTGACAGTTTAGATGAGAGCGCAAAGCTTTATCGTTTCTAGGAATTCCACCCTGGAAGGTAGTCTCACTTTTTTGCGGTTTCACCCCGTAAAAACGCTGTTTCCGTATAAACGAAAGGCACATCCGAAAAAAAGATTTGCGGATTCACCTGCTAGCGTTTCCGTCTAAACGGGGCCTCAGTCAGCTTGTACAGACATGAGCTCGGCGCCCAATGGTGGTGAAAAACAGCATGGGTTGTGCTGAGAAAGGACTCAACCAATCAACATCACATCATCGTTGGTAAGTAACAAATAGGGCATCCAAAATTCTGAACTACCCCTTTAACCCTGTAATGCCCTCGGTTGCAAAAGTATCACTTTAGCCATTTAAAAAAAAAACACACACACATTTTTTAAACACATTTACATAGTCAATGGGTCATGTTGTTCAGCCTCACAATGCTATTGGATGGTAAATGTGTTTATAGGTCCCACCCTCTGGCCTCCGAAGTCACACAACCGTCAAGTCTTCCTGCAAGCAAGCAACATATAGCTGGACTGGATTTTTCAGATTCTAGTAAGTAAAATGCCTTAAATATTTGTATTGGTGATTATTACAATGTCTAGATGTACATATTTAGTTATTGTGGAATACATTCATCACATTTTGATTTTGAGCTTGTTATATATTTGTTGCAATTCTACACATCTGGGAGAGTTTGGTAGTCAAAACAGCATGTGCACATTACACATTACAAGGGGACATTGCACTTCTCATAATTATGTTCACATACATGTATGGGGGAAAGAATACTAATAGAAATAGAATGTATTTGATGATTCACTAAGCTAAGTTCTAAATAATAATGATAATAATAGATTTAATTTATTACACACTTTAAACTCAATAAGATCTCAAGGTGCTTCACAGCTGAAGGAGAATACAATTAAAATAAAAGGTTTAAAACATGAACAAATTTAAAATGAATAAAATAAAATATAAAACATTAAGGCAGCAAGGGAGTCTGAGGCCTTGATCGACCCTGGCAGCTGATTCCACAGGCGTGGCCCCAGTGTGGAAAAGGCACGGTGCCCCATGGTTGACAGCCATGGTGCGTGGGATGGCAAGGAGGGTTTGGCTGCCAGAGCTGAGTGACCTGGATGCAGGTTGAGGGGAGAGGAGGTCCTGGAGGTAGGTCGGGCCGGAGTGGTTTATGGCCTTATAGACCAGCAGGGGAACCTTGAAGCTGATCCGCTGGTTTATTGGCAGCCAGTGAAGGGAATGGAGGACTGGGGACATTTTTTTTCTCTCTTATGATTTTGAGTTAACAATGGAATTTTATAGATGAATACAGTATTTCTGGTAGCATTATTTGAAACTCTACCTATAGCAGTATTTGAAACTGCTGTATCTGTCAAATGCATGATAACAGGGCGGTCACACTTTGCTGGACCAGAACCTGTGAAGAAGATTCAACGCTGGGACAAAGCCAACAAAACCTACATTGAAGTTGAGAGGCCTTATATTGTGGGTGCCTACAACAAATACATGGGAGGTGTGGATTAGTTGGACTTGTTTACGGCCAAATACAAGTTCCCCAGCTGGTATATGTACATCTTCTGGCACAACATCATCCTCGCTGTGATCAATGCCTGGCTCCTCTACAAGCGGGACTGAAAAGATGTCTAGTCAAGAGGTACTGACAGGAGACAATTTCAGGCACAGCTAGCATCCTCTCTCATCCTGCTATTTACCTTTTGCAATATTCTTTTTATATTTCACTGTTTGTAATATTTTTTACTTGTATCTTTGCGTGCAGTGCTTTGTGAATAGCAAGGTTTGTTCTGCACAGGCATATAGCATCAGAAAAAGCTGCGCAATCCCTTTGTGAATTTGCCCCAAAGTGTTTAAAGGCATACTGCATAATGCATTTTTTAGTGTGAGTGGCCAACCAAATCCATGGCCCTGGTAGGGTAGTGCCATCTTCAGAGTGCTAACCCTCGCCCTGGTAGGGGAGTGCCATCTTCAGAGTGCTAACCCTAACCCTGGCATGGTAGTGCCATCCTGAGACCCAGGAATGAATTTTTTTATATCGCAGTCGCTCTGGATTTTAAATGATCGTCAAAAACTGGTTTGACAACTGTACTCAACGGCAAGAAGACATTTGAAGTGTGTGTCCAACCTTACATTACAGTATTGTCTCTAAGAGACACACATTTATTTTGTATTTGTCTTCTTTTATTTTGCCTTTTGTTTTTCTCTTATATCCTTTCTGAAAAGACGGTGTTCACACTGATGTATACCTTTCTTTTTCTCACACACATAACTGATGTAAATGAGACTGTAAACAAGACTGGTGTAGTATGATGTAAGATGTTTTTTCTTTTTTTGTATTTTTCTTTTTAAATGATTTTTATCAATTTCAATTTACGCTTTCAGATAAGAGGTTTGTTGGGGGGAATGTGAATGAATACAACCCTTCATTGTATCTCCACTGTGGAATATACATTTTGATTTCCTTTAGCTTTCGGGTTTTTTTCTTATTATTTGAATTGTATTACTAATTATATTCTGTGTTTGTATTCCGTTATGTTATTTGTGTGTGAGGACCCCAGGAAGACTAGCGGTCATTAATTTGACAGCTGGGGATCCTAATAAAACAAACACACAGACACCCACCCAAACCGCTGTGTGTCCTCCTCCTCATTCTCGTGGTTTTCATTGAGATGCGATTGTTCTAATCAGGCGTGGCATGCGCACTCAACACCATCCACTGGCCTCCGCCGCTACTCAGCAAAAAAGGATTAGAGGACAAGACGTCTCAGTCATTGCTTACCGCTGACGGGGGAATCCAATTTAATTTAAAATCAAGTACACCACTTATATTGTCTCTTGTACATGAATCAATACAGATTAATTGCCTCACACTGCACAGCGGACACTTTTCAGAGCCAGGTTTATTACTAATAGTATTCACCTTTCTTTTTTTTTTATATCTTGTAAAGAAATCTTGAAATGTGTTATATGGAGAATGAAGTGAATGGGTGCAGAATATAAAATTTATTAAACCAAAAGCGATATTATAAGCAGCAAAGTCAGCAACGCGACCAACCAATGAATTTTCGAGACGTTAACATCGTAGCAAAAGTGTGTCACGCTCACTATCTAGATTCTCGAATTAACGTATTGCTATTTTCGACCCTGCAGCAGTGAGTTACAATACCTAGAAAATTAAATGTGTATCCAATATAACATCAGTGATAAGGAAGTAATGATGCGGCGGTGGCGGAGTGAGAAAGAATGCGAAAAATAAAAATGCATGCCTCTTGAAATTGTGTGGCAACCAGAGCCTGAGCTCCAAGCACAGGAAATGAAGAACTGGGGGAAACGTTTTTTCATTAGCTACAAGTCTCTCTCTCTGTCTCTCTCTTTGTCTCTCTCTCTCTCTCTGTCTCTATCTGTCACTCACTCTCTGTCTCCCTCCTCCCTCTGTCTGTCTCTCTGTCTCCCTCCTCCCTCTGTCTCTCTCTCTCTCTCTCTCTCTCTCTCTCTCTCTCTCTCTCTCTCTCTCTCTCTCTCTCTCTCTCTCTCTCTCTCTCTCTCTCTCTCTCTCTCTCTGTCTGTCTCCCTCCTCCCTCTGTCTGTCTCTCTGTCTGTCTGTCTGTCTGTCTGTCTGTCTGTCTGTCTGTCTGTCTGTCTGTCTGTCTGTCTGTCTGTCTGTCTGTCTGTCTGTCTGTCTGTCTGTCTGTCTGTCTGTCTGTCTCTCTCTCTCTCTCTCTCTCTCTCTCTCTCTCTCTCTCTCTCTCTCTCTCAAAGCTCAACCCTGTGGCAAGGCCGTAGCAGTGGAGCGCGAAGGAGGACCCAGACCCAGAAGGGACTGGATCCCACCGGAAAAAGGGGGCCTGGAGAGGCCAATGGCGCCACAGCATCGAGACCTCACCAGGCGGTCACTAGTGACACCGCCCCCCACATCGCCAGCGTATTCGGACAGGGCCCATCCAAGAGCAGGCCCTTCCCCCCAATAGCACGCCGCCTGGCTCACTGACCCTGGCATACTCAGGCAGTCAGCATGGCCGTCAGAGGCCGATCCCTCAATCCAGGCAGCAGGCACTTGACCCGAGCCTGGAGCACTGCGGTCGAGACAGGTGCCAAAGGGGTCAGCTGAAACAGCACCCCGGCCGAAGGGGCGTATGCTGGCATTGTTGTGCACCATGTCACAGCCTCCACAAAAACCCCCCAACTCTCTAGAGGGGCCGAGGCAGAGAAGGCTGACACGATTGGCAGACGTCATGAAATGTGCAGGGGCACACTCAAGCGGTTAACCCGGGAGTTGACTCCGCTCCAACACACCAGGGAACCAATCACCCTCTTGGTTAAACATGAGGTGGTTGTTCCTATAACCCCTCAGGAAAAAACTCCAAAACACACCTGCGGGTATACACTGGCTATAACGCAGTACAAGTGTTTCAGTTTTCAAAAAGGGGTTATCCCAGGCCTACGGGTCGACGAAAACAACTTCGGACCGGGCCCGGCGGACCGGGACGTACACAGGGATGCCAGAGGAGTTCCATAAGAACCACCTCAACAGCCCCCTCTCAGCCATGCGTAAGCAGGAGAAGAGAGGGGCGAAAATAATGGAGAAGGACCAGGCCCCCTTAGCGCAGCTCAAGGTACAACACAACATGGACCAAGCAACAGTGAGGGGTAATACGTAGTAACACAACCACGAACATCTCCATAACGCCAAACCCTGTGACACCCGGGCCGACCCGGCATTTCCCCCCCCGAAAAAAGCACAAGTCCCTCAGGGTACCAGAACAGCAGATCTGCATCCCCGGCGGACAACGGGTTAACTGACCTGGACCGGCGTGACCAGAACCAGTCCCGTGCCATAATCACGCCGACATCCCCAACACTAGGAGGGGGGGAGGTACGCGTGTCGATCCAAAACATTATAGAGGGCGCCACCGAGACAGTCCCGTTCGTACCACGCTCAGTGGCCCACCCCAAGGGCGTGAGACCCCTCTACCTATGCTTTGATCTATTCCATTAACATCCCCCAGATATGAACGAGAATTCGTCGAGACAAACCTAGTAAACTGGCGCTCGGAAGAGACAAACTCCATCCCAGTTGCCCCATAAAAACACTGTTTTAATGATGAGCAACCAAGGCGTGCAAGCCTCATGCGTGATTCCTATCAGAAGCACCCAGGGCCAGCACTATGTACACGTCGAGACCCAAAACACATCAATGGATAGTCTAACAAGACACCAGATACCGTTCCTCCAAGCCGCCTGGGAGAACGACAAGAAGCAGTTTTTTTTATTTTAAATTTTCAACAGAAAAAAGATAAAATAATACGGACATGGGTCCCATACGACGCGGCTGAGGGAAAACACCACCCCGTTAACCATGCTCCATAAAAGAGGGGACGGAGAGCGACGTACCCCTATGACGGGGGGAAACCCATGACTCAACAGACCTTTAAGGCGAGGAGTGAGGGAAACCCTAAACAATACCCCGTCCACCTACTCCAAAAAGGAGAGGACGGGGAACCCCCAGAGAGACTTCCCACATGAGCAATAGATTGAAAAGACATATTGCAACCACATACAACAGAGCAGAACTTATTTTTAAGTTCTACTCACCTTGACAATCTGAGGAGGAGGCTCTGAAACTCTGAGGAGGCTCCCTCACTGGGAGGGAGGGTCTGAACTCACAGGAGGCTCTGAAACTCCCTGAGGAGGAGGCTCTGAACTCCCTGAGGAGGAGGCTCTGAAACTCCCTGTAACAGAGGTCCATAACATGGAGCCTGAATAACCCACGGAAGTCTTACCAATAGAAACGCGCCCAGTGACGTACTCTATGGCGGGGGAATTTCTGCGGTCTGCACGCCCAATCTTTCATGGCGTAGGACCAGGAAACTCCCCCCCCCTACCCTGTAACGTGCTGATCCAGCAACGTGACAGGAAGCCCGAAGGACAGGGGATTTTAACCCCTGACCAATCAGAAAAAGGGGAGGAAGGTTTACCAGTTCACCCCTTTACGACCCCTCACCTCTGATACGATGTAATGACAAAGTAGAGCCATGACACCAGTCATAGCATGCTACATGAAGCGTTTAACAGCTTCACATAGACCCATGTGCGAAACCTGCCATCTGAATTTTACAAAGAAAAAACACAGACCCAGAGAAAACAGCCATCTGATTTTTACAAAGAAAAAACACAGATCCAGAGAGGGCCCTTTAAGAGCCCCGGTACCAGACTTACACAGGCCAACACCTAAACCAGTTGTAGATCTTAACGACACACACAACCCTTCATCACAATAAAAAAGGCAAAGTACACTCTCACTACCGTAAGAGGAACGCCGATTTTCATAACGAGAGAAGACGCAAGTCCTCGATTATGTATTGGCCACAGGCCTTGCTAAGCACACATGACAGCCACCAAAACAATCTTTTCCCTAGGAAAAAATCGTTTTCTCAAGCAGGAGCACAACCCCAGCAGTTTAAGCTGAGGGATTACACCGTATCCCCACAAACATAGTGACACAATATATTGTAAACAAAACATGTTTGAGAGGAGGGGGGAAGCCCCAGGGAAACCGGGGGGATCACCCCTTCCCACCTTACCCTTGATACGACCAGGTTGAACAGGTACTGCCCTGTTAATATGTGAACACGCTACGTGTTTATTGTCATCACAGGCTGAGAGAAGGACTTACTCCTCGATCACATGTCACTAAGCATAGCTTTGCAGGGTAAACAACCCACTTAGTTGTGAGCTCAACCACGTTACTAACGTTACATGAACCCACAAGTTCCCATCACAACTAAACCAGTTCATTTTTACTCATGTAAAAAACAACGCCGATTTTCTAGGTAGAGAGAAACCTATACCATCGACAAGACAATTCACACACAACACATGTCGTATCCCCAAATGTAGTGCAGCAACATACGTTTTGGAAACATCGTTATTACAAAACATTTAGAAGGGAAGGAAAGAAGAGGTGTTAAGCGTCCAGCAGGACTCCTACCTACACCCTGAGCGCTGAGAGGACTGCAAACACTGGTCAACGGCGACAGCCGGCGTCGAACCCAGCGTCTCTTGCGTTGGTGACGAGGGCAATGTCCGCTGCGCCAACCAGCCGCTACGTTCTCCATGTTGACGAAGTCCTCGCTGGCAGGGCAGACGGTGTAGGGTCGACTAACATCCTCTGTCAAAGATGACGTCGTAGTCGGGAGTGTTATGGCTTGTTATTCACACAGCAATGTACAACAGTGTAGCATTAAGCTAACATCCAAATCAGGCCGACTGATAGCAACAAGCTAACGTTCCTAGCCTAGTGAACGCAACGAGCTAGCGCCGCAGCTAACAGCTAACTGGCCAACAGGTAGGCCACCCAGCTAGCACGCAAGCTAAGCAGCTATCACCTGAACTGTACACAAGAACATAATAAGCCACACTTCAGACAGGCCGCCGTCTGACTCCCTCCTCATCCTAAGAGAGAAGAGAAAAAGAAAAGTCAACACCATTTTCAGAACGGTGATTTAACAGACATACAGCGGAGTCGGCACAATTCCCTTATGGGCTGCAGCCGACTTGAGCATGGAGCTTCGGATAACAAAGATCCAGACCCACTTTTCCTCGTGTTTAGGGTTTAACTTTCATTCATTTGAAAGATGGGGCCTTCACGGGACAGAGAAGAATCCGCTCGTCCAGAGACCCCGGGTTTTAACCACAGATCTCGGTCGCGGCCCACTAGTTTGACTATCGTGGGCTTCAAACCAGGACCCTCCCTCCACCGCCCAAGAGGCCGAACAAAGGACACTAGTCTGGGGCCGGCCTTCGTAAATTGTGCAGCTAACCCCAATAGCAACACAACTGGCACTCGCATAGCAAAAAATCACTCACCCAGAGGCAGCCAGTTTCAGCCGACAGCCGACGCCTACTGCACAGTCCAGCTGTAGAACCGGAGGTTCAAACCTATCCAGCCGCAGCATGGAGGACTGCAGGTGGGGATTAGACCAGCGACGCAAGCCCCTAATACGAAAAAGCCGGTGGAGGTCAGAATGATCATCATCTTCCAGACACCCCAGTGACGAAGACATTATCGCCATATTTCCTCGAAAATAGTGAGAGAGAAAACAAAGATATAACGTCAACGTATCTCCTTGCTCTTCTGTTCTTCTTTCTTCAGCTTAATAACCTCGTTAAAGTGATTGGTATACAGGCACTTTCTTGTGGTGAAAGTGAAGAAGGAGGTGAGTGCATGGCCACACCCCTGCTTATATAGGTAGCGGATGGGGGTGTGGCCAGACGGATGTTGGTATGTAAAGGTACATTGTGAGTTTTTATTCAGTGCACAAGTACTGAAGTGAGATATGTGCAATATGGCGCTGAGCAGAGCTATGTGATAATATAACTTTCCTGTGACAAAATGGCATCCAAGGTAACCGTATGTATTCTCTCCCCACCGTATGTATATTTCTCTCCCACCCACCCCCTCCTAATGTACAGTCCCCTCCCCATCATATGTATATACTCTGTCAGGACCTATGGGTAACAGTACTGTATATTTGAATATCGTATTATGTCACAAATGTAACAGTACTAAATACCTGTATGTCATGTATGTCCCTGTGCCATAAATGTCATGTATGTTGTGTATGTCATAAATGTCACTATGAATTGAAAATGGGGGACCCTGATGTAAACAAGACAAATGTCTTTCTCTGGTCTGCATCCCCTTAACAATTGTGTGTATTGAGCCGTACTGTATTGTACCCATTTTACAATCTGTTAAATAAAGTTTTCATTCATTCATTCATTCATTCATTCATTCATTCATTCATTCATTCATTCATTCACACGTACATTACAGTGAAATGCTTGGTATGAGCCCCTGAGAATGTGCTTCATACAGTAAAAAAAGTAAGTAAAATTGGAATAAGTCCGAACACTATACAATATACAAACTAAAATACAACCTAAGTACAATGAAGTAAAAATGCAGACAATGAGGTACAAAATGCCAACAATGAGAAAAAAATAAGCTAAATGCAAAATTAGGTATGGATGTAGTGAAAATCTCTTTAATAAATAGATAAATATGATGTGTATGAAGTGTTAAAGTGTTTAATGTAAATGTAGTGTTTAAAACCTCTTAACGTTAGGTTATGACTATAACCAAGTTCTGTTAGTTAGGGGCGATGCTTGGCTTCGCCTTCTGCACTATCTCGCGTACGTGCACGCGTACTGAATAAACCACAAATGTACCTCTAATACCAGTATTAGTCTGACCACACCCCTCATCAGCTTACCTTCATAAGCAGGTGTGTGGTCACCTGCTCTCCTCCTTCCCAAGCTTTCACCACAAGGTGAGGTCAAGGGCTGCAGCGGCCGTCCGAAGCCAAGCATCGCCCCTAACTAACAGAACTTGGTTATAGTCATAACCTAACGTTCTGTATCGTTAGTGGCTTAGCTTGGCTTCGCCTTCTGCACAAGGGAGGCCAAGCGGAGCCACTTGGCTGACAAATACACCCCGCTGACAGCCCCCCAAAACCATCAGAACAGGGAGGGCCGAGCCCCCCCGACCCCCCCTAATGGAGGGTAGCCCCCCTATTAGGGACGTCACGGGAGGGCGACGGACCCGACCGTGCGAAGAGGCACTCAAGCAACTCAACGCACAGGGTGAGCAGACCGTGGCTTGACCCACGACTACACACACGCACAACCCGCATGCCACCCGGGAACGAACGGAGGAACAACCTCGTTACTGCCCCCAGAATCACGGGGTCAAGGGCAAACCCAACCCCGTGGCAAGGCCGTAGCAGCGGAGCACGAAGGAAGACCCAGACCCACCAAAAGGACTGGACTCCCTGGAATGGGGGCCCGGAGAAGTCCATGATGCCAGCATCAAGACCCCACCAGGTGGGCACGTAGTGCCCCGCCCCCCACATCGCCAGCGTATTCGGACAAAGGCCCCTCAGTTACTGCACCTGGTATTCCCAGGCGGAACCAACCAGGCCAGTAAGCCGAGCGGGCCCCGTCCCCCCAACGTAAGCTGGCGGTGTTGCATGACCAAGCCTCCATTTAACAACCCCCACCCAGAGGGGTCGAGGCAGAGAAGGCTGACACGATTGGCAGACGTCATGAACGTGCAGGGGCACCCTCAACCGGTGAACCCGGGAGTTGACACTGCTCCAACACACCAGGGAACCAACCACCTCGGTGTTACCCAATGCGGTGGTTGTTCCTATAACCCCTCAAGAAAAAACTCCAAAACACACCTGCGGGTATACACCGGCTATACCGCAGTACAAGTGTTTCAGTTTCCAAAAAGGGTTAACCCAGGCCTACGGGTCGCAAACATCACTTCGGACCGGGCCTGGCGGTACGGGAAGCACAGGGTCACCAGAGGAGGTCAAAAAACCACCCCCACAGGCCCCTCTTCGCCATGCGTGAGAGAGGAGCGAAAAACAATGGAGAACCAGCCCCTAAGCACACCGTACCTGGTATTCCCCGGCGGTCTCCCAACCAAGTACTAACCAGGACCAACCTGTGTAGCGGCCGAGATCCGACGAGATCGAGCGCGTACAGAATGGCATGGCTGTAAGCCATGACGACAGTGCTGAGTAAAAAACATACCCAACCAGGGTCTCCATAGCGCTTAACCCTGTGACACCCAGACCGACCTGGCATTTTTCCCCCTGAAAAAAGCCCAAGTCCCTCAGGGTACCAGAACAGCAGATCTGCATCCCCAGCGGACAACGGGTTCAACTGATCTGGACCAGCGTGACCAGAACCAGTCCCGTGCCCTAACCACGCCGACATGCCCCAGGAAAAGGGCAGATATGCGTGTTGATCTTAACATGAAAAGAAGGCGCCACCCAGACGTCGGGACGAACCGCGCCTGGTGGCCCACCCCAAGGGCGTGAGACCCCACTACATATGTTCAGATCCATCCCGTCATCATCCCCCAGACATGAACGAGGATCCGTCGACAACCCACCCAGGTCATGGGATGTGGTCGCCGGAAGAGGAAAAACCCCCATCTCAGTTGCTTTATAAAAACGCTGTTTCAACCACAAGCAACTAAGGCGTGCCAGTCAATCGCCTGTTTACAGCGAGCTAGCACTATACGTGCGTCGGGACACACCCCCATCAATGAACAGGCTATTTAGACCTGCCATTGAATCCCCAAGGCGCCCAGGGGAACGACAAGAGGGGTGTGACACTCCCTAACTCCAACACTTCTGGAATAGAAAGAAGGAAGCATCAACAGTATGTATCCCAGTCTACACAGCCGGGGTAAAAAATGTTCACATTTTTACATCCCACCACCCTCCCATAGGAAAGAGACGGGGATCCCCAGAGAGACTTCCCACGCGAGCTGTACAGATTGAAAAGAATATATTGCACCTTGAGCCATGTAAAAAACTGGTTTTAGGGCCTCCGGGGAAGAGGCACCGAACCCATACACACTCAATAAACGAATTGAATCGAATATACATACAATAGAAAAGGACCCTTCTAGAGGGTCCACTCACTTTGACAATCTGAGGAGGAAGGCTCTGTACTCTGATGGAGGCTTCCTCACATGGATCACATGGAAGAAGGAGTCCGAACTCACAGAAGGCCTGAGTAGGCGCTTGGTGAGGAGGAGCCCTGACCACCCCCCCTGAAAACAGATCCATCACATGGACCTGAACAGCACACGGGAGTCCTACCAACAGAGACGCGCACGGTGACGTACTCTATGGCGGGGGAATTCCTGCGGTGCACACGCCCAATATACCAGGCCGTGGGACCAGGAACTCCCCCCCCCCCCCCCCCCCCCCCCCCGTAACGTGCCGAACCGCCACGTGACGGGAACCTTGAAGGACAGGGGGTGTACCCCTGACCGACAGAACAATGGGGAGAGGAAAGGTTACCAGTTCACCCCTTTACGACCCCACACCCATGATACGACGTAACGACAAAAAGAGAATATGACACAGTCATAGTCAGCTCTATGAAGCGTTTCACAGCTCCACACAGCGCACGAGCTAACCTGCTATCTGATTTTTACTAAGGAAAAACACAGAATAGAGAGGGCTCTAAGAACCCCGGTCCAACATACACATGTGCTTCTGTGGCCAGTACAACCCAGTTGTAGGTCACATGACACACACAACCCATCATCATCACAATGAGAGAATACATCATTCTTGATTAGTATCGACCACAGGCCTTGCTAAGCACACGACAGCAACCAAACCAATTTCCCTTTAGGAAATAAGTTTCTCCAGCAGATTTAGCACAACCTCAGCAATCAAGCTGAGAGTTACATCGTATCCCTACCACACAAAAGACACAATTAATGCACAACATGTCTGATAGGAGGTGATAAAGTCCCCAGGGAACCGGGGGGGGAAAAACACAATCCTCCTATTTTACCCTCAACACGGCCAGTTAAAACAGGAAAACCTGTTAATGTGTGAACTCACTGTTCATTGTCATTACAGTCTGAGAAAGAACATTCTTTTACTCACTCGTCACCAAGCATAGCTTCATAGGTTAGTTGCCTTAGTAGTGAGTACACGGTACACATAAACACCATGATGTTTCTCACACAACAACCAGATCAATACATCACGACCTGCACGGAGAAGCTACTGCCAGTGACAAAAACAGCTCACACACAACCCGCAACGTATCTCAAATGCATTGCAACAACACACGTTTTGGGAAAAAACACCGTCATTCACAATACATTTAGCAAGGTAAAACCAGAAGACGTGTTATGAGGGTCTGGCCAACCCCGTACCTGCCCGGAACGCAGATCAGCGAAGTGCAGTCATAAGCCACCGTAGAACACAGCCCTCTTTGTTGACGCAATCCCCGTCTAGGCTCAGGCAGGGTTGACGAACATCCCCTGTCAAAGATGACGTCGTGGTCAAGAGTGTAAAACATGTTAAAAATCAAAGCACGTTCAACAGAATAGCATCAAGCTAACGGCTGCTCCAACCGTTCTGGTGCTATCGCTTCCGCTCGCGAGACGCCGACCTACGACGCACGCGATCAGGAGCGAGCTCCCGGCGGCGCGCGAGAAGCCTAAGCTACCCCGCGCCAGGCCACCGACCGGCTAACCGTAAGCTATGAACATGTAAACAATGACATAACACTCACCCAGACAGGCCGCCGTTCTGAACCCTCCTCACTTTTTAAGAGAAAAGAGAAAACAAGACGTCAACACCGCTTCACAACGGCGACATTAACACGTCCGGCGGAATCAGCACAGTACCAACTGGCCTGTATAGCTGACTTTGAACATGAATCTGCCGCTATCGCACATTACATGCACATATCCCCTCGTGAAGGAATACTCTCATTTGGATATGAAAGATGGGGTCTTAACACGGTGACAGAGAGAATCCACTCGTCCAGAACACACAGGGATCACCAGTGTCAATGGTCGCGGCCCACTAGTTAAAACTATAATGGTCGCCAGACCAAGGCCTTCTGTCGCCTAGACGGCTAAACAAAGGACCCTAGCCTGGGGCCGGTTTCCATAAACTTTGTCTAGTAGCCCCCATAGCACTAACAGACAAGTGGAGCCCGCCAGCAAACACTACTCACCCAACCTGGAACGCACCGCTCCTCACAACAGCGGCATGTCCGACAGTTCAGCTGTGGCCTGACAGGTTTCACCCCAACAAACACAGCAAGGAACTGCAGTTGAGAAGCATGCAGCGGCGTGCTCCCAATACGAAAACCGGTGGAGGGTTTGTAGAATGATCATCATCTTCTAGACACTCCAGTACGAAGACAATATCGCCGTATTTTCTCGAAAATAGTGAGAGAGAAAATAAAGATATGATGTCAACGTATCCTTGTTTCCCAAGCTGTTCCTAATCCAATTTCTTCCATCATGGTGTCAAGTGTGGGGATCTACCGAGGCACCTCTTCCTTGTGGTGAAAGCGAGAAGGAGGAGAGCAGGTGACCACACACCTGCTTATGAAGGTAAGCTGATGAGGGGTGTGGTCAGACTAATACTGGTATTAGAGGTACATTTGTGGTTTATTCAGTACGCGTGCACGTACGCGAGATAGTGCAGAAGGCGAAGCCAAGCTAAGCCACTAACGATACAGAACCCATTATCTGCCACCACTTTGACCATCCTAAACCATCCTCTGCCAGCGCTATTTGTCTATGGAGATGTTCACCTTCTTTGCAGGGCTATAACTTTTTAAATTGTATTGCTAAATTGACATTACTATGGCCCATTCAACATCAATTATCCATCGTTCAGGATGTAGGAACGTTTTACTTTTTCATTCACACATTCATACTAAAATACCGTCTAGAGTATAAATATGTTTTTATCGTTTTCTGCAGTATTTCATAGAACGTGAGATATAGGCATAAATGCATATATTAGATTATCAAATGCAGTTTGATACCGATCCATGCTATATTAAAAATGTCAACTGTACATGGTCCTAAACGTCATGACTGATCATCTGCGGGTGAATGGAGGGGGGTCGTTTATAATTCAATGACCGACGTTAAATAATTTATGTAGTATGGGTGATATATTGATCAAAGCAGTTTGTATCGAAAATGATAAAGGAAAACGCTGAAACTCACGTCAGTCTCCTCGTAGCGTTGGGCGATGAGAGTGGAGCAAACAGATCCCAATTATGTGATGTTGATCGATGCGATCCATTTCCGGTTTGTATATTACTAATACACGTCCAAATCATGTTGATTATTGAGTTATGGCAAATATTCATATCCACGGTGTCTGTATTGAGCCCCGGGATGATAAACGAGTGGCCGGACGAAATTAGGGGACGGACCGAGCTCCAACGGGCACTTCCGGTTTGGCAACTCGCCGATCGGCCACCAGGTGGCGGTATTGAAGCATTGCAGAGTTGTGATGGCTCAGACAGCATCAGCCAAGACTCCGTGGGTGAAATATTAATACCATGACGAAAATATGAAATATTGATCTCAAACACGCCTTACGGCGTGATTGGCAGACAACGCATGGTGGAGAAACCCGCCTTAACACTTGATTTGCGGAGAATGGGTTAGGAGTCAACGGGGCTTATTGCACCCGTGGGCGGAGAACAAAGGATTTAAATCTCTCACAAATGCTCAGGAAGTCCTGTTTTTCAAAAATCTGTAAAAATAGAACAAAGACAATTTCGAGTGCATATAGTGTAATCTATATGTATCCTTACTTGCTAAACGTAATACGACTTGTAAATATGTTTAATTCTTGCTAAATTGTATAGTTCTAAATGATCCCTGTATTCCCCGAAACTACAACGCGTCACGTACATGCACGCGCGCACTATGATCTAATATGCATATTCTTCAGCGCGAGAGGGGGGGGGGTTGTGTTTCTCACTGTCTGTCGTTGATAATATAATCTGAAGAGGTCCTGCATTATTATTATTATCATTCTCGAGAATACACGGGACCCGACGGAACGTTAATTTATGTATTAAAAGTAGTCTAACATGCTTTTCATCCTCGCCCGTGTATATACCCACGTCGCGCTAAAACAACATAACTACTGTATGGCAGAGACAGAGTGCGTGTGTGTACGAGTTATGAGTTATCTCGCAGTTCATTCAAGCGCGCATCACGGTGATGACAGCTCTCTAGAGTAGAAAGGTGCGCTCACAGGGGCGTAGCTGGCGATTCTGGGCCCCATGAAAGAATCAATTTGTGGGCCCCCAATCTATTAAAAAATGTGGGGCCCCCAATCTATAAAGAAATGTGGGGCATTTGCTGGGCCGTTGGAATCATCCTAACCCCCCCCCCCCCCCCAGCTACTCCCCTGCACACACACACACACACACACACACTCTCTCTCTCTCTCTCAAACAGAGAAATCAAAAGAAATCAGTACATTACAGAAGGAATTTCTTGTACAGTCTTGTACAGTGGGTGACATTATTGTCACAAGGAAAGATGAAATTACATACCTAGGTTTCATGTCTATCTATATCTCCCTCTCTCTCCCTCCATCTCTCCTCTGTATCTCCCTCTTTCTTTCTCTTCCTCTATATCCCTCTCTCTCACCCTCTCTCCCTCTATCTCTTCTTTCTTTCTTTCTTTCTTTCTTTCTTTCTTTCTTTCTTTCTTTCTTTCTTTCTTTCTTTCTTTCTTTCTTTCTTTCTTTCTTTCTTTCTTTCTTTCTTTCTTTCTCTCTCTCTTTCTTTCTTTCTTTCTTTCTTTCTTTCTCTCTCTCTCTCTCTCTCTCTCTCTATCTCTCTCTCTCTCTCTCTCTCATTCTAGAGAAATACAACCACAATTTGTTATTGGTTTGCTTCTTTTTCTTACAGTACTATATATACTGTACTTTACTGTATATACTGTACCATCCACTGTACTGAAACATCTCAATATAAGTAATCATGGTATGCTGCAAAAGGTGATATGGTATGTGATATGGTACAGTACTGTAACTACCATATCTCTCTCTCTCTCTCTCTCTCTCTCTCTCTCTCTCTCTCTCTCTCTCTCTCTCTCTCTCTCTCTCGGGCTTTATTGAGGAAGGGCACAACTCTATCAGCTGAGTAACAATGTTCATCAAAGTGTTGAGTGCTACAGTGTAGGTTAGTATATTAGGACAAGTGCATACCTACATGTATGACCTATATCTATCTACTACTTTTGGATATGAGCATTTTTTCAATACCCAACTATGTAGTGGCCGCTTGTCGCTAGGCTAGGCCTCCTGCTGGGTCCATTCACTGGAATAACAAAGGAATGACTGGGCCTTTGCTCCAGGTGTGAAATGGTTCTAGTGACAATGATCACATTGAATTCTGGGAGTGTAGTTCTCTCATCAGATAGCTGAATGAACTTGGATCAAGTTCAAGTCCTATCCTGAAAAGTAGTTAGGATTTTACCAGAATGTTTGATAGGACATTGATTGAAAACTATCGTCTCAAATTTGACAATTGATGGCTTATTTTGAAGGTATGAATCTGTAATTTTACATTATGTAACAAAAAAAAAGGGAAAATTCTGAGAAGGTGGAGCTAGTTACTTTAGACCTTGAAGGGTTTTAACAGGCGCCCCCAAAAGTGGCCATTTTAGTTTTAGTTTTTGAGGACTGCATACTTTTTTTGCAATCCAAAATACTATACTTTATACTTATAGCACGTGCATGAGCCTGGTCTCTTTTGAAAGATAACATTCTGAAGTTTGTGATACAATAAAGATAATTCACTTTTAGTGTTAATGAAATAGAGTAACATAGGTCTGAACTTGAGTTGAACTTGAACTTGTGTACTCATGTTTTTCTGTAGTAGTTGCAATATACAAAAGTATATTTCCCCAAAAATTGGTATGGCTGAGAAAAATAGCCTGAAGACTTGTGTAGTACATATCCAAATTTAATAAAAATACGTTCAGAAATGAGCGGGGCAAAAAAAAGGTCTGCAGGTATCCATTTTCTCATAGACTCCAATGCATTTAGCGCATTTTTTACTTCCTGTTTTTGCTCGTGACCTTTCACCTAGATCCCTGAATCGCTCATCCCCACGTGGGGTATCATTGGAAAGCCACACTCATTGGTTACAACCCTGTCTAATAATCTTCGAGATCGCCAAATGTTTGACGGAGCTAGAGTGTCGGGGGTTGGCAGTGGTATTCGAAAAAATTTAAAGTCTGTTAAAGACTTTGGCGCACGCGCACGCCTCACATATCGGCATGTAACTCGAGAACCGCTGAACGGATTTGTCACCTGAAACGGCAATCGACAGGCAACAAATAGGGCTTTAATTGGATCTATATATTGTATAAAAAAATATGCACACCCGAGCAGCGAGAGGTCGCCAAAGTGTCGTGTGGTGCAGGTGGGCAAATCGTCCTCAAGAGGGCCTACATGTGGGCCGTTGCATGTAAGTGAGTGTGTGGATGTGAATGTGTCTGCAATGAGTGTAGATGGATGGGTTGATGTTACATAGAGTCATTGAGCATCCTGGGGATAGAAGCTCCTTCTGAGTATTTCTGTACTGGCCACGAGACTCTGGTAGCGCTTGCCTGACCGCAACAGTGCAAAGAGGCAGTTGTTTGGGTGACTAGAGTCTTTGGCTATTCTCTTAGCCATGGCCCTGCGACGCTTGGTGTAAATGTCCTGGAGAGTGGGAAGCTCACCTCCAATTGATGATCGGGCCACTATCTGCAGTCTGCTGCGGTCGTGTGTGGTGCTATTCCCAAACCAGTCAGGATGTTACCAGTCAGGATGCTCTCTATTGTGCATGAGTAGAAGTTTTTAACCCTTGTGGAAGCCTGGCGCCTTTTTTGTGCTTTTTTCCTTTTTTGTGTGTGTTTGTGTGCACAACGGTGGCTGTGTTGATGATTATGTCATGAAATTGGGTCCATGTCGTAATTTTCCATATATTTTCAATATGAATCACTCTCAAAAAAAAGTTACACTATTAGATTTGAAAACGTGCCTAAGGGTTTTTTTTCCAATTGACTCCCATGTTAAATGCTGTTTTTTTAATCTGCAATCATTCATTTAATTTTCGATACAATTAAAAGATGAACGCCTTTTTCAGATTGTAGAGACTGAATGCAATCCTCCAGAAATGCTGTTACCGGATTTCTTCACACGCTGGCGCAATTGTCCTATGGCTGTTGTTACCGCCTAGGAAGGCGTCACATGTCTCCCAAGAGGCGGAGACCTGCAGGCTGCAGGCTGCAGATTGCTCCACGGGGGAGGGGACGCAAGTCGCTGGTGGTGAAAGATTCACAAGTTGGGACTTCCAACCACTTTTCAGGCCTAACAAAAATAATGGTTTGGTTTCGGTTGCCGACCGACCCTGCCGATTTAGGTGAGACCCAATTTATTTGATCATTTTTCTTTTTTTCTTTTTCTTTTTTTAATAAAGTTTCATAAAAATCTTAGTCAAACCTTTAGTATTATGGATATTAAACATGCTGGCAGAGTACATGCATCCATGTTGTCGTGAACATTTTTAATTAAATTTAAATTTAATTAAAGAAATTCCCTATCCATAGTCGCCATGGGAAGAGATAAAATAAAAAAATTAAATAAAATAAATTCCCTACCTACTCATGGCCTTAACTGACAACCAACAGGAACCAAACAATATTTTTTTTATGCCGTTGAAATTACGCACGGACTTACCTGGATTATAATACCATTTGGCTTTATGATGACTTTTGTCTGTGTTTCAGACCAATATGCAGGGCGGCTCTCGTCGTGATTATGACACCAGACATCCACTGTACATGTATTGCAGTATCTGTGTTCATACAATTATATAAAACGATATATATTTTAGCGACTAGCCCCTCTACGAGGCTCTACCCCTAGCGTGAAGGACCTCCTCCCCTCAGAGTGATCACATTCGTTCTTCAGGTGTGGCTGGTGGTGTGAGACGCCCGGCCCCTTGTGTGCACCTCCAGGCGGGCAGAGGCAGCGCAAGGCAGCCCCCCCCCCCCCCCCCCCTCGCATCTCTCTCCCAGACCCGTCAATATGTCACCCTAACCCGGCTACATTTCTACACTATGTCAGGGTATTTTATAACGTTAGCGTTTCGCCATTTCCTGACGTGCAACATGGGACGATGAGGAGGGGTGAAGAAGGGGCGGCTCTCGTCGTGATTATGACTCCAGACATCCACTGTACATGTATTGCAGTATCTGTGTTGATACAATTATATAAAACGATATATATTTTAGCGACTAGCTCTCTACCCCTAGCGTGAAGGACCTCCTCCGCTCAGATCGATCACACTTGTGTCACCACCAGCTGCAACATCGGATCACTTTGTTTCGTCCCGCCCCCCCGGCTCCTCACTGGGCTCGCTCTGCTTGGGAGGGGCTGGGCGTTGAGTAAACAGCCGTTGTCTCTAAGATTATGGCGGTCGAACGTGCACTGTAACCCCGCTGTAAATATATGCAATAACTAGTGCTTACTAATGTTAGCGTTTCGGCAATTTCTGACCAAATGAGTCAATTATTTTTCTAAACCAGGTTAATCACAAGAACTTTGCGCTGGTTTGCCACGCTGGACTATGGTGTCGAAAACATCTATGCTTGCACCTCATGGTACCAAAGCACCTCAAAGGCACTAAAAAAAAAATTACAAATATCTCAAAACAAACTGGTCAGACTACTGCTTGACCTGACTCCTAGAACCCACCTCACCCCGGCCCACTTTGTCAACCTAGGATGGCTTAGAGTAGACCACAGAGTACAGCAACTTGCAATGGGCCTGGTCTACAAGATACACTACACGACCAAGGTACCCATGTACATGTCAAAATACTTCCCAAAGGTCAGTGAATACCACGATCACAACACCAGAGGGAGCTCCACAAATCATGTTAAACCCAGATTCGGCTCAAACAAGGGACTAAACATGTTTAGAAATTATGCCACATCAATGTGGAACGCCCTACCCAAAGCTGTAAAGGAATGTGAATCACTACCCACTTTCAAAAACACTCTCAAAGAACACCTACGGGAGACTGCAATTAGAAACTGGCCCCTGCAAATGTCCTAACCCAACCCCCTCCAATGTACAGTAAATGACCAAGTATGGCTTTGTCAATATTCCAATGTACAGTGTACAGTGTCCCCCACCCACCCCTTACCCAACCCCCACCCCACCCACCCAACCACCTCCAATGTACAGTTCCCCCCCCCCCCCAGCCACCCACCCAACCCCACCTACCCAACCTCCTCCAATGTACAGTTTCTACGTCAAATGTATATACTCTCTTTTCTGGACTCTTTTTGTATCACAAACAGTACTGTATTTGCAAATCTGGTATGTCATAAATGTATAGATGTAGCAGTACTGTCTATCTGTGTGTCGTGTGTGTCATATATGTTATGATGAACTGAAAATGGGGGACCCTGATGTAAACAAGACGAAAGTCTTTCTCTGGTCTGCATCCCCTTAACAATTGTATGTATTGAGCTGTACTGTACTGTACCCATTCTGCAATCTGTTAATAAAGTTTTCAATCAATCAATCAAACGTATAGAAATATTATAAATATGCCGTTTTGTGTCTTTTTTTTCATAAAAAGGCAGTTACTATCAAACAAACAGGAATATAAGTGGTTAAAATTTGGAAATAATTGTAATCTTTTATAGATATCTTGAGCTTAGGTTCTTAGTGGTAATCGTGAAATCTAGAAGGAAAACGCCAACATTTTGGGAAATTAGCTTATTTGCCATCTTCCCTGGAGTTAGACAATAAGATACATACCCTTTTCTTCTCTGTGCGTGCATTAGGCTTAGGGAACAGCCGCTCCGTTACCGTAGCTTAGCTTCATCACTGGAAGTGGGGCAGACCTTTACCCTGAAGTTCCCTACAGTCCCCTACAGTCACGAAATACACTCCAAATACAACTCCAAAACGTTCCTGTAAACATGCTGTGACCTGTGTATTTACCACGTGGAGAAATAAAAAATTATTGAATTCGACAATTACGTTTTCTAAGCAAATATACTCGAAACAATTCTTTGCCGAACCACTCCTCTCGGGGCGCAGTCAGTGATTTCACGCAACGCAGTGATACTTACTAACGTGACGCCAGTGTTTGTTTACATTCTCATTTCATTCAAAGGATCCGAACCGATTGAAGTTTATGGATACCATGACTTAAAATCCTCTTACCTTGACGATTAAAAGCCTCCCCAATTTAGAAAACAGTATTCCCATGGCTGGTGTTAATATGCTGCTAGCTAACGAAAACCAACAGCCGGACACTAAAGCAAATAACGAGGGTACATTTTTACTTCCGGTTGGGGGGTTCCAAAATAAAAGAGCGACGTCTATAGCACCGGAAATACGTTTATTTTGTACATTATCTAACGTTAACACAAACCTAAACTAACTAACTAAACTGGCTGAAAAAACACACTGGGTCCATAGGCTGAAGTCTTATGTAGTACATATCCAAATTTCATAAAAATCCGTTCAGAAATGAGTGATTAGGAGAGATTTTGGTAAACTGTGTAGCGAGCCGCTAGAGGTTGGCAAAGTGGCGGTGGGTAAAACATGTGGGCCCCCAAGTGCGGACAAAATAGCGGGCACAAATCACACACAGTTAAAGGGGAGATGTTGCATAGCGATATAAACATCAAATTAGTATTTAGATAAACCACAGAAAAAATCACGTTATAAAAATAAGCCGTTTCTAAGAAAAAACGATTTGTCCATTTATGTAGCATTTATCAACATGTGCGCCGCCATTTTTTTCACGCTAAATGCTGATGTCACGGAGATGGTTTCGCCCGCTGCCTCCCACGTACCTACAGATGAAGCACTTCAGATTCAGTACCCTACTGCTGCGCTTCTGCCACTCTTCTACCACTTTAGAACTAGCACTCAGGTGTTAATTTTCGGGGGCTGGTGGCTGGGTCTAAACGTGAACAAAGGGATGGTACTTAAGTTAAGTGCTTCCCCAGGGAGGGGGTCGGGAGCTACTGCCCTCAGACCCCCAAGATCATTTTTATATGGGCAGTCTGACTTGGGGTACTGACCATATATTAGTGTTGCAATGCATGATAAGTAAACAGTGAAAAAAGCTAAGAAATTGGATGGGTCTGGGACATTTGGGACGAATAAAAATGTAAGATGAAAATCTCCCCAGCCTGTGGGAGGCAGTGTAGGTGTGAAATCTGGCCCGGTCCAGAACAATAGGAGTCACAAAATCAGTTTGGAGTGGAGTGGTGGAGTAGTGGTAGAGGAGCAGTAGAAGCTTGATTTTTCAGGGCTGTATCTGTAGCTACTACTACTACTACTACTACTACTACTACTACTACTACTACTACTACTACTACTACTACTACTACTACTACTACTACTACTACCAGGGCCGCCTCAGGGGGTGTGCGAGCAGTGCGGTCGCACAGGGCCTCGCGGGAAGGGGGGCCTCGCAAAAAAAAAAAAAAAAAAAATTATTAATTTTTTTTATTATTATTTTTTATTTATTTATTTTTTTTTGCGAGGCCCCCCTTCCCGCGAGGCCCTTTTTCATCACAGACCTAAAATCTAGTTTTGCTTATATGCTTATATATTTCACATTAGACACGTTTGTAGAATGTGTCTGACTTGTTCCTGGGTCTGCAGTCCTGCAGCTGCAGACATACTCACTATTGGAGCTCAGCCTCTGGGGTTCTGCAGCAGCATTGGTTTCAACGAAGGGAGTGGTTTTACTTACATCATGTGTAGACAGTGTAGTACGCCGGCAGCGTGAGTCGGCTGCGTTTGACATTTTCGCGCGTGCAGCTTTTGACTATGCTTAGTTATGCCCAATAGCCAAGACGAAGAAAGAGGTCGGTCATTATCAGTCGGTCGGTCACCAACCAAGGAACGTTGACGAAAGGCCTCTCGCTAGCGGGACAAATGGCCGGAGCCTTTCATGGTATAGCCATGTCGGCTAGTAGCTAGCTTAGCTAAATGCTAACTAGCGTTAGCTAACCTAGCGAGGCGAGGCGAGTGGATGTCTTTTCAAAAGAAGGAGAAGAGAACTTGTGAGCAGATAAATCTGTTAGGCAGCAATACGCCGAAATTACACCGTGGGGCCAAGAAAGTTTCCTTCCACGTTGATACTGCGTTATGGTGAGTCAACTTATGATTATATACCCGCCGTGGATCTGAGTCACCTGACCCTATCTCTCTTTCTCTCTCTGGAGCCGGTCGACTAGCTAATACTACTAGTAGCTAACTGTGTGAGCTAACTGTTAGCCAGTTAGCTGTTAGCGTCAGCTGGGAACGTTCGTTTGATGCTATCAGTTAGCCTTGAGAATAGCAGGCCCTTTGACAGAAGATGTAGTCGGGCCTGCACCATGACAAGGCTCTGGCCATAGCTTCTTTTTGTCCCGCCAGCGAGAGGCCTTTCGTCAACGTGGAGACCTTGCGGCCTTTCGCCCTGCGTTCATCGTGCAGGTAACTTGGATTAATGAAAATGTCATGATGACATTACCCCACTCTTCCTTCCTTCCCCTCCCGAATGTTTTGTTAATAACGATGTTTTTTTCCAGGCAAAACATATGCTACTTCACAACATTTGGAGATACGACATGTGCTGTGTGTGAATGGTCGTTTGTGTAGCTTGGGTAGCGTTGGGCCGTTGGCCAAAGCTGTGTGTCACGTGGCCTGGTGTCACAGTACCTGGCTAGCCTATTTAGCTGATGTCGGCCATTGGCTCCTTGCTGCTTTGGTTTCTCTGTTGACCCTCTTCTTGTTGGATTTAAGTGTTGATCTTTGTCCTTTTGAATCTCTCATACATGCTATAGTCTCTCTCTAACACACACACACACATGACAAACACACATGTTCTCTCTCTCTCTCTCTCTCTCTTTCTAACACACACAGTCTGCCTATGGCGGCCTTTCTCGATGGCTAGGCTGTGCTCAAGGATCTTCAGTCACAGTGCTCAGGTATTCTGCCACTGTGTACTCTCTGTTTAGGGCCAAATAGCATTTCAATTTCTTTCCAATGTGTCTCTCTCTCTCTCTCTCTCTGTACACTGTATATTGACTGTAGAACGGGAGCTCTCTCTCGCTCTCTCTTTTGCTATATGTTGACTGTATCATGCCCCGCCTCGGGCAGCGCTATTATTTAAGAATATGTTGACTGTATAAAAAAAAAAAAAAATATATATATATATATATATATATATATATAATTTTTTTTTTTTTTTTTTTTTTTACCTTGGGGGGGGGGGGGGGGGGGGGGGGCTCGCGTTAAATCTCGCACAGGGCCTCGCATTTCTCCCAGGCGGCCCTGACTACTACTACCTGCAGCATGCTGTAGCAATATTATTAGGCTCCTCAAATATCGTTATTCATAAAATAACATTTATGTAATATTTTACAGCATTGAGCAACCCCACCAGGGGGATGCTGCATGTATGCTCTGTCATCTTTGAGATGGCGAGACCTGCAGTTGGCACCTGAGATGGCGAGACCTGCAGTTGGCACTGTGTGAGGCCACGACATTTGAGCAAATTAATAATACTGCGTGTTCTGAAGGTCCAGATTAATAATTAGAATTAGTTCATCAGAAATGTATAGATTAGGCTATCACCTATAGTCTGTTGGTTGCTATATGAGTTCAGCCTCAACCGAACTCAGTCTAAAGGTCTATTCTGTCTCCGTTATCCTCTGCCCGTCGCCGTCTGCAGATCGATGCGGGAGTATGGTATTCCTCCTCTCCCTTGGCAACACCACAACACCGTTTCCAACTAATAACGGCACTAACGTTACCACCACAGCGCTGTAGCAAAACACCTCTCTCTCGTCACTTTTATTCTCCAACTAACGGTCATCTTTTTTTCCGTTCAATATGTGTTGAGTGCAGTGGGGGCCGGTCTGACCAATTTTTGGGTGGGCGCAGGGTGTAGGGGGAGGGGGGGGGGGGGGGGGTGAAGGGGGGGGCCCCCCGTTCCTCGATTTTTTTGTCAAATGCTGTTTTTTAATGGTCACTTTTGGCAAGTATACACACACAAACAGTTTCTCGGGTTCCCTGTTCCTAAACACTGTATCCACTCACTAACAGTTTCTCGACTTGCCTGTAATAATACAACAGAGCAGTGCATCACTCTTAACACTTTGATTGCCATGGTTCAAATTCATAATTTACCATCCCTAGCCAGCTCTATTTGTCTATGGAGAAGTTCCCCTTCTTTGCAGGGCTATAACTTTTTTAATTCTATTGTTAAATTGCCATTATTATGGCCCATTCAATGTCCTATATCCATTGTTCAGGGTGTAGCAACGATATACTTTTTCATTCACATATTCATACTAAAATATGGTCTAAAGTATAAGTATGTTTTTATCGTTTTCTGCAGCTTTCTCCAGAACTTGATTTATAGCTCCAAATGCATTATATTGATGATCAAATACAGTTTGGTAGCGATCGTTGCCAGATGAAAAATTTCAACTGGACGTGGTTCTAGAAGTTACTACGTATCATCTGATATTGACCGGATGGGCGAGGGGGCGGTTATAATTCCGTGGGCAACGTTATACCATTCGTCTAGTGTGGGTCATATGGTCATCAGAGCAGTTTATATGGAATACGTTAGAAAATAACGCTGGATCTTACCGTATGTTCCTCGCGCCGTTGGGGGATGAGCGTGGAGTAGACAGTTTTCGATTATGGGATGTTGATCCTGATGAACCATTTCCAGGTTGTATAATACTATATACGTCCAAATAACGTTGTTTATTGAGTTAGGGCGAGCGATTGATTATCCAGTGTGTTGAGATGGGGTCCGGCTACCGATCGCGAGTGCCCGGACGGATTATGGATGAGCACTTCCTGTTTGGCGCGCCCCTCCCTCTTGGCCGATCTGCCGATCGGCCACCGGATGGCGCTCTTGAACCGTTAGACAGTTGAGTGGAGCTCACCAGTACATCTCATGGCTCCGGAGGAGAAATATGATTTCGATCACAGATTTTTGAATTATTGATATCAAAGACGAGTTACGGCGTCTTCGGCAGATTGAGCATGGCTAGGAATGACATCTAAACATGTCATCTGCGATTAAAGTGTTAACACTTTGAGTTTCTTTACAAAGTACAGTTCTAAACTACCTTATAGAACAACAGAGTAGTGCATCGCTCACAACAACAGAGCATCACTCTAACATGAAATTACCTTATAATTTAAGAGAGCAGTGCATCGCTCACAACATAACAACAGAGCAGTGCCTCGCTTCAACAAACAAGACAGTAGACGATACAGTATACTGCCTATCACATGTATGCATGCCCATGTTTGAACAGGAGAGAGAGAGAGAGAGAGAGAGAGAGAGAGAGAGAGAGAGAGAGAGAGAGAGAGAGAGAGAGAGAGAGAGAGAGAAAGAGAGAGATCGCGACTCACTTGTTGTTTAGTTGAAACAAGCCTCGAGCGTCAGGTCCAGCAGGCAGCAGGGCTTGATAAAGTGTATATGTCCACTGTCCAGACTGTTGATTGTTTCTGAACTGAGTGATGATGGAACTGACATGATGGGTAGCTGGTAGCTGCATCCAGCTAGCCATATAGCTTCTTGTTAGCCACCACAAGTTCGACCAGCTAGAAAACGACAGAGTATATCCTTCTTCTCCTGTCTGTTAATTGTTTCTGAACTGAGGAGCTGTTGTCAGGCTGATGAGGTCAAAACTCTTTCACTCCAGTGTTCATCTCTCAAAAGGTATTGTTTTGAGGGATTTACCTGCATTCGAAATGTCCTGCCTCCATGCTCCATGGTAGCTACTACTAGTCTAGTACGCTGGCAAACTGTCCGGACTGGGGGCGTGACAAGGAAGGACCCTGCTTGCTTGGATCGCTAGAAAACGCGCCCTGCTTCCATCATATTACATCATATTTCAACGCACAGTGCGTTACGCACTGATAGGCGAAATGTATTTGCTTGACCTATTTCATTGGCTGCGACGATACAGCGATGATACAGTGCACGCCCACTGTGTGCGCGATACGTCTCCGCCCAGCCTCAGAGGTAGTCTACTCTCTATCAGACAGTGACTTCCTGTGAATCACAAAACAATGATTTATATTTGATATATTAACGTTATATTGTGCATTGGAAACACAAACATACTTAAAATGAGTAAATATTATTCATTTTCAACATGTTTATTTTATTTCTAGGGGTCTAAAATTTTAATAAAAATTAAACATTTTCTTCTTCTCCTGCTCTCTTTACCAGGGGGGGGGGGGGGGGGGGGGCCCTTGTGGCCAGCCGCCACTGGTTGAGTGGCTCGGCTGTATACAAAACTAACGGTATAACTTTGTCTCCGTTGTAAGCAGCGGCGATACAAGGAGCATATACAGGCGAACAATAAAACAATAAAACACTATCAGGCATAGCCGGCGGGTCAGCTAGACATTAGGGTAGGCTATAGATAGGATAGGACTCGCACAGAACGCGCAACATTTTTCCTTTTTCTTTTTTGCTTGCACGCAAGCGGTGCACGCAAACGGTGCTGTCCAGGTTCTGATTTCATACAATACACACACCCACTAGGCTACTACAGCGAGCCCCACTCATTTCATATAGTGCAAATTAATTGTTCAAATGAAGGCATCCAATATGATTAACCATTGTCTTACCTTAATGCAACAAAATTTAAATGCGACGTTTCGCGCATCAATGATCTTTTCTGCTTTAAGTTTGTCTGTGAGATCACTTTCAATGGGAAGCGGACTCAGAGTTGACTGTCTCTCCTGGCGCATATTGTTGTTCTTCTTAGCCAGTTTCGGATGCGCCTCATTGGGAAAGACCATTCACAAGTTGCGGTGCCGACGGCAATGAAGGAAACGTTTTCCGTAATTTGGATCTCATCATGCTTTGAAAACAATGTACATAGTAGCTCTAAAAAGTTTCCACGGTTTGATTAACTCTGACTCAGTCTCATCATGCCCTCGTAGAGCAAGCCCTTGGCCTCAGGTGATCCGGTGTTATGCCCAGGCGGCATGTAACTTGGAATGGAGTTCCTTGGCAGCTCTCAAGGAAAGGGCTGATTTGCTAAATGTACTTGTCCTTAATGGAACAGCCAAGTCACACGGTACAACAGTTCTGGTGAACCTGGAGCTGAAAAAATCGGAAAGTGGGGGTGGGGCTAGACTATGGAGGATTTTGAAGACCAGACTGGCATTGGTTAGTTTGATGATGCGGCGTGATTGGTTACTGCCTGCAGTCTGGAATGTTAAACGGCCACCACACCTACTGCCATTGACACCTTGGTTGGCCGACCCTTGCGTATTGTCACCACTGGGCTGCAGCAGCCCACACACACACAATATCGTAGCCTAGACTGCCTATAATAATGCGCAGACTGGGGCTGCCGATTTGGGTAGGCATAGCCTAGCCTGGCCTTATATACCCGCCGCCTATGCTATCAGGTCAACAGTAAATATATATCTTACAAATAAAACAATATATATATATAGAAAATAATAAACGTGGACTTTAGGTGATAGCCCAATCCATACCCCTCCGTTGAACCAACCCCAAACATTAATCTGGACCTCCAGAACACTGCAGAATAATAATACGTGTGTAACAAAACCATTCATTGTGTTTGATGTAAGCAAACTCAAGTTTCAAGTTTCTTTATTAGTTGTCATACAGAAGTACAGAATACTTTTATACAAAATGCTTCTTTCTGTTACGCTCCAGAGACTGTGCTAGACAAAAAACATATGTATGAAATTAAATAAAACTGATGCCAGACTCAGGATTCATGCGTTCGGCTGAATATCGAGATGAAGTGCAGCCTACATGGTGAACTCAACTCGTTATTATTGGCGCAAAAAAAGTCAGAGGAAACAATGCGGCCACTAATGCAAACCACGTTAGAGGGCACATGTGCGTATAACGGTGGTAGTCAGAAGGCTAAGGTGATCACATGAAAAGTAATGGATTCATAGGGCTCAACGACCGTGTTACACTCTCCCAGGTCGCACGTATTTTTCAGACATTGCCCTGCTGTACCTGAGCTCTACCAGGCAGTGTATTCGCACATTGATAGCCTTCTGAAAGAAGACGTTTCTTCAATTAGCTTTACCAGTGATATTTGGAGCTCTGACGTCAGCCCCATGTCAATGCTGAGTTTGACAGCTCAGTGGATTGACGCAGACTTCCAACTCCGTAAAGCGGTCCTGCATTCTCCGGCTCCCATACTGCTGCATTCGAGAATATGTTCCAGACGTGGCATATTCCGAAAGAAAATATTCATGTCATACTCCGAGATAATGCCCGAAACGTGGTCAAATGCATGATAGACGCAGGACTACAAAGTTTGGGATGTATGGCCCACGTGCTTCAGCTAGCTGTCCAGTGTCCACGATGGAGTGCTGTCACAGCGCAGCATAACAGACATCGCACTTTCACGCACTGTTTAGCCTATATTTTACACGCTGTGTTTAGCCTAGTAAATAGGCTAATTGTTTTTTCAGGCTGTTATTAGTTTTAACTTCTTTAATTCACACCTTGCCAGTTTGCAACAACGCAACAGCCAATGTTCCGAGACATATTTATATATTTGTATAATTGTTAGGCTATTTGAATCCACCATTTAGGGCTGGTGATAGCCTAACAAATAAAATGTAATATATGTCTCGGAACATTGGCCCGCAGATGCACCACTGCAAACCAAAGAAATGTGAACTCAAGAAGCCAAAACGAAGTTTAGCCTGTTTTAGAAGGCTATAGCCAAGTTGCCTTTTAAGTTTCAAGTTTCTTTAATAGTTGTCATACAGAAGTACAGAATACTTTCATACAAAATGCTTCTTACTGTTACGCTCCAGAGACTGTGCTAGACAAGATAGTATCAAATAACATAGTATAGCATGTAGTTTAGAAGAAGAAAATGAGGTCACAGT
>NC_140169.1:81875553-82035553 GCF_963971535.1 Notolepis coatsorum
TTGATGTGGCACCAGGGGTGTAAAGTACTTGAGTAATTGTACTTCGTTACAATACTTAAGTACTGTTTTGGGGGATTTGTACCTCACTCAAGTATTATTTGGTTTGTATACTTGTACTTTTACTCAATTACATTTCAGAGAAAAAAAACATACTTTTTACTCCTTACATTTACAATGCAGACCTACAAAGTTCAAATCTCGCAGGTCCAACAATTTGTTTCTCTGGCCGAACTAACGTTAACGGTATTAATCCTGCGGCCGTAATTTATTTAAAAACAGCCAATCAAATCCCCATCAATGGAAAATGAACCCGCCCATACCCATGCTGATTGGTCCTTGTGCAGGTCTAGAAAGCGGGGATCTTTGATTAAACACCTGCTATCAGAAGAATAGACAGTCAGAGTGACAAACTACAGAAGATGGCCACAAACGATAGTACGAGTGATGAAGAGGACGAAACAGAACATTTCATTGCCCCGGAATACAAAAAAGTTTTTACTTTTACTTTTTAGTACTTAAGTACATTTTAAAGTAGACACTTTTTTACTTTTACTCAAGTGTGTTTTTAGCCAGATACTATGACTTTTACTTGAGTACGATTTTGAGACGGTACCCATACTTTCACTTACTATAATTTCTGGGTACTTTTTACAATGTATAGAGGTGGATGGCAATGATTAAGACACTGGAGAGTGGATCCATTTCAATTGACTATTCTTTGTTTAGGTTGTTCATAGCATTTTACACATCATGGCATGCAAGCCTCACTTCCTGTATTCATGCTTCTTCTTCATGCCTGTCCAGGCAGGTCACCTCCGGTGACGGCGGTGACACCAAGTGGTGCAAATAAGTAACTGCATGCTTTAGACACTGTAACAGTAGGACACAACATTTCCTCTCTTTGTAGAAAAAACATTTCCTCTGAGGCTAAATAAAATTATCTCAGAACATGCATTCAGGCATAACCATTTTCCTTAACTGTACTCAGTACTGTATGAATAAAGGTTAGTAAACCAGAAAATATAAGAAAGGTGAACATGAACATGAACACAAAATAATTTGTTTCACAGATCTGAAATAGGATACAACTGTAGGATACAACTGTAGGATTTTTCTTCTTTTTTTTTAACACTACATTGCATACCTTTGAAAATACAACAAAACAAGAGATCTGTTGACAAGCTACATTCGGAAGACCAATATCTAATCAGTCACATATTCTTGCATCCAGTTAGGCTTCTTTCTGACTTGTGGTTTCTTTGGAGAGGATGGAGAGGCAAGGTGAAGCAGGAATGTTCTGTGGCTTTACGGCTGCACAGCGATCAGGAGCTAGGTGAGAGGCGTTCCATCTTCGGCCATCTTCCAGCAAGTATGTGCTTTGGCCGACCTTCTTAGTGACTCTCAGAGGAGCACCAAACTTTGGGTGAGCTTTGGGCACATGGAGAGGTATTTTCACCCGTACACTATCCCCTTCTTGAAAAGGTGGAGTGCATGCACCTCGTTTTCCATCAGTATAAGTCTTCATCTTGTGTTGATGGCGTGTGACTTTCTCTCGTACCTGTTCATCCGAGACAGGGTCAGTATGAGAGCGCGGCAGGACAGTCAACTTTGTGCGCATCTTCCGGCCATACAGTAGTTGATAGGGAGACACACCTGTAGCTGCATGCGGTGTGGCATGGTAAGCCATCAGGAAGGCAGTAATGGCAGGTTTCCATGGTACTGACTGTATGATAGTGAAAAATCAACATGCACTCTCTCAAAAAATATTGTTGTGCTGGGAATTGCTCCCCTTAATTGTCATCAGATGAAAAAATTTACAATTCCCGCACTCACTTTTTCTCTGCTTTTATTGTCGTCAACGTTTCGGCTATTCAGCCTTCATCTGGACAGTGGCCATGATAGCCATCTGCACAGTCTCTTTCAGGACACGATTGAAACGCTCTATGGCGCCATTTGCAGCAGGGTAGTACACAGAGACTCTGTGGTGTACAACATCCCGTTCAGCTAGGAAAGCAGCAAAGCCAGCTGAAGTCAACTGTTTTCCATTGTCTGTCACAATGGATTCCGGGTTTCCTTGTTTACTGAAGACGGAGGAGAGGAAGGATGTAACATCCTTTGTAGTGATATTTGCAGTGAAAGCGACCTCTGGCCACTTGCTGTAGTAGTCAATCAGAGTGATGGCATATCGACAGTCCCATGTAGCTGTTTCAAAAGGACCGACAATGTCCATTGCAAGCTTTTGCCATGGCCTGTCCGGGAATGTAACTGGTTGTAGTGGAGCAGGGCGTGGCTTTGCAGTCTTGTCATTGGACTGGCATGGCTGACATGACTGAATTGTAGAGTGGACCAGGTCATCCATCTTTGGCCACCAGTTACCTGTTTATTGCACAATGTTGTCTATTGGATTCTATTATATGTTGTACTACTGTATTGCACATCGTTGCGGGCAAGACCACCCGCATTTCATTGTATACGTGTATGCCGTGACAAATAAAACTCTTGACTTGACTTGACAGTAGTACTCTCTCAGGCGTTGCTTTGTTCGCACCACTCCTTGGTGTGTCTCATGTGCAAGAGCCACCAGAGTAGCACACAGTGCGATTGGCACAACCAGACGTGCTGCCCGAAGCACCAGTGAGTTTTCCACTGACAGTTCATGACGTATGGGGAAGTATGGGGCAACTTCTGGACTCAACATTTTCACCTTTTGTGGCCAGCCACGTGCAATCTGTTTACGGAGTGCAGAAATCTCCGGGCAAGAGGCAGCAGCAGCCTCAAAGTCAGTAATGGGCAGAGCAGCAAGAGCATCAGTGATGTAGGCAACCATTTCGGGTTCCGCATCCAGGGCAGGGTCAGGAGCTCCAGGAAGTGGAAGACGGGACAGGCAGTCAGCCGTGTAGTTGTCTGACCCTGGGCGGTAGATCACATCATAGTCATAGGTCAAGAGCCTGGCAGACCAGCGTGCAATGCGCATTCCATTCTTCTTTCGTGTGACAACGATAGGAGACACCCAGGGGGAAGCATCAATCCTCTCTATCACACCAGCAGCCAGCTGTCTGTTTATCTCTTCTGTGACTGCATCTCTCACAGACAGGGGCAAACGGCGCAGTTTTTGTCGAACCAGGGGAACAGAGGCAGAGACTTTGACCCGGTGCACCTTGGAACATGGCTAGGTGACTGTCAGATCCACATCTGAAACATGTACGGGAGGACTTCCCAGTTGCAGCAGTAGGTGCAGGTGTGAATGGTTTATGCTGAGGCCGTGATCGAAATTGTTTCTTTTGCACTGCCTGTACTCGAAAGCTAGGTTTATCTCCAACCATGCATTTAGCTTGTTCAGCTGCAGACTCAATCTGTGTAGCAAGTGTGATAGCCTTGTCTAGAGTGAGATTAGGCTCCAGTAGTAGCTTCTCCCTAATATGGGCATTTGTAACATATTGGATAAGCTGATCACGCAGCATCTCATCATTCTTATCACCAAAGTCACATGAAGATGCAAGCTCTCTGAGAGCACCCACATATTGGGCAACAGTCTCATGTGGGCTTTGTACCCTTTTTCTGAATGTGTGACGTTCCACTACCACATTAGTCATTGGTGTGAAGTGTGCACTTAATGCAGTAACAGCAGCATCATAGGTATCACCTGTGTTTGGCAATGAGTGAAAAGTCCTCTGTCCTTCTGTTCCAAGGCAGTGAAGAAGAACAGCTCTTTTCCTTGCAGTAGGCCAAGCATTCCCTGTTGCATTTATGACCAGTAGGTAGTTGTCAAACATTAGCATCCATGTCTTGAAATGAATTGTAGGCTTTCCAGGGCATTGTAAAAAACGGAGCAGGATAAGGCACATTTACAGCCATCTTCACAAATAAATGGTCAAAAATAGTCTTCTGTAATCAAACTGTAGCAGGTGGGTTATCTCGTCGCCAATTTGTAGAGGTGGATGGCAATGAATAAGACACTGGAGAGAGTGGATCCATTTCAATTGACTATTCTTTGTTTAGGTTGTTCATAGCATTTTACACATCATGGCATGCAAGCCTCACTTCCTGTATTCATGCTTCTTCTTCATGCCTGTCCAGGCAGGTGACACCAAGTGGTGCAAATAAGTAACTGCATGCTTTAGACACTGTGTAACAGTAGGACACAACACAATGCAAAACTTTATTTACTCCAGGTCCTCAGAGTGGGCAATACAATCTTGGAACATGGAAGGAAATGGCCAGAGGAAGTTGACCGAAACGTTGATATATTTCCACATGAAAAGGTGAAAAAGCAAGAATACCAGTGTGTGAGTATTTTTTCCCATCTTACAATCAACCAATGTCTGAAATGGTGTAGTTTTGTCACAATAGCAAAATGACCAGCAATAGCTGGTATCACAATACCGATTCTAAAACGATACCACAGCAAAAACCTAGAATATCAGGAAAAGTAATGGAATATATTATTAGATGACAGAATATGGAAAATAATTTATAAATGTACCCTTTCACCAATAGCTCAATATAGAAAATACTTTTCATATGAATAGTGATCCATTTTGTGAATCCATTTGTTGAAACAACCTCTTTGTTGGCAGACGACTCCTTATCAACATTGCTACTGTATCTAACGCATCAGGCTATTATTCTAAAAGTATCGATACTAATAAAATGGAGTATTGAACTGTTTTTAACAGCTTTTGTAGTATCGGTGTATTGTGCAACCCTAAAATGATGTTGCTGCGGCTAACATTCCATTCTGATTCGCAATGAATTAAAACTTTTAACCTCAAAGTCAGAAACCGAGGACGGCAACTCCTCAGCCAGTCAACAAGCCATCGACACAGTCTCGTTTTCAGTCCCTGACAGTTGGACGGACTACACCAAAGTGTTCGTCGTCTGGCAGGGGGGTTAATATAAAGTGGCATCTTCAGTAGGAGATCACTGGAGGGTTGTGAAATGACCCATACCACCTGCTTGCGGTCTTTGCCACGCTTTGCTTTCAGGATAATGAATTTCTGTAGGCGGCCTCCAGTCGACGAGATTTCTGCTTCACCACACGTCACAGCTGCAACAGCCTGCTAGAGAAACAGGGCAGAGCGGTACCCGTTTGGCACAGATAATGATACAAGTGCCTCTCCATACCAAACTCACGCTAGGAGATACTCTCAGCACCCTGAACGGGAGTCAACACCAGTCATTCTGTCTTGATAAAACTACAGGACAAGAGGTCCTAAACGTAATTTTCCATTCCGAATGGCACAGTCGAAAAGTCAGTGAAAGGACTTCTCGTCCTTATTTCTTCTGGAAGATATTTATTCTCAGAGATATTATTTGTGAATGTACCCCTTGAAAGGCTTCTGTTCTTTAATAACAGTTAGATGAGGGCAAAGCTTCGTGAGTTACTTTTCTTCAGCTCTGCTACTATCAGGATGTTTCCATGGTACAGTTATCACTCTCTTTGCAGATAAAAGATTGAGGATACTCTTAACAATCGGAGTAGTCGACTGCCGTGAGTCCAAAACCAAATCCTCCATCAATGTCAGGGCTAAATATATTTTTTCGTCCGCACTATCATCCTGGAACCCTCCGGTACAGTTTTAATCATCCGAAACTGGAGACCAACCATAAAGAATCCAAAATTAGATCTAATGACCTAAATCTGCTTTCTATTGTCCCAGACACATTTTTCATCATCTCTGGGTCAAAGCGATGGCCTTCATTTCAGGCCCTGCAGGATGCAGGTGATGTCTGAGACGTCACTGACTGTTAGTTACACCTTCGATCACCTTGGCACCTAATCTTAAACTTGTAGCAGGAGTTTACAGAGTTCTGCACTTGAAACCTACACACAACAGTAGTGTTTATTATGTTCTGACAATGCTTGCTTGGAAGTGATTGGTGAAAATGAAAACCTTTGAAGGTGCTAGCAGGAATTTGTGTCAAAACGGTCACATATTTTGTATATGTACAGAGAAAATGATTGGCATATGATATACATAATGATAGTTCCTCAGATAAATTAATTGTTATAAAGTGCCTTAGGTCCTCAGTACCTATCGCGTTTTATCCAACTTCTGAAAGATCCACTACCACAAAGCGATGCCTTGCTAACACCCTGGTCTGGGTATGTTCTGTCTCAGTGTAATTAATTTCTCCTTTGTGGGGGAGAGAGACCGACTCCTCTAGGGCGTTGTGAAACATCTCTCTTGATGATGAAGTCTGTATTTGACGCCTTGAGGCTGTCAAAACGTCAACCGTCAACCAGAGGGGGGGGGGGCTGACAACGCTCCTGTCTCCCTTTACACTCCATCATCTCAACACAGGCTTAATTAGTACCTAATAGGTCCATTTGTCACACCGTGGAAGCGTACCCCCTCTGATAGATTGTGATGAATTTGTCTCAAAATTAGCGGTTGTTGAAAGTTTGTGGTCTCTGTGGTGTCTGGGGTTTAAATTCAATTTGATTAGTCAACCGTTCAATCAGCTACAGTGTTTTTAAGATCACATTTTAAATTCTTTATTCACGTGCATGCCTTATTAAGGGGTATGATGTGTCTGGTAGTGAGGACGCAGTGTGAGTACAAGATGTCCTTGGACAGAGGACCGTAGTCTGTTCCAGGGGTAGGAGAGATAATCGACTACGTTGGTAATCACAATTCTACCTTTTGTGATTTTGTGTCTATGCACAACATTTTATTATTGATTTTCTTGTTTTCTGGATTTAGACATTTTATTTGTTTACTGCCATTCTGTGCTAGTTAAAGCCTAGAATCCTAGATAGTCACACATGCAGAGAGAGAGATAGTAAGAGAGAGCCTTGAAATGTTCATTCACGCTCTGATGAAGTCTGACTAGGCTCAAACGTTAGCTAGTTTTGTTTGATGGTGTCAGTCAGTGTAGCCTAGTTCTCAACAGTCACCCCCAATACACTCCAAAACGTTCCTGTAAACATGTTGTGACCTGTGTATTTACCACGTGGAGAAAAAAATAAATAAACATTTTCATTTTCTAAGCAGAAATGCCAAACCACTGCTGCCTGGGCGCAGTGATTTCATCACCTCAAAGCCCAATAATAATAATAATAAAAAAAAAAAAACAGGGCTTTTCAGGTGATGAAAAAGGTGATACAGGAACGTTTCGGGGTTGTATTTGGAGTGTATTTCGTGACTGTTGGGAACTAGGCTACACTGACACACCTACTTCCAGTGAATGACACTAAGCTAGGCTAACGGTGCGGCTGTTCCCTAAGCCTAATGCATGCGCATAGAAAAGGGTATCTTCTTGTCTAACTCCAGGGTAGATGGCAAATAAGCTAATTTCCCAAAAAGTTGGCGTGTTATTTTAAGGTTCCCATTACAGTAACTAGGGAAGCGCCGCACAGTAATTGTCTGTCATCATGACATTATTGTGGAGCACATCTGATAGACCAGGTAGTCATTTAGTTATTTGTATTATGACACTGTTATGAATGTCACCTCTGCACCTTGGAAGGCTGGGCAATAAAAGCAACACCAACACTTTTATTCCAACTACGCCATCATTTGTGGGAGTTTTGAAAGAAAAAGGACCCCGTCACACCCAGGACTTTCGAGGGATGTCTAAATTTCATAGAACTACACTACCCAGCTCACACCAGCCATCGGCAAAGGAAGGAGCCATTAGCCAGCAATTCGCAACGCGTGGAGCAAACTATTGGAGATTATTATGAAGAGGACAAAACTATCACACTTATGGATGATAAGGTGTGTTTTAACCAAACCACATTGGACTCAACACTTCTGGTAAATCATGAAAATACTATAGTCAAACCGGCTGTGGATGTAATGTTATCTGTTCACCGCTCCACGGTAGTCGCCGCCACCAAAGTTGAGAGCAGTCTAAGGCTGTCCCCGAACCCTGTTTTTGGGATTCGAACTTCGTCAGGGTTTTTCGAACGAACGTTCGAACCTTCGTTTTTAATAAAAAAAAAAATAATAATAAAAATTAAAATAAAATGTAATAATATCTATATTTTTTTTACTATCCTAAAATTAAATCCTCAATTTGAATAAAGTGATTCATCTGATTAAATTAGCATTTTATTTATTAAATCAACTTTCCAGCCCCAGACCCAGCCCAGGAAGAAGCCCCAGCTCCAATTGTGCGTTCGGCTGAACGTTGTGGATGAACGTTGTGGATGGCCTTGAATGTATGGAGGAGGATCTTGTAGTCTATGCTGTGTTTAATGGGAGGCCAGTGTAGTTGGCGTAGGACGGGGTGATGTGACTGATGACAGGGGTTCTGGTTATTATACGGGCAGCAGCGTTCTGGACCAGTTGGAGCTTATGGAGGAGTTTGTGGGGGAGACCAAAGAGAAGGGAGTTGCAATAATCCAAGCGGCAAGTGACGAGGGAGTGGACCAGGATTGCGGCGCTGTTGGGAGTGAGTGAAGGACGGAGGCGGTTGATGTTGCGGAGGTGGAAGTAGGGGGACCGATGGTGTTATTGATGTGGGAATGGAATGATAGGGTGCTCTCGAGGACGACACCCAGACTCTTGACCTGGGGGGAAGGGGAAACCAAGGAGTTGTCTATGTTGAGGGTGAAACTGGGGTGCTTGGTGAGTGTGGACTTGGAGCCAATGAGGACTACCTCTGTTGTATCACTGTTTAGTTTGAGGAAATTTGAAGTGAACCAGGATTTGATTTCCTGTAAACAGGCACAGAGGGAAGAGGGAGGGAGGGTGGAAGTGGGTTTGGAGGAAACATAGAGCTGGATGTCGTCCGCGTAACAGTGGAAATTGATGTTGTATTTATGGAGAATCCGACCAATTGGGAGGAGGTAGATGATGAAGAGGATAGGGCCAAGGACAGAGCCCTGGGGAACACCGGAGGAGAGGGGGGATGGATGAGATGTGAATGATTTTAACTGAATGAACTGAGTATGAACAGAGAGATATGCATGGAACCAGTCTAGGGATGTGTGGGAGAGTCCAATGGAGGCTAGTCCGTTAAGGAGGGTGGAGTGAGATATGGTGTCAAATGCGGCGCTTAGATCGAGGAGGATGAGGATGGATAATAGTCCGGAGTCAGCTGCCATCAGGAGGTTATTGTGAGAAGTGGGTTTTGAACACAGCCCAATCGCTGAACACAGGAGAGGAGAATGGAGCGTTTCAAGGGGTTTTAATGTGCATCAGGAATGTGCAACAGACAGCGATTAGAATGTTCTTGGGGGGTGAGGACAGGTGCACTCCTAGTGCAGCTGTGGGCAGAAGACACAGGTCTGTGTCGGGAGAGAGAGAGCAGGAACACTCCTTGTGCAGCACGAGATGTCCAGGCAGGAAGGTGCATGGGAACGGGGATCCTAGGTAGTGATACTAACACCACGACGACTTCTGGTCAGCGTCGTCTGGTAGAAGTAGGGTCCTCATCAAAGGGGGATGAAGTGCAGCTGGGCTGAGTGACGGGAGGTGAAGGGATGCTGGCCATATAAGGGCGTGAGGCTTCCGCCGTGGTGGAAGTGAAGTACGCTCGTGCTGTGATTATGACAGGATCCCCCTCTCTACGGGTGCCTCCCGGCGGCCCAGGCTTGTCAGGGTTGGCCCGATGGAAATCCCGGACGAGGTCTGGGTCCAGGATCATCTGGTGGGAGATCCAGCTGCGCTCCTCCGGACCGTAGCCCTCCCAGTCGACCAGGTACCGCGGCGCCGCACGGCCAGCAACTCCCGGACTATGTGGGCCATCGATGACCAGCGGAGGAGGAGGCTCCGGAGCAGTGGGAGACAGGGGACTGGAGACCACCGGCTTCAGCTGGGAGACATGGAAGGAGGGGTGAATCCGCATATGGGAGGGGAGCTGGAGTCTGACGACAGAGGGATTGATGAGAGACAGGATTTTGTAGGGACCAACGAAACAGGGGGTTAGTTTACGGGAAACGGACTTGAGCGGCAGGTCTCGGGACGAGAGCCATACCATCTGACCTGGTTGATAGTCGGGAGCCGGGGTCCGGTGGCGGTCGGCGAACCGACGGTTCTGGTCCGTAGAGCGGAGAAGCGCGGCCCTTGTGTCCTCCCAAATTCTCCTGCAGCGGCGGAGGTGGTCCTGCACCGATGTGACAGTGATCTCCTCTTCCTGAGCAGGGAACAGCGGGGGTTGGTAGCCCAAAGAGGACTCAAAGGGGGACTGACCTGTGGCCGCCGAAGACAGAGAATTGTGGGCGTATTCGATCAACGGCAGGAAGGTGCTCCAGCCGGAGGGATCCCGGGCTGTCACGCAGCGGAGAGCGGATCCCAGGTCCTGGTTGGCCCGCTCCGACTGGCCGTTGGTCTGTGGGTGGTAGCCGGAGGAGAGGCTGACCGTGGCCCCCAGGGCCCGACAGAAAGCCCTCCAGACCTGGGAGACGAATTGAGGGCCCCTGTCGGAGACGATGTCCACCAGGATCCCGTGGAGGCGAAAGACGTGGAGTACCATCAGATCCGCGGTCTCTGCAGCAGAGGGGAGTTTGGGAAGAGCAACAAAGTGTACAGCCTTCGAGAAACGGTCAACAATAGTGAGGATGGCTGTGTTACCGTGTGAGAGGGGAAGGCCGGTGACGAAGTCCAGGGCGACGTGCGACCAGGGCCGACCGGGAACAGGGAGCGGACGAAGGAGCCCGGTGGGCCGGTCGATGGGAGGCCTTTGCACGAGCGCAGACGTGCATGCCAGGACGAAGGCGCGGGTGTCCTCTCTCATGGAGACCCACCAGAAGTGCCGTTGCAGCAGGGACAGGGTACGGTCGATCCCAGGGTGGCAGGCGAACCGGGAAGCATGAACCCACTGGAGCACCTGGGAGCGGACAAGGTCAGGGACAAAAAAACGGTTAGGTGGACCGTTACCTGGGTCCGGCTGGGCACGCTGAGCCTCCCTGACGATGGACTGGATCTCCCAGGTGGCGGCGGATCTCTCCTCAAGGACAAACTGCCGGGAGAGAGCATCTGGCTTGGTGTTCTTGGAACCAGGCCTGTAGGTAAGGGTGAAATTAAACCTGGCAAAGAACAGCACCCAGCGGGCCTGGTGGGAGTTCAGGCGCTTGGCCGTCTGGATGTAGGCGAGGTTCTTGTGGTCCGCCCAAAGCAGGAAGGGAACCTCTGAACCCTCCAGCCAGTGCCTCCATTCCTCCAGGGCTAGCTTGACTGCCAGGAGTTCCAGGTTTCCGATGTCATTTTTTTTTAAATACTTTATTTCCCAGTTTACTAGACAAGAACAGACAAACAAAAAGGAGGAGACAGAACAAAAATAAACAGACATAACAAAACGAAAAAAAAAAACGAAAAAGACTGCCAGACAGGAAAATAAAATAACAGTGTGACTTAACTCAAAGCATTAAAGTGTGTTGTATAGCCAGGTGTTACAAGGTGCAGGTCAAACATGATATACAGGGGTGAGTCTCTGCAGAATGCAGTTATTTGTCCATCAGATAGTCAATGAATGGGCTCCATATGTCCGAAAACCTGTTGTGCTCTTTGGATCTGTAATAGCGGATCCTCTCCATCTGTATGATTGTGATCATTTCATTGAGCCATTTCTGGAAACACAGGGGTGTAGGTGATTTCCAATCGGTTAGAATAATTTTTTTGCAGCTACCATGCCGAGCATTAGTGTCTGTTGTTCCTCCCTTGTGTACCTTAAGGCAGTCTCTGAACACCCAAAGAGTGCCAACTCTGGATCAGGGGGAATGTCCTTTCCATAGACCCTGGAAAACCACTGGAATATTTCACCCCAGAATTTTTGTAAATGAGGACAGAGCCAAAAGAGATGTGTTAAAGAGCCCTCTGCAACTTTACACCTGTCACATAATGGAGAAAGAGATGGATAAATTCTGTGTAGTTTGGTCTTTGAATAGTGGAGTCTATGGATGACTTTAAATTGAATCAATTTGTACCTAGCATTGATCGAGCAAGTTTGGATTCTAGTCAAACCTTCATTCCATATGTTCTCAGACACCTCTAGATTCAACTCAGTGGACCAGGCATCTCTCAGATGGTCAGTGGACACAGAGGTGGAAAACAGGGACATACAGCGAGATATCAGGTGTCTGGAGTCTGGAGGGAGCTTCAGGAGATCATAGAATGGGCAATTCTCTGGCATGGTTTCAAAATGTGGAATTTTTTCTTTGACATAGTGTCTGATTTGGAGATATCGAAAAAAGTGGGAGTTAGGGATGTTAAATTTTGTTTTCAGTTGGTCGAATGATGCAAACTGTTTGTCTATGTACAAGTCTCCAAGGGTCGTGAGTCCCTTGTCCCTCCAGACAGCAAACGCTCCATCTGTCCGAGATGGCAAAAAGGAGTGGTTATGACATATAGGGGTATACATACAGACATTTGGTGGCTTGTGAACACCTCTTATCTGATTCAAAATCCTAAGTGTCACCAATTAGCTTTTGAGGGGATTCTGTTTTAGAAAAAAAGTTAAGTACAGAGAGAGGAGCCTTTTACTGCTGTGGCTTCAATGTTTAGCCACAGGGGGGAATTATTAGATGGTGTACCTCTCCAACCTTTCCCAGAAGCAGTCGCATATCTACTCCTCTCCCACCCTCCACAGAACACCTCAAGGCCTTTCTCTTATCCGCCTGGAGACGTCCGTACCAGCCCTCTACAGCTCCTTTCCCCAGAGCCTGGATCTGCCCCTCGCTGGAGACGCTCGGCCGTTTTGACCTTTTTCTTTTTTCTTTTTACAGCAGAATCAACTCGACTCGACTTTTGACCGTAATATGGATCTAATAAGCTGGGCTTTTACAGCGATTGATCGCATATTCTCGACGAGGAGGCAAAATGCGGATGACCCATTATGCCCTCTTGGGAGCAATCAGGCGGGATACACCATAAATTCATACAGGACCTGGCTCGCGATATGCTTTTTCCCGTTGGAGATAAACGACGTTGAAGACGTATATCTTCTAATTGTCATGCTGCTCGGCTTGGGCTCCGTCAGCTGTTGGATCTGGTACTGTCTGAATCTAATTCGGAAGAAGTTGATTCCCATGGCCAGGGATATGGCCGGGATCAAAGACAACCAAATGGAACTGTATAAAAGGATCGCTGACCTCAATACCCTGCGGGGTGATGAACAACTGAGCTCCAAGACCATGTTGGAACGGAGCGAAATCTACCATGTAGATGAACAATCGTGCTTGAAGACAATTCTTGAGAGACTTGCTTCTAACCACGCAGAGGAACTGTCGGTCTCAGGCCATTCTGGACATCACGTCGGAAATTAGAGACGTGAAAATAAAGATGACACCGTACCGTGTTAATATGGGGTATGATGATGGTGATGATGATTAAACTAAATTGACCAAATTTTTACCATATGCAGCAATTTGCCTTAAGCTGCATGTATCACCCCTCCCCCCCCTTATCCCATTCTGCTGTGAAACCAACCAAGGTCGAGGTCGGCGCGGGGGAATGATTCCAGGGAGGCGATTCCGGGGAAGGAGGATCGAGCTGTGCTGTCTGGGGGCGATAAGATTGATGAGGCCCCCGCCCCTCCCCCCTCCCTCCACCCCCATTCTCTACCCACCCCTCCCTTCGCGAGTATGTCTGGCGCCTACGCCTTATCTAGGACGGCTGCCTCTGACGCGCGTTGGTGGGGGCCCTAAGACTGTTTCATTACCAAATTCCTGTCCCCCAGTCTCCCCCATCCCTCCCTCCCTTCATCCCTCCCTCCCTCCCGCCACCTGGCGCGACGATGTCTTGTTTTACTACTCGGTGTTGATGCTGCCGACTATCGCGCATACGCCGTCTCAGGCCTCCTGTAGATGACATGTGTCAACAAATGTACATGTCTGTTGAATTTATACTGTGCCATTGTTACTGTAAAAATGTAATGATTGTGATGTGTTGTTATTATTAATGAGACGTTGAGCTGTATGTGTGTGTCATGAATTTCCCCAAGGGGATTAATAAAGGAATATCTTATCCTATCTTATCTTATCTTATCTTACCCGAGAGTCCCCTCTGCCAATAGGTCAAAGCTCTAGCATTGGCTGCCCAATAATAATTCCTGAATACAGGGAGGCCTAGGCCTCCCTCCTGTGTTGGCTTCTGCAGATGCCCTTTTGATATGCGATGGGTTTTATATCCCCATACAAATGGGAAAATAATAGAGTCTAGTTTCTTAAAGAATGCTGCAGTGAGGAAGATTGGCAGATTTTGAAATAGATACAAGAATCTAGGAAGAGACACCATCTTGATTGCGTTAATACGCCCCACCATAGATAAGGGCAGGGTCCTCCACTTCTCTATGTTGAGTTTTAACTTTGTGAGCATGTCAGCATAGTTAAGTTTAAATAAGAGTTTGGGATTTCTAGATATTCGGAGTCCTAAATATGAAAAATGGTAATTTACTACTTTAAATGGTAGAGCCTTAAGAAAGTCTGAGTTCAGGCCGCCCGAGAGAGGCATGAACTCACTCTTACCCCAATTGATTGTGTAGCCAGAAAGCTTACCAAATGATTCAATGAAATCTAACAAGGGAGGAACAGAGGTTTCTGGGTCTGAAAGATATAACAATGTGTCATCAGCGTAAAGGCTCACCCGGCTTTCCATGTCCCCTATCTTAATGCCTCTGATATTGGGGTGGCTCCTGATTCCTATCGCGAGGGGCTCCAGAGCAACGTCGAATAGTAAGGGAGAAAGCGGATCGCCCTGTCGGACCCCACGTTGCAAGTCAAAAGGTCCAGATTTATCATTATTAGTGAGGATGGAGGATGTCGGGCAGAGATATAGTATTTTGACCCATGCAATAAAAGAGTCTCCAAATCCAAATCTTTTAAGTGCCTCGAGCATGTAGGGCCACTCTATTTGATCAAACGCTTTGGCTGCATCTAAGGACAAAATGGCCGCTCTGGAGTTGTCCTCGTGGTTGGTATAAACATTGTTCAGGAGCCGACGCACATTACAAAATAAAAATCTGCCTGGGATAAACCCTGTTTGGTCAGGGTGTATGATTGATGGAATATGTCTCCCTAATCTATTGGCTAATACTTTTGTGATCGATTTTTGATCAAAATTAAGGAGGGCGATGGGCCGGTAGCTCCCAGGCTCTGTTTCCTCCTTGCCCTTCTTCAGTAAGATACATAATATATTTGCTTCATACAGAGAGTTCGGAAATCTGTTATTCTTAATGGAGTCATTGATCATTCTGAGTAGGATTGGGGCAAGTGTCTTGTGAAATGTCTTGTAAAATTCACAGCCAAATCCGTCTGGGCCTGCTGCCTTACCAGAGGGGAATGACTTAATTGCCTCAACTAGCTCACTCTCTGAAAAATCTGAATCGAGTTCTAACCTGGATGACTCATCACATTTGGCAGGTTGAGGGAGTCAAAAAAAATTGTAAAGTCTGCGTTAGTGGCCTGAGACTTTGTTTTGTATAATTCTGAATAAAATTCTTTAAAGCGGTTGTTTATTTCCTTAGGGTTAGTTAACAAATCACCTGTTTTAGATAAAACTTTGTGGATTGCATGGCTCGCCTGTGCTCCTTTCAACTGTCTGGCCAACAGCCTCTCTGGTTTGTCGCTCAGTTCGAAATGTCTCTGTTTGAGCTTCAATAAGAGTTTACCGATGTTTCCACTAAGAATGCGGTTATATTCATACTTTAAATTCAAGATCTTATTATAGTCTTCTTGCAAAAGAGAGTTCCTGTAAGTCTGTTCAAGGGTCGGGAGTGTGTTTTCGATTTCCACCAGACGATGGCGCTGTTCCCTTTTTTTTGAACTTTCAAAGGAAATTATATGACCTCTCATTACTGCTTTAAGAGTCTCCCAGAGTATGGAGTCTGAGACCTCCCCTGTGTCATTGAACTCAAGGAACTCCTCCAAGTGAGCTGTCATACAATTAATAAACTCTTGGTATGTGAGCAGCCACGGGTTAAAGCGCCAACAGTAGCTTTGTTTGGGCAAAGCAGGCTTTATTTCTAGTGAAACTGGACTGTGATCCGATATTATTATATTATGATATTTGGTATTCACAATGTTAGTTATTAATTTTGCATCCACTAAAAAATTATCAATTCTCATGTATGACTTATGGACATGCGAGAAAAACGAATAGTCTTTGTCCGTTGGGTGTTGTAGTCTCCAGATATCTACTATGTTTCTAGATTTAATTAAATTATTTAATGTTAGGACAGAAGCTATTGCTGTTGGGGTGCGGGAGGAGAGTCTATCCAGATATGGGTCAAGGTAGCAATTAAAGTCTCCACCCATTAATAGATTAGTGGTGCCTAGGTCTGGAATTAAATCAAATACTTTGCGGAAGAAATTTGGATCATCAGTGTTTGGGCCATATATGTTCAATAAAGTGATAGGGAACGAATGTATGTTTCCAGTAATCATAATATACCTGCCATTTGGATCTGTGACTATTGAGGAAAACTGGAATGGGATATTCTTGCGAAAAAGAATAGCGACACCTCTAGCTTTGGATGTGAAAGGTGACTGGTAAACTTGAGATATCCAGTTAGCCCTCAGTCGCCTCTGTTCTGTAGCTTTTATGTGAGTTTCTTGTAGAAACATTATGTCAGCGTTAAGAGACTTTAAATGCGCAAACACTTTGCCCCGCTTTAGAGCTTGCCCAAGACCGTGTACATTCCACGAGACCAGCGTTAAGTTATTCATATCTGTCTGATTTATACGAGTGGATCCTGACATGTAGGCTATACAATTGAATTGAGTCTGGCATCTCTGGACAACATTCGGTTGTCAACACTTGATTTCGGTTGTGTAGAAGTCCATTGCCTCTGATGCTTCGGTGAAGGAGTGAGTCTTATCCTTGAAGGTGATGAGCAGCTTCGCAGGGTGAGCCACCCCGTAGCGCAGTTTTGTCTTGCGTAAGAGTGATCTGAGCTCATAAAAGGAGGCTTGCTGCTTGCGTTGTTCTGCTGTGACATCACGGAAGATGCTGATCTTACTAGAGTACCATAGATATAATTCCTACGATTCAGGTTGTATTATTATCTCCTGCGTAATATGAGAATGGACATACGTTATTGATTTGCCTACGCACATTTCTTTGCCTTATAAGCACACCTTAAGTAAAGTATATTATGTACTATCATTGCTGCTAATAAATATTCTTGAACCCAGTTTTGTGTGGAACTGTGTCATTGTGGAGGTGTTCTCATCATATACCTGTGTACTGTATGGCCAGTAGTAATGTACATAAGACAGTAGTGGTTTAATGATACCATACTTATTAATACAGTCAGGGAATTGTACCCCTCAGTTACACTATTAATAATTGAAATTGGTCTATAATTATTGAGATCAGAAGGATCACCACCTTTATGCAATGGAATGACTTTTGCACATTTCCAGCTTAATGGAGTTTCATTAGTTGTTAAAGATAAATTAAATAAATCAGACAAAGGATATGATAATACATGAGATGCAAGTTTGATGAATTTGATCTCCATACCATCTGAACCACAGCTAGTACCCAATCTTAATTCATCAATGACCTTCTGAACATCAAGCGGACGGATACTTCTAAAGGAAAAAGAGCTGTTGCATCTGGTGTTATTAAGAGGCACATCGGAATATGAGGAGTCATTCAATTTGAGTCTGCAGACAGAATTAAAGTGCTGATTAAAGGCAAGTGCAATTGAGGAGGGATCATTGACAACTTCATTATTAATTCTAATATGAGTGGTATTTATAGATGACTTCTTAGTAATACTGTTGATTCTCTTCCAAAACTGTGTTGGATTGCTAAATTCATTGCTTAAACAATCTTTGAAATAGTTGGATTTAGCATTTCTTGTTTTAGTTGTACATAAGTTCCGTATTTGTTTGTATGCAATGAAGTCGGCAGAATCCTTTGTCAGACGATGCTTTTCCCAAGCCTTATCTCTTTGTTTATACAGATTTATAAGTTCACTATTAATCCAGGGCAAGTGTCTACCCTTTACTTTGAGCGTCTTCCAGGGAGCATGATGGTCAATAACATTAGTAAGCTCAGTGTAGAAGAAATTCCATGCATCTTCAACAAATGGAATCAATTTAAACCTGTCCCAATTTATAGATGTTATATCTTGAATAAAGTGCTCAATATTCAAATTCCTACATTGTCTTATGCTGATAAATTTTGGTGGTAGACGTGGTAACTTTATCTTCCAAATGCAGAAGATAATAGAATGGTCGCTGAAACTATCAGGTAACACACCAGAGTTTTAAATTCTGTCCGGGTGTGAGACGAGAATCCAATCTAGCAGGGACTTGGATCTAGTATCAACTCTAGTAGGCTCACTAATGAGTTGAGTTAAATTGGCACTGCCAAATAGGTTTCGAGCATTACTAGATGATCGATCTAGCCAGTTGATGTTAAAGTCACCCAAGATAATAATTTCATTTGGACGATCTAAAGAGTTAATGGTGGATAATATATCATTTGTAGATTCAGAGGGAGAATCAGGAGGTCTATAAATATTTCCTATGGTCAACTGTTTATTTTCATGAAAAGAAATTTTAATAAAAAGACACTCAAAGTTTATAGGGTTTACCCTTGGCCTGAGGAGCTCAGATGTCAGATTTGATTTGACATATGTAGCCACTCCTCCACCTCTAGTACCCCTATCAGCTCTGTACAGAACATAGTTGTCAAGTTCAACTTCATTGTCAGAGATTGCACTATGCAACCATGTCTCAGACACAGTAATTACACTGGGATTATTGTAGACAAGCCAAGCTCTAAGTAGATCGATTTTGGGGTACAGACTCCTTATATTCAGGTGAATAACATTTAAACCTTTAGAAGTATTCATCATACCAGAGTTGTATTAAAAAAAAAAAAAAAAATGGTGCATCTGTTTGTGAACAGTGAGTCCGGTTTTTCTGGAAAGCCGCTCCAGCTGACGTCCTTTGGCTTTCAGCAGACGTAGGTGAGGGGAGAACCAGGGGGCAGAGTGGGGGAATGAGACAGTCGTGGTTTTGAGGGGGCAAGTGAGTCCAGCAGAGTTTGGAGACTGTCGTTGTAGTGGGAGACGAGCTGATCCGGGGTGCATGGGGGGATGGTGATGGGGAAACTGTCGATGCCTGTGGTGAGATCTGCTAAATTTATGTTTTTGATGTTGCGGAAGGACATACAGTAATACGTGACTGTTTGGTTTGGGATAGTGTCAGACTTAAATTAAATGAAACAACCATGTGGTCAGAGATGGGGAGATCGACAGCAGAACAGTTGAGAGGGGTGACACCGGAGCAACAGACCAAGTCCAAAATATGACCTTTAGAATGGGTCGGGAAATCTATGTGTTGTTTGAGACCAAAACTGTCCAGGCAAGCGATGAAGTCCTTAGTGAGAGCATGATTCGTGTTGTCCATGTGAATATTTAAATCACCTAACAGAATTATGTTGGATGAGAGTGAACAGATGTGGGTGAGAAATGTGTTGAATTCATCAATGAAATCCTTGTTTGGTTTGGGTGGGCGGTAGATATTTACTAAAATAGTTGGTGTAGGTCCATTTAACTGTAGAGCTACAGACTCAAATGAATGAGACACTGGCAGTGTGACAGATGAGACCTTCCAAGATTCGCCATAGATTAGCGCGATACCTCCCCCTCTGCCGGTGAGACGGGGTTGGCAGGTGTAAACAAACCCAGGTGGGGTAGACTTGTTCAGCTGAGAGAAGTCATTGGGATGTTGCCAAGTCTCTGTTAAACAGAAAAATTCATACTTGCGGTCCAGGAGGAGGTCCTGCAGTAATTGTCCCTTGCCAGTGAGGGAGCGGATGTTAAATAATCCAAGTTTGACGTCGGAGTGCTGGTTGGAGAAGCTAACGTTAGCCGACCTGGCTAGGCTAGCTAACGCACTCTGGTCCACCTTCCTGCGAGTGTTTCTCAGAGGGTGGCGGCGGGTGGAGGTCCAGATGGAGTTTATTGCAGTGGAGTCATCGATGTGGTAGCTTCGTCCGGCACTGCGATGGATGTACCTCCGACGAGGAAAGTGAGCGATGTCCGGGAAATGGTACAGTACAGGCGGGGGAGCAGACCGGTGGAATCGGAGTTGGTGGAGCTCCGTACTCATGTATTGGATCAGGGTTGACGCTGGATATATTAAGAAGGACAGGACAGTCCACAAGAGCACAGAGCTCACAGCGAGGTTGTACATCAACATGATGAACGGGCAGATGTTACGTTCCGAACAGCAGAGCAGTGACCGGGTGAGTAGAACGCCAACATGCTTTTGGTAACGTTTGTAACACACAATACTGACAAACGGATCAATTTGACAGTAATTCCAGAATAGAGACCAACGGTACCACGTTCGCCAAGAGTAGGTGATCTGCTGCAAACTATGCAGATAATCATAAAAACATTAAAAACAACCGGAGATCAGCGGCAGCTAGTCGCGACTGCGTTCACTCATCAGTTTCTTTTAATAATATAATATTAGTGTAGCCTAATCTTTATCTGCAACTGTGAAGAAAAACCCCATTGGTTTAAACAGAATTAATAGAAGAAGAAAAACATTTTTTTTTTATAAAAAATTCGAATGTTGATTTAGAATTCGAATGCCAACGTAACGAACGAAGGTTCGAAGGTTCGAACGTTTGGGCTCAGCCCTAAGCACTCCAGAGCCAACTAATGTTCGGCAATGGCGATCAGAGATTATTATGAAGAGGACAAACGGTGACGATCCATCAATAACATAAGGTACATTTTCACCAGACTATGTTGGATTCTAGTATTTCCAAACAGGCTGAGGATGTAATGCTATCTGTTCACTGCACCGTGGTAGACGCTTCCAGAGCCAACTAACATTATTTATTTAAATTGTTCCTGTTCTGACTCAGACACTTCGGAGCAAGAGTGGACAGGGTTTTGGCGGACCTGCTGACAAAGGCAATGTCTATTTTACCGAACCCCATCATAAAACATGCCTTTATGATGATCCCAGCATCAGAAGACGAGTCCGACGACTATGGCGAGGGACCCCCCCCCCCATGGTGGCTTTGTGAATAGAACAATTCTATGTATGGTCATGTTTACCTTTGACCTGGAAATAATATAGGTGTCAGGCGAGCAACAAGCTCAAAATGCACATGCTGCACACAAAACACACAATATCTTGCGTTCTAGGAAATGAGCCTGGATTATTTTGAAACGGGACGCTTTTTAGCCTGGGATTGCTCAGGAACGAAGGTATGTAGCGGTTTGTTCGCTGTTGGAGTATGAATATAGCAAATGAGCCATACTATTGTCTCCATAGCTATAATATAGAATATACGATGGGTCTGCAAACATCGTCAAAATGGTCTGAAAGGCTGGCGCCAGATATTAAAGATGGAAAAACAGCGTGGCAGTCAATGAGTTAATGATTTTACAATATTTTTGCTAATGAAGTGAAATATTTATTATCATCAACTATCCAGTTAGTTTTTAGAGTGTAACGTTTGGCTACTTAAGTTTTGATAGGGTTAAGGTTTTTACTCTTGGCTACATTTGAAAAAGAAACACAACATTAATTAATATGGTCTGTATAGATAGATTTATGATAAAAACAGCACAAAAACTAATTTGGGGACCCTACAGCTTAACAGGTTAAGATAAGATAAACTGATCCTTTATTAATCCCCTTGGGGAAATTCAGGTTTCAAAACAGCATGGGGCGGGGGGGGGGGGGGGGGATCAGGAGCTTCACAGTTCGATAATATACTAGAGGGTGAGTCTTTGGCTGAACGTGCTCTTCATTCTGGCTAGCTTCTCATAGATGGCATCTAGCTTTTTACTCATCCTCCTCTCAGCCACCACCTCTAGATTAGCCAGCTCACCACCCACTATGGAGCTATCCTTAATTCTTCACCAGCTTGTTCAGCTTGCTGGAGTCCCTCGAGCTGATGTTGCCCCCCCCCCCCCCAGCACACCACAGCAAAAAAGAGGACGCTGGCTACAACCGACTGGTAGAAAGATAGCAACAGTTGGTTGCACACGTCGAATGACCTGAGTCTCCTCAGGAAGAACAGCCTGCTTCCTGTAGAGGGCCTCAGCGTTGTTCGACCAGTCCAGTTTTTTTTCAGGTGTACTCCAATAATAACACGTTAACTTTGACAGCCTTAGTTAGCAGCTAACGTTAGTTAAGGTTTTTTACCGTGATTACAAGACCCATTTATAGGCCTGGCATTTTATATTCTATATTCATATTGTGTCCAGATGGCAAAATGCAGTACTGTATCTGTTGTGAAGGATCAGATTAAACCGAATATATATATTTATTTATGGATATATATTTAATAGTATTTGTATATCGTTTGATATCCCCTGTATATTCCTTGTACAATATGCACTGAATATCCCTTTAGTCTACTAACAGCCCATAATAGTTTCATTCTACCATTGGACGAGAACCTGGCGCCAGCAGCCATACCCCTAGGTTCAAGTTCAATCGTGCCGACCAACATGTCGTGGCAAGCCCGGTTCCGCGTAGGAATACGTCTGGCGAAATACGAATGGTACTATTTGTTCACAGCGCATATATATATGGCGCAAGTAAAGTAGAACTTTCTTTTAGTCCATTAGTTCTTTACCCTCCAACCGAGTAACAGACGCAAAGCCTCACCCACGACGCACGTGTGGTGCAGTAAGGCCTACTTGGCCTCAGAATAGGCATTGAGATATCGTGTGGATTAATAGTTGAATTGTCATAGTTTGGCACTATACCGTCGAGTTGGACGTATTTCTATTAAGCTAATAATAGTCTATTATGTATGGTGCATCGTTCGGTTAGAGTTATAAAGTGAGCAGTACCCCCATCGTTCCTGACGTTATCTGGAGTCTTAACCAGGCTGGGCAGACCACGTGTGGTGCTTGCATCCGAGGAGCTCCGGGCCAGGACGAGTGGACCTGTACATTGGATTACTTTACCCGGACGACGGCGAGCCTTCCACGGCTTGGATTATCTACAGGCTTTGGGTGCTTTGATTATTCCATGGATAACGGCCAACACTGCTGAGTGTTGGAACTACCCCCCGGAGAGGAGTCCAGGTGAGACGGCGCTCTACCCAGAGTGAGGTCGCCTCACGTCTCTTCATCTGTGGACCGGCAGCTACCGTCCACCAGAGGGTCCAGCTGTATTCGTCTGTGGACCGAGGTTCTGTGGGCATCGTGTTCAGGACTCTGAATTCTCCCAAGAAATCGTCGGCCAGATGGGATACCGCCAGCGGCTCTTCTAACCCCCCCCCTACTGTCTTACAACCAGCGGGACCCCCCCCCCCCCCCTTTAGTGTATCCAGCTATAATCATTTAAGTACCATCGCTATAGTTCCCTAACGAACCAGGTTGTATACTTACTCCCTGCGTAACCAGAGATTGGACATTCAATGTTGATTTACCTACGAATACTCATTTGCCATACAAGTGCATTTCAAATCATAAATGTCATTAAGTGAACGTTGTATATACCCTTTGCTATATAAAATATTCGATTTATACATTTGTGTGGACTTCGTTTCATCAGGTGGGAAAGTGTTCATCATATCTATATCATGTACTGGATGGCCAGAAGTTAAAGTACAAGTGGTAGTGGTTTAATAATACCATACTTATCAATACAGTCAGGGAATTGTACCCCTCAGTTACAATTGGTCCTTCGAGCCGGAGGGTAACTAGTGTAATATTAATATAGTGTTATTAATATTAAAATGGCCTATGATGAACACTCCACGAAACGGTCCTCCTAACGTAGAACGCCCGCAGCGCAGACGACAGCCACCTCAGTACTTAGAGGACTACGCTGTCAGTCAACTACCTAGCCTTCGACAAACGGTAAACGCGGTAAAAGTAGAAAGTAAAATTATGTCTGACCTTAACGACCAGGTTTCCCCGACCACAGAGGCCCTAGTGGGTTCTAATGTAACTGACCAAGCTCACGGTGGGGACCAGGAGGGAGCTGACATGCCTTTACCCCCCGCCAATACCGAAGAAGTAGTCCCCGACCAGCCCCGGGAGGAAGACAACCCTACAGAGAGAGAACTCTGCACGGAAGAAGAGGAGGAGAGCGCCGAGGAAATAGAGCTCCAGGACTCCCCCACGAGCGGCTCACCCAGGAGCGGCTCACCCCTACAACCGTCTTCCCCCAGCGAAGCGGAGAGGATGCTACAACAGGCGGTCCTCGTCAGCCTGACAGCCTCTACCGAACGCGATCGACTTCAGGGTGAACGCGATCGACTTCAGGGCGAACGCGATCGACTCCAAGCACAGCAACGGAGCGAAGAAGAGCGCATACGCCTGGAGATGAGACGCCTTCAGACGGAAGAGAATATGGCAAGAGACCGGGCCGACGCCCAGCGCGCCGCTGCCGGTGCCCAAAGAGAAGCAGATCTCACCAAGCGCGAAGTCGAGCGCGACAAGTTACAAGCGCAGCTAATGGAGCAGCTGATCCTCAAGGCAACACCCTCTCCCTCCGCCAGGGGTTCAAGGAACTCGTCGAGACAACAGTCAAGGGCAGCGTCTCCTAACCGAGCAAGCGACCCTGAACTTGACCAACAGACCAAGCCTATACCCCCCGCAGACCCCCTTCCCAGACCGGTCCAAGCGAGACCCAGCTACAAGGAAGGAGCGGCATACACTGCGGAGAAGCTAAATAAACGACTACAGGATCTAGAGGACCTGATAGAAGAAGAAGAGGGAGAGGAGGAGAACCAAGCCCGACGACAGCACAGTACTCCACCGGACCAGGAGGTCCAGTACAGCCCAGGCTATACCCCCGCGGCGCTGCGCTACAGACCCCCGACTCTATTCACGGGTGAGCACGACGCACGACCAGCCCCGAGGAATAGCACCTGGACCAGCGGGCCATGGTACCCTGTCGGTACCAGCCCACAGAGAGGCGCAAGAGGAGACTCGCCTAGGAGGTCTCTCCCCCAACGCTCGCCGATGTATCAGCCATCCACGGCGTCATACATTGCCACGCCGTCGTTTCCAGACTTCACCTATGAGAATCGAGCACAGTACACGGAGCTCCGGATGTGCTTAGAGACAATGATGGTGGATGTCACTGATGAACGCCACAAGTATGCAATATTACTGAAGCACCTGAAAGTACCGCGAGCGCACAATATAGCGCTAGCCTATGCCACCTCTACGACCCCATACACCGCGGCTCTAGCAGCGCTGGACCAGAGATATGGACCTCCTCAATGGGGAGCGACGACGCCTCCCTCGCGGACAAGCTCAACACCTTCTACGCTCGGTTTGGTGTAGACAGTGGCGCTGCTGGCTCTCCGGCTAGTGACGTCACTGGCGCGCCGGCTGTTGTGGAGGGGGGGGGGCAACCGCGAGGGGGGGGGGGACGCTCTCTCGTTGTCGGAACACAGTGTGAGAAGAGCATTTATGCAGGTGAACACCAGGAAGGCTGCTGGCCCAGATGGCATAACAGGACGTATACTCAAGACCTGTGCCAACCAGCTGGCCCCTGTGTTCACCGCCATATTTAATCAATCACTGGCGGAGTCAGTGGTCCCTGCCTGCTTCAAGATGTCTACCATCATCCCTGTGCCGAAGAAACCCTCCCCAGCATGTCCAAATGACTACAGACCGGTGGCACTCACCTCTGTGGTCATGAAATGTTTCGAGAGGCTGGTCAAGGACCACATTTGTGCCTCCCTCCCCAGTGATATGGACCCTATGCAATTTGCATACAGGACAAACAGGTCCACCGACGACGCGGTCTCCCAGGTACTGCACAGCACCCTCTCGCACCTTGACCATCAGAAGGGGGGCTATGTGAGACTGTTGTTCATTGACTACAGCTCAGCGTTCAAAACCATAGTCCCCACCAGACTGGTGGACAAGCTGATCGAGCTAGGTCTGAGCTCCGCCCTGAGCGCCTGGGTACTGGACTTTCTGAGCGAAAGACCCCAGGCGGTCAGGGTGGGGGGTCAGACCTCCAACACCATCACCCTGAGCATCGGGTCCCCCCAGGGCTGTGTTCTGAGCCCCCTGCTGTACTCACTCTACACACACGACTGTGTGGCCAAGTTCAGCTCCAACTCCATAGTGAAGTTCGCAGATGACACGGTGGTGGTGGGGCTGATCTCGGACAACGACGAGAAGGCCTACCGGGAGGAGGTTGAGGTACTGGAACGCTGGTGCCAGGACAACAGCCTGCTCCTGAACATTGGCAAAACCAAGGAACTGATCGTGGATTATAGGAGAGGACAGCAGGAGACACACACACCACTGATGATAAACGGGGCTACCGTGGACAGGGTGAGCAGCTTCAAGTACCTGGGGGTCCACATCTCAGAGGACCTGACATGGTCAACACACATAGACACAGTAGTAAAGAAGGCGAAACAGCGTCTCTACCACCTGAGACAGTTAAGGAAGTTCAGAGTATCGGGGAAGATACTCCAGTCCTTCTACTCAGGAGCTGTAGAGAGCATCCTGACCGGAAACATCACTGCCTGGTATGGAAACAGCACGGCACAGGACAAGAAGGCCCTACAGAAAGTGGTGCGCTCAGCCGAGCGTACCACGGGTATTGCACTACCCCCCCTGCAGGTTCTATACAACAAGAGGTGCAAATCCAGAGCCTGCAGGATAATGAAAGACCCTTACCACCCCAATAACAGCCTGTTTCAGCTGCTGAGGTCAGGCAGACGCCTGCGAACCCCAGCTACTAGGACAGAGCGGCTTAGGCTCAGCTTCTTCCCCCAGGCCATCAGAGCCATGAACAATGAACATTGAGTGCTCAGAACATTGAACTGTCCACACACAAGCACACATGAACACACACACGACACGCACACTGTGCACGCTCACACACGAGCAGCCACTTAACACTTTAACATGAGCGGGCACACACTCATGTCGCACACACGCACACTTATGGCCAAAGGAAGGGACACTTTAAATTAGAATAACAGGAACAGTGTATTGCACTACCAAAGCTAACTAGCATGTCACACATGCTCTGTAAATAACTATGTACAGATACCGAGATGTCACTCCATGTTACCTGCTACCTGTTACTGCACAATGTTGTTTTCTTCTTTTGATTCTATTATATGTACCACTGTATTGCACATCGTTGCGGGCAAGACCACCCGCATTTCATTGTATACCTGTATGCCGTGACAATTAAAACTCTTGACTTGACTTGACTTGATGGACGTATATGGGATTACGTAATCCAAGAGATAAGGCATATTGATCGCCTACCCCCAGCAACAGACAATCGCTCATTAGACGACCTGTCAATCAAAGTGCAGTCCCTGGTAGGGATGCTGGGAGCGCAACGGGAAAAGGGCATGCATGAGCTATACGCCAACTCTAACGTCGAGAGGATTTTGGAGAAGCTGCCACCCGCAAGACAAGAGCGTTTTAGGCGGCAGAGAGACTACCGGGATCCTAACGGCCCCGAACCATCCCTCCTTGATCTAGCGGACTTCCTGGCGAGAGAAGTCAGCAGCTTACAACTGGATACGTTCGGGCGGAGCACGCCAAGCTCCAGAGAGGGACCCAGGAGAATAAATGATGGAAGAAGATCGGTGACTGTCATGCACCAATCAGAGTCAGTACCGAGCAGTAAGAGCCACAGCACCCCCTCGAGAAAAGAGAAGTGGAAGATGGTGTGCCCCTACTGTGAGAAAGAACACTGGCTGTCACAATGTGACCTGTTCACAAAGATGAATGCAGAAGAAGTGAGTCAATGGATAAAGTCCAACAGGCGCTGTTACCGATGTGCGCGCAGTCACATGGCAGCCGAATGCCGCCTAAAGAAAAGGTGCAGTCGGTGTGACGGAGCCCATCTAGATATACTACACGACAGTAACAGAAGACGGCCTACACCTGCACCATCGAGCGGCACCAAGGCAAGTGTCATGTACATTGACCCCGCCAGCAGCAGCGGCGCCCAAGTGCTCTTAAAGGTAGTCCGTGTGACATTGAGCTACCAAGATAAAGTCATGGACACTTACGCCGTCCTTGATGACGGGTCAGAAAAGACCCTTCTGCTCGCGTCCGCTGCGGCCCAGCTGGGACTGCGGGGGAGCGAGAACCAAATGACGATTCGGACAATAAGAAGAGATTTAAAGACGATAAAGGGCGAGAATGTCTCCTTCACTATCGCAGCAAGCGGGCAGCCAGAGCGACGGTATAGGATTACAAATGCTTTCACCAGCCAAGAAATAGGACTATCGCAGTACACCTACCCCATCGCCAAGCTGATGGATAAATATGTGCACCTGCGTCAACTACCTATCCCGCTCATAGACGGCGCCACCCCGACCCTGCTGATAGGCTCCGACCATGCAGAACTCATAGTCCCGATTGACCGGGTCCATACAGGACCCCGAGGCTGTCCTGCAGCAGTCGAGACCCGCCTAGGGTGGACACTACAAGGCCCCCTCGCTAAATCTCTCAACCGAACAGCAGCCACTAGCTGCCTCCACTCCAGAACGACAGAAGAAGACACCACTCTCCTGCAGCATGTCGAGAGGCTATGGACACTAGAGACAATGCCCTTTAAGAACGAAAAGAAAGATATCCGTTCTAAAGAAGACATTTACGCCATCAACCTACTCGAGCAAGGGACAAAGAGAGTCACAGTCGGCGGAGTGATGAGATACGCAACTCCACTCCTGAGGCGAGAGGGAATGCCCACCTTTCACGCAAAGAAAGACGCCACGGAGCGCTATCTATTGAACACAGAGCGGCGCCTAGCCAAAGACCCCGCTCAAGAGAGTGTGTACCGCGCTGAGATTGAGAAGCTAATCACAGCGGGACACGTGACAAAGATTGACATTAAAGAGGCCGATCAGACGACCGAATCATGGTACGTGCCGCATCACAAGGTTCACCACAACGGCAAGGATCGCATTGTGTTTAACTGCAGCTACCAGATCGGATCCCAAAATCTGAATAAAGAGCTCTTGCCCGGCCCCACACTCGGCCCCTCCCTACTGGGCGTGCTACTGCGCTTCCGCCAGGACAAGGTGGCTATCAGCGGGGATATCAAAGGGATGTTCCTGCAGGTGAGACTAGTGGAGGAGGACAAGCCCCTGCTGCGGTTCCTATGGAGAGAGAGGATCGGAGATGAGAACCCAGCCATCTACCAGTGGGAAGTACTCCCCTTCGGAACCACATGCAGCCCGTGCTGTGCTACATTTGCACTACAGAAACACGTCGCAGAGGACCCAGCAGCAGATGAAGAGGTCCGACACAGTGTGAAGAACAGTTTCTACGTGGACAACTGTTTACAAAGCATTTCGACTCAAGAAGAAGCCGAGGCTCTCCTAATCAAGCTACGCGCCTCCCTGATCAAAGGCGGCTTTGATCTCAGGCAGTGGGCCAGCAGTGACCCGCACGTATTGCGCAGCCTCTCCCCCGCGGACAAGGCTGCCAGCAGCGAGACCTGGATGGCGACCATCCCAGGAGAAGCCCAAGAAATGACACTAGGACTAGTCTGGCGCTTCAAAACAGACTCGCTCCACTATAGACACAAACCCCTGACTACGGAGCAGGGAAGGTCGACGGCGATACCGACCACCAGACGGAGTGTGTACAGAACACTCGCCAGACAATATGACCCGTTGGGATGTATTCTACCTTACACCACCAGGGCAAAGATGATTGTACGAGCACTATGGGACAAGGACCAGGGTTGGGACGACCCAATACCCGCACACCTTGCCTCCACATGGAGAGAGTGGGAGACGGAACTCCGCTCACTCACAGGCGTCAATATACGCTGCAGCTACTTCCCATCCACAGTGAGGCCAGAGACATGCAAGATTGATCTACACGTCTTCAGCGACGCCTCCGAAGTAGCCTATGGATCGGTGGCCTACTTGCGTGCCCAAGAGAAGGGAGGAGAGATACACACCGCTTTCATCCTGGCTCGCTCAAGAATAGCCCCACGAAAGCAACAATCTATCCCGCGTCTAGAGCTCTGCGCAGCCCTAGCAGGAGCGCATCTAGCCACGTTAATCCAACGTGAACTCACCATTCCGGTGCACAGAACAATCTTGTGGTCAGATTCCACGACAGTACTCACATGGATCAAGTCTGATTCATGCAGATACAAAGTCTTCGTGGGAGTCAGAGTCACCGAGATTCAAGAGTTAACAGAAGCAGCGAGCTGGCGGTATGTGGACACCAAACACAACCCAGCTGACGTCATCACCCGGGGAATGTCCCTGGATGACCTCACCCGTCGCAACATCTACAGTGACGGACCAGAATTCCTCAAGCTCCCGGAAGAAGAGTGGCCTACGCCCACCCCACGGGAAGCAAGTAAAGAGGAGGCTGAGAACAAGAAACCTATGTTCTGTGGACTGAGCACAGTCGCCTCCACAGACCCCAACATAGATGACTGCATTACCCTACAGAGTGCGCAACTAAAGACATTCCTGTGGCACCACCCAGAGAGTCAGTCCACCACTGACATTTCAGCAGCTGACTACGAAGAAGCAGAACTTCTTCTACTACAACGAGCCCAGAGAGACTCGTTCCCCGATGAGCTAGACTGTCTACAGGGAGGAAAGCCCGTCCCATCAGACAGCAGACTGCTCCACCTGGCACCCGAGAGTGACGCCCATAATCTCATCAGAGTGGGTGGTCGCCTGCGGAGAGCCCCCGATCTACCGGATGACATTAAGTACCCGATAGTCTTGAACAGCCGACACAAGGTCACAGAGCTGATCATAAAGAAATACGACGAGGATGTACACCACGCAGGAGCAGAGAGAGTCTTCACGGAGATCAGACGTCGCTATTGGATACTTCAAGGAAGAGAAGCGGTGCGACGCTTCCAGCGAACCTGTCTAGACTGCCGAAAGTGGCGCGCGCAGCCCAGCATACCACGGATGGCTGACCTACCCCCCTGTCGCCTCCGACTCGGCGACAAGCCATTCCACTCCACAGGCATGGACTGTTTTGGCCCGTTGTATATAAAGAGAGGAAGAGGAACCGAGAAGCGGTGGGGTATTGTATTCAAATGCATGACCACCAGAGCCATACATATCGAGCTCCTTCCGACCATGAGCACAGACTCATTCCGTATGGCCTTCCGAAGATTCACATCACGGAAAGGAAAACCGTCTACATTGTTGTCTGATCACGGGACAAACTTCAAAGGCGGAGAAAGAGAGCTGAGAGAGAGCTTCCAAGCTATGGGCCCAGAACTTAAGACCCACCTCGCTCCATCCCAGATTGACTTCCAGTTTAATCCCCCGAACGCACCCCACTTCGGTGGAACCTGGGAAAGAGAAGTACGTTCTATAAAGACAGCCCTGTACGCCGTGCTTGGGGCCCAGACTGTGGCGGAGGAAGTCCTAATGACAGTCCTCACGGAGATCGAGGGAGTATTGAACTCCAAGCCCCTCGGTTACGTCTCCAGTGATATAGCAGATGTCGACCCAGTCACCCCCAACACACTCTTAATGGGGCGGCTGGACCCCGCGCTACCCCAGACAATGTACAGGCCTGAAGAAGCGAACGGCCGAAGAATGTGGAGGTACAGTCAAGTGCTAGCTGACAAGTTTTGGAGCAGCTTCCTACTCCACTACCTACCGTCTCTACAGACCCGCCAGAAGTGGGTAAAAGAGAGAGACAATTTGACAGAAGGAACAGTCGTCATGATTATCGACCAGTCACTACCCAGAGCTATGTGGCCGGCTGGCCGCGTAAGCAAAGTGATCCCCGGTGCCGATGGCAAGGTCCGAGCAGCTGAAGTGCTCGTCCAAGGGCGAACTTACACACGACCCGTGGCGAGGCTAATAGAACTGCCCCGACTCCCAGACACTATCGATGATGACCATGACCCCATGACTTTGTGAGTTGACTGACCCTTACAGCGGACCTTGAGTGGTAGACAGTGCGGTTAATCTGTCTCTGCTTAGCTAATTAGGTGGGACTAATTAGGGGGCGGCTGTTGTGAAGGATCAGATTAAACCGAATATATATATTTATTTATGGATATATATTTAATAGTATTTGTATATCGTTTGATATCCCCTGTATATTCCTTGTACAATATGCACTGAATATCCCTTTAGTCTACTAACAGCCCATAATAGTTTCATTCTACCATTGGACGAGAACCTGGCGCCAGCAGCCATACCCCTAGGTTCAAGTTCAATCGTGCCGACCAACATGTCGTGGCAAGCCCGGTTCCGCGTAGGAATACGTCTGGCGAAATACGAATGGTACTATTTGTTCACAGCGCATATATATATGGCGCAAGTAAAGTAGAACTTTCTTTTAGTCCATTAGTTCTTTACCCTCCAACCGAGTAACAGACGCAAAGCCTCACCCACGACGCACGTGTGGTGCAGTAAGGCCTACTTGGCCTCAGAATAGGCATTGAGATATCGTGTGGATTAATAGTTGAATTGTCATAGTTTGGCACTATACCGTCGAGTTGGACGTATTTCTATTAAGCTAATAATAGTCTATTATGTATGGTGCATCGTTCGGTTAGAGTTATAAAGTGAGCAGTACCCCCATCGTTCCTGACGTTATCTGGAGTCTTAACCAGGCTGGGCAGACCACGTGTGGTGCTTGCATCCGAGGAGCTCCGGGCCAGGACGAGTGGACCTGTACATTGGATTACTTTACCCGGACGACGGCGAGCCTTCCACGGCTTGGATTATCTACATGCTTTGGGTGCTTTGATTATTCCATGGATAACGGCCAACACTGCTGAGTGTTGGAACTACCCCCCGGAGAGGAGTCCAGGTGAGACGGCGCTCTACCCCGAGTGAGGTCGCCTCACGTCTCTTCATCTGTGGACCGGCAGCTACCGTCCACCAGAGGGTCCAGCTGTATTCGTCTGTGGACCGAGGTTCTGTGGGCATCGTGTTCAGGACTCTGAATTCTCCCAAGAAATCGTCGGCCAGATGGGATACCGCCAGCGGCTCTTCTAACCCCCCCCCTACTGTCTTACAACCAGCGGGACCCCCCCCCCCTTTAGTGTATCCAGCTATAATCATTTAAGTACCATCGCTATAGTTCCCTAACGAACCAGGTTGTATACTTACTCCCTGCGTAACCAGAGATTGGACATTCAATGTTGATTTACCTACGAATACTCATTTGCCATACAAGTGCATTTCAAATCATAAATGTCATTAAGTGAACGTTGTATATACCCTTTGCTATATAAAATATTCGATTTATACATTTGTGTGGACTTCGTTTCATCAGGTGGTAAAGTGTTCATCATATCTATATCATGTACTGGATGGCCAGAAGTTAAAGTACAAGTGGTAGTGGTTTAATAATACCATACTTATCAATACAGTCAGGGAATTGTACCCCTCAGTTACAGTATCTACAAACACCCCTGTAAATGATCTGCCCTTTGATAATTTACTTAGCTTTTGACTATACTTGTTCTCAAGAAGTAGCTGAATTAGCTCAGTGGTATCCTTTTGCTTTTGAGCCATGTTAGCATGGTGTTATTCAATTTACTCAAATCAAATCAAATCAAATGTATTTCTAAGGCCCGACAACACACGTCAATGTCCCCATGGGCCGGACACGTCTTCTTTAAACAAGTCAAGAAGAAACATCACAATAAGTCAAGAGCAAAACAAGAACACCATAAAGTCCAAACAATTTAGAAATAAATGCAAAATAAATAAATGCAACACTCCCAGACATACCCCATGCGAAGGTAAGGAAAAACTCACTAAAACCTAGCAATAGGAAAAAATGCACCACAGGCAATGTGGAGGAGAGAAACCTTAGAATGGCCGTTCAAGGGGGGATCTCCCTTCTTAGATGTCGGTGATAGTAGTGTTGCAATAAAACAGGCGAACAGTTGGTAGGCATGCACTCATATGTGTAGTGAAACACAGATAACAAGCATAGTAACAGACAATATATGTGACACTGGAAATACATTCCCTGAGGTCCATAGATGTCCCTAGATACCAAGAACATGCAAATGGACCTTGTAGTTGTGGAGCAATTCTTCATTTACTTTAGGTAAGGGGGACAGATTCACCATAAAAACATCATAAATCCACCGTGTCATGAGCTTAAGTAAGAATTGTGAAGGTGACAACTGACCAGCACTAAGGGCCATTTTGTAGGGAAGCCCACATACTTAATTAAACTATGGTTGTAAAACGAGTGTGTCAAATGGGAGCCGGGTGATGTATTAGAGCCAGGCAATAAATCATCAGTGATTCCACATTGATTCCTCCGGCTAAAGGACTTAAAATGTCTTCTCCCTTTCACTTACTATGATGAGAATGAATTAGGTGACAGCAGATAGAGCCAGGTGTACAGTGCATTTACCACTACTCCCCGAGAGTCCCTCACCCAGTGTTAACCCTTGCCACTGCAACAATACAGATGGTTAATCCTTTCACTGCCACACAACCAAATCACTACCCCATGACAAAGGGTTAACCCTTTCACTACCACACAACAGAAGGTTAACCCTTTCACTGCCGCACTACAGAAGGTTAACCCTTTCACTACCACACTACAGACGGTTAACCCTTTCACTACCACACTACAGACGGTTAGTGCGGTAGTAAACATTGTTTCCTCGCTCTTAAACATATTATTGCCGATGAGGATGGCTTAGTGTGTCCCTATCTTATAGTGCCTCTAGTCTAGAGAACCAAGGGATCCGTGGTCATTTGGGACTTAGTACTGTTGTGGGAAAAGTTTTGTATTACCACGCCATAATCAAATTTAAACCACAATACTGTTATGATATATCCATAATTTATTGGAAGGCTCCTAAATTAATAAATTGTAAAATTGCCAATATGTCTAGTTTATTCCTTGTTACTGATAGACTTCAATCCTCCAATCCACCAAACAACACCAAACAAGAGTCAATAGCAATTGGAGAATAAGCTGTTTGAATAAGATTTGGCAAATTTTTCATCTGTGCAACCCACATACTCAGCTGTGATGCTCATCCCACAAATGCATGTTCCTTACAAATGGGGCACCGTTTAAAAGGGAAATAAACAGGCTTTCCAACGGTATAAATTATAGTGCCAAGAAGCATTGTTACAACAGAGAAATAATCGACCAAACACAAATTTCCGAACCTTTTGTTCTATGTTTATATGTATGAATGTATGTATGATAAGATGAATGAATATATGTATGTATGATAAGATTTATGCATGTATGCATGTTTGATAATATGTATAAAGGTATATATGATAATATGAGTGAATGTATGTTTGATAATGTATATGAAGGCATGGATGATAATATGAATGTATATATGTATGAAAATGTGTAATAATATGATATGAATGATAGGGGGGGGGTTGCAGTTCTCAGTACAATCTGAAGGGATGAATGGTTGGTGTGTGTATATGGGTGTGTGTGTGCGTGCATGTGTATGCACGCTGCTCGGAGTCGCTCCGTCACATACGGCTGCTGAAACGTTTGATGACCTCAGGGGAGAGATGTACTGTACACCAGTGCCAGGGCTGGGATTGACGCTCTCCCCCCTACAACCAGTGTGGGCAGAGGCCATATCAAACAAGGTGCCCTTCTGGTGCACAGGGCCTGCAAACTGCTGACAACAGCCACAGAACGTGGGAAAAAAGAACAGTCTCTGGAGCATGGATGGGAGGAGAACCGAGGGTTCCGAAAAAATAAATAACCGCATACTCACGCAACTGTAAAATCCGCTACTGAGTGATGTAATATACATGTAGAACAATGCCAAAGCAATAGTGGCGATGCAAGTTCAAACATGAAGGTCATTTCAACCAATCAGAAGGGTCGACCTCATTCTCGAAATTATCCTACCAGCTAGAGGTCCGACCTGGTCTCCGCTGGCGACCGCGTCGCCGATGTGTGGTTGTATTTGGGGTAGCAAACAAGAGGAGCAGTAGCCTTCTTCAATGCTCGTCCAAGCGCCTCCGTTCGTGCAAAATGTTCATCAACTGAACATCACCACTGAGGATAAACGCGGCTACCGTGGACAGGGTGAGCAGCTTTAAGTACCTGGGGGTCCACATCTCAGAGGATCTGACATGGTCAACACACATAGACTCAGTCGTAAAAAAGGCGAAGCAGCGCCTCTACCACCTGAGTTAAGGAAGTTCAGAGTATCTGGGAAGATACTCCAGTCCTTCTACTCCGGAGCTGTAGAGAGCATCTTGACTGGAAACATCACTGCCTGGTATGGAAACAGCACGGCACAGGACAAGAAGGCCCTACAGAGAGTGGTGCGCTCAGCCGAGCGTACCACGGGTATTGCACTACCCCCCCTGCAGGTTCTATACAACAAGAGGTGCAAATCCAGAGCCTGCAGAATAATGAAAGACCCACACCACCCCAACAACAGCCTGTTCATGCTGCTGAGGTCAGGCAGACGCCTGCGAACCCCAGCTACTAGGACAGAGAGGCTTCGGCTCAGCTTCTTCCCCCAGGCCATCAGAGCCTTGAACACTGAACTCTCCACACACAAGCACACATGAGCACACACACGACACACACACTGTACACGCTCACAGACTAGCAGCCACTTTAACATGAGCAAGCACACACACTCATGCTGCACACGCCCACACTTATGGCCACCAAGGAAAGGTCACTTTAAAAATAGTATAGCATAACCTGAGATTGTATAAAATAGCAATGTACAGAAAGACCCAGTGCCTCATCCGTAGCTAACAGTGTATTGCACTACCACAGGACCTAGCATGTCCTTCACGCTCTGTAAATAACTTATGTACAAATACCGATATGCCCTACTATGTTACTTGTTTATTGCACAATGTTGTTTTATTGGATTCTATTATATGTTGTTACTACTGTATTGCACATTGTTGCGGGCAAGACCCCCTGCATTTCATTGTATACTTGTATGCCGTGACAAATAAAACTCTTGACTTGACTTGAAACTGAACATGACATCCATAAATAGCCGACAGCATACCAATCAGTACCACCAACTTCCTCACTTCCATTTTAGTCGACCTAAACAATCACGTAGCCTCCATGTTAAAACCTTGCAGCCGTAGAAGATAGCTGGCTCTGCTCTAATCTCTCTACCACATGTTCGGTTGTTATTGTTTGCGACAGTCTGCCGTAAACACTGGAAATAATCTCGGTTACTATGTCACTCCACGTGGAGTCACTCCACGTCCTGCTCAAAAACAACAGTCCACCATCTTTAAATCACCTCGCGTGAGCCATTTAGCAACATAGCATTTATTTTTCAGCAAGAAACAAAGTGCAATAAAAGTGCAATAAACAAAAAAGGATACATTCACTCTGTGTTCTGCCTCATTTGTTGATGAAACAAAACCAACATCAACACAATTTACCACCAAGAGCGGAGTTTAGTCTCACAAAAAGATCGCCGATTTTGTTAGCTTACGTGCTAACGTGATTGGGATGTGCCATTATAATAGTATAGCATTGTGGCTAGCATACATTAACGTAGTAACGTTAATGCTAGTAGAATGAATGGATGAAAACGTTATTTAACAGATTGCAGAATGGGTACAATACAATACGGCTCAATACAAACAATTGTAAACATTGTTTCCTCGCTCTTAAACATATTATTGCCGATGAGGATGGCTTAGTGTGTCCCTATCTTATAGTGCCTCTAGTCTAGAGAACCAAGGGATCCGTGGTCATTTGGGACTTAGTACTGTTGTGGGAAAAGTTTTGTATTACCACGCCATAATCAAATTTAAACCACAATACTGTTATGATATATCCATAATTTATTGGAAGGCTCCTAAATTAATAAATTGTAAAATTCCCAATATGTCTAGTTTATTCCTTGTTACTGATAGACTTCAATCCTCCAATCCACCAAACAACACCAAACAAGAGTCAATAGCAATTGGAGAATAAGCTGTTTGAATAAGATTTGGCAAATTTTTCATCTGTGCAACCCACATACTCAGCTGTGATGCTCATCCCACAAATGCATGTTTCTTACAAATGGGGCACCGTTTAAAAGGGAAATAAACAGGCTTTCCAACGGTATAAATTATAGTGCCAAGAAGCATTGTTACAACAGAGAAATAATCGACCAAACACAAATTTCCGAACCTTTTGTTCTATGTTTATATGTATGAATGTATGTATGATAAGATGAATGAATATATGTATGTATGATAAGATTTATGCATGTATGCATGTTTGATAATATGTATAAAGGTATATATGATAATATGAGTGAATGTATGTTTGATAATGTATATGAAGGCATGGATGATAATATGAATGTATATATGTATGATAATGTGTAATAATATGATATGAATGATAGGGGGGGGGGGTTGCAGTTCTCAGTACAATCTGAAGGGATGAATGGTTGGTGTGTGTATGTGGGTGTGTGTGTGCGTGCATGTGTATGCACGCTGCTCGGAGTCGCTCCGTCACATACGGCTGCTGAAACGTTTGATGACCTCAGGGGAGAGATGTACTGTACACCAGTGCCAGGGCTGGGATTGACGCTCTCCCCCCTACAACCAGTGTGGGCAGAGGCCATATCAAACAAGGTGCCCTTCTGGTGCACAGGGCCTGCAAACTGCTGACAACAGCCACAGAACGTGGGAAAAAAGAACAGTCTCTGGAGCATGGATGGGAGGAGAACCGAGGGTTCCGAAAAAATAAATAACCGCATACTCACGCAACTGTAAAATCCGCTACTGAGTGATGTAATATACATGTAGAACAATGCCAAAGCAATAGTGGCGATGCAAGTTCAAACATGAAGGTCATTTCAACCAATCAGAAGGGTCGACCTCATTCTCGAAATTATCCTACCAGCTAGAGGTCCGACCTGGTCTCCGCTGGCGACCGCGTCGCCGATGTGTGGTTGTATTTGGGGTAGCAAACAAGAGGAGCAGTAGCCTTCTTCAATGCTCGTCCAAGCGCCTCCGTTCGTGCAAAATGTTCATCAACTGAACATCACCACTGAGGATAAACGCGGCTACCGTGGACAGGGTGAGCAGCTTTAAGTACCTGGGGGTCCACATCTCAGAGGATCTGACATGGTCAACACACATAGACTCAGTCGTAAAAAAGGCGAAGCAGCGCCTCTACCACCTGAGTTAAGGAAGTTCAGAGTATCTGGGAAGATACTCCAGTCCTTCTACTCCGGAGCTGTAGAGAGCATCTTGACTGGAAACATCACTGCCTGGTATGGAAACAGCACGGCACAGGACAAGAAGGCCCTACAGAGAGTGGTGCGCTCAGCCGAGCGTACCACGGGTATTGCACTACCCCCCCTGCAGGTTCTATACAACAAGAGGTGCAAATCCAGAGCCTGCAGAATAATGAAAGACCCACACCACCCCAACAACAGCCTGTTCATGCTGCTGAGGTCAGGCAGACGCCTGCGAACCCCAGCTACTAGGACAGAGAGGCTTCGGCTCAGCTTCTTCCCCCAGGCCATCAGAGCCTTGAACACTGAACTCTCCACACACAAGCACACATGAGCACACACACGACACACACACTGTACACGCTCACAGACTAGCAGCCACTTTAACATGAGCAAGCACACACACTCATGCTGCACACGCCCACACTTATGGCCACCAAGGAAAGGTCACTTTAAAAATATTATAGCATAACCTGAGATTGTATAAAATAGCAATGTACAGAAATACCCAGTGCCTCATCCGTAGCTAACAGTGTATTGCACTACCACAGGACCTAGCATGTCCTTCACGCTCTGTAAATAACTTATGTACAAATACCGATATGCCCTACTATGTTACTTGTTTATTGCACAATGTTGTTTTATTGGATTCTATTATATGTTGTTACTACTGTATTGCACATTGTTGCGGGCAAGACCCCCTGCATTTCATTGTATACTTGTATGCCGTGACAAATAAAACTCTTGACTTGACTTGAAACTGAACATGACATCCATAAATAGCCGACAGCATACCAATCAGTACCACCAACTTCCTCACTTCCATTTTAGTCGACCTAAACAATCACGTAGCCTCCATGTTAAAACCTTGCAGCCGTAGAAGATAGCTGGCTCTGCTCTAATCTCTCTACCACATGTTCGGTTGTTATTGTTTGCGACAGTCTGCCGTAAACACTGGAAATAATCTCGGTTACTATGTCCACACGCAACCACTGAAACCATGATTCGCCCAAAACTTCATCCTGAACTTCACTACGGTTTCAAATAATCACGGTTGCAGTGTTCCAAAAACCCGGTGTGGACGAACAGTGCAACCGCAAACATTAAATCACGGTTACATAAAATCCCGCGTTTGTGTGGACTGGGCCTTTATTAAAAAAAAATAAACACTGTCCACATGACTGGTTTAAATTCCGAGTGATGTATATACATGTAGTACAATGCCAAAGCAGTAGGTGGCGATGTAGCTCAAACATGAAGGCCATTTTGAACCAATCAGAAGGGTTGAACGAGTCACTCCACGTCCTGCTCAAAAACAACAGTCCACCATCTTTAAATCACCTCGCGTGAGCCATTTAGCAACATAGCATTTATTTTTCAGCAAGAAACAAAGTGCAATAAAAGTGCAATAAACAAAAAAGGATACATTCACTCTGTGTTCTGCCTCATTTGTTGATGAAACAAAACCAACATCAACACAATTTACCACCAAGAGCAGAGTTTAGTCTCACAAAAAGATCGCCGATTTTGTTAGCTTACGTGCTAACGTGATTGGGATGTGCCATTATAATAGTATAGCATTGTGGCTAGCATACATTAACGTAGTAACGTTAATGCTAGTAGAATGAATGGATGAAAACGTTATTTAACAGATTGCAGAATGGGTACAATACAATACGGCTCAATACAAACAATTGTTAAGGGAATGCATATGTGATGGCCACTAAAGTGGTATTACGTTAGTGTAATTGATTAGTGATGTGTCACAATGTTTTGAGAGTGCTTATATTGTATTTTCCCTGTTAAACCCAGGTAGTGTCATTATATTGGTTGTCCCCTAAAAACAACAATATAACTTTGGTCAATAGGTGGCAGTATAGGACTGGTGTTAAACTACTTTGCCTTTTGAAGCCGTAGCTTCGCTGTCTAGGGCGCACATGACGAGGGCACTCTCATAATTCAGAGATGCCTCGTTGAAAGAACATCACGTCTGACTTCTCTATTTCTTCTAACCAACATTAACCTGTTTTAGAGGTGGGTAATACTTTACAAAGCACACAGAAATGTTGTTAATTGTAGACTAAATGTCTAGAGCCCACTGAGTTTATGTTTGGGTCGAGTTTAAGAGTTTAAGACATTGAGTAAAGAATTGTTTGAAGAAGTTGACCGTCATGAAATGGCGTCGATCCTTGTGTAACACATTGGTCGTTATGTGTTGGGGTATTACATCTCCATTTGGTGAGGAGGTTTATGTTTTGAAATACATACTGTTTGGGTTGAATTGCTGTTTAGTAAATGTATATATTGTGTACAAGTGTTAAAGACTGTTAGAGGGTAATTACATTAGCTCACACTAGCTAGACGTTAGCTTGGTCCCTCGTGCGCTCTCTCTCTCTCTCTCTCTCTCTCTCTCTCTCTCTCTCTCTCTCTCTCTCTCTCTCTCTCTCTCTCTCTCTCTCTCTCTCTCCCCCCCCCCCCTCTCTCTCTCTCCCCCTCTCTCTCTCTCTCTCTCTCTCTCTCTCTCTCTCTGTGAGGTTTTGTCCGCTGCTCACCTACTCGCTCTGTTCCTTTAAGCCTACTCGCTCTGTCCCTTTAAGCCTACTCGCTCTGTTCCTTTAGTTTTCTGTTAATCAATTGCATTCTCCTCACCTCACTAGCCCCCACCCTCGCGTTCGTTTGCTCTTCTGCAACCACACCCTTGGACTACCTGTCATTATGTGTTTGATTGGTCTGGTGCCGAACACACACTTCTAGTTCAAGTATCAATTACCTTCACGCACCTGATGCTTATCCTAATTAGTTCCCCTGTGGGCTTTAAGTACCTCGCTCTTCCCCTCTGTCCCTTGTCGGGTCGTCCCGTATCATTCCGTATCATATCTCTATCACCTAACTCCTTCGGGAGTTACTCTGTCTATAGGCTCCTACGGGAGTTCTGGTTCTGTCTGCTGTTTTATCTCCGGCGTGAGACGGGGTGCAAGCCTTGGCCACCTGTCGCCGTTTGCCTGGATGGAGACATTGTTACTACGCTCTCTAATCCTCTACGGGAGGTATTCCAGTGTTCCACTTCAGACCTCCGCGCAGCAGACGTCCAGACGCGCATCCAGACCTCCGCGCAGCAGACGCCCAGACGCGCATCCAGACCTCCGCGCAGCAGATGCGCTCTTCGCTCCAGACGCGCATCGCTTCCTAATACTCTACGGGAGGATGCGTCTCTCCGAGCCGGCGCGCTCTTCCGCGCAGACGCGCTCTTCACTCCAGACGCGCATTCAGACGCACTCCAGATGCGTCCTCCGTACCGGCGCGTACTCCAAGCAGACGCGCACCACTCAGACCTCCGCGCCAGATGCGTCCTCCGTACCGGCGCGTACTCCAAGCAGACGCGCACCACTCAGACCTCCGCGCCAGATGCGCCCTCCGTACCGGCGCGTACTCCAAGCAGACGCGCACCCCTCAGACCTCCGCGCCAGATGCGCCCTCCGTACCGGCGCGTACTCCAAGCAGTCGCGCACCACTCAGACCTCCGCGCCAGATGCGCCCTCCGTACCGGCGCGTACTCCAAGCAGTCGCGCACCACTCAGACCTCCGCTTGGACCCCCCGTTCCCCGTGGCGACGCGCTCGCCCCGTTTTGATCCTACTCTCTTTACGCACAGCGCCTGGGTGAGTTTTTATGACTGTCTTTGATCCTATTCGTTTTTCGTGTGTTTAATGACACTGAAGATTCCTGCTTTTTGTCAGACTGTCACTCACCCAGCGTTCAGCTTTTTGGATTGTTCATTGGGATAATATTTGGCCTTAACATCGCTCACTGTGTGTTTACACACCGAAGATATTATCACTTGGATTTGTGTTTGGGACGTTACTCACAGTGTGTATATACACCGAAGATTCAGTCACTTGGATTACTCTGTTTTTGGGACAAGTCACCTCCCCTGTCACCTGCTCTGTTCCCAACTGTACTCTGAGCTAACCCGCTCCCTCTCTCCCTCTCGGTCCCGTTTACCACCTCGGAGATCTGCCGAGAGAAGTCTGCAGAGCGGCTCTGACGTCACCATCTGCTTCCCCAGACTAACCATCCCGGGAGAAGCTGCAGAGCAGCAACATTCATTAATGCTTGTATCCCAGGCGTTGTCTGTTTTCTCTGTCCCTGTAAGCAGCTCCAGCCCTCGCCCTGTTCCAAGGCCTTACCCTGTTTTTCCTAGTCCTCCCTGTCCCCAGCCCGCCTCCGCGGGCCTCTGTCCCTGTTTCCCCACTCTAGTCCTCCTAGTCCTCCCTGTCCCCAGCCCGCCTCCGCGGGCCTCTGTCCCTGTTTTCCCACTCTAGTCCTCCTAGTCCTCCCTGTCCCCAGCCCGCCTCCGCGGGCCTCTGTCCCTGTTTTCTCCTCCTAGTCCTCCTAGTCCTCCCTGTCCAGTCCTCCTAGTCCTCCCTGTTCCTGCCTTGTCCCTTGCCCCGGCCCTGTTCCGTTAGCCTTCCCTTTGCCTTCCCCTTAGCCAGCTCGCCTCTTAGAGGCACTGTACCTTTCCCTTTCTTGTTATCCAGTTTTTTGTGTTCTCCCTTAAAGGGACAGTGCCGTTTTCTGTGTGTTTCATTAAATGCCCAGTTCTTGGCTTACTCTCATACCTGTCTTGTGTTGTGCGATTGGGGTCGGTTACAAACCATAACAGTACGACCCGACCAATCGACGACCCCAGCCAGCACAGACGGTGTATGTTGAGTTTGCCCTTTTTTTTTGTTAGCCCTGTTAGCTCCCCTGTTAGCCTGTTAGGCTTCCCTGTTAGCCTCGTTAGCTCCCCTGCAGCTTGTTAGGCCTCTACTACCAGCTTGGCCCCTGTCTGCTAGCTTAGCCCCGGCTGCTAGCACAGCCTCTATGTTAATGCAGCCCTTGCTGCTGGCATAGGCCCTGTAGCTAGCCATGCCCAGGCAGCTAACCCAGTCCCTCAGCATGGCCCTGGTCTGCTAGCTTAGCCCCGGCTGTTAGCACAGCCTCTATGTTAGTGCAGCCCTTGCAGCTGGCATAGGCCCTGTAGCTAGCCATGCCCAGGCAGCTAACCCGGTCCCTCTGCATGGCCTCCACTTTTTGTGTAGTTTTTTCCCACTGCTAGGACTGCCCTTTCAGCTAGCAGGGTCAGTTTTCCCACTGCTAGGACTGCCCTTTCAGCTAGCAAGGTCAGTTTTTTCCCACTGCTAGGACTGCACTTTCAGCTAGCAAGGTCAGTTTTCCCACTGCTGGGACTGCCCTTTCAGCTAGCAGTGTCAGTTTTTCTCCCACTGCTAGGACTGCCCCTTCAGCTAGCAAGGTCAGTTTGCCCCCACTGCTAGGACTGCCCCTTCAGCTAGCAGGGTCAGTCTTTCTCCCACTGCTAGGACTGCTCTTTCAGCTAGCAAGGTCAGTTTTTTTTCCCACTGCTAGGACTGCCCTTTCAGCTAGCAGGGTCAGTTTTTCCCACTGCTAGGACTGCCCTTTCAGCTAGCAAGGTCAGTTTTCTCTCACTGCTAGGACTGCCCCTTCAGCTAGCAAGGTCAGTTCCCCACAGCTAGGACTGTCCTTCCAGCTAGCTTGTTCTCTCATGCTGGTCCAGCCCTGTCTGCCAGCCTAGCTCCGGCAGCTAGCGCAGCCTCTATGTAAATGTAGCAGTACAGCTAGCATAGGCCCTGTAGCTATCAGTGCCCTGGCAGCTACCCTTTCCCTCTGCTAGCCCCTTCCCTGTTCCCCCCTCCGGTGCCCCGTTTCCAGCCCTGTCTGCTAGCCTAGCTCCGGCAGCTGGCGCAGCCTCCTTGTTAATGTAGCAGTACAGCTAGCATGGGCCCTGTAGCTATCTGTGCCCTGGCAGCTACCCTTTCCCTCTGCTAGCCCCTTCCCGGTGCTCCTCTAGTTACCCCTCAGCTCCTTTAGTTACCCCTCAGCTCCTCCAGCTACCCCTCAGCTACCATGGTGACCCCTCTGCTCCTCTGGTTACCCCTCAGCTCCTCTAGTTGCCCCTCGGCTTCCCTAGTTACCCCTCAGCTGCCCTGTTCCTTTGCTAGCCCCACTTTTGTTTGTAGCTTCCCCTGCTAGCATGGCCCAGTACTTTTTGTTTTGTTGCCTTGTTTTTTCCCCTGCCCATCTGTCTGTATTTTTGGGTCGCCGGGTGGCTCCCGTGGAGGGGGGGGTACTGTGAGGTTTTGTCCGCTGCTCACCTACTCGCTCTGTTCCTTTAAGCCTACTCGCTCTGTCCCTTTAAGCTTACTCGCTCTGTTCCTTTAGTTTTCTGTTAATCAATTGCATTCTCCTCACCTCACTAGCCCCCACCCTCGCGTTCGTTTGCTCTTCTGCAACCACACCCTTGGACTACCTGTCATTATGTGTTTGATTGGTCTGGTGCCGAACACACACTTCTAGTTCAAGTATCAATTACCTTCACGCACCTGATGCTTATCCTAATTAGTTCCCCTGTGGGCTTTAAGTACCCCGCGCAGCAGACGTCCAGACGCGCATCCAGACCTCCGCGCAGCAGACGCCCAGACGCGCATCCAGACCTCCGCGCAGCAGACGCGCTCTTCGCTCCAGACGCGCATCGCTTCCTAATACTCTACGGGAGGATGCGTCTCTCCGAGCCGGCGCGCTCTTCCGCGCAGACGCGCTCTTCACTCCAGACGCGCATTCAGACGCACTCCAGATGCGTCCTCCGTACCGGCGCGTACTCCAAGCAGACGCGCACCACTCAGACCTCCGCGCCAGATGCGTCCTCCGTACCGGCGCGTACTCCAAGCAGACGCGCACCACTCAGACCTCCGCGCCAGATGCGCCCTCCGTACCGGCGCGTACTCCAAGCAGACGCGCACCCCTCAGACCTCCGCGCCAGATGCGCCCTCCGTACCGGCGCGTACTCCAAGCAGTCGCGCACCACTCAGACCTCCGCGCCAGATGCGCCCTCCGTACCGGCGCGTACTCCAAGCAGTCGCGCACCACTCAGACCTCCGCTTGGACCCCCTGTTCCCCGTGGCGACGCGCTCGCCCCGTTTTGATCCTACTCTCTTTACGCACAGCGCCTGGGTGAGTTTTTATGACTGTCTTTGATCCTATTCGTTTTTCGTGTGTTTAATGACACTGAAGATTCCTGCTTTTTGTCAGACTGTCACTCACCCAGCGTTCAGCTTTTTGGATTGTTCATTGGGATAATATTTGGCCTTAACATCGCTCACTGTGTGTTTACACACCGAAGATATTATCACTTGGATTTGTGTTTGGGACGTTACTCACAGTGTGTATATACACCGAAGATTCAGTCACTTGGATTACTCTGTTTTTGGGACAAGTCACCTCCCCTGTCACCTGCTCTGTTCCCAACTGTACTCTGAGCTAACCCGCTCCCTCTCTCCCTCTCGGTCCCGTTTACCACCTCGGAGATCTGCCGAGAGAAGTCTGCAGAGCGGCTCTGACGTCACCATCTGCTTCCCCAGACTAACCATCCCGGGAGAAGAAACATTCATTAATGCTTGTATCCCAGGCGTTGTCTGTTTTCTCTGTCCCTGTAAGCAGCTCCAGCCCTCGCCCTGTTCCAAGGCCTTACCCTGTTTTTCCTAGTCCTCCCTGTCCCCAGCCCGCCTCCGCGGGCCTCTGTCCCTGTTTCCCCACTCTAGTCCTCCTAGTCCTCCCTGTCCCCAGCCCGCCTCCGCGGGCCTCTGTCCCTGTTTTCCCACTCTAGTCCTCCTAGTCCTCCCTGTCCCCAGCCCGCCTCCGCGGGCCTCTGTCCCTGTTTTCTCCTCCTAGTCCTCCTAGTCCTCCCTGTCCAGTCCTCCTAGTCCTCCCTGTTCCTGCCTTGTCCCTTGCCCCGGCCCTGTTCCGTTAGCCTTCCCTTTGCCTTCCCCTTAGCCAGCTCGCCTCTTAGAGGCACTGTACCTTTCCCTTTCTTGTTATCCAGTTTTTTGTGTTCTCCCTTAAAGGGACAGTGCCGTTTTCTGTGTGTTTCATTAAATGCCCAGTTCTTGGCTTACTCTCATACCTGTCTTGTGTTGTGCGATTGGGGTCGGTTACAAACCATAACACTCTCTCTCTCTCTCTCTCTCTCTCTCTCTCTCTCTCTCTCTCTCTCTCTCTCTCTCTCTCTCTCTCTCTCTCTCTCTCTCTCTCTCTTATAGTTGTAGATATACTAATGGTTACCATGTATTGTGTATTGTCACGGTTACTGTTATACTGTAGGCAAGTCCTAGTTATGCTTAGAGCATAGATACATAACAAATGCACTTTCGATGCAAGTTAATAAATGACCCAACCAAACTTGGGAGTTAAATACAAACGAGAGTGACACAGAGATACAAGGTGTTTCTTTGGAATGTATGTTGGATCAGACTGTGTGTAGATCTGATGTAGATTGAGATGAGACAGATGAGACTGCTCCATCCCAAATAGCAATGTTTAGACTGAGAGGAGACAGATGAGACTGCTCCCTCCCAATAGGTCTAGGTTGAGATGAGACAGATGAGACCGCTCCATCCCAATATGTCTAGAATAATAGTGACACAGAAGTACAAGGTGTTTCGTGTACTATATTGGGGATATGACTGATGATAGACTGATGATAGTGAATGCTTAATAGATATTGATGGTATTTGAACTGTTTGACAGACAAGGAAAATAACAATGTCTTAAGAGGAACAGATGAGACTGCTCCCTTTCATGTGCTTAAATTAAGACACAACAAATATGCATTACATGTACAGGATTGGTAACTACATTTAAAAGGACAATGCTGTTGAAATGTATAATGACAAATGATGATGACAAATGTTGTTGAAATAAACATAATTCAGAGACATGCCTCGTTGAAAGAACATCACGTCTGACTTCTCTATTTCTTCTAACCAACATTAACCTGTTTTATAGGTAAATATATATCTGCTACCAGGTGCCATATTCTGACACCTGTAACAGTTTATTGGGGGCTCGTGCCGAGATCAGCGCCACCTGAGGGATGGAAGCTGATCCAGAGATCCTGACATCTTGGACCAAAAGCGACCTGATGAACCAGGAAGCAACGCCCGGTGTAAAGGTCCACTGAACGAGGAGCTGTTCTCCGCTGTATCAACCGAAGTGAAGTGCCTCATCTGATGAAGAGTAGAGCTGTATCGACTGCCTCATCTGATGAAGAGTAACCACAGAGCTGTGTCAACTGCTTCATCTGATGAAGAGTAACGAGAGCAGTGTCAACTGCTACATCTGACGAAGAATCATCTGATGAAGAGTAACCACAGAGCTGTGTCGACTGCCTCATCTGATGAAGAGTAACGAGAGCAGTGTCAACTGCTACATCTGACGAAGAAGAAGGACTGCTGTGTAGAGAGAACCGCCCATCAAGGATAAAGACGCTACAGTGATCCTGGACTGAGTTACCAAGTGCAAGGAATCGGGAAGCAGCCATGGCAGACAGTGAGAGGAAAGGTTTGGTGTGGTCCATCAAAAAGAGCCTGCTCACTCTACCTGCAGATGAACTGTTTCGCATCGCCGAGGCATTGGTGCTAGTGCCAGGGATGGAGGCGTCTAAACGGTCCCACCTCACCATAGGTGATGAAGAAGGGTGTTTCAACTGTATCAACGACTACCTGTACAGTAAGGCCTTACTGGGGTTAGAGGATGCAGGGTTGGCATACTTATTGCAAATGAAAGATGTGACTGATGGGCTCGTGCAGAGTAAAGTTGTGGGTTCAGAAGAGGGTATATCACAGGGCACACGGTCCAACGGTCAAGGTGATGGTGTAACTGTTGAATTGAATAATGATTTCTGTGATGTTAGTGAGACTATTGAAAATTTGTCCACTCCTGATGCGACACTCACACTACAGAAAATGCTTACTAGTTATGAGGAGCTGAGTAACCAGGTTTTGCAGTATTACCGCTGTGGCAGATGTGTTGAGCAGAATCTGACTAACTGTCCCCACTGTTTCCACTGTGGTGGAACTTAGTATTAGAACACACAGTGCGATGCTCACCGATTGCACATACACCAACACCCACAGTCCACCCACAATGCTTGCTTGTTAGAAGTCCAGGAGAAAGCCTGAAGGTTGAATTGAGTGGAATGGTTTTCGGAGTCAGGGAGTGTGTGATGGCCACTAAAGTGGTATCACGTTAGTGTAATTGATTAGTGATGTGTCACAATGTTTTGAGAGTGTTTATAATGTATTTTCCCTGTTAAACCCAGGTAGTGTCATTATATTGGTTGTCCCCTAAAAACAACAATATAACTTTGGTCAATAGGTTGCAGTATAGGACTGGTGTTAAACTACTTCGCCTTTTGAAGCCGTAGCTTCGCTGTCTAGGGCGCACATGACGAGGGCACTCTGTCATGGTCCCAGCCAGGGATCATGCTCGAACAATGTGAACAGTGGTTTTCTGCCACCCTCTGGTGGCCTTTGTCCCCGTCTCCGGCCGCCCTGGCCCTTTGCCCCGCCCGCCCTTCCCCGGGTTTCCCTCTGGTCCTGTTCCTCGGGTCCCCTGCTGCTTTGCCCCTCCTGGGTTCTTTTCGCGGCCGCCCGGTCCCGGCTCTCCGGGTCCTCGCCCCCTGTTTTTTCCGGGGTCTCGGCCCCCCGTCTCGCTTGTTCCCGGACGGTCTTACCGGTCGTCTGGGAGCTGACGACCTCTCTCTCTCTCTCTCTCTCTCTCTCTCTCTCTCTCTCTCTCTCCATGTATTGTCACGGTTACTGTTATACTGTATGCAAGTCCTAGTTATGCTTAGAGCATAGATACATAACAAATGCACTTTCGATGCAAGTTAATAAATGACCCAACCAAACTTGGGAGTTAAATACAAATGAGAGTGACACAGAGTTACAAGGTGTTTCTTTGGAATGTATGTTGGATCAGACTGTGTGTAGATCTGATGTAGATTGAGATGAGACAGATGAGACTGCTCCATCCCAAATAGGTCTAGGTTGAGATGAGACAGATGAGACCGCTCCATCCCAAATAGCAATGTTTAGACTGAGAGGAGACAGATGAGACTGCTCCCTCCCAATAGGTCTAGGTTGAGATGAGACAGATGAGACCGCTCCATCCCAATATGTCTAGAATAATAGTGTCACAGAAGTACAAGGTGATTCTGTGTACTATATTGGGGATATGACTGATGATAGGCTGATGATAGTGAATGCTTAATAGATCTTGATGGTATTTGAACTGTTTGACAGACAAGGAAAATAACAATGTCTTAAGAGGAACAGATGAGACTGCTCCCTTTCATGTGCTTAAATTAAGACACAACAAATATGCATTATGGCATAAGTAATTACATGTACAGGATTGGTAACTACATTTAAAAGGACAATGCTGTTGATTTGTATAATGACAAATGATGATGACAAATGTTGTTGAAATAAACATAATTCAGAGATGCCTCGTTGAAAGAACATCACGTCTGACTTCTCTATTTCTTCTAACCAACATTAACCTGTGTAGTATATTTCTACAGAATCCTACAATAATCAAAGGTTATTGTACAGTACAATGAGATTGCTATCTGGAAGGAGGAGAAATGGATCATACGTGATAGAATTGTTGGTCTCCTCATCTGACTTAAGCAGATGAGGAATAAACGTGTACGCCAGACAACCAGAACTGTAGTTCAACTCAACTGATTTATTTGAGCCAGGGCCAAGAGTGAATAAAAGGTTGCCTTTCACATACAATGATTATCAGATAAGCATTAACATGTCTGCTGTGTACAGGAATCAACAAGGTTTGCATCTCAAACCCTAACAGGTACACCAAACAGTCATTTGTTAACATAATTTGAACATACATTGAAAATACTGTAAGCCCTTTTTTGCATATAAGTAAGCCTGGTTTCTAAGCTAAGTTACATTCTAGTCTAACCAAACATACAGGTTCCGTCCGGCTTACTTACATCAAAAAGCAGTAGTCTCTCGGGAGGGGTGGAGCCGCAGACCCCTGGGGTTGGTTTGGTCTGGGCTCCTGAATAACACTATGTTTTTCTCTTAAGTACTCTCATTTCGGGCCAATAATAGCACATTTTACTAATACAGTTGGTCCAATCAGGCGATCTTCTGTGGGCGGTCTTCCCCAATCGATTTCCTGGGTGTCGCTGTGGGGGCCGGCTGCCCCCACCTCCTTGATCTTCTGGGTGGGTCTTGACTCAATAAACTGAGTGGGCTTCTAGTGGCCCCCGTCATTGTCTTCCTGTTGGGGACTGGCCCCAACAGGTTCTTGTCCTTCGGGTGTGGGTTGGTGTCATCTTCCCTCAGTGAACAGAAGGGGGGGGTCTTAATGGCCCCCCTTCCTTGGTGTGGTCTTTTGCTGAGTACAGAGGGGTTTTGCTAGTGGCCCCTGTCGGTGTGGTGGTAATCTGGGCACAGTAGGTGTGACCTTTGTCTGTTCAACTGTCTCTAGTCTCGTTCCTCATTTAGCCTTGCAGCCCATTCTGCTAAACAGTATACCAGGCATAATGTTTATGGTTTCCTAATTATTCACACATTTTAGTTATGGAATTCAAAGGCAATATTTACCACACCTGTTTTATATGTATATGTATATATATATATATCTGCTACCAGGTGCCATATTCTGATACCTGTAACACATACTGTTATAGTTTGGACTGGGTTCCTTATAACAATAACTTGACAACACATGAGCTTAGTTGGTAGCCGCAGCTACAGGTTTACTCTGAACGTCAGGTCAGGAATGCGACAACAGACATCATCAGTCGATCACAACACTCTTCAACACAGACGATACGTTTCGAACAACGGTTTGTTACAATAATTTTCATATAATGCTACTTGGGACAGCTCTGCCATAAACACTGGAAATAATCTTGGTTACTATCTACACGCAACCACTGCAAGCGGTTGTGAAAGACCACAGTTGCAGAGTTCCAAAAACTTGGTTGCGTGTGGGCGAACAGTGCAACTGCGCACATACAATCACGGTTACATAAAACCCAGCGTTCCTGTGGACAGGGCCTTAATTGCACCTGTTTGTCATATACAAGGATACATTGTGGCCTATGCCTTCGGTAGGCTATAGCAAAATGATTTTCAACAAAACCTTTCAAGGTCACGACCAGCCAGAATGGTCATAACAATATCAGAAATGGATTCCCCATCCTAGAATCATGCACAATTGAGGTATTACATGTGTATTTATTCTCTCTCTTAGTATATGCAAATTTGCAAATGTTTTATGAGGTAATGCCTAATTTGCATGTATAAACATAACATTTCAGAAAAGTTCCAATACATTTTTCTTTGTTGTTATGTGAATAATAAACTGAGTAGGTTTCATAGTGATATATATTAAAACAATTGTTTTGCCTATCCACCTAGACAGTCGAAGGCAGCCATTTCATGTCTAGGGACCCCTTGACTTAGTCCAAGTGAGAAATTGTGTCAACCCCAAATTGCAAACAGGACGACAGGCCAGCTACAGGATTAAATACATGCAAAACGCTAGAGCAAAAACTATTGGCATACCATTGATCTGTGAAGATGGTATTGAGTTTGGACGTGAGGGACTAATAACTGAAAATTGCACTTTTCAAAAGGGGATGCAATGCACCCGTCATTCTTCTCTCTAGGCAGGAATACGCATAAGCCAATCAGCATATTCCTCCTGAGATATTTTACTGTTGAAAACCAGGCACGTGCAGAGAGGGGGGGGGGGGGGGCTTTGGGTACCCAAGCACGTGCCCCAAACAGGCACCCCCAAAATTGGCCATTTTAGTTTTCGTTTTTGAGGACTGCATACTTTTTGCAAACCTAAATACTATACTTTATCCTTATACCACATGCATGAGCCTGGTCTCTTTTGAAAGATGACATTCTGAAGTGTCTGATACAATAAGGAAAACTCACCTTTACTGCTAATGAAATAGAGTAACATAGGTCTGCACTTGAGTTGTAGAAAAACTTGTTACTCACATTTTTCTGTAGTAGTTAGTAGTCCAGAAGTAGTATTTCCCCAGAATGGCTGGAGGCTTAGAAAACACCCGAGAGCCATAGCCTGAAGTCTTATGTAGTACATGTCCACATTTCATAAAGATCCGTTCAGAAATGAGTGATTAGGAGTGATTTTGGTAAACTGTGTACAAAAGAAAAGCTGAGTTTTCTCATAGACATCAATTAATTCAGCGTTTTTTCTCTCCCTGTTTTCTCATGACTTTTCACCTAGATCCCTGATTCGTACATCCCCAGTTGGGGTATCAATGGAAAGCCACACTCATTGGCTACAACCCTGTCCAAGCATTTTCGAGATCGCCAAATGATTGACGGACCTAGAGCCCCAAGAGTCAGGAGTAGTATTTGCGCAATACCGTGTACTTCGCTCAAGCCTCACATATCGGCATGTAACTCGAGAACTGCTGAACTGATTTTGTCACCTGAAAGGGCTATCGACAGGTAACAAATGGGGCTTTAATTCGATATATATATTGCATTAAAAAATATGCACAACCGAGCCACTAGAGGTCGCAAGTGCAGGTGGGCAAATCGTCCTCAAGAGGGCCCACATGTGGGCCCCCACCTGATAAGAGGCAAAGTGCCATTTTTTGGCAAGACTTTTTTCATCAAATTTTTTATTATAATTTTTTTGTAAAGGGCAATGCCCATGGTCCTCATCAAGAATAATTGTAATAATATTATAAATAAAAATAAATATTTGAATGCCTTTCTGTCTGAGGTGCATGGTGGTGCATTCTCGAAGACGCTCTGATGTCACGAAACGGCCGCCATCTTGGTTTGGGGGGAAGAAACTGAAACTGATTTATGCATGGAGCTCCCTGATGTATGCATGGAGCTCCGTTTTTATTACATGTTATTAGCACACTCTTGTTAATTTCATAACCTTTTCATTTAATTTGTTTTGCTAATATTGAGGCCAATTCCACTATTTTGAAAGCCTTTCTGGTAGTTCTAAGGCGAGATATGAGTCAAAACTTGCCCTGATTAACTTACAATCTTGTCCATACAAGACACCTGCAGACCACTGGGAGAACAATCCAAAGACTTGGCCATTTCTCGAATACCCAAATGTGTACCACTACCTGATCAAACATCCACGTAAGATTCGATAAGATAAGATAAGATTGATTGATTGATTGATTGAAAACTTTATTAACAGATTGCAGAATGGGTACAATACAGTACAGCTCAATACACACAATTGTTAAGGGGATGCAGACCAGAGAAAGACTTTCGTCTTGTTTACATCAGGGTCCCCCATTTTCAATTCATAATAACAACAGTACAGAGATAAGATAAGATAAAAAACTGAAGAATATTGATCAGGCCAGAGTTACATTATGTCTTATGTTATTTCAGGTGTATTCTCATCAGAAGCCATGGAGAACTATAAGTCTTTAGAGGCATACCGCTTCTTTGTCTCTGGTTGGGTAGAAACAGTGTTCCACCGGAAACTGACAAGGTGCACCTTGTTGCAGGCAGATGTCAGACCATCCTACAGAGTGAATGATGATCCACATCATCCTTGGGTGGCCTTAGATGGCACGGGAAAGGTGGTTGCAGGTCACTGTGACTGTATGGCGGGGTGAGTTATACAAAATAATATTTTTTAAATAAAAAATAAATAATAATAAAAATGTTGCCACAAATTTTGTGAATTATCGATACATGTTATCTCAGGCTGTCAAAGTCCATGTCTCCGTCCGTGGTCAGAGACATTTGCAGCCCCACCAGGAAGAGGTTGGATCACATCGCAGCCATAAAATATGGCATCGATAACGAGGACAACGCATATGAGTATCTAGCACACATTTTGTCTGGATCCCCACCTCCACACACCATGCCCAGTGAGATCACTATTACCCATCCTGGGCCACACTCTGGCCATAAGATCACTAAGTCGGGCCTTGTCATCGACAAGGAGAAGCCTTTCCTGGCTTCGTCCCCAGATGGCCTGATCTCCTGCGAGTGTTGTGGGCAAGGTGTCCTGGAGATCAAATGCCCATATAAACTGAGAGCTGGTCTGGGCGCTATCAGAGACCAACAAGATTACTGTGTGGCTGAGGACTTTACACTAAAGCCTCAACACCCCTACTACACCCAGGTACAGCTGCAAATGTACGTGACCAGACGTATATGCCGATCTTCTTATCTGTTTTTTTTTGTAAGATAGTCTACTACACCATAACAATATTTACACAAAACATTTACTACACGCTGTAACACAATCATTGTAATCTGGCAAAGACAGTACACTGCAAAAAATATATATAATATAATAATAATTATTTAATCATTAATATAATATAAAATATTTTCATATTTCAATCAGTGCAGCACAGCAGAACAGATTGAGAGGCTAGTGGTGATGGGAAGGATTCTGCCATTGGGTGATGAATGGGCCTGTCAGATTAAGGACAATTTGATCATTTCCATTGGCTCCTAGTTTAATTCCACTGATTGCATCATGAGCGACGATGCATGCGTGGACATATGCTCAGGCATTAACATTCGGATTGGCACATTCTTCTGACAAGCATCTCCTCTGGTGCCTGATGATTCCCATTCTTAACTCTAATTTGAAAATACATTGTCAGTGTTGGCATCAAGATTAGAACATTTCACTGCTGGTGTAGAATTCAATATGCTGACATGAACTCAATATGTTGATTATTTTAACACAGAGCATGAACAAAATAATGTCTGCTGATTTCAAACATAGCTTGTATTTGTTTTTGTCTCAAAAAGACATGATGTTGTCAGCAATGTTCCCCCTAAGGTGCGCCCGTGCGCGCGCGCACATGGCAAAACGCTCCTGCGCACATCTGAAATCAGTCGCAAAAAAAAAAAAAAAAAAAATTTCAACAAACATGACCATGTTCACGTCTTAAACTCATACTGAGGCTTTAGTTTTGGTTTTAAATTGCATATCATCATTCATTTATTTATTGTCACACAGAGCAGAAGAATTTTGCCCAAACAAACCAATAGTATCCAGCATCAGAACGGCAGACCAGCCACACTCTCAGACCCAAACGCATTTCCTTTGATTTAATTATACATCAAATGATTTATGTCAAGGATTGCAATGCCTCGCTTGAATGAAGTTAACTTTTCACCTGGATAACGTCAACATTCAGGGTGAATGTAATGTGAGAAATTGGGATAAAAAAAAAATATATATATATATATATATTTTTTTTTGATCGAATCGGGAAAGATCGGTATCGGTAGATACTCAAAATCACATGATCGGGATCGGATCGGGAGCAAAAAAATTTGATCGGGACATCCCTAACCATCCCTAACCCTGTTGTGTGTGACATTACCAAGAAAAGCCCCGCTTTCAGTGCTTTGTGGGCAGCGCTACTGCACGCTCACACAGACACACACAACAAATGAGGAAGTGGACAGATCCGACCAGCATTGCTGGCTCCTCACAAAGCAAACGCTAAAATGTACATTACAGATGAACTGCAGAGAAAACGTCCAATTTATCATCCCGGTCGAGACTAATTGGAAGCGGAGTGCAACGCGTGCAAAGCTTGACCATATGTTTATGTGTCTAATAAAGGTGCTGGCGATCTCAAAGCTCACATGGACACAGAAAAACATTACAAACAAAGCAGTGCGAGGCGAGAGTTTGATGGCAAAGTTGACCGAATTGATTGAAGAATGCAGCTATACAGAGAGAGAAAGAAAATAATTTAAAACTATTTTGATGCCCCAAAATTATGTTTTGGTTTGATAAGATGCTTATGATACAATCATTCTAAGGATTATGTGTGTACTACATTTGTTTAGTACACTAATTGCAACAAATCTGAAACTGCATAGTGCACTTTTAAATTAGTATCTTTGTGAGGTTACTGTTTTATAATTTACATTACATTGAAAAGATAAAGATATATTTTTTAAAGCTGGATTTTCTAATACAGAAGAGGTATTATTTAGAACATTACATCATATTTGTCTTGTTATTTATTTTGTCCAGTAAGACTTGAAAATATATATTATTTTGTCATAGGTTGATTTAGTTATTTTCTTGCGATTTGTCAGATAGATTACTTTAGGCATAATACAGCATGTTGAGTAACTTTGGTTATAGAGAGATATTATTTTGTTATATAAAATAATATAAACAATAATTTTATATCCATACAGAGGAGGTATACTTTAAATATATTATAATGATAAGGCATCTTTGAGTAAACTTTGATTAAGTATCTTGAGGCTGAAGGCAGAGTGTCCTCTTTAAAAAAAAATCACAATATGGTCACCCTTGAAGTCGCATTATAATTCACTTAATAAAATAATGACGAGTCAGCCTCCTAAAAAGACAAAAGTTAGTGACACGACTCACACCGCCGCCGCCAACCCAGCCAAAGTAAGGACTATGCTCTGTATCGTCTATCAATGGTCAAATAAATATTTGATTAAGGAATATAATATGCCTTTTTGTATTATTTCTCTGTGTATCAGCAACATGTATATATTTTTATGTTAGACATTAAGGGAAATTAAGATTCTCAGATTTTTTACATACCGCCGCATATCAAGTAACCGGTTAATCGGCAGGTGACGTATGTTGCTCAGTAGTTGCTGATGTCTGCTCAGGAGGTTTGAGTGTTTGCTCAGACCAAAGAATAATTAGAGGGAACATTGGTTGTCAGTGTGTATTTAACCAAGAGTGACCAGTGATTGAAGCTACTGGATCTTCATGAATCCATAGTCTTGTATCACAGGTCAATCACAAATGTCTCTCTAATCCTTGAGAACAATGCTGTCTCCCAGATTCACCAAAGCAGCACAGACTCGGATGATCTTGTCAATGCTGCTGTATTGATCACGATTGGCTTCACCTGCTAGACAATGAACACAGCGAATTGGAACTGGACCCTTTAGTATTGTGTATCGGTTCTTCCAATCACCCTCTCAATGTGGATCCGCACTGATGAGATTTTACGGGCTCTCTCCACCTCCTCTGCAGACAGCTGCTTCTTGTTCCTCGTAAATGGGGGTAGAATGAGTTGTGCACCGCAAACAGATGCAAAGTCATCCTCGAGTGTGAAACCCCTGTCTGCCAGGATCTGATCCCCGGGCATGTGCAGCGCAGGGTTTATAAATACACACTCCCTGACAATGTGGATATCTGAGGCTCTGCCTCCCCAGGCCTGGGACACAAAGTTAATGTGACCCACTGGGCTGCACGATATGAACACTTTCACTGTGGCGTGGCGTTTGTAGGAGGAATAGCACTGAGCACGAGCTTTAAGAGTTCTGGGTGCATCGATGAACATTTCAAAACAATCTATGATCGATGTGAGACGAGGAAACTTTGTTTTGAATACTGGGGGGATGGTTGAGAATATGTGGTCCCTGTCCTGCCATCTAATCAAGAAGTCAAGCTTGACGTACATCAGGTCTATCCAGGTCCAGAACACTTTGATGACTGTTGCCTTTGACACACCTCTGATGTGGGAGATGAGGTCAAAGGACATGTCGTGACGCAGTTTGACAAGGGTGATAAATAGCTGATATATGGGTGAGATTATGGTGGTCCTTGTCTTCTCTGTGTACAAGAAAGAAAACAAGTGCTGAAGCACTGGCCAGGTAACACCTGTCATCATCTTGCATTTGGTGTCGTTGCTGTCCACAGATGAAGCGGTCAAGGAGCTTGACTCGACCTTGGATCTCTGTTGGTCACCATCCTCCTTGGCTGCATCCCTCTCCTCTCTGAGAGACTGCATCTCGTCAAACACACTGCTCGATGGGAGGTGTGGCTGCTTCCTCAACTTGGGCTGCTTCCTCAACTTGGATGTCTTGGCTGCAATGTTTAGGCCTCTTGTGGGGAGTCACTTTAAATGAAATAAAAACCATACTAATAAGAAACTGCAATTTAGGAACCCATTGATTTTGGCACATAACTGAAAACTAGATGATATCACTTACCATGGTATGAAGAGGAGTTCCTTTTTGCATGCCGCTCATGGCGACTGATGTTCGTTGACGTAGATGGTGTAGACTGTGATGTTGAAGGGAATACAGATGGAATGTAGTCTGGGTGTGTTTGGTCATTGACCTTTGCACCTGAATGAATGAATGAATGAATGAATGAATGAATGAATGAATGAATGAATTAATGAATGAATGAATGAATGAATGAATGAATGAATGAAAACTTTATTAACAGATTGCAGAATGGGTACAATACAGTACGGCTCAATACACACAATTGTTAAGGGGATGCAGACCAGAGAAAGACTTTCGTCTTGTTTACATCAGGGTCCCCCATTTTCAATTCATAGTGACATTTATGACATACACAACATACATGACATCATGACATTTATGGCATAGGGACATACATGACATACAGGTATATAGTACTGTTACATTTGTGACATAATATGATATGCAAATATACAGTACTGTTACCCATAGATCCTGACAGAGAGTACATATGACATGTATATTACAAGCAATACGACTATTCAATAACAAGTCCTTAGAGCAAGGACAACAACACTGAATGTGATAGATAAATAGTATACTAGTAGTAACATATAAAAATGAAAAAGGCATGTAGGCTACACTGAGAATGGCCTATATGGCGAAGTAGCTAGCAGAGACTGCTAGCTAATCAATCAATCAATCAGCTAGCAGCTAACATCTGCTGTTTACAGCCTCACAGCTAATACAACTTAATTTACTATATAAATATTTGTTCCTTATTCTCACCTGTTATGAAATGGGTAGAGCAGACATACGTAGAATTTGACTTGGGGGACCAGGGTCTGCTTTGGTAGACTCTCCCGTCTGCATCTACGTGTGCTCTCTTGATAGCTGCCAGCCACTTTTTCCTCCGTGATTCCTCGACGGGTATTATATAAAACTGCAGATTTGGGTATTTTTTTTTGTCATTAGTACAATGCGTAACACAGCAGCTCTTTGGCATTGTGAAGGACTGAAGAAAATTCCGCTTGATAGTATTTAATTTGACGCTTTATCGATCCGTTTCTGCACTAAATGAACCGTACACAATGTACCAGGCGGAGCAGTTTCCCCCCACGCTGCAGTTGCCTAGCAACAACAGACAGGAAGTTGACTTCAAGAATGTTGTGTGACACGTCGCCCTCCCTCTTGGAATGACAGGCCCATTAGCCAATAGAAATCTATAATACATTTTTGATGAATCCCAAACTATTCTAAGGCATAATCATATAGTATGATGCAGTTTGTTGTAAGATTCCGTGTTACATTCTCTGAATATTGGTTGCTAATGCTATAGTTTGGCTGGTTACGTTACGCTGTAGTTGGTGTTGTAACATTTTGATACATGTGCCCTTTTAAAAATTTGAGCACCTGACCCTCTAAAGGTCTCTGCACGGCCCTGGTGAAAACAATCACCTTCATTATTGAGGCATAAATGGCCAGTTTCCTTCTTGACAGGCATTTGACCCCAGGGACGCAATCAGTGGCTGCAAAAACATAACCAGGTTTCCTATTTGCATAATTGGCACCACTCATTCTCTGAGGAGACTGGGAATTATGGCTCAGAGCACTGAGGGGAAAATAACCGATTTGTCAACATTAGCCAGTGTTTCTAGGTAGTCACACCGAGGCACAGTAGAACCTCGCCATCGATTGATTTTTAGCATCACTCAATAGGCTGGTGAACTTGAACTACTTCCACCAAAACTGCTGATGTTTGTGATCACTCAACAAGAGTGTTGTTATGATAGTGAAAACTAAGGAGGACCAGAAGCAAAAGTTTCCCTCCATCTTGTTGTCTGACTGCACTCTAGATGTGGTGAAGAGTGTGCGATATTTGTGTCACAATAACACTGATGACATGTGTGATGGTGTTGATGTGCAGCGCCAGTGCTGCAAACTGTGTGCACAGGCTAATATGCTGGCACGGAAATTTTATATGTGTACAGACAATGTGAAAATAAGCCTGTTCAGAGCCTATTGTACTCCATTTTATACTGCACACCTGAGGTGTGACACCTCTGGTGTAATTATAGCACAGCAAAAATAAAAACAAACTGCAGGTAGCATATAATGATGCATTTAGGATCCTCCTTAACACTTTTGATGCCGGCCGTGTTTTCCTTTTTACCCCCTTGAATGCCGCCACCCACTTCAATGTTAGCGTTAAAAAACACATAATCTATGTTTTAAATTATGACTATGTGTCTAATCTGCCCGTCGCTTATCAATGACTTGTTTGCAGTCAACATTGTCGAAACGGATCGTTTTTTAATCGGTTCATATCCTTTTTATAGCATTTCGAAAGCTATCGTTCTCTAGAAAATTTCCGGAAAATAGAAAGATTCCCCCATAAACGGCATTTATTGGAATATTCTCGAATACACTAGACACGTTGTCATTTGTCGGCCTATTTATGAATCGTTTTCAAATAAACGCTAGATTATCGATAGTATATGTGTACTTATGCACGCTATAGAAGCGGGCTGAAAAATCTATTCTCTCATTTCCTCAACATCACACACACACACACACACACACACACACACACACACACACACACACATACACACATACGGGCAGTGATGCCACAGATTACTTGTAAAGGTAATCTGATTACTGATTACTGATTACTCCTTTAAAAAGTAATCTAAGTTACTTTACTGATTACTTGATTATCAGAGTAACTTAGTTACTTTGAAAGTAACTAGGTTACGAAGTCGTCGTCGTTCCCACAACAGTTTTTTTTAAACGCTTTATTGAAAGTGCATAAATTGTTTTTAACTTGTTTCTCTGCACATAACGTAAATTGTTAAACTAGTGCTTCAGCTTCTGTACCATCAAGTATGGTAAAGCAACAGTCTATGATGCTCACAGCATTAGAGCAGCCAGCCAGTGGTTTTACAAAACCAGTGTATCACATCTAACAAATGCAGGCTGAACTATTCAATTATATCAACTGTAACTATTAAATTGTTTTTATAAATGTCTCTCTATAAACATACAATCAGTCTCTCTTTAACATGTAAATTAACTGTAAATCTGGCAAATAAGAGCTTTTGCTCTGCCACCATCAACCCTCCTGTACCTAGTCGAAGCGTCGGCTAGTGTTGTGATTCCAGATGCTTTCAATGCAATTGGATGTGCTGTTTTTAGCGGTAGACAGTATTTTGTTTCCTCCGCCGTGAAGTAGTGACTGAGGCTACGTTTAGACGAGCGTTTTGGGGTGGAATTCTGAACAGAAACCGCAAAAGTCATCTTGCGGTTTCACTTTTAATTTTGCCAAGCGTTTTGGGGTGGAATTCTCCGACGACGGAGCCCTGCTGTCACACGATTGGCGCATATGTCACATGACGTGCTGTGAAGACCCGCCCTACTCTGCCTCTGATTCGCAGACTGTGGATGGGGAATGTGATTGGAGTCACTCACAGACAGAGGGACCAGTCACGCCGTGGGACACATTCTTGTATTTAACCCTTTCACTGCCACACCACGTCACTCCCAAAAGAAAAACAGCTCAAAATGTATTTTTGACTGTCGAAAACGAAATAAAATACTGCATTCCGCCTGCATTATGAATTTATGATGAGATAGTAACGAAATAGTAATGCACAGCCACTTGGACAAGTAACTGCAATCAGATTACTGGCTTTTAAAGATTAACGCGTTAGATTACTATTTTCGGGGAAAAGTAATCAGATTACAATAACGCGTTACTTAGTAACGCGTTACTGGCATCACTGCATACGGGACACGCTGTTATTGTGAGGTTTTGTCCGCTGCTCACCTACTCTCTCTGTTCCTTTAAGCCTACTGTTAAGGAATTCCCTTCTCACTCACCTCACTAGCCCCCACCCTCGCGTTCGTTACTCTCGTTTGCTCTCAGCGGTCACACCTTGGTCTACCTGTCATTGTGTGTTTGATTGGTCTTGTGCCGAACACACACTTTAGTTTCAAGTATCAATTACCTTCACGCACCTGTGGTGCATTCGAATTAGCACCCCTTTGGGCTTTAAGGACCTGACTCTTCCCCTCTGTTCCTCGTCGGGTCGTGCCGTAACATGCCGTAACATTCGGTATCATATTCTCTATCATCAAGACTCCTTCGGGAGGTCCTCTGTCTGTTAATGCTGTTTTCATCTCCGGCGTGACATGCGCTCCAGCCTTCGCCTCCTGTCGCCGTTGCCTGAGGGAGATACTGGACTACGCTCCCTAGTCTTCCACGGGAGGTATCCCAGTGATCCACTTCAGACCTCCGCGCAGCAGGCGTCCTGACGCACATCCAGACCTCCGCGCAGCAGACGCCCAGACGACCATCCAGACCTCCAAGCCTGGCACGCTCTTCCACGCAGACGCAACTCCAGATGCGTCCTCTGTACCGGCGCGCACTCCGAGCAGTCGCGCACCATCCAGACCTCCGCGCAGCAGACGCCCAGACACCATCCAGACCTCCGAGCCTGGCGCGCTCTTCCGCGCAGACGCTCTCCAGATGCGTCCTCCGTACCGGCGCGCATTCCGCGCAGACGCGCTCTCCACTCCAGACCTCCGCGCAGCAAATGCGCCCTCCGTACCGGCGCGTACTCAAAGCAGACGCGCACCTTCCAGACCTCCGAGCCTGGCACGCTCTTCCGCGCAGACGCACTCCAGATGCGTCTTCTGTACCGGCGCGCACTCCAAGCAGTCGCGCACCACTCTGACCTCCGCTTGGACAACCGGTTCCCCGGTGGCGACGCTCTCGCCCCGCTCTGTTCCAACGCTCTTTACGCACAACGCCTGGGTGAGTTTTTTATGACTGTCTTTGATCCAATTCCGTTTTTCGTGTGTTTAGTAAACACTGAAGAATTCCAGCTTTTTATCAGACAGTCACTCACCCAGCGTTTTAGCCTGTTTTTGGATTGTTTTCATTGGGATATATTTTTGGCCTAAACTTCTCCCACTGTGTGTTTTATCACACCGAAGATATTATCACATTGGATTGTATTTTGGACTCCGCTCACAGTGTCTATTTTTTACACCGAAGATTCTGTCACCTTGATAACTCTGTTTTTGGGACTAGTCACCTCTCCTGCACCTGCTCTGTTTTCCCCATTGTACTCTGAGCTAACCCACTCCTCTCTGCCTCTCGGCCCCGTTTACCCACCTCGGAGATCTGCCGAGAGAAGTCTGCAGAGCGGCTCTGAAGTTCCCACCTGCTTCCCCAGACTACCATCCCGGGAGAAGCTGCAGAGCAGCAACATCATTAATGCTTTTTCCAAGGCCTGACCCTGTTTACTCTGTCCCAGTTTGCAGCTCCTGCCCTCGCCCTGTTCCAAGGCCTTACCCTGTTTTTCCCTAGTCCTCCTAGTCCTCCCTATCTTGTCCTCCCAGTCCTCCCTGTCCCCAGCCCGCCTCCGCGGGCCTCTGTCCCTTTCTCCCCTCTCTAGTCCTCCTAGTCCTCCCTGTCCAGTTCCTCCTAGTTCCTCCCTGTTCCGGCCTTGTCCCTTGCCCCGGCCCTGTTTCCTTTAGCCTTCCCTTTGCCTTCCCCTTAGCCAGCTCGCCTCTTAAAGGCTCTGGGCCTTTCCCTTTTCTTGTTATCCAGTATGGGTGTTCTCCCTTAAAGGGACAGTGCCTTTTTTCTGTTTGTTTTCAATAAATGCCCGTTCTTGGCTTACTCTCATACCTGTCTTGTGTTGTGCGATTGGGGTCGGTTACAAACCATAACAGTTATCTCAGTGAATACAGCTCTGATTATCCTAAAACTGGTAACATAGACTCCTTACCTTAGATCAGATGTTCTCCAAAAAGATTATTCCAATTCCTGATCGCCATTCCAAATATCGATCACGTTTATTGATTGATTATTGGCTGCTGTATTATATTCCACACTGCTTTCCAACTCGCGATCACTTCCCTCATCATCAGATCCCTCGCCAGCATAATGGCGCCAGTTGGCTCCCCCCACACAGATCCACCAGTATAATCGAATGGCCTGCAGTTACACAGGGATAGACGATAGGGGGCGGTATTTTCCCATCTGAGCTCCTAGAGGGTCTGCTGTACCAACGGGAGACTCGGTTGATGAAATATGAATTCAGATCGCTAATAAAAAAATCAAAGGACAATTCGCGTCGTCGGCACTCAACGGGGGGAATGGTAAGACGACAATACACGTCGCTGGCACTCAAAGTGTTAAAGGTCAACCTCCACGTTGTATTTTTGTTCAATAAACAATGTGGACTAGGCCAACAGTGGCTTTCATGAAGAAGGGGGAAAAAAGTATTGAAATTGACCCAGTTTTAGCGTTTTTATCAAACATTTTGTCTGCCCAACACAATCACCACGCACGTGCATATTTTAATCAATGGTTCATAACGTGCGTGTGTAATCGAAATGATCGTCACAACAGGTGCAGGGCACCAGGGGGCTCACCAGGGGGCGCTGAGAGTCACACACAGCTAGTGGCAGGCACTGCAGGCAGAGAGCCTTGCTACCATAGATATATGCTTGCTACTACTAGCCGAATGAAAATGTATCCGTTTCACCTAACACTATTGCTCCGTGATTATAGCCATCCATCTCTAAAGCTAACCACTATTTGTAAAAGCCACAACCACGTTACCATATTTGTAATAATGTAAATCATTGTGTCGTTGTACACATATTGTGTTTATAACGTTAGTAGATAACATAGCTTAGCTTGGTAGCTATTGTGCTAACAACATATCCCGACATCCGGCTCGCTGGCCGGCATGAACGGCCGACCCAAAATGGTTCTCTCCTCTCTGTACACCCCGTCCCCACGGGTGCCCTGCCGGGGGGCCCATGGACGCGACGGCGGCGGCAGCCGTAGGGTGCTCGAGCCCGTAAAGGCTAGTGTTACACGATAGCTATGAGCTAACTAGCGCTGCGGGCTCCGGCGCCCTGCGGCCGCCGCTGTTGTCGAGTCCACAAGCTCCTCCGCGGGGACGGGGGCACACAAAGAGGAGAGAACCACCCGCAGGGACGGCGGGCTATAGGCTAACGTCAGTGAGTAGCAGGGACGGCGGAGATATAGGCTAACTGTGATGCACCGAGTGAGCCACCATTGATCTAGTACTATGACCCGGACGGACATAAGGCATACGTTTCCTGAAGTGACGTCACGGCCGTGCTAGGTGCTAGCGTCTGATAAGCTTTTAGATTCGGCTCATTAATATGCACCTGTTGTCCTGTTGTGACGTCGGCGTTTGATAAGCTTTTTTGATTCGCGCGTGCATGTTATTCGTGCGTGGACCTTTTTAACTCTTTCAGAGTGGCATTTCCGGTGTCAAATGGAAAAAAATAAATAATGAAATTATATACCAATGATGTAAACTACCCATAATTGATCAGTAGGGTTTAACCTGGAGGTTGGGCTTTAAGCTCCCAAGACGGACTAGTGCAAGCCATTTGTTTGTGACTACAAATGTCCCCACCTTCCATGCTCTGCTGAGGAACTTGATGTTTCAATTTATGTGTCCATTATTAGAGTAAAAAAAAATAGATAATAGGTGCCATTAGTGATGTAAAACAAAGTGATACAAGGTACTCCTCTGATTTGTGGAAACATTGGAATCGATGCCTTTATGTATTTTAATCTATGTTGTTGGCCTTGTTTCTTTTGTTATTGTATTTTTGTAGTTGTTTTGTATATGTGCAGTGATGAGCAGTAGCGACGCTACAAGTAGCGACGCTACATAGCTTAACGAAGGGTTATGTATATAACCCAGTTCTATGAGTTAAATGGTGCGCTCAGCACCTGTTCTGCACTGTACTTCACTTCGTGCACAAGCACTGTATAAAAAATTCCACCATGTACCTTTACCTCCCAACATCCGTCTGACCACACCCCCTTCCGCTTACCTTCATAAGCAGGTGTGTGGCCACCTACTCGCCTCCTTCCCAAACTTTCACCACAAGGTGAGATCAAGGGCCGCAGCGGCGTCCAGGTGCTGAGCGCACCATTTAACTCATAGAACTGGGTTATATACATATCCCTTCGTTCTATGACGTTAATGGATTGCTCAGCACCTGTTCTGCAACAGGGGCTGAGCGGGAGCCATAGCCCGACAAATGTACCCCGCTGAGGCCCCCCACAACCATCAGACCGGGGAGGACCGAGCCCCCCGACCCTCCCTAATGGAGGATACCCCCCCTATTGGAGGTTCACGGGAGGGCGACGGATCCGACCGTGCGAAGAGGCACTCAAGCAACTCAATGCACAGGGTGAGCAGACCGTGGCTTGACCCCACGACTACACACACGCACAACCCGCATGCCACCCGGGAACGAACGGAAGGAACAACCTCGTTACTGCCCCCAGAAATCACGGGGTTTAAGAGCAAACCCAACCCCGTGGCAAGGCCGTAGCAGCGGAGCGCGAAGGAAGACCCAGACCCACTGAAGGGACTGGACCTCCTGGAACGGGGGCCCGGAGAGGTCAATGATGCCAGGCATCAAGACCCCACCAGGCGGTCACTTAGTGACACCGCCCCCCACATCACCAGCGTATTCGGATAAGGCCCCTCCAAGAGCGGGCCCTTACCCCCCAATAGCACACCGCCTGGCACACTGACCCTGCAGAACAGGCAGTCAGCATGGCCGTAAGCTCACAAAAAAGGTTAACCAACGGAAGCAGGCAGCATACCGGGGAAACCAGGCAACAGGATGTAACCTGAGCCTGGAGCACTGTGGACGAGACAGGCGCCAAAGGAGTCAGCTGAAAACAGCCCCCCCGGCGGAAGGGGCGTATGCTGGCGTTGGTGCATGACAAGCCTCCATTAAAAAAAACCCACCCAGAGGGGTTAAGGCAGAGAAGGCCGACATGATAGGCAGACGTCATGAACGTGCAGGGGCACACTCAACCGGGTAACCCGGGAGTTGACACTGCTCCAACATACCAGAGAATCAACCACCCTCTTGGTACCGACGGTGGTTGTTCCTATAACCCCTCAGAAAAAAGGGTTATCCCAGGCCTACGGTATCAACAAAACTTTACTTCAGACCGGGCCCGGCGGCTCGGGAAGTATACAGGGTTACCAGAGGAGGTCCAAAGACCACCCCAACAGCCCTCTCTTCGCCATGCGTGAGAGAGGAGCGAAGAAAAAAGGAGAACCAGCCCCCATGATAGTGCCAGGTACAAAGTACCCAACAAGGATCTCCATAACGCCTAACCTCGTAACGCCCCGGGACGACCCGGCCTTTTTTCCCCCTGGAAAAAAGCCCAGGTCCCTCAGGGTACCAGAACAGCAGATCTGCATCCCCGGCGGACAAACGGGTTAACTGACCTGGACCAGCGCGACCAGAACCAGTCCCGTGCCCTAACCACGCCGACATGCCTACTCCAGGAGAAGGGGCAGATATGCGTGTTTGAACTAAAACATGAAAAGAGGGCGCCACCCAGACTGCCGGTGTGAACCGTGCTCGGTGGCCCACCCCAAGGGCGTGAGACCCCTCTACATATGTTCAGAACCATTCTGTTATCATCCCCCAGATATGAACGAGAATCCGTCGAGAACCAGTACCAGGTTGTCGGAAGAGGAAAAACCTCCATCCCAGTTGCTTTATAAAAACGCTGTTTTAACCACAAGCAACCAAGGCGTACTAGCCATCCGCATGATCTGTAACAGAACAACCCGAGCTAGCACTATGCATGCGTCGGGACACAACCACATCAATGAACAGGCTATTTAGACCTTTCAGTGAATCCCCAAGGCGCCCAGGGGAAAACGACAAGAGGGGTGTGGTGCTTCCTATACTCCAACTCTTTTTATAAAAAAGAAGGAAGCACCAACAGATATGAATCCCATTCGACACAGCCGGGGGTAAAAACTGTTTACATTTTTACATCCAGTCACCCCTATCACAGAGGATTTCAGACTGAATTCCCCAGAGAGCCTTCCCACGTGAGTCGTAGAATGAAAAAGCCATGGTAACTATGAGTCATGTGACCAACCGACTCAAGTTACACATAAAATCGAACGTAGAGGACCCGTAAGTCCTACGTTCTATCCCGACACTTTGACATCAACAGATCGTACGTAAAGATCTAACTCACGGAAGCCATCGTCAACAGCAACGTGCGTAGTGACGTATGCTATGACGGGGGGAAACCCAACACTCAACGCCTGTTTTTAATAGGAGCAGAGTTAGGGTAACCCTTCCCCCCCCCCCTCCCTGCCAAGTCGCCTAACGGCTTGGCCCCGACTGGCCTAACAGGAGACGAGTAAAACCCCCTGACCAATCAGAAGAGGGAAGGAGGGGTTTATTCGGCACCCCCTCACAAACCCTTCCCCCTGCACACAATAACAACTGTAGCATATGATACCTTTGGTAGAATGCTAATGAATAGCGCAAGCTAATACAATGCACGCTACCCACAGAAACAGGGTGAACAGGGTTTACAACAAAACCAAGTCGTGTGTTCGTGTGTGTGAATCCTACACCCCGCATCCGATGTTGTACATAGAAAAGACACTGATAGAGAGAGCGAACGGCTGGGCCGTGGAACGTGTGTATACGAGCATTACTGCAACTAACACAACAGTGTTGTAGCTCAATATTACTTGTGTAAGCAACAGACCATACAACCAGCCTCTACCTGCATGTGGAGTGTCAGGCCGAGGTAGAAACCCTTCTATAACCGAGTGTATGCTGCAGACCTTGCTTAAGCTCATAACATGAACTCAACCCTTCTATCAATGTATACTAGTAAAGATTCACACTTTGCAACCTCATCATATGTTTTGGTGAAGAAACACACAGTTTGTTTAACAAAAAATACAGTCCCCCTTCAGAGGGGACTTTTTATTTTTGAACAAATTATATGAGAGGCCGGGGAGGGAATTAACAGAGGGGACCACAGGGGGAAAAAGTCACTGGGTCTAGCGGCGCCAGCCGCCTCGAGCCGCTCGGGATTTGCCACCCCGGGAAGCCCCGGAGGGACGGTAGACAATCAGCGGCTGGTCACGACGATCCCTACCGTCTCCTCCAGGCGTGGATGGGCCGGCTGCAGCGGCGGCGCCCTCTCTCCTCCTGGCCTTCTTCGAAGGGCCAGCAGTGGCGGTGGTAGCAGCAGCAGTCACGGCGGAGGAAGCTCGACGACGTGGCAGCCGCCTGACTCCACCAGCGATGTCGGGAGGGGGAAAATGAGGCTGAAGCACGGAGCGCTCCTCCTGCATTTCTCTGCACGTCGAGGTCATCACATGCAGGGCCTTCCCGAACAGTCCAGCGTCGGAGAGGGGTGCCGTTAGAAGAGGGGCTCTCTTCTTCTCCGGCACACCGGCCTGCTCTAGGCAAAGGTGGTGCTGATTCAGAGTCGCCAGGGCGCGCACTTTCCCAGCGGATATGGCCTGCAGCTGAGTCAGATGCAGGACAGCTCCTGCCGCCTGGGTGAGCTGGTCATGTTGGACATCACCCAGCTCCATGCCGCCCGTCAACATCCCGGACATAAATCTTGCCAGCTGCGCGGCGTTAGACGCGGCAGCCAGAGATTGCGTTCCAGAGATGAATGACTGGTCGCTCCAATAAGCCAACCGCCTCGCCGATTTCCCTTGAGGAACCGGCTTGCATAACAGCTCCCACACCACCTCCAGACAGAGGAGAGCGGCCATCGGCCTATCAAGCCGTGGCACGCCCTCTCTCATACCGTTGACCGAACCCGCCACCCGCGTGACTGGCACGTAGGCGGGGGTGAGGCCAATGATGTGGGACACCACCTGGCCCCGACGAACATAGGCCCCCATTGAGGGGAAAAATGGGTAGACAACGTCCACCCCTCTCACCGGGCGACGCTGCCAGAGATGACCTATTAGATCATCGGGGACAGGAACCGGCAGTGGCTGCGGCAGCGGCACGCCGTTTGCGGCGGCCGCCACCGCCATAAGCTCGGGAAACAAAGCCCGCAGTTCCCCCTGCAGACTTTCCTCCACCGAGCCCGCATCCCTCACATGCAGCAGGCTACGACTGGTCAAGGAGCCACATTCTGATGTGGCTGATAGTAGGGCATCCTGTCGATGAGTCAGAGGGTCTTCCCCGACATCCTCAAACAAGGCGCCCCAAGGAGACCCCTCACCCCCCTCCAGTGTTACCTGGACGGGCGGGATACATGTCTCCACCGGGCCTTCGAATAAGAACACGTCTGCCTCCACCATGTAATCCTCTGTTTCCATCGGGCAGGTAGAGACCGACGCATCCTCATCGGGCTCCTCGGGCTCCAGCAATTCACCAAACCCAGGCCGTTCGCGTCTGCAAGCCACCATCTTGCGACGGGAGCGAGCAGACGCAAAAAGTTTGCGTCTCAAATCCTCCGGAACCAAAGGAACCGGCCGCTCAACAGCGGACGATTCCCCGGAAGCAGAGGAACCAGAGCCATGACCAGGCCATCGCAGAAGCGACGGCACCGGTGCACCAGCTCTTTGGAGAGGCAAACTACCCATCGGACGCCTACCGGGCGTGGCTGCCAACCATGAGAGAGGCAACAGCCCCGCACCAGAACGCACGACGGAGGCGGAAATGGAGAACAGCTGATGGAGAGTGGCTCTGCGACTCTCCGAAGTAGACATTATGACTTATCTTTTTCTATCGAATATTTATGAGAGAAGAAAAAAATAAGCACAATGTAAACACGTCTCAACTTTCTTCAGCTAACAACCTCGTCAAGTGGGGATCTACCGAAGGCACTTCCTTGTGGTGAAATTGAAGAAGGAGGCGAGTAGGTGGCCACACACCTGCTTATGAAGGTAAGCGGAAGGGGGTGTGGTCAGACGGATGTTGGGAGGTAAAGGTACATGGTGGAATTTTTTATTCAGTGCTCGTGCACGAAGTGAAGTACAGTGCAGAACAGGTGCTGAGCAATCCATTAACGTCATAGAACTACAATTCTCAGTAGCGTGATGGTAGCGTCGCTACTTTTTAACCAGATAGCGGTCTCTGTAGCGGAGCTATTTATAGAACGAAGTAGTGATGTAGCGACGAGGAAACGCTACACACTACTGTCAGGAGAAACAGTCTAGACCAGCGGTTCTCAACAGGGGTTCCCCGGCACACAGGGGTTCCGCGGAGAGCTGCCAGGGGTTCCGCGAGATGCCTGGCAATGTTCTTTAAAAATATAGAATGACAACAGTCTTATTTTGAAAATCCTATAGCGGGTCTCATTTCTGCCCACGCGCAGCTCCAGCTAAATAACTAGGCTCCGAAAGCTAGCAACATTTAGGTCATTATGATACTCTTATTTTGAAACTCCGTGGTGTCGTGACTCATATCCGCTCTACAGCACACAGCCAATAAGGATGCATCTCAACACAGCAGGCTGAGCAGTGAGCTTAGCGTCTCTCAGCTCAGCAGTAGTAGCGTACTCTGGATCTGGAACGCGGACATTGAAACACAGCAAGGATAGTGTTTTTGTGACCCAAAACAAATCCCTGCTGTTTTATTCCGCAACGGGTCAAATGCATATAACATGCTTTGCAATCCTTGCCATTCCTTTGTGGCCACGTTGTGTTTAAGACCGGAATTAATGTCACTTTAGCATAAGCTAACAACAAGCCCTGTTCAGAGCGACAGAGAACAGCAGGGTGGGGACTTGGAAGGAGGACTGGGAAGGAGGGGGGGGGGGGGCATTCTCCCTCTATGTGTGTGCGTTTGAAAATATATGATGAAGTCAGACTACTATATTATATTGATAGTAAATGTACTGAGGGTGGACAGACAGATTATGTTGATATTTAAACATAAAAAATACAATACATAATAAATGTATCCATGATCATCATGCAACATAAAACAATTGCAGGAACGGTTTGGGAGAGGAAGGTGTTTTAGGTTGCGTGTTCCAAAAAATTTACTTAAAGTTTAAAGCTCAATATATCAAAACGTGGCACTTTATAGTGAACAGGCACTTTATAGTGAATCCAAATTATTTTTTGGATTACAGAAAATTATCCCTAAAGTGCTATCTGATGCAGCTGCACTGTTTTCCATGAAAATACCATATTTGGATAAGTTTGACCATTTCTAAAAATCTGAAAATCATTAAGTCACTCTGGATAAAAAAAGACTTTACAGACAACATTGAGACAAAGCTTCCTGACACATCTCCATCCAAACTCTTGGAAGAACTCATTGAAATCTCATCTGATACCACCTGGAGAGCTAGTTTCAGAGTGTGGTGCTGAGTACCAAGTATCTCATGATGCTGCAGTTAAGGTGTTGATACCATTCAGCCCCACATATCTGTGTGAAGCTGGCTTTTCATCCATGACAGCTCTGAAAACAAAATATAGGGCCAAGTTGAGCCTTGATGATGACATGCGTGTTGCCTTGTCAAAGATCTCCCCACGTATTGACCGTATTATTAGCCAGCAGCAGCGGACCTCGCATTGAGCTAGAAATGTCCACTGAGTGAACGAGTGCTTATTTTCTGTATTTATTTATATTTTTTGAGAAATGGTAACTTGGTGATCCTTTTCTGTATTTAAAAAAAATACATGATTTTCTGTTTTTGAGAAATTGTCAAACTTATCCAAATATGCTATTTTTATGGAGAACAGTGCAGCTGCAACAGATAGCACTTTAGTGATCCTTTTCTGTATTAAAAAAAAATACATGATTTTCAGTTTTTTCTTAAATAAACATTATTTTGAAAGCAAGCACTTTTGTCATCAGATTCAGACAACTTTATTGATCCCGCGTGGGGCAATTCATATTTGCAGATTCACCAACAAGCAACAAAGACAAACAAACAACAAAACATCTCAACGACAGCACGGCAAATAAAGAATCATTGTATCATCATTGTAGCAAAAAAGACAGGACCGAAAAAGTCTTTATCGTATGTAGGGGTGCCCTGGAATATTTTATTGAACACAGGGGTGCCTTGGCAGCAGAAAGGTTGAGAACCCCTGGTCTAGACTATAAAGATTTGTGAAAAGAAAAAGAAAAATCCCCGTAAAAAACCCACTATGATTGGTTGGTTGGTTTAGATATGAGTATGACGACTCACGATTGGGTATGGTAGGCCAAAACATTACGGGTAGGCCAATCAGAGGCTGGATAGGGCGGGACTCCAACCCGCAAATCAGGAAGTGAAAATCGAAACGCAGACCACTGAATGAGAATGAATGAATGCAATTTAACAGATTACATGATCCAGTCCACGCAAAATAATGGCAGAGGGATTCGATGTCAACAATGCCTCTCTATGGCCCTATTTGGACACATTTATGAGTTTGACTGAAAAAACGCCTAAAACATATGCTGCTCTAAACTTCCCACACGTCCAGCACTAACTTGAGAACACATTCAGGTGAGCTGATGAAAATCAACTGTTCCCAAATAGCACACAAGTCAGTACTTTTTGTCAACAGCTTTAACTAACAGATAGCTGCTATCATGATGATGTTTCACTGTAGGCAGAAAATGAACAATAGTATGGGGTGGAGAAAAGAAAAAAAGAGGGAAAAGATCACCTAGAGGCTAGAGCAGTGGTTATCAACCTGTGGGTCAGGACCCCCAGGGGCGGTCCCCACATGATTTGGGACCATGGAATGTTTTGTGAGTTACATATTTAAATACATTTGGTCATTTAGCTGACGCTTTCATTCAAAGCAACTTTTGTACAAAGTCAGCAGGAGTGGTACATATCTAGCAGCCAAGGATAAGTAGTATTGTTTGTCAGTGTCAAGCTTGAGTGTTATACTCTGAGTACACACTGTAGTAGTATAGACATATTAGCATAGTTGGTACTGGTAGTAGTATATACATGGTAGCATAATACTAGTAAAATGAAGTAAAACAGTTACAATTCAGATATTGAAGAAGTGTGTTTTTGGTTGATAAAGTGGACAGGTTTCAGAAGATGCAGAGTTTAGGGATAAATAATACATAAAGATAGAATAGAAAAGAAAAAGACCATTACTGCATCAAAAGTAATCAACAAACTATACTATAAAAACCAAATGGGCTCTTTATTTTCTTTTGTAGAGGCTGCACCCAGCTAAACTTGCCTTCCTGGATTTTGTACATAATACAAGTTCATGTTAAAAGGATGACACAAAAAGCCAGACCGAGGGCTTGTTTCAGTTTTATAATAAACAATCAAACTGAGCATTTTTTTTGCCTGCTTATTTGTTTGGTGGAAACTTGATCACGAAGTAAAAAAAATTAAATAAGTAGTGCCGATGTAGCTAGCTATTTTTGCCATGTTCTTGTATTGTAGCTTGCTACATTTCTCTGGGGATAGCTTCCATTGTAGTTGAGCTATATTTAATCGAGAGTAACTTGTAGTGTAGCTTGCTACATTTCCCAAGTAGCTTGCCCATCACTGTATATGTGTATTATGGACCTTGAGTCTGAAATAAAGTCTTCATCATCATCATCATCATCATCAATGCAATCCCGCCCTGAGAAATGTCAATCTTTTGCATTGCAGGATACCGCTCTTGAACACAGTCTCTGAAACACATCTCATAGCCTGTATTTGGTAGTAGCCTGCTAAAAATACCAACCAATTAAAAGTGAACAATTTAGGAACTTTAAAATACAAACGGACATGGCATAACCTAGTAGTTAGCTATGTAGAGTGAGTACATAGGGCTCAACTCCTAAATAATTTAATGAAATCTGTGCCCCTATTTGATATTCCATTCTTCTCCCAGATTCTGCCAGCATCCTGGCTCCCGGCAATCACTTTAATTGAGGAGACATCGGTGCCAAGTAGAGAACATCCAGTGTGACGCATTAGCCCTACAGTACAATCTCCAAGAGTGGGGAACTGAAAATGAGCCCCAGACAGTGTCCAAATACCACTCATTAACTCCATCATGCCCAGCAATCCTGTGTCACTCGGTGGGTAGAGTGCTTTGTGATCTGAGCGCAAAAGGAATGTACGTATGCACAGTCATTCCATCGGAAGGCACTTTGTACTCGAAAAGTGCTTCAGAGAAGCATTCATTCTCTCCCCTCCAGCCAGCCTTTCCATCATGTCAAATAGGACTAGTGAAGCCTGATTTAGTGTGTAATGAGATATGACTTTTTTCATGTTCTTCTTTGTGTAGCCTAACATGAGGTCAAACAAATTGACCTCATATAAATAAGGATAGTCTCTTCTCTGCAATATAACAAATAGGTGGAACCACAACAGCCGGTGGCCATTATGCACTTTCTAACTCGGTGTCAATGAGCCATAATGATGTTAAATAAATCAGTGTTATGATGCAATTGCAGAGACTCCGTAGCTTGCAGAGTATGGTAGCTCGCTGTGGCTCCAAAACGGTATGGTATTCTCCATACTGTTCTGCTTTGACATGATTGGCTGATGGTTGTTGGGGTGTTGGGCTCATTACAAAAAAAAGCAATATATTATATATTGAAATAATTATTATTTAACTTTTTACTCCCTGGCAGTAAGACGTTACACTGCTTGTTACGTTACTGTGGGAGGAGGGGGGTGGTTCTGCTTTCGGATGTAGAGGCAGGGCCGTTTCTAGCTTTTTGGGGGCCCTATACAAAATGTTGTTTGGGGGCCCCTATTTTGTGAAATTATGGTGGGGGCAGTGATGGGCAAGCTACTTGGAAAATGTAGTAAGCTACACTACTAGTTACTCTCGATTAAATATAGCTCAACTACAACGGAAGCTATCCCCAGAGAAATGTAGCAAGCTACACTACAAGAACATGGCACTACTTTTTTTTTCTTCTTTTTTATTTTTTTTTACTTCATGATCAAGTTTCCACCAAACAAATAGGCAGGAAAAAAATGCTCAGTTTGATTGTTTATTATAAAACTGAAACTGGAAACAAGCCCTCTGTCTGGCTTTTTGTGTCATCCGTTTAACATGAACTCAGAGTATAACACTCAAGCTCGACACTGCTAGACAAACAACAATACTACTTATCCTTGGCTGCTAGATATGTACCACTCCTGCTGACTTGTTGTACACAATTTGTAAGTTGCTTTGAATAAAAGCATCAGCTAAATGACCAAATGTATTTAAATATGTAACTTACAAAACATTCTGCATGGCCTCACAAAAAGGCTTTAAATGGTCACTTCACTGTCATCTGGGGACCCCCCCCCCCCAAAAAAATCCCTGACCCACAGGTTGAGAACCACTGCTCTAGATGATCTTTTCCCTCTTAGTGTATGTATTTATGTTAGTTTGCCTTTTCTTTTCCCCACCCCCATAATATTGTTCATTTTCTGCCTACAGTGAAACATGATAGCATTAGCAGCTATTAGTTAGTTAAAGCTGTTGACAAAAAAGTGCACTGACTTGTGTGCTGTTTGGGAACAGTTGACAATGATTATGTAAAGCTTTTCATCAGCTCACCTGAATGTGTGTTCTCAAATTAGTGCTGCGCTGTGGGAAGTTGAGAGCAGCTTTGTTTTTGGCTGGCACAGTGTTGAATGCCGATGGGATGTCTCTTATCTATCTCAGATCACCTACTCGAGATATAACCCTTTGGCCGCCCGATATCCCCCAGCGAGGTGCTAAACTCACTAAGTTCTCGGGTCAATTACTATTTCTGTCAAGCTTACTTCATAGTCACTAGTTTAGTTATATCCAGTTGATATGAAATGTAAGCATAGAAGAGTTGTTAACCTCTTCTTTGTTTGTAATAAACCGAATGTATGTCTGGGAGAACTCTTATTGCCTATAATAACAATAATATTATTATCATCATTATTATCATCATTATTATCATCATTTTACGAAAGGGCCTGTAATACTGCTCATTTGAAAGCCTGATTGTATTACATCACCATCACCGCCGCTCTCCTCATTTGTGAGGAAAGGCCTGTAATACTGCTCATTTGAAAGCCTGATTGTATTACTTCACCATCACCGCCTCTATCCTCATTTGTGAGGAAAGGCCTGTAATACTGCTCATTTGAAAGCCTGATGATATTACTACTCTTTTAATAAGTATTACTACTGTTAATAGTGTAATATTAGCGTACTAACAATTATTTGCAATCCCCATAACCCCTTATCAGTTTGACAGGTCCATCAGTCCGTGGCCACCGATCGTCCGGCCCTGCAGTGACGAGACTCTTAGTTCCCCACAAACCCAATGGTGCCCGTCGGATACAGAGGCTACCGGCGCTTGCAAACAACAAACAGTGAAACTAAGCATTACTACTGTCAATAGTATATATATATATATATATATATATATATATATATATATATATATATATATATATATATATATATATATATATATATATATATATATATATATATATATAACTTTAGCTGAAAAGCAATAACCAGCAATTGATTCAATCTGTATTTCAGGCTACCAGAACATAGTCACCTTAGATGAAAGCAGGGCGCGGCCAGCGTCGTGACCCATTGCGGTAGAAAGCAGTCCACGAATTCAATAGGTATTATAAAAAAGTATTTTTATTTAGAAAAAGCAAGTTTACAAAAGAGACTGTATTGGAAATGTCCAATTCAGTTAAAATAATTATAAAACAAAACATCCCTTCTCTAGCATAGCATAGCCTCTAAGAATGGTGTCTCAAGTAAAAAATGGAAAATCTAAATCTGCTCAACGAGAGTGAAGCTGTCTGTTTTATACATAGGTCCGTAGCGTCATATAGCAAGCACAGATAAACACTCCCTCTTTCAATTTGTGTCGTTGTCATTGGCTCATTGCTACTCCACTAGTTAGTAACTAAAAAAGTAACAGATTACTGTGCTGTGGGAAACCCCCTAAGAGTTTCTAGCAGGCTAGCAGAGGCCCCCAAGGTCGTAGACACATTCCTAAGGGCGTCCAGCAGTATTGAATCAAGCAATTGCCCTGTGTAATATACAATACTTGGTCCTTCTATCTTGAATAGCCTATACGCTTATATATATATATATATATATATATATATATATATATATATATATATATATATATATATATATATATATATATATATACATACAGATATATACAGATATATATATATATATACCTGTACTATTCAATACTCATATACTTAAACACTGATTGACATGCCCAAACATAATACATGTATCCTGTAGTCTACAGTGTACAATAATGCTCTGCCTCATAACTGCAAGGGTTACTCTGCAGGCTCCTCTGGTCAGAGCTGTTAACCAAGGCCACATTCCTACACAGCACAGAGGCCTATCCCATTCTGACTGTGCATATTCCATTAACTGTAGTATAGTTTATAGTGTATATAGTTATACAGGTTATATAAGAATACAAAAAGACATCCGTCATATCAGAGGCCTACTCGTCCTGTTATCATGCTTACAATACAGTTATATTTAATCCTTTATAATGCTTAATATATTACATCATACAAGGGACACAAGTCAGAGAGAGAGAACAGGATGTCAAAATACAAAAAGGGGCATTTCGTGGCACTTCAACACACAGTAAACACCTAAACACATATGTTTTAGGGGTTTTTTCAGTTTAACTCATAAATGTTTCCAGATACGGCCATGGAGATGCATTGTTGTTATTGACGTCCAGGTCCTGGACCTCATCTTCATCAATGCCATCAGCCCTGGAAACATTGAATACATCTGACTCTGCCATTTCTTGCGGACTGGTCACTTCATGTGGTCTGTGTTTTGATTTTCGTTCCTGGTTTGCGGAGCCTTGGAGCGGCATGACCCGCCCTATCCTGCCCCTGATTGGCCTACCTGTAATGTTTTGCCCTAAGCCCGTAACCTTACCCAATCGTGAGTCGTCATACTTATATCTAAACCAACCAACCAATCGTAGTGGGTTTTCTCCGGGGAGTTTTTTTCCCCACTAATCTTTATTCAGCAGTCCAGTTTCTCCGGACAGTAGCGTATAGCGTTTGCTCACGCTACGTCACTACTTGGGTCTAAAAATAGCTACACTACAAAGAACGCTACTTGGTTCAAAAGTAGCGACGCTACATCACGCTACTGAGAAATGTAGTTAAGCTATGTAGCGTCGCTACTTGTAGCTAGCTACTGCCCAACACTGGGTGGGGGGATTCCAAAACATTTAGGGTGGGCATGCATTTAACATTTAAATGGATCAAACTGGTGCACTTTAAGAGGAAAAGAGGCTAAACATATATATTTTTTTCTCACAAATTCAAATCAGACATCTCAAGTTGACCCCAGCAATGACAGAAAATGATAATAAATAGGAAACACCGGGGCTTCCCTACATCAAGAAACTCCTGAAAACTTACAGGATTGACCAAATCTGCATTATAACATCTCCCAAATGCACATAAATGAGACAGATACTGCATTTTCCTTAAATCTCTGACTTAAAATATTGAAATTTAAATGGAACTATTTAAGATAAAGTTAAAGTTAAATACAGTTTGAAAATGCAACAACATTTTTGTCAGTAAGCTACTTATCTATTTAAATTTATTTATAAAATAACGCCCACTTGCAGTCATAAGCAGTAGCCTATCGGTAAACATTTTTAAGCTGGTGATTTGTTACATCCCTACAGGATATATATAGGGATGTAACAAATCACCAGCTTAAAAATGTTTACCGATAGGCTACTGCTTATGACTGCAAGTGGGCGTTTCTTTATAAATAAATTAAAATAGATAAGTATATATATATATATATATATATATATATATATATATATATATATATATATATATATATATATATATATATATATATATATATATATATATATATATATATATATATATATATATATTAGAGCTGGGCATAGATTAACATTTTTAATCTAGATTAATCTACCTGCAATCCTGGAATTGATCTAGATTAATCTAGATTAAAATGGCTAAAAAAAAAAAAAAAATCTGCCAAATGCATTAAAAATGTGTGTTCTACCCAAATAATGACCAGAGGAGGAGATTTATCCTCTCCTCTTCATCTGAGGAGTCACTAGCTGTTCTATCTCCTTGTTCAACAGCATGAACATGTCTCTTCTTTTTGTAATTTCCAGTGTTTCTTTTAAAACCAGATTTATCGTAATTTTCTGTGCCCTTCCTTTGATGCCATTAACATTGTTACACTGATATTGACAGCTCTCTCCAGTGTCAAATCACTCTCTGTCAGTAGTATCTTCTGTGCACCTTCATTTCTTAATCCACACACAAACCTGTCTCTCAATGTGTCTTTTAGTGAATCTCTGAATTCACAATGCTGCTGACTGGTTGCTCACACACAGACTGCTGCAGAAGCAGGTTTCTCAACAAATTCAGTGCAAGCTCAGTGTAACGGTTCCATGAATGAAGAGAACACTGAACAGCTACTACAGTCTCAGGTCCACATCCAAGAGAACACTGAACAGATACTACAGTCTCAGGTCCACCTCCAAGAGAACACTGAACAGCTACTACAGTCTCAGGTCCACATCCAAGAGAACACTGAACAGCTACTACAGTCTCAGGTCCACCTCCAAGAGAACACTGAGCAGCTACTACAGTCTCAGGTCCACATCCAAGAGAACACTGAACAGCTACTACAGTCTCAGGTCCAACAGAACACTGAACAGCTACTACAGTCTCAGGTCCACCTCCAAGAGAACACTGAACAGCTACTACAGTCTCAGGTCCACCTCCAAGAGAACACTGAACAGCTACTACAGTCTCAGGTCCACATCCAAGAGAACACTGAACAGCTACTACAGTCTCAGGTCCACCTCCAAGAGAACACTGAACAGCTACTACAGTCTCAGGTCCAACAGAACACTGAACAGCTACTACAGTCTCAGGTCCAACAGAACACTGAACAGCTACTACAGTCTCAGGTCCAACAGGACACTGAACAGCTACTACAGTCTCAGGTCCACCTCCAAGAGAACACTGAACAGCTACTACAGTCTCAGGTCCACATCCAAGAGAACACTGAACAGCTACTACAGTCTCAGGTCCACATCCAAGAGAACACTGAACAGCTACTACAGTCTCAGGTCCAACAGAACACTGAACAGCTACTACAGTCTCAGGTCCACCTCCAAGAGAACACTGAACAGCTACTACAGTCTTAGGTCCAACAGAACACTGAACAGCTACTACAGTCTCAGGTCCACATCCAAGAGAACACTGAACAGCTACTACAGTCTCAGGTCCAACAGAACACTGAACAGCTACTACAGTCTCAGGTCCACCTCCAAGAGAACACTGAACAACTACTACAGTCTCAGGTCCACCTCCAAGAGAACACTGAACAGCTACTACAGTCTCAGGTCCACATCCAAGAGAACACTGAACAGCTACTACAGTCGGAGTACAGCTCAATACACACAATTGTTAAGGAGATGCAGACCAGAGAAAGACGTTTGTCTTGTTTACATCAGGCATCACCCATTTTCATTTCATATTGCTCTACATTGTCATCAAACGGTCCAATATTTCCAATAACCCAAGCCATTTCTGTTGTAAACACTCACGATAGTCCAGTCGATCCTTCCTTTAGTGTGTAAAGTGGATTTCCTCCTCTTGTAGATGTTTTCAAGTGCCGCCTGATTAACGTGAGCTAACATGCTAACATCAGGGTCTCCCATTTTAATTTCATATTGCTCTACATTGTCATCAAACGGTCCAATATTTCCAATAACCCAAGCCATTTCTGTTGTAAACACTCACGATAGTCCAGTCGATCCTTCCTTTAGTGTGTAAAGTGGATTTCCTCCTCTTGTAGATGTTTTCAAGTGCCGCTCGGTTAACGTGAGCTAACATGCTAACTCGCTAAGCTAACGTTAATAATGTAAACAAAGCTCTCAACGGACTTCTTCTTTCTTGCATTGCGCAGATTTAGACGTCCTCATCGCCGAATTGTGTTATATCCTGAGGACTTCTTAACCTCACCTGTATAACAATGATTACCGGACCACTAAAGTTACTTTAGTTTAACACATTATTCTGACTACAGCTCCGGTACATACGTGCAATCACTTCCGGGCACCACAGCTGTGAACTACGGCAAGTATTTAAGGACAATACAGACCCAATGTTGAGAAAAAGATTAACGGCGTCAATTATATTATCGCGCGATACTAGTCGTTAACGGCCCAGCTCTAATATATATATATATATAGTATACAGTGTATTCAGTGAATTAAAAAAATATATATATTAGAGGTGGGCATAGATTAATTTTTTAATCTAGATTAATCTATCTGCAATCCTGGATTTAATCTAGATTAATCTAGATTAAAATGGCTCAAAAAAAATAAAAACCTGCCGAAGGCATTCAAAATATGTGTGTTCTACCCAAATAATGACCAGAAGTAAGTCCTTACTTTTTCTTTCCTCCTTATGTTTCTCAGGCCAGGTGGCCCATTACACCATGAGCCCATCTCCCATTTCCAAAATGCATTACAGACTGTTTGAAAAAGCTGTTTTGCTATGATAATTGGTAATGAAATATCAAAATAATGTTCAATAAGATGTAGGCCTACTTGTGTTTAATAAGTTGTTTTATTCAGAAGTTAACACAAATAAATAATATTACCAGTACAGTACAGTATCTAGCACACTCTCAGGAGCAAAACAGAAAGAATCATTTCAAACTTGAACTATGTGACATGGCTTGAATCAACTGCTCCAGTGGAGTTGCTCAGTGGCCAATGGTGTCAACTGTTCCAGCTCCCAGGTGTGAATGGAACTGTGTGAATGTGAAGCAGGGCGTTCCTGAAAAAGAGCATCTGTGCTCAGCGAACCTACCCTGGGTAAATAAAGGTAAAAAAAAAAAAATGTAAAAAAAAATATATATATATATATTTTTTTTTAGATTAATGCGTTAATTATATTATCGCGCGATACTAGTATAGCGTTAACGCAGCACGTTAACGCCGTTAACGGCCCAGCTCTAATATATATATTATTATATATTTAATTTTTTATGGGATTTTAGGGGGCCCCCTGGTGCCTTCGCAGGCCCTATGCAACCGCATAGTCCGTGTTGTGAAGGATCAGATTAAACCGAATATATATATTTATTTATGGATATATATTTAATAGTATTTGTATATCGTTTGATATCCCTTGTATATTCCTTGTACATATACACTGAATATCCCTTTAGTCTACTAACAGCCCATAATAGTTTCATTCTCTCATTGGACAAGAACTTGGCGCCAGCAGCCAAGCCCCTTGGTTCAAGTTCAATCGTGCCGACGAACATGTCGTTACTAGCCCGGTTCCGCGTAGGAATACGTCTGGCAAAATACGAATGGTACTATTTGTTCACAGCGCATATATATATGGCGCAAGTAAAGTAGAACTTTCTTTTAGTCCTTTAGCCCTTAGTTCTTTACCCTCCAACCTAGTGGCAATACGTTAAGCCTCACCCACGATACACGTGTGGTGCAGTATGGTCAACTTGGCCTCAGAATGGCATTGAGACATCGTGTGGATTAATAGTTGAATTGTCATAGTTTGGCACTATACCGTCGAGTGGGACGTATTTCTATTAAGTTAATAATAGTCTATTATGTATGGTGCATCGTTCGGTTAGAGTTATACAGTGAGTAGTACCCCCATCGTTTCCTCGCGTTATCTAGAGTCTTAACCAGGCTGGGCAGACCACGTGTGGTGCTTTCATCCGAGGAGTTCTGGGCTAGGACGAGTGGACCTGCACATTGGATTACCTTACCCGGACGACGGCGAGCCCTACACGGCTTGGATTATCTACTTGCTTTGGGTGCTTTGATTTATGCCATGGATAACAGCCAACACTGGTGAGTGTTGGAACTACCCCCCGAGAGGAGTCCAGGTGAGACGGCGCTCTACCCCGAGTGAGGTCGCCTCACGTCTCTTCGTTGTGGACCGGCAGCTACCGTCTACAAGAGGGCCCAACTGTATTCATCTGTGGACCAAGGTTCTGTGGGCACCGTGTTCAGCACTCTGAATTCTCCCAAGAAATCGTTGGCCAGATGGGATATCGCCGGCGGCTCTCCTAACCCCCCCCCCTACTGACTTACAACCAGCAGGACCCCCCTTTAGTATATCCAGCTATAATCATTAAGTACCATCGCTATAGTTCCCTAAAGAACCAGGTTGTATACTTGCTTCCTGCGTAACCAGAGATTGGACATTCAATGTTGATTTGCCTACGAATACTCATTTGCCTTACAAGTGCATTCAAATCATAAATGTCATTAAGTGAACGTTGTATATACCCTTTGCTATATATTAAATATTCGACTTATACATTTGTGTGGACTTGGTTTCATGGTGGGAAAGTGTTCATCATATCTATATCATGTACTGTGTGGCCAGTAGTTAAAGTACATAAAGCGGTAGTGGTTTAATGATACCATACTTATCAATACAGTCAGGGAATTGTACCCCTCAGTTACAATTGGTCCTTCGAGCCGGAGGGTAACTAGTGTAATATTAATATAGTGTTATTAATATTGAAATGGCCTATGATGAACACTCCACGAAACGGTCCTCCTAACGTAGAACGCCCGCGGCGCAGACGACAGACACCTCAGTACTTAGAGGATTACGCTGTCAGTCAACTACCTAGCCTTCGACAAACGGTAAACGCGGTAAAAGTAGAAAGTAAAATTATGTCTGACCTTAACGACCAGGTTACCCCGACCACAGAGGCCCTAGTGGGTTCTAATGTAACTGACCAAGCTCACGGTGGGGACCAGGAGGGAGCTGACATGCCTTTACCCCCCGCCAATACCGAAGAAGTAGTCCCCGACCAGCCCCGGGAGGAAGACAACCCTACAGAGAGAGAACTCTGCACGGAACAAGATGAGGAGAGCGCCGAGGAGATAGAGCTCCAGGACTCCCCAACGAGTACAGCCAGGAGCGGCTCACCTCTACAACCGTCTTCCCCCAGCGAAGCGGAGAGGATGCTATCACAGGCGTTCCTCGTCAGCCTGACAGCCTCTACCGAACGCGATCGACTCCAGGGTGAACGCGATCGACTTCAGGGTGAACGCGATCGACTCCAGACGCAGCAACGGAGCGAAGAAGAGCGCATACGCCTGGAGATGAGACGCCTTCAGATGGAAGAGAATATGGCAAGAGACCGAGCAGACACCCAGCGCGCCGCTGACGGTGCCCAAAGAGAGGCAGAGCGCGACCTCGCTCTCATCCAGCGCGAAACCGAGCGCGACAGACTACAGGGCGAGCGCGACAGACTACAAGCGCAGCTAATGGAGCAGCTGATCACCAAGGCAACACCCTCTCCCTCCGCCAGGGGTTCAAGGAACTCGTCGAGACAACAGTCAAGGGCAGCATCCCCTAACCGAGCAAGCGACCCTGAACTTGACCAACAGACCAAGCCTATACCCCCCGCAGACCCCCTTCCCCGACCGGTCCAAGCGAGACCCAGCTACAAGGAAGGAGCGGCATACACTGCGGAGAAGCTAAATAAACGACTACAGGATCTAGAGGACCTGATAGAAGAAGAAGAGGGAGAGGAGGAGAACCAAGCCCGACGACAGCACAGTACTCCACCGGACCAGGAGGTCCAGTACAGCCCAGGCTATACCCCCGCGGCGCTGCGCTACAGACCCCCGACTCTATTCACGGGTGAGCATGACGCACGACCAGCCCCGAGGAATAGCACCTGGACCAGCGGGCCATGGTACCCTGCCGGTACCAGCCAACAGAGAGGCGCAAGAGGAGACTCGCCTAGGAGGCCTCTCCCCCAACGCTCGCCGATGTATCAGCCATCCACGGCGTCATACATTGGCACACCGACGTTTCCAGACTTCACCTATGAGAATCGAGCACAGTACACGGAGCTCCGGATGTGCTTAGAGACAATGATGGTGGATGTCGCTGATGAACGCCACAAGTATGCAATATTACTGAAGCACCTGAAAGTACCCCGAGCGCACAATATAGCGCTAGCCTATGCCACCTCTACGACCCCATACACCGCGGCTCTAGCAGCGCTGGACCAGAGATATGGACGTATATGGGATTACGTAATCCAAGAGATAAGGCATATTGACTGCTTACCCCCAGCAACAGACAATCGCTCATTAGACGACCTGTCTATAAAAGTGCAGTCCCTGGTAGGGATGCTGGGAGCGCAACGAGAAAAGGGTATGCACGAGCTATACGCCAACTCTAACGTCGAGAGGATTTTAGAGAAGCTGCCACCCGCCAGACAAGAGCGCTTCAGGCGGCAGAGAGACCACCGTGATCCTAACGGTCCCGAACCATCCCTCCTCGATCTAGCCGACTTCCTGGCGAGAGAAGTCAGCAGCCTACGACTGGATACGTTCGTGCGGAGCACACCAAGCTCCAGAGAGGGACCCAGGAAAATAAACGATGGAAGAAGATCGGTGACTGTCATGCACCAATCAGAATCAGTACCGAGCAGTAAGAACCACAGTACCCCCTCGAGAAAAGAGAAGTGGAAGATGGTGTGCCCGTACTGCGAGAAGGAACACTGGCTGTCACAATGTGACCTGTTCACAAAGATGAATGCAGAAGAAGTGAGTCAATGGATAAAGTCCAACAGGCGCTGTTACCGATGTGCGCGCAGTCACATGGCAGCCGAGTGCCGCCTAAAGAAGAGGTGCAGTCGGTGTGACGGAGCCCACCTAGATGTCCTACACGACAGTAACAGAAGAAAGCCTGCACCTGCACCATCGAGCAGCACAAAGGCAAGTGTCATGTACATTGACCCCGCCAGCAGCAGCGGCGCCCAAGTGCTCTTAAAGGTAGTCCGTGTAACATTGAGCTACCAAGATAAAGTCATGGACACTTACGCCGTCCTTGATGACGGGTCAGAGAAGACCCTTCTGCTCGCGTCCGCTGCGGCCCAGCTGGGACTGCGGGGGAGCGAGAACCAAATGACGATTCGGACAATAAGAAGAGATTTAAAGACGATAAAAGGCGAGAATGTCTCCTTCACTATCGCAGCAAGCGGGCAGCCAGAGAGACGGTATAGGATTACAAATGCTTTCACCAGCCAAGAAATAGGACTATCACAGTACACCTACCCCATCGCCAAGCTGATGGATAAATATGTGCACCTGCGTCAACTACCTATCCCGCTCATAGACGGCGCCACCCCGACCCTGCTGATAGGCTCCGACCATGCAGACCTCATAGTCCCGATAGACCGGGTCCATACAGGACCCAGAGGCTGTCCTGCAGCAGTCGAGACCCGCCTAGGATGGACACTACAAGGCCCCCTCGCTAAATCTCTCAACCGAACAGCAGCCACTAGCTGCCTCCACTCCAGAGTGACAGAAGAAGACACCACTCTCCTGCAGCATGTCGAGAGGCTATGGACACTAGAGACAATGCCCTTTAAGAACGAAAAGAAAGACATTCGTTCTAAAGAAGACATTTACGCCATAAACCTCCTCGAGCAAGGGACAAAGAGAGTCACAGTCGGCGGAGTGATGAGATACGCAACTCCACTCCTGAGGCGAGAGGGAATGCCCACCTTTCACGCCACGAAAGAAGCTACGGAGCGGTATCTATTGAACACAGAGCGGCGCCTAGCCAAAGACCCCGCTCAAGAGAGTGTGTACCGCGCTGAGATTGAGAAGCTAATCACAGCGAGACACGTAATGAAGATTGACATTAAAGAGGCCGATCAGACGACCGAATCATGGTATGTGCCGCACCACAAGGTCCACCACAACGGCAAGGATCGCATTGTGTTTAACTGCAGCTACCAGATCGGATCCCAGAATCTGAATAAAGAGCTCTTGCCCGGCCCCACACTCGGCCCCTCTCTACTAGGCGTGCTACTACGCTTCCGCCAGGACAAGGTGGCTATCAGCGGGGATATCAAAGGGATGTTCCTGCAGGTGAGACTAGTGGAGGAGGATAAGCCCCTGCTGCGGTTCCTATGGAGAGAGAGGATCGGAGATGAGCACCCAGCCATCTACCAGTGGGAAGTCCTCCCCTTCGGAACCACATGCAGCCCGTGCTGTGCTACATTTGCACTACAGAAACACGTCGCAGAGGACCCAGCAGCAGATGAAGAGGTCCGACACAGTGTGAAGAACAGTTTCTACGTGGACAACTGTTTACAAAGCGTTTCGACTCAAGAAGAAGCCGAGGCTCTCCTACTCAAGCTACGCGCCTCTCTGATCAAAGGGGCTTTGATCTCAGGCAGTGGGCCAGCAGCGACCCGCACGTATTGCGCAGCCTCTCCCCCGCGGACAAGGCTGCCAGCAGCGAGACCTGGATGGCGACAATCCCAGGAGAAGCCCAAGAAATGACACTAGGACTAGTCTGGCGCTTCAAAACAGACTCGCTCCACTATAGACACAAACCCCTGACCACGGAGCAGGGAAGGTCGACGGCGATACCGACCACCAGACGGAGTGTGTACAGAACACTCGCCAGACAATATGACCCGTTGGGATGTATTCTACCTTACACCACCAGGGCAAAGATGATTGTACGAGCACTATGGGACAAGGACCAGGGCTGGGACGACCCAATACCCGCACCCCTTGCCTCCACATGGAGAGAGTGGGAGACGGAACTCCGCTCACTCCCAGGCGTCAATATACGCCGCAGCTACTTCCCACCCACAGTGAGGCCAGAGACATGCAAGATGGATCTACACGTCTTCAGCGACGCCTCCGAAGTAGCCTATGGATCAGTGGCCTACTTGCGTGCCCAAGAGAAGGGAGGAGAGATACACACCGCCTTCATCCTGGCTCGCTCAAGAATAGCCCCACGAAAGCAACAATCTATCCCGCGTCTAGAGCTCTGCGCAGCCCTAGCAGGAGCGCATCTAGCCACGTTAATCCAACGTGAACTCACCATTCCGGTGCACAGAACAATCTTGTGGTCAGATTCCACGACAGTACTCACATGGATCAAGTCTGATTCATGCAGATACAAGGTCTTCGTAGGAGTCAGAGTCACAGAGATTCAAGAGTTAACAGAAGCAGCGAGCTGGCGGTATGTGGACACCAAACACAACCCAGCTGACGTCATCACCCGGGGAATGTCCCTAGATGACCTCACCCGTCACAACATCTACAGTGACGGACCAGAGTTCCTCAAGCTCCCGGAAGGAGAGTGGCCTACGCCCACCCCACGGGAGGCGAGTAAAGAGGAGGCTGAGAACAAGAAACCTATGTTCTGTGGACTGAGCACAGTCGCCTCCACAGACCCCAACATAGATGATTGCCTCACCCTACAGAGCGCGCAACTAAAGACATTCCTGTGGCACCACCCAGAGATTCAGCCCACTGCCGACATTTCAGCAGCTGACTACGAAGAAGCAGAACTTCTTCTACTACAACGAGCCCAGAGAGACTCGTTCCCCGACGAGCTAGACTGTCTACAGGGAGGAAAGCCCGTCCCATCAGACAGCAGATTGCTCCACCTGGCACCCGAGAGCGACGCCCATAATCTCATCAGAGTGGGTGGTCGTCTGCGGAGGGCCCCCAATCTACCGGATGACGTTAAGTACCCGATAGTCTTGAACAGCCGACACAAGGTCACAGAGCTGATCATAAAGAAATACGACGAGGATGTACACCACGCAGGAGCAGAGAGAGTCTTCGCGGAGATCAGACGTCGCTATTGGATACTTCAAGGAAGAGAAGCAGTGCGACGCTTCCAGCGAACCTGTCTAGACTACCGAAAGTGGCGCGCGCAGCCCAGCATACCCCGGATGGCTGACCTACCTCCCTGTCGCCTCCGACTCGGCGACAAGCCATTCCACTCCACAGGCATGGACTGTTTTGGCCCGTTGTATATAAAGAAAGGAAGAGGAACCGAGAAGCGGTGGGGTATTGTATTCAAATGCATGACCACCAGAGCGATACATATCGAACTCCTTCCAACCATGAGCACAGACTCATTCCTTATGGCCTTCCGAAGATTCACATCACGGAAAGGAAAACCGTCTACATTGTTGTCTGATCACGGGACAAACTTCAAAGGCGGAGAAAGAGAGCTGAGAGAGAGCTTCCAAGCTATGGGCCCAGAACTTAAGACCCACCTCGCTCCATCCCAGATTGACTTCCAGTTTAATCCCCCGAACGCACCCCACTTCGGTGGAACCTGGGAACGAGAAGTACGTTCTATAAAGACAGCCCTGTACGCCGTGCTTGGGGCCCAGACTGTAGCGGAAGAAGTCCTAATGACAGTCCTCACGGAGATCGAGGGAGTATTGAACTCCAAGCCCCTCGGCTACGTCTCCAGTGATATAGCAGATGTCGACCCAGTCACCCCCAACACACTCTTGATGGTGCGGCTGGACCCCGCGCTACCCCAGACAATGTACAGGCCTGAAGAAGCGAACGGCCGAAGAATGTGGAGGTACAGTCAAGTACTAGCTGACAAGTTTTGGAACAGCTTTCTACTCCACTACCTACCGTCTCTACAGACCCGCCAGAAGTGGGTAAAAGAGAGAGACAATTTGACAGAAGGAACAGTCGTCATGATTATCGACCAGTCACTACCCAGAGCTATGTGGCCGGCTGGCCGCGTAAGCAAAGTGATCACCGGTGCCGATGGCAAGGTCCGAGCAGCTGAGGTGCTCGTCCAAGGGCGAACTTACACACGACCCGTGGCGAGGCTAATAGAACTGCCCAGACTCCCAGACACTATCGATGACGACCATGACCCCACGACTTTGTGAGTTGACTGACCCTTACAGCGGACCTTGAGTGGTAGACAGTGCGGTTAATCTGTCTCTGCTTAGCTAATTAGGTGGGACTAATTAGGGGGCGGCTGTTGTGAAGGATCAGATTAAACCGAATATATATATTTATTTATGGATATATATTTAATAGTATTTGTATATCGTTTGATATCCCTTGTATATTCCTTGTACATATACACTGAATATCCCTTTAGTCTACTAACAGCCCATAATAGTTTCATTCTCTCATTGGACAAGAACTTGGCGCCAGCAGCCAAGCCCCTTGGTTCAAGTTCAATCGTGCCGACGAACATGTCGTTACTAGCCCGGTTCCGCGTAGGAATACGTCTGGCGAAATACGAATGGTACTATTTGTTCACAGCGCATATATATATGGCGCAAGTAAAGTAGAACTTTCTTTTAGTCCTTTAGCCCTTAGTTCTTTACCCTCCAACCTAGTGGCAAGACGTTAAGCCTCACCCACGATACACATGTGGTGCAGTATGGTCAACTTGGCCTCAGAATGGCATTGAGACATCGTGTGGATTAATAGTTGAATTGTCATAGTTTGGCACTATACCGTCGAGTGGGACGTATTTCTATTAAGTTAATAATAGTCTATTATGTATGGTGCATCGTTCGGTTAGAGTTATACAGTGAGTAGTACCCCCATCGTTTCCTCGCGTTATCTAGAGTCTTAACCAGGCTGGGCAGACCACGTGTGGTGCTTTCATCCGAGGAGTTCTGGGCTAGGACGAGTGGACCTGCACATTGGATTACCTTACCCGGACGACGGCGAGCCCTACACGGCTTGGATTATCTACTTGCTTTGGGTGCTTTGATTTATGCCATGGATAACAGCCAACACTGGTGAGTGTTGGAACTACCCCCCGAGAGGAGTCCAGGTGAGACGGCGCTCTACCCCGAGTGAGGTCGCCTCACGTCTCTTCGTTGTGGACCGGCAGCTACCGTCTACAAGAGGGCCCAACTGTATTCATCTGTGGACCAAGGTTCTGTGGGCACCGTGTTCAGCACTCTGAATTCTCCCAAGAAATCGTTGGCCAGATGGGATATCGCCGGCGGCTCTCCTAACCCCCCCCCCCTACTGACTTACAACCAGCAGGACCCCCCTTTAGTATATCCAGCTATAATCATTAAGTACCATCGCTATAGTTCCCTAAAGAACCAGGTTGTATACTTGCTTCCTGCGTAACCAGAGATTGGACATTCAATGTTGATTTGCCTACGAATACTCATTTGCCTTACAAGTGCATTCAAATCATAAATGTCATTAAGTGAACGTTGTATATACCCTTTGCTATATATTAAATATTCAACTTATACATTTGTGTGGACTTGGTTTCATGGTGGGAAAGTGTTCATCATATCTATATCATGTACTGTGTGGCCAGTAGTTAAAGTACATAAAGCGGTAGTGGTTTAATGATACCATACTTATCAATACAGTCAGGGAATTGTACCCCTCAGTTACAGTCCGCATATTTCTCCTCCTTTATTTTCTCGTCTGTTGTACAGTCAGATTATTGTTTCGTATAATTTTTTTTGGAGACAAAGCTTTCTCCCCTTTATTTGATCTTGTTTTGTATATGACTTTCTTGATCTGCGACTCAAAAAAATAACAGCGGCAGCAGCAGCAGCAGCGGCAGGAGCGTCCCCTCCTCCAGAACGCTACGATGGACGTCCAGACGACTGCAGAGAGTTCCTCACCCAGTGTTCACTGATCCTTAGTTATTTTCTTACTGGGGGGACTGCAATATTATTTCAGAAATTTAAATAGTAATTCATTAACACTCGTCAACTTACGAACTGTAATACCCCCCCCCCCCCCCCCCCACGGACGGCGTTCCCCTCCCCCTCCCCTCAATGCCGCTTTCTGATCCGCTGACCCCAAGGAACGGCTGTGCCCCGCGCGCAATCGAGCATAATCAGGCCTTAATTGTTCTTTGCAGTCGACACAGAATTTGATATATGGCGAGGCATGAGAGCATTTGACCCTGGCTGTTATCCATACCATCAGCTGCTTTTGTCACTAGACATAGTAATGTGAGAGGAACGCGACAGCATTGTCCTGACCTGAGCCCTTGACCCAGAACAGTCCATACGAGCACGCAGCCTGGATGAGGACCATATATACAGCACTCCATCAAGAATAACCGATCCTGTGGGACACAAGGGAGAGACATAGTTCATTTGTTGGACAGATAATGTGGTGGCAGGGAAGTCCTTGAAACTAAATAGAGGACTGTGAACGTGAGGAATTTTCATTTACTTTGCGTGAGTTGACGCAGTTACAAAGAGAACGTGAGAGAACCCATGGCGACTCCGCGGCTCGACTGATCAGGCTGAAAGATCCGGACTTTGAAGGAAACATCTAACTCCTTTCAAGTTCTCCAAACGTCTTAGCTTTGTATCCTCAAATTGATGTCAGAGAGAGTGGGGTAAGGTGAGTCAGTGGGTAAGTTGACCTGCCCCCTGTAACTATAGGGAAACATACAATTTGTTTTGTCATTTGACCACAGATTTAGGATGAACCATTTACTTAATTAAGGGAAATATATTTCCATTATGCAAAGCAAGCGATCAACAATCAAAAATACAACTTACAGAAACTGAGAGCAACTTTATAGACTGGGGACAGAAACAAGTTTGTATTATGGCAACGTAGGTCTCTCACTCCGTATCTGTGTGTAATACACTGTAGTTAATGGTAGCCTCCTCGCTGGCCTCTCCTGTATCAACTCACATGACTTTATTATACTATATCACGTGTTCAATTAAGCATATGGCTCCAACTTAGTGATCAAATGTACCATAAAATGCGTTCAATCTTTGGAAATGGTTTTACAACAGGCCAGAGGGGAGGCTGTTAACCCTGAGAGGAAGATTGACCGTGACTTAACAAGGCAGAGCAGAGTCCTCCCCGGTCCACATGTTCAACACGGCTCTACTTGTATATGTGAGGGTTTATTTTTACAAGGACAGATACAACCACAGTGTTGTACCTGCCTGTTGTGTCGTATCACCAGGGTTTTAGCTAATGTTAACTGGAGCATAAACATGGGGGTTAGGTGCCATTACATTTACATTTACATTTACATGAATTTAGCTGACACTTCTGTACAAGTTCTGTACAACAAGTTAGCAGGAAGGGCACAACTCTGGCAGCTAAGGGTAAGTGACATTGTCCGTCGGACTTGAGTGCTACAGTCTTGAGTGCATATTATAGTATAGACATATTAGCATAGTAGGTAGTACTATAGACACAGTGTATTAGTGAAGTGCATAATAGTAAAGACGGTTAGTATTTCTTTATGTAGACACGTGAATATGTCCAACCGTAATTCAATGTGTCTAACTGTATTGATTGTGCTCTAACTGTTTTTGTGATAATGCGTGTAATTGAATGGCCCGTTTTTTATTTAATATTGACATTCAGTAGGGGGACATGGCACTGGACTGTCGCCAGGGGGAGCTGGTGCGACGTTGGGCTGGTCACGACAGGTGAAGAAAAGGTTGGTAGGAAGGAGGGGCTGGATACACGGGACTTTCTCTTCGTCGTTTTCCATTGAAGCAAGCAGACGTGTGGAGCAGGAGCTCCCGATACTAAAGACACGCGAAATACGACTCCTGCCACGGTGCGGGATAGTAACGTCGTATGCGACAGTTTAGCTTCCCAGTATAGTGCTTAGGGTACGTTTGAACCAAGAAGAAGACGTTCTACTGCCAGAGTGTGCTGTGGATATTCCACGCGCTGCGTTTAGTAAAGTATAGGCGGAAGGCTAGGGGGTCGCACTGACCCAAAGCTTAGCTTCAAGTATAGGCCTAGTAGCACAGTTAACTCGCGCGTTGTTCCACCGTCTCCCAGCCCCGCAGCGGACACCGCAACAGACGTCGCTGGACTGCACCCGCCCCCAGCATTCTCCTAGCCAACAGCCAGTCCAGCTCTCGCCTGCCTAAACGTCAGCCCAGCCAGCCCCTTGCTATCACAGGTGACAACCATGGGACCGTTCGACGGCCATCTCGCGGCACGGACATTCGGTGCGGGAGCAGGCCAGCACTCGGTTGGTACACTCAAGCCAGGTACTGTTAGTGCTCCGAGCGCTGGAACTTTATCGGCGAACATTCTCCTTTTCGAGAGCATGCCCTCTAAGGGCGAAGAGAATAATTACATTGAACTGGCACGTGCACCAGTGACTAGGGGCGCCCTGACGTTTGTTGTGTTGGGTAATGCCGGCTTAGATAGGATTTTTGTTTCAACTGTGGGCCCACTGTATTTTCTGGTTACATGTGTTGTATGGTTAAGTTGTGCAGACCGCACGTGCGTATAATAATAATCATTCCCATTGAGTAGCTCGTGGAGGTCGCCAGTACCCTATCTCTCTCTCCCTGCGGACGAGTGAAAAGTATATTAACCCTTCTACACGTGTAAGATCTAAGTGCCATGCATTGTGCCTTGTATTGATTGCATAACCAAACTTATATAAAAGGAGAGGCGTACAAATGGGATCAATGTGTGTGTGTCCATTAATGTGCATTACTGTTTAACCCCTTCCTTTCGATTAATGTGCATTACTGCTTAACCCCTGCCTATCCACGGCCTATGTATCATTGGGGCAGGTGTTCTGGACAGGTCTCCATTCGTCAACAAGGAAGGGTACTGCTTTGGGGAGAAATGATATCATCTATCACTACTGCCACCGGGTGTGGGAGGGTGTGGGAAGTATTAGGGGAAGTGTGGGTGTTTGGGGAATTACTGTAAGTCGCCCTGGAGGGCAAGAAGGACCAGCGCAGCACCCCTAGGTTAGTAAACCCTAGGCCCCATCCGCTCCCTCTGCTAAATCCCAATTCTAATACCCCTACACTACAGTCGGGGACTCAGCCGGACCCAGATCTGCTGTGTTCCCACTACCTGGTGACAGTGCACATCTACTCTCATAAAGTAGGGATAATCCACCCTTCTACATTTACATTTTCTTTTTATTTATTTATATTTGTAATGTTTTTGCCATGCTCAGGGGCTCTTGTATTGGCACTGTCTGCACTAGGGATTGAACCGGCAACGCCCTTGATTACCTGGTGGGTTTCCCTTACCAGTCTGCCAACCTGCCGCTCACATGTGATTGCCATGCCTCTACATGTGCTTGCATGATTTCCCATGTGTCATTTTAATATCTGGAATTATGTAAATCATATGTAAATGGTAAATGGACTGCATTTATATAGCACTTTTATCCCAAGTGCTTTACGACTTATGCCTCACATTCACACATGCATTCACACACTGGTGGCGGAGGCGACCATGCAAGGTGCCAACCTGCTCATCGGGAAGGGGTTAAGTGTTGACACGCTACCGAGAGGAGCCGTAATTAACCTTCTGATTACCAGACAACCGCTCCACCTCCTGAGCCACTGTTGCAAGTGATGTGAAATTGTATTAATTACATTTTCTGTAAGCGGGTAAATGTCATGCTACCTGTACATAGAAAACCAATTGTCTGCAAAGAGCAGGCACAAAACAGAAGTTACATGTTGACTATAATGGAGGTAAACTGGAATTATAGTTTACTGTTCATTCTAACCATAAAACAAGCTTCAAAAAGAAAAATATTAGTCGAAATCACCAGACCTGTTTGAGGTGGAGCTCTAATCACAGCACTTGGCAAGGAGACTGCAATGAAGGGATCAAACCAGGGACTGTGGACTGTGGTCAAGTCAACACTCGAGTCAACAGCCTGAGACCAAGGCCCAAGTCCAAGTCCAAGTCAAAACATGCACAGGACAGAGACAGGTCAGGTCCAAGGTGACAGAAAGGTGGAATCCAGTCCAGACCAGACTCAAGAAGACAAGAGACCAGAATTGAGTATTACAACACTACTTGCAATGGAGTATGCAGAGGAAAAGCAAGAGAGGAAGTGTGTGTGTGTGTGTGCGTGCGTGCGTGTGCGTGTGTGTGTGTGTGTGTGTGTGTGTGTGTGTGTGTGTGTGTGTGTGTGTGTGCGTGCGTGCGTGTGTGTGTGTGTGTGTGTGTGTGTGTGTGTGTGTGTGTGCGTGCGTGTGTGTGTGTGTGTGTGTGTGTGTGTGTGTGTGTGTGTGTGTGTGCGGAAACGACACTCTAGAATGAACAGCAGCCAAACAGCCCATTCAATCTCAGTTTATGATGCGTGCTCAGGGCTTCCGATTCAGGTCTAATGGTGTGGGTGTGGGTGGGGGGGGGGGGGGGGGGGGGCTCACTGCCAATTAACTCTCAGGCCTCACTGGGAAATGAGGACTCATAACAGTAGATTGACTAGCATCCGGAATTAAATCGTTCATGGTTTGGCAGCCTGTCTTAACTCAAAGTGATGCTCACCCGACACAATTACGACCTCCCTCCCTATTTAGGGTGAATTGGACAGACAGTATATGATTTCTGGGAATAACTGGGCTCCAAAAAGTTACCATTCAAGTAAAAAATATCACTGCTCCAAACAAAGAACAAAAAAAAAGTTAAAAAAATATACATTCATGCTGTACAGTCTAATTAAGTCTAAATCCGGTAAAAATATTGTAGCTTCTCCACCCTTAAAGGATAACTCCACTTTTTTTTTAAATTAGCTTATTTAACATCTTCCCTGGAGTTAGACAAGAAGATGCATACCTTTTTTGTCTCTGTGCGTGCATTTTAGCTTTGGGAATAGACGCTCCGTTAGCATAGCTTAGCTTCATCACTGGAAGTGGGGGAGGACAGTAGCCTTACAGTGCCTTACAGTGTATTGCAAGGTCTGACATTGACCAAACTTGATATGCATGACCTTGGTGGGCTCTAGGTCAACTCCTGAAAAGGGGGTCAATGTCAGACTTTGCAATCAAAAGTTAGGGGGTTAATAACCCTTGCCATAATTTCAGTGCACCCCTAACTTTTGATTGCAAGGTCTGACATTGACCCCCTTTTCAGGAGTTGACCTAGAGCCCACCAAGGTCATGCATATCAAGTTTGGTCAATGTCAGACCTTGCAATACACTGTAAGGCACTGTAAGGCTACTGTCCTCCCCCACTTCCAGTGATGAAGCTAAGCTATGCTAACGGAGCGTCTATTCCCAAAGCTAAAATGCACGCACAGAGACAAAAAAGGTATGCATCTTCTTGTCTAACTCCAGGGAAGATGTTAAATAAGCTAATTTAAAAAAAAAGTGGAGTTATCCTTTAAGGCATAATTGTTTTGCCAAAAACAGACACGTTTGGGGTCAGGGGCACAATATATATATATAAAAAAAAAAGGTAAGCCTTCCCACACCTCAAATGTTCCAATTGCATCTTTTATTGTAGAAACATGAATGGTGCCACATGTGATTTGCAATTGAAACAGCGGTCCTGTTGTAATTATATGTACAGTAATTAAATATAGACGTATAGCTGGTTAAGTATACTGGGGTGAGTTCTATGCTTGAAGCGTTTACATTAGTGCCATCAAGGTGTGTGCATTCATTGTGCAACACAAGCATTCATTGTGTTATTATTATTGATGTATTATACACAGTGATGCCAGTAACTAGGTACTAAGTAACTAGTTACTCTAATCTGATTACTTTTTTCAGTAAATACTAATCTAACTTGTTACTTTTTACAAGCCAGTAATCTGATTACAGTTACTTTTACAAGTGGCTGTGCGTTACTATTTAGTTACTATCTCATAATGCTGATGATAAGAGAGCCAGGGGTACAGTCAGCTATACCGGAGTATGCCCTGATGGCTGATGACGTCTCATGATGACCTGTCATGAGCAGCCAATCATGATTTATGACATTATGCACTTTCAATAAAGCATTATTTAAAAAAAAAAAAAAAAACTGTTGTCATTCTTATGTTGTGGCAGCAGCAGGGGGGACAGCAACGACTTAGTAACCTTGTAGTAACTTTGATAATCAAGTATTCAGTAAAGTAACTAGATAACTTTTTTTTATCCACTTTTTCTCCTCCTATTTTTCTTGTATTTTCCTCCCATCCCAATTTAGTCGTTATGCCAATTCCCCCCTCCCCTTCCTGGTTGTTGCACGCATTTGCCCCCTACTTGCCGGTCTAGGGAGCCCTGAAGTATATCACATGTCTCCTCCGATACATGTGGAGGCAGCCAGCCGCTTCTTTTCACCTGGCAGCGAGGACTCTCATTGGGTGAGTGTAACGCGTGGGAGGGCACACTACCTCACCCAAATCCCTTCCTCACTGTGCAGGTGCCCTGACTGACCTGTAGGAGTCGCTGTTTACAACGACCAGGATACACCCCACCGGCTTCCCTCCCGCTGACACTGCCAATTGTGTCAGTATGACAACCGGCCTAGCCGGAGGCACCGCTGACAGCTGGATTCGATACCAGTGTCTCTGCGGTGGTAGACAGACGCTTAGTCCACTGCGCTACCCGGCCGCACCTACTAGATTACTTTTTAAAGGAGTAATCAGATAATTTTTTACAAGTAATCTGTGGCATCACTATTATACACATGTCTCACCTGTGCAGCAGATCAGACCTTTGTCTTTTTTTTCTTTTTTTGTATCTTGTTTTTTACCTTTTATTCTCATATTTGTATTCTTGTTGTTTTTATTACTCTGCCTGTCCGGTTAACATGCTTGCATGCATTATCGAGTTCATAGCAAGCAGGTGAGAGTTGACGAGCAAACATGAGTTGTGACTAAGACATCTTATAGTTGAAATCTAGTAATCCATGCACACAAATTATCATTATTTTCAGCAAACCTTAGTGTTTTTAAAATAATCATTTTGGTAAAACAAGATGAAGCTTTCATTTTGGGAGAAAATACCACTCAGATGATGCATTCTAACAGCCTCTATACCCCTCTGTTTCAGTGCTGGAGGAGCCTGTACCGTCAAACTAATTTCAGATCAAACTGTCAGACTAGACATTGCCGATCAAATATGACTCAAGATCCAGCATATCAAATATACCATTATAAATGTTGTCAGAAACATTTTTACACAGAATGTTTTCCATGATAATAATAATTATTATTAATTTAATTTATATAGCGCTTCTCAATGACCCGAAGTCGCTGACAGTAGTCGGGAGCAAAGTAAAAACAAAGAAACAAAAACAAAGAAACAAAAACAAAGAAACAACAAAGAAACAAAAACAAAAGGAACATGAGACCATGGGGGGAACAGGGAAGACAGCATGAGATAGCACAAAAAGACAGAGCGGCAGGCGACAGACATCAATCAGGTTGGAGGGGGGGGGTTATGGGTGGGGGGGGGGTTGAAGGCGAGGGAGAACAGGTGGGTTTTGAGGCGAGCTTTGAAGGTGGAGAGTGTAGGGGAGTCTCTGATGGACTGAGGGAGGAAGTTCCAGAGTCGGGGTGCAGTGCGAGAGAAGGCCAGATCACCAACGTTTTTGAGTTTGGATGTCGGGAGAGTGAGGGAGGCAGTGGAGGAGGACCGGAGGGAACGGGTGGGGCGGTAGGGAAGAAGGAGATCAGTCAGGTAGGGGGGGCCAGGCTGTGGAGGGCTTTGAAGGTGAGGAGTAGTGTTTTAAAGTTTATGCGGTGTTTGATCGGGAGCCAGTGGAGAGAGTGGAGGACAGGAGTGATGTGTTCACGGGACCGGGTGTTAGTGAGGAGGCGAGCGGCTGAGTTTTGGACCATTTGCAGATTATGGAGGGAGCAGGAGGTGATGCCAGTGAGGAGGGAGTTGCAATAGTCCAGGCGGGAGGAGATGAAGGCGTGTATGAGGGATTCAGCAGCAGGGGGGAGAGGCAGTGACGGATTATTTTTACAATGGAGCGGACGTGGGGGTCAAATGAGAGGGTGGGGTCGAGGAGGACACCAAGGTTTCGGACTAGGGGGGAGGGGGTGATGGTGGAGTCATTGATGGTGAGTGTGATGGGTCCGGATGGTTTTGGTGCCAATAATGAGAAGTTCCGTCTTGTCACTGTTCAATTTGAGTTCAAGTTGTGAGTCATCCAGGTTTGGAGTTCGGTAATGCAGGATTCGATGTGACTGAGGGGTGGGCTGTGGGGGGATTGTGTACTGATGTAGATTTGGGTGTCATCAGCGTAGCAGTGGAAGTTGAGGTAGTATTTACGGATGATGTGACCAAAGGGGAGAATGTAGCAGATGAAGAGCAGGGAGCCAAGGACTGAGCCTTGGGGACCCCCTGTGTGACTGGGGAGGGGGAAGAGGTGTGGCGGGAGAGGGAGATGAATTGGTGTCTGTCTGTGAGGTAGGAGGAGAACCAGTCAAGTGCTGTGCCCTCAACACCCAGTTGGTCAACACCCATGATCTCTTCATGCGCACTACGTTCACACTGCAGGCCATAGTGCTCAATTCTGATGTATTGCTCAGAGCAGACTTTGTTTGGCTGTTCACATCAGATCAGATTCCAGTGTGAACTGGTCATGCTCCTGAACTCACCTGTATGCTCAAAGGTTTATGGTTTAATTCATAAATGGATGTGCGGCGGAGGCCAGCTAATTCGTGAGCAGATGATAATGTGGGTGAGGAGGAGGTGAATGAGAGCCATTTCTTATTTTATTATGCTTTCAAATGTTACGGTTTGTATGCAACCCCAATAGCACAACACAAGACAGGTATGAGAGTTAGCCAAAAACTGGGCATAATTTATTCACAAACAAAAAGCGGCACTGTCCCTTTAAGGGAGAACAAAAATACACTGGTGAATCTTCTAGAGTCCATGAATGAAATGAAAGTTCTGAGTCTGGTCTTGTTCCGACTCATCAGAACACTGCCGACGGGCAACTCAGCAAACAGGGGTCCATGAAAAAGGAGTGAGAACATAGGAATCCTCCCGTGGAAGCATAGAGAGCGACGACGATGTCTCACACCAGGAACGAGGGCCACGGAGAGAGAGTAGGGCAGTAGATGGCATGACGTCTCACACCGGAGACGCGGCGGTAGATGGTATAACAACAAGAACGACCTGGCAATGAGTGGAAGGCAGTCGGCAGTACTTGTAGTCTCCCGACGAGCTGATTGCCAACCACTCTCAGGTGCGTGAGCTGATTGCACGCTTCCCAACGGGGAAGTGCCGAACAGAGTTTCATCAGCCCTCACATCAAACACAGAACGGTTATGATATGTCCCCTCAAGTTTTGCTTGGACAGAAGTATCACCCCAAATAATTATAAGGTAAACACTCCTTACAGTTTCACTAACAACATGGATGATGTGGCGTTGAGTTTTCAGTGAGAACATCGCCTCACATTCATTTCCGTGTCCCCTCTTCCTGTATCCCAGCCTCTTTGTTACTGGACCCCTGGATTTGTTTACAAGTTTTAGATTAGATTAGATTAACTTTATTGTCATTACACAGTACAAGACAGTGCAACGAGATTGTGTACGTCCAAGTTCAAGTTTGTTTATTATTTGTCACAACAAAATACTGAATAATTTATGATGAAATGCTTGTTTCTGTATGAGCCCCTGAGAGTGTGCTACATACAGTAAAAAGAAAGTAAGTAAAAAAAGTTATTAAGAAGTAAGTAAAAGTGGCGGCTACGTGGTGTAGTGGGCAAGGCGCTCGCCACGAATGCGGAGACGCTGGGCTCGCCTGTTCGAGCCCAGCGCTCCACATTGCTTTCAGTTTAGCTGGTCGTTCATACTAATACACATTGGCCGTATTAGGGGGTGGGAAACTGATGGGTGGGGATCGGGCGTTGTGGACAGCGACTCCTACAGGTCGGTTGGTGCGCCTGCGCAGTAGAATCAGGAAGTGTCGGGGGCAGCGTGAGCCTCCCACGCGTTACTCCTCGCCACTGAGAGATCGAGCTGCGCAGGTGAAAAGATGCGACTGCTCTTACCTCAAGTACCGGAGGGGACTTGTGCTATGTATGACTTAGTCCACATTGCAGCCGGCTTGTGGGAGGCGTTCGTGACAGGGGAGGGTTGAATTGGATGATATGAAATTGGGATGGGAGAAAATATAGAAAAAATGGGAGAAAAAGTGGATAAAAAAAAAAAAAGTAAGTAAAAGTAAGTCAATATACATATATACAATATACGATTGTTTTTAAGAATAGTATAGTATAACTTGAGATTGTATAATATAGCATGTACATAAAGACCCAGTGCCTCATCCGTAGCTAACAGTGTATTGCACTACCACAGGACCTAGCATGTCCTACCATGCTCTGTAAATAACTTATGTACATATACCGATATGCCCTACTCTGTTTACTTGTTTTATTGCACAATGTCGTTCTATTGGATTCTATTATATGTTATTACTATTGTATTATGCACATCGTTGCGGGCAAGACCACCCGCATTTCATTGTATACTCGTATGCCGTGACAAATAAAACTCTTGACTTGACTTGATACAGAGTCAAATGAGTAACAGTGAGGTACAATGCAGAGGTACAAAACTTAGGGTAGGGTGCAAATGAGGTATGAATGTAGTGCAAATCTCTTTAATAATAAAATGGCTTCTTCTTTTTTATATAGCGCTTTTATCAAAAGAGCTTTACAATTTGTTACTCACATTTTACCCGTTCACTCGCACATTCACACACCGACGGCGGAGGCAACCATGCAAGGTGCCAACCTGCTCAAGCAATTAGGGGTTAAGTGTCTTGCTCAAGGACACATCAACATGCTGCCCGGGAATCGAACCGGTAGCCTCCGGATTGCCAGACGACTGCTCTACCTCCCGAACCACTGTCACCCCCAATGCAATAAATATAAAGTGTGTTATAGTGTCTAAAGTGAATAAAGTGAGTGGTAAGGTGAGTGTTTGTTTAAAGTGAGTGTGTACATGTGGATGTGTGTGCAGTGTGTGTAGATGATGGGTTGTTACATAGTGTCATCAGGGTGCGATCCACGAGGGGAGCTGTGGGAGCCATGGCTCCCTTAGATCAGACATCAGCTCACCTGAATACATGATTTGTGAATCTTTGGGGGGTCTCTAAATTACTGAAAATAAATGCTACTTTTGCCATGCATTTCAAATTTTTCTGTACTTTTCTATATCGTCATCATCGTGTATAATAATAAAATTAGACTATTTTGATGTATAAATGATTTCCGCACAAATTCACCGTAATAGACAATAGGTTGCGGGCGGCACTGCAGATATACCCTACTCGTAATACGCATGGAACATGCATGCTATTCTTGCGTTCACCATTCGGAGCGTGGCGGCGCTGCACTGCAGTCTGCACTCTGCAGGCACAAATAGACGCATCCAGGATAATGTCGAAAGTTTTTCTAACCAATTTTGATTTTACAAAGAAGACGAAGCAACTTGCTGCGGGGACTACTTCTGTGACATGCAGATTTTGAGAATTGGGCAGACCATCAGGACAGGTCGGTGGTGATAATGTTGCATTTTTTTTTACTACTGGAGATGAGGAGTGACTTTTAATAAAACTGCAAGAAAAACAAATGTAATTCTCTCCGCGGCAGTGAGCTGGAGTCTCTCTCTCTCTCTCTCTCTCTCTCTGTCTCTCTCTCTCTCTCTCTCTCCGCGGCAGTGCAGTGAGCTGGACTCTCTCTCTCTTTCCGCGGGCGTCTCTCTCTCTCTCTCTCTCTCTCTCTCTCTCTCTCTCTCTCTCTCTCTCCCCCCCTCTCTCTCTCTCTCTCTCTCTCTCTCTCTCTCTCTCTCTCTCTCTCTCTCTCTCTCTCTCTCTCTCTCTCTCTCTCTCTCTCTCTCCGCGGGCGGGCGGGCGTCTCTCTCTCTCTCTCTCTCTCTCACGGCAGTTGCGAGACTCAGGGAAGCGCTCTGAGATTTTTTTTTTTTGCGCCTGACCAACCCCCCCCCCCCGCTCCCCCAAAGATCCTGATATGGATCGCACACTGAGTGTCATTGTCGTTGAGCATCCTGATGACCTGGGGATAGATGCTCCTTCTGAGTCTCTCTGTACTGGCCATGAGACTCCGGTAGCGCTTGCCTGACTGCTGCAGTTCAAAGAGGCAGTTGTTTTGGAGAAACGCTTGTTATAAACATCCTGGAGAGTGGGAAGCCCACCTCCAGGGCCGCCTCAGGGGGTGTGCGAGCAGTGCGGTCGCACAGGGCCTCGCGGGAAGGGGGGCCTCGCACAATTTTTTTTTTTTTTTTTTTTTTAATTTTTAAAAAAAATTGTGAGGCCCCCCTTCCCGCGAGGCCCTTTTTCAGCACAGACTTAAAATCTAGTTTTGCTTATATGCTTATATATTTCACATTAGACACGTTCCTGGCTCTGAGGCTCTGCAGGCAGCAGAGTTGGTTTCAATGAGGGGAGGGGTTACAGCCAGGTAGCGTCTGTTGAGTTCATTGTGTGTGTCTGTGTGTGTGCCGGGGTGGGGGGGGGGGGGGGGGGGCGTGAACCGACTCATTGCCAGACGTGAGCGATTCGACTCACGCTCACGGCAATGAATCGGCTCTTATGAATGAGTCGCTCATGACCGACCCATCACTAGCGTCTGACTATTTCGCGCGTGCAGCATTGGAGGTTATGCCAGCCAAGATGAAGAGGACATCGTTCGGCAGATGGACTGAAGATGAAAGTTGTTGCATGTTAGACAGTTCAGTCAGGCTAGCCATCCCGGCTAAAGACAGGGACAGCTAGTTAGCTTTAGCTACGTTATAATATTAAGTGTGGTTCAGTCGGGATATAGCCATGATGATGTCGGCTAGTAGCTAGCTTAGCTAAAGGCTAACTAGCGTTAGCTAACCTAGAGACAGCGCGTGCAGCCAAGATGAAGAGGATGGTCGTTCGGCAGATGAACTTCGTCAACTCCACGCGGTTGTCTCCATCCTCTTGGACGTTTGGTGAGTTTTTAATGCACTCTATTCTATTCCCGCCGTGGATATCTCTCTCTCTCTCTCTCTCTCTCTCTGGAGCCAAACTGGCCGACTAGCTGTTGTAGTACTAGTAGCTAACGGTGTGTGGCCTGGTGTCAGCACCTGTATTGCTTTTCTCACGTTGTACAGTTTTTCAGTGGTAGCCGCATAGCTTGCTTCTGCGTTAGCTAATGGTTAGCGATAGCCGGGTTGAGCTAACTGTTAGCCAGTTAGCTGTTTAGCTACGACGTTAGCTGCCGACTGAGCTCGGCTGGGAACGTTAGTTTGATGCTATCAGTTAGCCTAGAGTTAGCTGTTAGCTTGTGCTACGACCATTGACATTAGCCGTGAGAATAGCAGGGGGTTCTGGCACTCTGACTACGACATCATCTTTGACAGAAGATGTAGTCGGGCCTGCACCATGACAAGGCTCCGGCCATAGCTTCTTTTTGTCCCGCCAGCGAGAGGCCTTTCGTCAACGTGGAGACCTGTGTTGCGGCCTTTCGCCCTGCGTTCCTTGGTGCAGGTAAGATGAATGAAAATGTCATGACATTACTCCACTCTTCCTTCCTTCCCCTCCAGAATGTTTTGTTAATAACGATGTTTTTTTCCAGGCAAAACATATGTTACTTCACAACATTTGGAGATACGACATGTGCTGTGTGTGAATTGTCTTGGTCGTTTGTGTAGCTTGGGTAGCGTTGGGCCATTGGCCAAAGCTGTGTGTGGCCTGGTGTCAGTACCTGGCTAGCCTATTTAGCTGATGTCGGCCATTGGCTCCTTGCTGCTTTGTTTTCTCTGGTATAGACCCTCTTCTCTTTGGATTTAAGTTTAAATCTCGCACAGGGCCTCGCATTTCTCCCAGGCGGCCCTGCCCACCTCCAATTGTGCGGTGCTATTCCCACACCAGGAGGTGATGTTACCAGTCAGGATGCTCTCTATTGTGCACGAGTAGAAGTTATTGAGGATCTTCTGACTCACTTTGAACTTCCCTAGGCGCATAAGGAAGTAGAGGCGCTGCCATTCCTTCTTCACTACACACACTGTCAATGTGTGTGGTCCATGTCAAGTCCTCGGATATGTGGACTCTGAGGTACTTAAAACTGCTCACTCTCATGACCAGTGCCCCGTCGATGCTGAGGGGGCTGTAGTCCCTGGCCCTCGACCTCCTAAAGTCCACAATCATTTCTTTTGTTTTGCTTGAGAGGCTGTTCTCCCGAGACCATCGCGCCAGGTCCTCTGACCTCTTCCGTCATTTGCAGAGATCAGGCCCACCACGACTGTGTCATCAGCAAACTTGATAATTGTGTTGTTCCGCTGTGCCACACAGTCATGTGTGTACAGCGAGTAGAGGAGGGGGCTCAGAACACAGCCCTGGGGGGGCCCCTGTGTTGAGGGTGATGGATGAGGAGGTGCAGTTGCCTGCTCTCACCACCTGGGTTCTTCCTGTCAGGAAGTCCAAGACCCACTGGCAGAGGTTATAGTTCAGGCCCAGGTCCCTGAGCTTGGCTACGAGTTTGGAGGGGACTATGGTATTGAATGCTGAGCAGTAGTCTTGCTGGAGGCATGATGCCCCCTACGTCAGCCCATCTGCTCATATACTCAGTATGTAGCAGATGGTCTAGCAGGGAGGCCGCACCTGAATCCACATTCGAAAGCATCCTTACGACTGTTGTATCTGATAAAGATACTAGGTACCCGCGTTGTTGTCAGACCAGCAATATACTCTTGTTAAGAATGGGATGTCCAGACAGGCGCTCCTGACTTTCTTGCAAGTTTATTAACAAAAGCACACAATGACTGCTTCTTAAAAACACTTGCTGTCGCTCAAAAACACTGGATGTATACAATAATTCAAGGTTTGAATCGGCTTTCTCCAAACTAATCTAACAAAAATGTCCGCTGATCTTCCCGTCATTGGCAACGTGGATATAGCTTATTCTTCACCGATGGGGCAGTCCGTCCGACGTAATCTTCTTCTTCTTCATCATCTTCTCTTTCAACCCTGATCTAGTGTCTTGATGGCCCTGTATTTGTAGCAGGCCGGGGTCCAGCTGATGACATCACAGCTAGTGACATCATAACAGGTTCTCCTCCTCCTCCCCTCACCGTTATTGGCCGAACCATTGTTTGAGTCTTCGGGGGTGAATCCTATCCCTTGGTTTCTTCTGTTGTGTGTTGCTTTGAAGCTCACTGAGGTGTCTGTATACAAAATTGGTTTCTGTGGAGACATCCTGGCTCGCATGACCTGGGACAACTGGTCCCCCTATATTGATTTAGCTGTTTAAGGTCACGGGAGGATTTTCTCTAAATGACTTCCTGAATTCCAAATTGGGAGGTAATAGTTATTTAAGAATATGTATAATTTAACAGTCAAATTATACTACACAACGCTTCCTTGACTCCTCCTTCCTTTAGAGTGCAGGATCATTTCCACAGTATAAAGTCTACACCAACAAAGGATTGATTTGCTGACTAACTCCCCAAGCGCCTATATACAAAATATGACTATATAAAAAGTATTGATGTGGAAAAGAGTTGCGTTTTCAATTTGTCGATAGCATTACTGGTCACGGAGGTGTCTCTGTGCTCCTGTTCTGCCTCTCATCGTCCGGTAACGGACTACAGTGTGATCACTCAGCAAGCTGACACACACACACACACGTTCACATCATGCCTTGTGGGGACATTCCATTTACTTATACGCATTACACAACCCCTACCTATTGTTACCATTCTTGTATTCATTGATGTTTCTTAATTGTGCACTATGGCACTCATGAATCATGCATGTCTGAGCTCAAAACACAAGAATGTCATTACAGTATTGTTGTGTATTTGACAAATAAAGAACTTGAACTTGAACCATATAACCATAACCTCACCCTTAACCCTAAATTAATCAGTTCCAATCAATGTCCCCACAAAGACAAAATCCCCCAAAGAATTCTTGTTTTCCTTCCTCGTGGGGACAATTGGTCTTACATGAGGATGGGGGAAACAAGATACAAGAACACACACACACACACACATGCAAAAATGTACCCACATCATCAACAAAATCTCTCTCTCTAGTTTTGTCTGACTGGTATTGACCAACAGAACAGAGAGGCTGTCTGTCTGTCTGTCTGTCTGTCTGTCTGTCTGTCTGTCCGTCCGTCCGTCCGTCCGTCTGTCTGTCTGTCTGTCTGTCTGTCTGTCTGTCTGTCTGTCTGTCTGTCTGTCTGTCTGTCTGTCTGTCTGTCTGTCTGTCTGTCTGTCTCCTATTTCCTTTAGCCTTGGTCGAGATCAAGGTGAGAGAGTGGATGTTGATCTTTCTTCGCCCTTTGACTGTGAGAGGCAAACACTAGACGGCCATTGGAAGCCTATAGCGTATCCCCCTCCTAAACGAGGGCGGAGAAGAGCAGCTAGAGGAGGCTGGCTTGCTGGAGGCACGATGCCCCCTACGTCAGCCCATCTGCTCATATACTCTAGAAGGCATGTCAGTATGTAGCAGACGCTCTAGCAGGGAGGCCACACCTGAATCCACAACCAAGACATGAATGATTCATGAGTGCCATAGTTCTTAAAGCCCCAATCGGGTATCCAAGGGTAAACATAAAATGTTATGGGAAATATTATGTTTCATCCTATTACATAATTTGTACAGATTACTGGGCCTATTAGCACTCTAGTGTACAGTCAATATGTTATAGCTCTGTTAAATACATATTCTCTGTACAGCCTTGACTAGTTAATATAGTTGACTAGTATACAGTTTCTCAGACACTGGGGCGACAGTCTGACAGTGTTCTTAAGACAACGACCCAGGGCCCAGGACAGTTTGGTCTTAGATATGACATGTTCCAGGACAGTTTCTCTTAGATATGACATATCTCAAGAACAATCTTGTGTCAGATACGACAGACGCCTAATGTCATCTTTGTCATATCTGTAGTGTTGGCACTCGATTAAAAAATGTAATCAAATTAATTCAAGACATTATAGTTAATTAATCGCGTTTTAAACGCATATCAATATTTGATGCGAAAAGCAAATGTTTTCAATTCAAATAGCTTTTGGTATAAGTGAATCAATGAATATACATTATACATACGTTTAAGCAGCCAAATCTTGTTTATTAGCTACTACACAGACCAACAGTCAGATCAATGCCATTTTGCAGCAATTTTAGGAATAATATATATATATATAGCACAAAGGACCATTTCTCTTTTGAAAAGTAACATTCTGAAGTTTCTTACACAATAAAGAAATAATTGTATACTCACATTTCTGTTTAGTGGTTGCCAGATGCCTGTTTTTAAGTTCCAGCTGAGAGGTAGGAGCTGGAAAACATAATGGTTCCATAGAAGTCTTATAGTCATACAGGTCCAAAGTTTATAAAAATCCCACGGAAAAGGAGTGTTTCAAAAAGGTTTTTGTAATGTGTGTACCAGCAATAATTCAGCGTGATTATCCAAAATGGCCATCCACTTCCATTAATTTCGCCTCTCGAGTCGAAACAAAGGACTTCTTCGTATTCTTGTGTCACCTTCCCCCACTCTGAGCACCCGTCTGGGATTGCTTTCAGAGCAGACACTCCTTGGCTACAACGGTGGTCAATAATTTTCGCCATCAGAGGTGACTGGTCATTTCAGGACCATTCACAACCGGACGTGGTCACTCGTCTGAACGGCTTGTCAAATGACATTCGCCGGATGATTCGTCTTGTAACTCGCGAATGGCATCATGCAATAGGTTGAGTGTTGTGATGATCGAATGGCGGCAAATTCAACTTTCCAACAATGTATTTGTTGATCGGCGAAAACGCAGCCCTGCCTCCGGTACATCCACGACACTATGATGCCTGTGGTCGCAATTATGCAAATCCACTTCAGCCCATATTATTGAGAGATTTATGAGACACACGCTAATAATGAGAAAACAGTTTCTTACCTTAAATCAATTTGAAGAAAGTTTATTGAAGATACCGACAATTTTACGGTAACTGAGTCTCTCTTTGGGTCTCTGCTAATCAGAGACAGCACCTTAACCTCTGCCAAATGCTGCTACGTCCGATAAGAGATAACTCAGTCGCAGCTGAGTAAATCTCTCTCTAGCTCAACCTACCCCAGGAGTTCGATACACCGCACAACTTCTGGGGAGAGACTGTTTACTTCACAACATGTTTATATAGTAAAACTAAATGTATTTTCATTATACATTGTGGTTTGACCAATCCATGACCCTCTTGACCTTTATCTATGGATCATTGGTTATACTATCGATGATGTAAATGACCCTCATCCAATCAGACCATTTATTTTGATGAATATTAAAATCAATCTTCCCCCTGACCCTTAATTCGGAGGCCTATCTCTAGGGTTAAATCTCTTATCAGTTAGACACAGAATTAAGATTGACGTCATACACCACATGATGTTTGTTTTGACACTTTAGGGTAGGCATGTCCTCAAATGACCTTCAATGTTATTTCTGTGTCCCTTGACTTGATTGCTTTCGGTGTGCCCCACTTGGTTTCAATCATATTGGCATTATGTTAGTGTGACGGATCATACTGGGTCTGCGTTGTGTTTGATGTTAAATGAGAATGTCCCGAGGGGGAGTCGAACAGGGGGCTCCCGCGTCCGCGGGCGACGACACAGGCCGCTGCACTAAGAAGTGAATTCACTCCTAACTACCGTTCCTATGCGTCTGTTAACCCTGTTATGAGGAAGTGAGTTTAACTTACCAGCCCGCACTGCCACAGTCACCCGTCAACACACCTGTTTCAGTGACTGTGGCCATACCCACGGACTTCCCCGTTACATTAGCGGTGCATTAATCACTCAACCACCCGAGTATTTGCGCACATCTGCTAAATAACAGCGTCGGCAGTTAAACTGTATTAAGACGAGACGAGCGCTGAGGCGCGTTCCCTGCAGCACCATCTCCTAATCCTCTGTCGGCTGCTCGGCTGCTCAGTGGAGCAAACTGAGAGAAAACGGGGTTTATTCAATGTATGTGATGTATAGATTGGGGGGAGATGGTAGCATGTAACAGTGCCAGAGAGGTCGAAGTGCATGCTGACGGTGGAAGCAGGAGACGGTGGTTCAGTAGAGCAGGGTGATTGTGAGCACCACACTGAGCAGGGCCGAATGTTGACATTCCTTGTAAGAACACATTGATAAGAGCAAGTGTGGGCCCAGAGAGCAGGGCGGAGAGAGGTTCATCTTAATGAAACAGTAATGAAACGTTTTGAAATGTGTGAAAGGTTATTAGCAGTTGTCATGACAGCGTCGCATGACAACCAGGAGAGGGGCGGGGGCCATCGTTGCTATGACGAAGATCTATAAGTCGAACAGTGTTTTCCGGGTGTAAGGCAGACCAAGAGCGACTAGGACTGAGATCACACAGAAGACACTCTCTCCTCTCATCACGGAGAGGGGGGGGGGAGGAGGAATGCCACATCATCATTAGCTTCGGCTAACACGAGGACGGTTCAGGCTAACGACCAGGCCTGACCACCATTGGACTGAATAGCAGGAGGACGATAGCAAGGATGATACAATTTGATAACATCTGAGTATGGGCTTCTGTTTATATCAATAAACAACGCTTCTCCTTGTAAGGTATTATGCTGTGTCAAAGTGTCGAATTCTTACGAAGGTGGAGAATTCTTATGGTTTGCGGGTCACGCTAACGGGGAGAGATAAGGATTGTATCAGCCAGTATATGAGACGTCATTATCATTAAAATTACACAACGCAGAGGAATTGGATGGAGAGAGGATAACACAAGAAGACGTGATACTGGCCAGATTGATCAGAATCTAACAGTTGGTGCCGTGACCCGGATTTGCAAGAGATAAGAACAACGGAAAAAGACTTTTCAATGCAGTGACAAGTGAACAACAGCCATCATGGACTCGAGCCAAGCCGGCAAGCGAAGCCAGCCCTGGGAGAGAGCCAAGTCGAGCGGTCATGAGGCGAACCAGCGCTGTAGGAGAAACAGCGCTCAGGAGAAAGATGTGAGTTCACTTTGCACACACGGTTGTTTTGATCTTTTAAGCCAAATAAAAACAGATAGTGCATCCGTAAATAAGTAGCGACAGAGAGGCCAGCTGTAATAATATGAGCAGAGAGCCATGGTGAAAATCGAGGGTGTTATCTACAGAGAATGAAAAGCAAACGAGGCAGGCTGCACGGTTTTGGTTTAAGGAGGGTAAATGCGAGATGAGGAAAGGGGGGGGAACACTTGAACCAGATCGAAAAATTGTTATGGCGGGACTGTCGTCATGATAGGAGGAAAGTCAAAAGGAGATTGTACCAGTGTGTATTATGTCCGATCAGGCAAGAGTATTAGTCTGAGATAGCGTCCCCTGAGATGGATAGGAAAGAGAGAAAAACAGCTGTGTTTTTAGGCCTTGGAAGGAAGCGCAGCGGGCGTTTGTTTGAGAGAGTAGCCATTTGCACCGAGACAAAATGGCCGTGAGCCACAAGGAGATAACAACAGATAAGAGTCAGAGAGTGACGTCAGCTAAAATACTCTAGACTGAGTTTGCCACCATCTAGGGGGGACAGTGGGATAATGCAGGCACATTTTTGAAGATAGGTCTGTACTACCATCTAGTGGCAGAGTGGGGGAGTGATTCGGGTGGATCTATTATAATAATAATATTGATATACAGGTTAATTAAATAGAGTTTAATTATACAATGGGTTAAATAAGAATTGCACAGAGAGAGGAGGTGCAGTTATTTGAATGGGTTAATTATGGAATAAAGAGGGAGTTTGAATTCTAGTGGGGCTTTTTCACACCTAATAAATAGGCAGAGTCTTCAGACGACACGTCACCAGAAGAACTGGCGCGCGCTGGGGGTCAAACTGGGATGAAGAGAGAGGGCGACGGAAGTGGGGATCGGTTTAGCTGCTAGTGTCACAACGGAAGACGACAAACAGGGACAGATATGGGTGTGGAGAAGGTGGTAGACTAATAGCAAAACAAGGGAAGTCGAATGTACAGACAACTGCTGGTGTTGTGTTTCTGCTTTCAGCGGGGGGAGACACCGACCGCAGTGGAGACGACCAGGAGACAGACTGGAGGAGGAGGAAGCAGCAGGGGCCAGGCATCGCAGCCTGGTACACAGATCATCCACGACGAGAGAGAGGAGACGCGGCGGTGGGAGAGCAGATGTGGAGAGGACAGCCAGAGCACTGAGGCCGTAGCAGACCAGAGGAGACATTTTTGCCTAGGGGACCGCGCCCTGGAACGGGGACCAGCTCAGGAAAGGAGCCGTCACTGAAAGGGGCCCTTGCCCTAGAAGACGGGACCGGCCCAAGATGGGCGGTGTACTGTAAGAGGGAAGGGAGCGCTCTGATTTGACGTGGGGTGTACCTAAGTAGCGGGGGCCAAAGGGTTTAGGTGTGTTGTCTGGAAAGTTGCGAATCTGTGTCTCTCTCTCTCTCTTTCTCTCTCCTCCCTGACCGTTGTTCATCCTTTCTGGTTTAGGTGTGATGCGTGTAATGGAAAAACAATAAGGCAAACAGCAGACGGAGGGGCCCTAATTGTTATGAGTCTATTTTTGGGTATAATTAATTGAAAAACCAAGTAGTCTGTTGATTCTGAAAGTTGATTAGGAATCAAAGGGGGGAATGAGAAAAAACGGGGTTTATTCAATGTATGTGATGTATAGATTGGGGGGAGATGGTAGCATGTAACGGTGCCAGAGAGGTCGAAGTGCATGCTGACGGTGGAAGCAGGAGACGGTGGTTCAGTAGAGCAGGGTGATTGTGAGCACCACACTGAGCAGGGCCGAATGTTGACATTCCTTGTAAGAACACATTGATAAGAGCGAGTGTGGGCCCAGAGAGCAGGGCGGAGAGAGGTTCATCTTAATGAAACAGTAATGAAATGTTTTGAAATGTGTGAAAGGTTATTAGCAGTTGTCATGACAGCGTCGCATGACAACCAGGAGAGGGGCGGGGGCTGTTGTTGCTATGACGAAGATCTATAAGTCGAACAGTGTTTTCCGGGTGTAAGGCAGACCAAGAGCGACTAGGACTGAGATCACACAGAAGACACTCTCTCCTCTCATCACGGAGAGGGGGGGGGGGGGAGGATTGCCACATCATCATTAGCTTCGGCTAACACGAGGACGGTTCAGGCTAACGACCAGGCCTGACCACCATTGGACTGAATAGCAGGAGGACGATAGCAAGGACGATACAATTTGATAACATCTGAGTATGGGCTTTTATTTATATCAATAAACAACGCTTCTCCTTGTAAGGTATTACGCTGTGTCAAAGTGTCGAATTCTTACGAAGGTGGAGAATTATTATGGTTTGCGGGTCGCGCTAACGGGGAGAGATAAGGATTGTATCAGCCAGTATATGAGACGTCAGGACAGACCAGGCTGCAGAAACAAATTAGTGGGGGGGCATAAAATGTTCTCGGGGGGGCACAATGGTTTTTCAACACAGGTTCCCTTTTATACGTTTCAGCTGGGACAGCAGCGCTGTGGCTTGCTTGGCGCTGCCCACGGTGCTGAACTAAACAGCAGAGAGGCAATTGAAAAATCTAATTTCTCTCTATATTTTTTTTGTTTTGATCCACTTTTTCTCCAATTTTCTATATTTTCTCCCATCCCAATTTCGTATCATCCAATTCAACCCTCCCCTGTCACGAACGCTGTTTCTTGCCTCCCACAAGCCGGCTACAATGTGGACTAAGTCATACATAGCACAAGTCCCCTCCGGTACTTGAGGTAACAGCAGTCGCATCTTTTCACCTGCGCAGCTCGATCTCTCAGCGGCGAGGAGTAACGCGTGGGAGGCTCACGCTGCCCCCGACACTTCCTGATTCTACTGCGCAGGCGCACCAACCGACCTGTAGGAGTCGCTGTCCACAACGCCCGATCCCCACCCATCAGTTTCCCACCCCCTAATACGGCCAATGTGTATTAGTACGGACAACCAGCTAAACTGAAAGCAAATGTGGAGCGCTGGGCTCGAACAGGCAAGCCCAGCGTCTCCAGATTTCGTGGTGAGCGCCTTGCCCACTACGCCACGTAGCCGCCCTAATTTCTCTCTATCTTAAGAACTTTCACTTATACAAAAACAGACTGAACGGATATATATAACAGACCTGCTGGGGCAGCGGACTGAGAGCAGGGTACACAAACAGGCTGGATAAGATGGTCAAGAAGGCCAGTAGCGTGGTTGGGGTGGAGCTGGACTCTAGCGAGGGTGGCGGAGAGGAGGATCCTTGCTAAGCTCCAGGCCATCAGGGAAAACCCCTCCCTCCCACTATACACAGACTTGGCTGACAGGAGGAGCATGTTATAGGCTCACACTACCTAAATGTAGCACTGAACGGCACAGGAAGTCCTTCATTCCGACAGCCATCAGACTATACAATGCATCACTGTGCCTCACTGCATCACTGAGCATCAGAGTGACAGTTACCATCTTCCTGGACTCTTACTTTTTAAACAGCACTGTGCATTATTACACCTACTGTATTTATTTATTGTATCTTTTATTCTATTTTTATTCTATTTCATTTTATTCTATTCTTAGGCCATTTGTTTTGTTATTCTTATTTGTGACTTGTTCTGTCTAAATGTTTAAAGGGGAACTATCTTATAAATGGCCTTTTTGAGTGTTTAGCATTGTTTCCTAGCTATGTGAACTTATATTAATATGATCTATGTCTCAAAATTCTCATATTGGCGCATTCTTCCAATTCTCCTCTCACAATATTCACCCTCACTGAACTGAGTCATTTGAAAATGTGCGCGATTTGTGATGTCAGAGAGACACCGCTGCATGATAATGGAGAGATACAAGATGAGCTGCACACAGTTCTGTACCCACTCCACACAGTCAGCTCAAAACGGCTCGAGATCTTGAGGTAGAAAAATGCTGTTTTTGAGGACTTGATTAGAAATACAAAACAATGAATAAAAAATATATATATATTACAGAGGTGTTCCATAGACTCACAGGAATTGTGTAAAAGTGCCCAAATAGTGAAAGAAATAGTAAAATAGTTCCCCTTTAATGTTGAGTGATTTGCAGTGTCAAATTTCCCTCAGGATAATACATTTCTATTCTATTATATTCTATATCTTTGAAAAGTCTCCATTTATTCAACACTTCTGAATTCACTGACAAACTGAACTGAACTGACAAAAATAAGGTGCATTATAAAGCAAAATTCCTCCACAGGCTACTCACCATCATAAGTAGAGCGGCAAGCAGCGTTTGGGGACAGAGTGAAATCTTCTTAAAACACTGCCCCTCCAGTCATTCCTGAACTTTTTTGTTAAGTCCTTCTCAAATGCCAACTGAATTAAATTGGCCTTAGTTGCGTCGATGAAGCATACTAAGGCGATGTTCTGTAAAGACGTTCTTAAGGGTAGAAAACGAATTATCACAGAGTGTCGTGCTAGCTTCAGTAGTGTTGTTGTTGACATCAGTGCCCACTAGGGCAGTCCCCGACTAAGGATTTGGATAGTCGACTTTGATTGACAAAAAAAAGAAAAAGAAATTACCAGGGTGGGCACAGCTGACTCAGTGGGCGGGCCCGGTCCCCGAATGCCCGCCCATGGCGCCGGGACTGCGTCAGGATCATTAAAATTACACAACGCAGAGGAATTGGATGGAGAGAGGATAACACAAGAAGACGTGATACTGGCCAGATTGATCAGAATCTAACAAAACCCTCTGTTCCCAGGCCATCATCACATATGCCTCATCTCCTCCTTAAAGTTAGTGTATCGTCAGGCTTTAAAACTGTGTAAGACCCAGGCCTAGAATAGCACCCTGAGAGAGGGAACTGCACCCTGAGAGGGAGGTTTGCCCGGAGTGGGACGTTCTAAGGGTCAAAGTGGGTATCAAACAGGAGGGAAGACTGTCAGGTTTTAAACTGTGGATACCAAACAGAGAAGGTAAAGACGACTTTAAACTGTTACACAGTAATCCAGAACAATTGTTCACTGTAAAAAATAAAAAATAAATCATGTCTATTCTATTCTACTAGTTTATTGCACTATTGCACTATTTTACTCTGTCTATTCTATCTTACTCTTTTTATTATTGTCTATTTTTTAAACTTAATCAAAGCATAAACAAGGTGGCCGGTTGGGATGTTAGATCCTAATGTGAAAAACTGTGATTTTATATGTCTGCACTTTATGCTCTATGCTTGCACCTCATGGTACCAAAGCACCTCAAAGGCACTAAAAACCAAATTACAAACATCTCAAAACAAACTAGTCAGACTACTGCTTGACCTGACTCCTAGAACCCACCTCACCCCTGCACACTTTGCCAACCTAGGATGGCTTAGAGTAGACGACAGAGTACAGCAACTTGCAATGGGCCTGGTCTACAAGATACACTACACGACCAAGGTACCCATGTACATGTCAAAATACTTCCCAAAGGTCAGTGAATACCACGATCACAACACCAGAGGGAGCTCCACAAATCATGTAAAACCCAGATTCGGCTCAAACAAGGGACTAAACACGTTTCGCAATTATGCCACAACAATGTGGAACGCCCTACCCAAAGCTGTAAAGGAATGTAAATCACTACCCACCTTCAAAAACACTCTCAAAGAACACCTACGGGAGACTGCAATTCAAAACTGGCCCCTACAAATGTCCTAACCCAGTTGTACAATAAAGACCAAGCATGGCTTTGTCAGTATTCCAATGTACAGCCCCACCCAACCCCACCCCACCTACCCAACCTCCTCCAATGTACAGTTTCCATGTCAAATGTATGTCAGTATTCCAATGTACAGTGTCCGTCCCCCCTACCCAACCCCCCCTCCCCACCTCCAATGTACAGCCCCACCCCACCTACCCAACCTCCCCCAATGCACAGTTTCTATGTCAAATGTATATACTCTTCTTCTGGATTTTTTTAGTATCACAAACAGTACTCTATTTGAAAATCTGGTATGTCATAAATGTATAGATGTAGCAGTACTGTCTATCTGTATGTCATGTGTGTCATATGATGAATTGAAAATGGGGGACCCTGATGGAAACAAGACGAAAGTCTTTCTCAGGTCTGCATCCTCTTAACAATTGTATGTATTGAGCTGTACTGTACTGTACCCATTCTGCAATCTGTTAATAAACTTTTCAATCAATCAATCAATGTGCTCATTTTATGCCTGTCTTTTTTCTGTTGTGAAGCACTTTGAGCTGCAGTTTCTGCTATACAAATAAAGTTTATTATTATTATTATTATTATTATTATCGTCCCACATTTTATTTGGGACTTAAGCGCCCCTCTTCCAGAAATATTATTCTCTGACGTAAGACCCCCCCTCACACACACACACACACACACACACATAACGTGAGTTTGTACGTAATGTGAGGAAATCACGTTATTAAGGCAGGCGGGTAAAAGTGCCTCAAGGACGGTCCTGATTCCCCCTCAGAGCGATCCAGAGTGTGTTTGGACTGGGTGTGATCTGAATGACAATGGGAGTGTAGGAGCGCTGTCCCTCTGCTTGGAGACTGAAAAAAAAGAGGACCATAGAGCTGGCTTGAGTGCGACGTTTGCTGTATTCATATAATGCACTGCTGAAGTCACACAGGTTGGGAGAAAAGTTGAATATTGGGCCCTGAGAAGTGGGTCAAATTATTTTGGGGAAAAATGTAAGTTATATATTTTTTTGGGATTGTGTTTTGATCAGGCATGCGTTCTTCATGGGACGGGGGTGCACTACGTGCAACCCCAGATAAGTACTCGCTATTTGCATATCAATAGCGCCGGTCGTCAGGTGTGTTAAATACGTTCTCAGATACATTCACACCTAACTTGTTGTGAATGACATGTGTTACATTCCATTCGTAGAGGCAATTAGGCACTGTCTGTAGTTTGTGCTCAAGCAAGGGGACATTAAATGCGCATTCGCGGGAGCGCGCGCACGCGCCTGGAGCGCGCGTGCACGTGGCGCCATTAGGTGCGTGCAATCCCAGTTGATTTCAATAACACACCACTGGTTTTGATTGATTGATTGATTGAAAACTGTATTAACAGATTGCAGAATGGGTACAATACAGTACGGCTCAATACAAAACAACTGCTAAAAGGATGCGGGGTGAGGTGACCCTCATTTACAGCGACAACAAGCTTACAAAACAAGACACAGTTATCAAGCAGGTTCATACATAAAGGCACAAAAAACAAGAATAAACAATACAAAATCAGCTAAGACAAGTCGACACGCAGTAGTCAGAGATCATATCAAATGCAGCAAAAGAAGGACGAATCTCCAGCTTCACAGTCAGGTGTTGGAAGCATCAAAGGAAAAATCAGTTTATCCTAGTTCTGAGCAAATTCGAGGAACCCCAAGAGTCATTTGAACATATGACGTATCACACAGTAGGAATACTGATCAGTGCTAAGATCACATGATCATATACATCTCACTGTGATGTTGTGAACCGGTCTTATTTTTGATCAGCTGATGCTTGATAAATACAGGATCACGTGTCCTATACACTACAGCCAGACCATGGTGAGCTGTGGGGGTGCCATCGGAAGTTGTTTTTCATCTAAGACACTGATCATGATAGGTCATGGCCTCAGAGGACTTGCAGTTCTACCCTCTGGATCGCTGATGAAGGTGAGAGAGAGAGAGAGAGAGAGAGAGAGAGAGAGAGAGAGAGAGAGAGAGAGAGAGAGAGAGAGAGAGAGAGAGAGAGATGGAGATGGAGAGAGAGAGAGAGAGAGTGATAGATAAATATGTGGAGAGAAAGAGATGGAAAAAGAGAAGCCCCTTCTGGTGTATTAGAACCTGGAGAAAAATCACCCGGTCTGTCTTGATACGGCCACCTTCTATCACCCCATGTCAAGGTTTAAAGGATGCTTTCCCCATGTAGATTGATGTAGATTGGGATTCTGTTTTTAGTCCCACACTCTCTCCTGAACAAGGCTGTTACTGACCCTTGATTCAGATGAAGTTAGATGTTGTTGTTCCTGGCTACTTCCTTCAACAGCTCTGGAAAAATATGCAGACCTGATATCTCAGAAATGAAGGAGTGGATCATAAAATTGCTCATACTGTACCAGTAATGTAAAAACACAACCTTGTGTTCTCCCCTTGCGCTTTTTAAAGAAAAAACTAAATTTATGATTTTTGGCAATCGAAAACTAGATGAAAAAATAGTACTGACCATAGATGGAGTTGATATAGAGAGAGTTAATGAATTTCGTTTTCTTGGTGTGATTATGGATGATAAATTAACATGGAAATCTCACATAGCACACGTTAAAAAAAAGATGTCCAAGAGTATTTTTGTTATGAATAAAGTAAAGGATGGTTAGAGTATGAGGCAATGAGAACACTCTACTGTTCACTCATCTCACCTTATCTCAGTTATTGTGTTGCAGTATGGGGGAATACTTATGGGACCAATATAAAACCATTATATATACTACAGAAGAGGGCTGTAAGAATCACACATAAAGTGAATTATCGAGAACACACAAACACATTATTTATTAAATCTAGAATAATTAAACTTGAAGACATGGTTAAGTTTCAAACAATGTTAATTATGTTTAGGGCAAGAAATAATACACTGCCAGAAAAACTAAAAAATCTTTTTCATTTAGAAAGTGAGTTTAGTAGGAGGAAATACAATTTTAAACATCAGTTTTGTAACGATCAGGAGTGACGATTAAGGTGAGGAGAACACAGTTTGCAGACAAGGATGAGAGAACCGAGACAGAGACGAAGGGTGATACTTGAATGAAGGGATCTTTACTGAATCAAACAAAATACAAAACAAACGAAAGGCACTGGCACTGGTACTAACAAACAACGAGTGAAAACAAGAAAACAACAGGGGTAGACAGGCATGAACTCACTTGACAAACACCAGGGAACACAAGCATGACACGGGGACAACGCGGAGACAATGACGCCACAATAACCCAACCAACCAACAAGCAATAAATACTGAAACTAATTAACAATCAAAAACAGCTGGGGAGAGACAGGCACTTAGAACAAAACAATAATCAAAACAACAGGAAGAGGAACTAGGCAATACAAAACACAGGATAAGAATACCAACACAAAGAACAACCTAAATAGATAACACTTGTAACAAATAGACTAATTGTAACAACAGCATATTCTTAATGCAATCAGAGAGGATCCGCACTGACTGCATTATCTGCAGGTGAGCACCAGATGGCACCATGACACCACCATCAATCCCCTGTGTGGGGCAGTAACTCCTATTGTTTCTACTGTCACTGTGGTGTTGACTCTCCCAGCCTTGGGCAGGTCTGGGAGTGTAACAAGTTTGCACGTACCACACTTAAACAGATGTGTCCTTCAGTTATTGGTGTAAAGTTGTGGAATTCTCTCCATAGCGAGCTTAAGGGATGTAATAGTGTTTGTCAATTCAAAAATAATTATAAAAAAAAATATTTAGTCAGTATGAAAGTCAAATGTGATCTGAATAGTGAGATTTTTTTTCTTTTTCTTTCTTTTATTCTTTATTCTTTATTCTTTATTATTATTATTAAAAATTTTCTTGTTTAAACTGTGGATTGTTTGTTTCTTGTATATGGTATAAATTATTATTTTGTGTAAATTAGGTTGTACGCCGACCATCAAGTAAATACTTGTTTAGTTTAGGGGCAGGTAACTATAAGATTTATTCTTCTTCCTGCTCCTTTTTGTTAACGTTAGACAGCATTGCTTCAGAGTCCGCCTATTTTGCCCGAAATAAGTGCCTGTTGTTTTTTTCCCCACAAGGGGTCAAATGCATCTAACATGCTTTCCATCCTCGCCATTCCTTTATGCCCACGTCGCGTTAAATACCGAAATTAACGTTGTGTTAGCGTGAGCTAACTAAGCTAAGCTGATAGAGCCATATAGAGAGAACGGCAGAGGTCCACTAGGGACTGGGAAGCAGGGGGGGTTACTGCATTCTCGAGATAGCCCCACTAACAGGATCTGGCCAGTACTGCACCTTCTGACTCCCAATATGCCTTTTCCAGCCAAAATACAGCGCTGTGATAGGATATTAATATCGAACGAACCAAAAACAGTGAACAGGAGGTCTATTTGTATTAAAAACAATAGATTGTTTTTCATTTAAATGGCTGGAAGAGATCAAACATAAAAATGTCAAATGATATTTCCATTGCCTTTTTTTTGTTGATTTAAATGTTACTGATTGTGTTAAATGGGCATATAATATCGTCTCATATCGATCGCAGGCACCTGAATCGAATCGTATCGTATCGTGGCAGACTTTGTGATATCGGAAAATCTTTATCAGCGTGATGTTTCTTTTCATAAACATAGCATCTCGTACAGAAGTCTTTGATGGTCTAATGAACCTAGATTAATAGATTAATCTCTCGATAACCGCTCGGTGGTTGCGGCCTATCTACTAGCCGAAGCCTGTTCTGGTAGCCTGTAGCTAGCTCTGTCCTCATGGTTTTCCCCTCCGCCTTCCTCCAGCCTCGATGGAGGCTGGAGCTCTCTCTGCTGTCTCGCTGTCAACGCTTGTCTGACTCTGCTACGGGAAGACTACCAGCTTAATGTCTCTCTCTCGTGATACTCTCTTTGTCGTGTGGCTATCTCGTCACTATAGCAACAGCTGCCGCTCGTCACCTCTGACCCAAATAGGCGTTGCTACGGCCCGGCCTATCTCATACTAAATGTTTACGTTCCCCCGACTGTGTGAGTGACCTTGCCTCTCTCTCTCTCCCACTCCCTATCTGTCTGTCTCTTACAGTTTCAGAGTTTAACACACAATACATGTTTAAACTAATATCTATATAGATATGTACTTTACCTACATGTTATAACCAAATGAAAACCAGTGATTTCCTTCACTACTGTCGGTCTGGAGAGGGTGCAGACTACCACATGCTGCCCTACTGTCAGTCTGGGGAGGGTGCACACTACCACATGCCTCCTCTGTTGGCCTGGGGAGGGTGTAGACTACCACATGCTGCCCTACTGTCAGTCAGTGGGTTTAGGGGTTTGTTGTTCTGGAAATATGTCATATCTAAGACAAACTGTCCTGGCCCTTGGGAGGTTGTTTTAAGAAACACTGTGTTAGACTGTCGCCCTAGTGTCTGAGTAGCTGTATACTAGTTAACTATATTAACTAGTAAAGGCTGTACAGAGAATATGTATTTAACATAGAACCCATTTTCTATAACATGTTGTCTGTACACACCAACAAACTGAACAAGCTGGTGAGGAAGGCTAGCTCCGCGGTGGGAGTCGAGCTGGTCAGACTAGAGGTGGTAGCAGAGAGGGGGATGAGAAGGAATCTGGCTGCTATCCTGGAAAATCCCTCCCACCCCCTTTATGATGAGCTAGTCAAGATGAGAAGCACGTTCAGTCACAGACTCATATCCCCCCGACCAGTGATGCCACAGATTACCTTTAAAAAGTAATCTAGTTACTTTACTGATTACTTGATTATCAAAGTAACTTAGTTACTTTAAAAGTAACTAGGTTACGAAGTCGTCGTCGTCCCCCCTGCTGCTGCCACAAGAATGACAACAGTTTTTTTTTTAAATAATGCTTTATTGAAAGTGCATATGTCATAAATCATGATTGGCTGCTCAGACAGGTCATCATGAGACGTCATCAGCCATCAGGGCATACTCCGGTATAGCTGACTGTACCCCTGGCTCTCTTATCATCAGCATTATGAGATAGTAACTAAATAGTAACGCACAGCCACTTGGAAAAGTAACTGTAATCAGATTACTGGCTTGTAAAAAGTAACAAGTTAGATTACTATTTACTGAAAAAAGTAATCAGATTACAGTAACTAGTTACTTAGTAACTAGTTACTGGCATCACTGCCCCCGACACTCAACTAATCGCCTCGGCCAGTCCTTCATACCAGCGGCCATCAGGCTCCACAACAGTGCTGCCAGACATCCAACTACTAGGAACCTAGTAGCTGACTCCCACCTAAAAGGACAATATATACTTATATTATGCATACCGCACCTTATGTGTATACTTCATCAGAGCATATATTTAGCATTTAGCATTTTAGCATTTAGCATTTTTAGATTATATATTAGATTAGATTCAGATTATTGGATTATTAGATTATATATTGTAACTATATTTATTGTAGGGCAAATATAACTGAGAGGGCATACATACCCTCATTTTGCACCTTGTTGCCCATATGCGCATGTCCAGAGTTAATTACATTGTTTACATTGCCTTTTTATTCCATTTTAATTTTTACTTCTCCACTGTACTATAATTCTATGACCTGTATCATGTCTCCTACTACCTGTACCTCCCCTCCCCCCTCCCCCGTGCTGCTATGATGCCTGAATCTTCCCAAGGGGATCAATAAAGGAATATCTTATCTTATCTTAGAGTGCTAATAGGCCCAGTAAGCTGTACAAACTACAACTAAGCATGTGGGCAAGTGCTTAGACCACTACCCAGACGCCCACATATTTGGATGTATGATGTTTAAACAACTTTTTAATAGTAGTTTCAGTCTGGTTTTTACAGAGTTCATATTTGGTTAGTATCTTGGTAACTACTACAGTCTTAGAGTAGTTTCCCCAACACTAGTGGAACAATGCAGCTTGACCAACTGTGTGACCAAGGAAGCAATCAGGTGAACGAACACAGTGGTGGACTTAGGCATTGGCAACATGGGCAGTCCCCCTGTGGGGCATCTTGCTGAGGGTGGCATGAGGGGGCGGAATATATATATTTTTTAATTACCCCCCCACCCCCCATAATGGTGACATTTGCACAATCTGTTTGCACATCATGTCAGGTGAATTAACCTTGTCGGAGTAGACACCCTGTTTATGACTGTGACGGGGGGGGGCAGGGGATTCTGTAATCTATTCGATCTATCAAAAGCATACCTCTATACTGCAATTTCTAAATGCTACCAAATAAACAATTGCAATTAAGTATTTGTTTGATACAGGATTTGTCTAATGTAGCATTAATTATGTGATAGTTTAAAGGTGAAACTTGATGGATGAAAACAAAAAACTGGGGCGCCATAGCGGGGGGCTCTCCCAGGAAGGTATATAAACAAGGAACGCCACTGAACGCATGCACTAAACCAGCACAACAACACTGCTTCCCAGCATCTAGAAAGGCAGAAACAGCTTTGGCCCTCAGTTGCAAGATGACAACATCACTTTTAGCTATAGTTAAAAAAAAAGTCTGTACATTTTTTTATAATTTTTTTTTTACACATTTACATAGTCAATGGGTCCTGTTGTTCAGCCTCACAATGCTATTGGATAGTAAATCTGTTCATAGGTCCCACCGTCCCACCCTCTGACCTCCAAAGTCACAAAACTGCCAAATCTTCCTGCAAGCAACATCTCTTTGTTTTATTGGACTGGATCTGTCAGATGCAAGCAGGGGTGTAAAGTACTTGAGTAATTGTACTTCGTTACAATACTTAAGTACTGTTTTGGGGGATTTGTACTTTACTTGAGTATTATTAGGTTTGTATACTTGTACTTTTACTCCATTACATTTCAGAGAAAAAAACATACTTTTTACTCCTTACATTTAAAATGCAGACCTACAAAGTACAAAGTACAAATCTCACAGGTCCAACCATTTTAATTAGTACGTTTTAATTGTTTATCTGGCCGAACTAACGTTAACGACCGCAGGTAAACAGCCAATCAAATCCCCATCAATGGAAAATGAACCCGCCCATACCCATGCTGATTGGTCCTTGTGCAACACTAGAAAGCTGGGATCTTTGATTAAACACCTGCTATCAGAAGAATAGACAGTCAGATCCGCATTATGCTGTGGTTAATATTGTGATATTATTCAGGGTACTCCAGTATTCTGTCTTTAATATTGTGATATTATTCAGGGTACTCCAGTATTCTGCCTTTAATATTGTGATATTATTCAGGATAATCCATTCTGTTTTTAATATTGTGATATTATTCATGCTGTGATGTGAATGCCGTCCATGTTAGTTTACCTTCAATGGAGAAGTGCATTAAAAAAAATTTATGCAAAAAAAAGTGTCCTCTATTCTTTCATTTCAGCATTGTCTATCGCAGAACACATTCCATTGTGGGCAGAGTGTATGCTTGGTTTCATTCCAGCCTTGCCTAAACACCAGCTGATGATTTCACTAATAGGCTCACCTCTTCAACTAACTCACCTGGTGCAATGTATAGTTCAAATGTAAACTTGGCCCATGATGGAATGAGTTTGAGACCCCAGGGCCCTGTTTCTTGTACCTGGATAACTGAGTTAGCCGGATAACTTTAACTGGATAACTGAGTTAGCCGGACTTTCCGGTTCCATGTACGTGGATTTTCCAAATCACCATGACAACAGATCCAAAAGTTTGAGCCTGGTCGAAAGCAGAGTTCAAGTTCAAGTTAGCCGGATCACGCAGAGCCACGCCCCCGCAAAGAAAGTGACAGCCCGTTTCCTGAAACTATTCCCACAGTCTACGATCTGCATTATACCATTCTGAATTACGTTTTTGTGCTCCATTCTTCCAGAGGGGGCTTTTGAAATGTAAAATAGACCCAAAATGCTGATACTAAATTCACTTTGTCCTAAATAATGCACGTTATATATACCGTGGCGACGGTGGCGCTCGCTCGTGCGATGTACACATTATGTGGTTATTTTAATTGTAACTGGGATTAAGATGTCTGATGAGATGCGCTGTTTGACGGATTTGAGAAATTGAATGAGCCGTTGACGTCACATTAATGAATGAGGATAAAGAGATAAACTTCATTCAAAACAAAGGATATTCTAAACACGGGTCTCTCGTTCATTAATGTATAAACAATGAATTTATCCCATCTGGCACAGTGGTGCAGCGGTAGTGCTCAAGCCTGCCAACCCAGCGACCGTGGTTCAAAACCCGGTGTTTCCAATATGATTTTTTTGAATATAATATTAATGATTATACGCCAAAGTAGCCTGGTTTTAAGTTAAAATATTATAAATCTACATGCATTGAGGATGTCATTCTTTATATAGCTCTCAAGTGCACCAAATTGAATTATTCCTATATTGCAAAAAGAAGGAGACGACTAGGGTCTCGAACCCCGGTCGTCTGTGTGAAAGTCAAAAGAACAACCTGTTAGACCACATTGGAGATAATTTAAAGATTGACTATACATCAATCAATGGGTAAGAGAGCCGTATCGTAATTCTGTATAACAGTTAACTAATTATTTTCGCTAGCAAGATCTCATTTGATTATTCAATCCAGCAGGCAAGTTTAAAGAAATATAATCTGATTGATTGAGGTAATGAGGGACTTAAAATTAGCCTATAGATAACGCATTTAACTTGTCGGCGAGGCGATTGAGCCGTATTGCAATCTGTCAATAAAGTCTTAAATCAATTAATCAATCAATGCCGTTAGAGAATCAGGATCTCTGCCATCGATACGTGCTGGCTTTTCACCTAAAGCGGCCGCGCGCATTTAGCCTGAGTCGCAAGTCTGGCTTGAGTTAACGAGACTGAATCCACCTTCGTGGAACAGGAAAATCCCGGCTTCAAACATCGGGTTAACTGAAGCTGGATAATGACATCTTGATCGACTTAGTTGAACCACGTACAAGAAACAGGGCCCTGGTCTATCCCTTTAAAAAAAATATTACCTTTACTTTTTAGTACTTAAGTACATTTAAAAGTAGGACTTTTTTACTTTTACTCAAGTGTGTTTTTAGCCAGATACTTTGACTTTTACTTGAGTCAGATTTTGAGACGGTACCCATACTTTCACTTAAGTATAATTTCTGGGTACTTTTTACACCCCTGACCATGCAAGTAAGTCAAATGTTTTTGAAAACCCTTTAATTTCTGCATCAGATGCCTCCTACAACAACTATGTAAGGTAAACATTATACTTACTATATTTGGGCTTTACAGGCTTAAAAGGGAATCCTAAATTTAAGCACAGTTAAGAGAATAGTTTTCACAGTGTTTTGTTCTTCGCTCACGTAACTCGAGTTCATCGGTTGCCTCTGGCGGTTTAATCAAGCAACGTTCTCAATTTTAGAACGAGCTGCTTTGCATCGCAGTATGGATCCTCAAATGATATTACCATGTGAACCTATGGAGATGATCAAAGGTTCATCATAATGAGAAAAAAAAAAACATCAGATGGAAAGAGTCCAACGTTAATCAAACAACCTTAGCAGGTGAATCTCCGACTGTGACTTGTAAGTGAAAGAGGCTTGTTTTTTTTTATCTCATTAATAAAACTGTAGCCTTGAGGTCCCTTATCACTTCAGTAACAATATTCTCTTTAAAGTCACGGGTATATTTGAAAAGGAAAGGGGAAGACAGAGCGAACAAAATGGTGAAGATAAGAAACAAAGAGAGACAAAAATAGGGATTAGCGTGTTATTTCTACACGGTAGGAGATTAGGAAAAGGGAGAGAACATTTAAGTGGGGGGAAAAAGACGGGAAGAAAGAGAGAGAAAGAAAAACTTAAAACAGAAGAGCCGCTTTCAAGAATCCAGACATTTTACTTTGCTTCTTGGAGCTCTATTACGCTTGACCGTGACAAATGATTCCTGGGGGCTGTTTTTCCCCCCATCCGGCCCTGATTGCTCCTGTTTATTTTGGGGCAGGAAAACGACTGGCCCGGATCACCGACACCACCGCACCACATCAAACAAGTGAATCACCATAACAAGAGCTCAGAGTCGGAGGAGTGTGTGTACTGAACGCCTGCTAGAAGGTGGGATGGAGGGGGGGAGGGGGGGGGGCAGGAGAGAGAGAGAGAGGTAGAGTGTTTGCGTAGAGAGAGAGAGAAGGATTTTAGTAAATTTGTTAGTACAACATTTTTACCAAGATATTTACAAAGGCACTTAATACAAACATGTTTGAGAATGAGGACCATTGTTTCATCTGGGCAACGATGTTGAAGAACATAAAATCATATACACAGAGTCGTCACCTTTAGGTATTCATCAGAAATTATTTTGTATGTATGTGTACAGTATGTATTGTATTCTGTAGTACTCTGAATTCTAGTGGTGGCTCACAGGCATGGCACTTTCCAGTTCACACTATAATGCGGGAATACTTTGCATCTACTGTGTGACAGTATGCCCTTGTTTCTTTTGGTCTGATGTGTGCGTTGGAGTTGAGTGGGGATGATAGGTAATGGTTTGTTATTTCTGACCACAACCCAGGCTCTGCCAGAACCTTATTCTAGGTGGGGCGGTGCCATATTCAATCAGTTTCAGTAACTACAGAACAGTATATATTGTTTTAGAGACTCACTTTTTTGCTGCCGGTAGAACATCACTACGAGTTGGAAGAGCCGTCGCGTGTCGCGCTAACCCTCTGAGAAGCTTTGTGGTCCGGGCTTGAATTTTCCACAAATGTGTCTCCATATAAATCCATTTAGTTAGATCCAAGACTGTCTGAATGTTTCTTGTGATTATTATCAATTTACGACGACGACAAAACAACAGAAATCCTGAGTCGCAGCGACAATCATTGATGTCGCCATCAGTCCGTGCACCTCCTAACACACCATGCACCAGTGACTCTGCTTGGGGCGCTAGAGAAAGCGCCCTTCATGCATCATATTTTAAGATGCTGATTGGCTAAATTTAGTTGCTATGTTGCCCTGTGAATCTTTCAATTGGCTGCGTTGCGCACTGACACCCAGTTAGTGGGGCAAAATGTCTAGCACCCGAGAAGAGAGAGGGGGGATGAACAGGACACACAAACAATGATTTATATTTGATATATTACACGTTATTGTGCATTTTAAACACAAACATATTTAAAATTAGTAATTATTATTTATTTAAATTTTTTTTATTATAGCAGTCGAAATCTACTATTATAGAAAAATCCAAAACCACTTTTTTCTTCTTTCTTCTTCTTTCCACCAGGGGGGGGCGGCGCCCTAGCGCCCTCTATGGACCAGCCACCACTGCCTCAGAGGTAAAAAAAATATCACAGTATAATAAGTTATTAAACTCCAACCCACACATCACACCAAAAACCCCAGAAATCTATCTAAACAAAGTGCAATACCAAGCAGGTCTCTTTTACATAGAGGTCACTGTGTTGACAGTATTACAGATTCTATCTATAACAGAGTACATTGGCTTATTTTGCCTCGGATACAATCAGATCAGTGAGCCAGAGCGACCACTAACAATGATGTAATGACTGAACTCTTATCTTCCTTACTGACACAGAGAATGACATCATCATCATGCTGACAGTGACAGAAACCCAGCTGGAACAAGACAGCTCAGACAGGAACAAGTATTGCTTTCACAATAGATGGCAAGGCAGCCAAACGGCTAGCTACACACACACACACACACACACACACACACACACACACACACACACACACACACACACACACACACACACACACACACACACACACACACACACACACACACACACACACACACACACACACACACACACACAATACAGGCTGCTTTAGCTGCCTCAGAGGCTTGGAGCAAAGTACTGGCAGAGTACGAGGGCCAGCGAGCCGCATCCAGAGGGTCCCGTAGGGATGGAATGAACTCTTACATAGAGAAAAAGAGTTCCTTCGTATCACAAGCTCACGAGCGGGCTAGGCCTACGCCCCAGGCCGTAGCGAAAATAGAAGAACCTGCTTACAGTAGCAGCTCCAGAGCACCTGGCGGTGCTACCCAGAAAGAACAAGAGTCTCTGCTACAAGAACCCAAACGAGCCATGGTGGATTTCCCAGTGAAGCAACAAAACCATGCTACTCTGCCCCCTCAACAGATTCCTATATTCAAGGGAGACCCTATGGAGTACAGGCTATTCATCAGGTCCTTCGAACACGGAGGGGAGGACAAGACAGATAGTAAAAGAGACCGGCGTTACTTCATGGAGCAGTACACAGAGGGACAGCCAAGAGCGCTGATAAGAAGTTGTCTTCACATGGAACCAGAGCGAGGCTATCACGGGGCAAGAAAAGGCATTTTGGAAATGGATTCAAGATCCCAATGGCGTATACAGACAAGGCCCTGAACTGGCCTACTATCAAGTCAGATCACGGAGAGGCGCTCCGCTCCTTTGGCCTCTATCGCACTGGATGCCTCCACGCTATGACTGACGTGGAGTACGTACAGGAGCTTGACGGCATATCAAATATGCGGGCCATCACCGCCAAGCTTCCGTACAAGCAGAGAGATCAGTGGAGAAGCAAGGCCCAGGTGCTGCTGAGGACAGAGCAGCGCAGTGCCAAGTTCCGCGACCGGGTCGAATTGGTCAACCTAGAAGCCCAGGAAGTCCTACACCCGCTCTTTGGCAACCTCACAGATGGAAACAGGAGCCGAACTAAGGCTCACAAAAACGAGAGGACCTCCAGAAATAGCGGCGCACGGGGAAGCTTCACCACAGCTGCTACAGCAGTCCAGCACCCGGCAGAGGCTAAATCGCGCCACGAGGGGGATACCCTCTGTGCCTTCTCCAACCCTTGCCTCTTCTGCCAAGGAGAACAGCAGGCCCTGGAGCAATGCAACAAGATGAAGAAGTCTCTTAACAAGGAGAAGATATAATTTCTCAAGAGTAAAGGCCTATGTTTCAGCTGTCTGAAACGGGGTCATATGAGCAAGGACTGCCCGGAGGAGAGTAGCTGCCGAGTCTGCCAGCTTACCCACCCTACAGTTCTACATATTAATAACCAAGCGGCCTATGAGGAAGCAAGGTACAAGAAGGAGACATTGGACATCGGATGTCAAGCATCGGATGCCAGTGCTAAGGTCAGTGGAGGCATCAATGCAAAAACGGAGACCTGCAGAGCTACTGGGGCCGGCAACGTCGAAAGCAGCTTGGCTATCGTTCCGGGCCACATCAAAGCCAAGAAAGGCAACCAGATGGTGGCTACCTACGCGTTCCCCGACCCAGGCAGCAACGTCACTTTCTGCACAGAGTGGTTAATGGCAGCGCGTAACGTCACCGGCAGGAAGACAAGTATCCTGCTAAAGACCATGGGAGGCGAGCAGGTTGTGAGCAGCCAGATGGTGTCTGGTTTAGAAGTCCGTGGCTTGGACAGCGACAACTTCCTAGAGCGACCCAATACCTTCTCTCAGAAGTCAATACCTGCTAGTTACCGGAACATCCCACTGCAGGAGGAAGTCGATAAGTGGCCCCATCTCAGTGAAGTGCGAATCCCGAAGATCCAGGCGGAGATAGGCTTTCTCCTCGGGACTGACGTACCCAAGGCAATGGAACCATGGCAGGTGGTACCCAGCGTGGAGGAAGGGCCGTATGCGGTGAAAACGCGATTGGCAGACAGTCATGCTCAAATAAAAAATAAATTCTTTCGACATTCGACATTTGAGATGCACTAAAACCTAATTAAAATGAAATGTAATATCTGAACTGAGATGAGATTGTTCATCAAAGCAGTGACATCTGACATCCTCCCTCCCTCACACACACACCTCTCCATCTCCAGGTGGAGCTGAGCTACGTTTTGGTTTCTAGCCAGCGTGTGGCTCCTGTGCGGAAACAGCCCTGTTCTCTTTGATCACAAATAGATCAATAAATAACCACAGGAAGTTGTAAGCAAGGAACCCACAACGCATTATCCCCCTAATGACTGGACCGAGCAGAAACACTGTGAGACGTCTAGTTCTTAAGAAACCCTTAATTGTTCTATATTGAATAACAATTTGTATAAATGCCAGACAGACAGGGGAAAATGAGAGAGACATGTAGGGAAGAGACCAGTGACCAGCTCAGATCCGCCCTCACTTATCAACAATTCTTAGAAAGTGTTCTATTTTCGTTCTTAAGCACAGAATTTAGAATGTGTGTACGTACAGAAAAATCTGGATTTATCACACGTGTGTACACAGGTTCTACGCACACTCCGTGTTGATAAATATCACTTGATCTACGCTCCGCACTCGTGCACGGTTTTACGTATTTGCATATAGAACCGCCCGTAATTAACCATATATGGTCATGAAACACCCCCATGAAATGTGGAAAAGTGGACTAAGCCGAGCGAACGCCTGGGAGAAATACACGACAGGCTGACAGACATGTACACGGTGATGTTGGATATGATATCAACTTCCTAAAGACCATTGCTGCCTGGGCAGCAAAACACTAATAAAGACCGTTAACCACTGTTTGCCATTGATGTCATTAATAACCATGCTGGAATAGGACTGCTTTTTCTTTGTTTTGTTCGATTAATACCCAGGGATTAAAGTTCTCCGTCAATTTCATTCCAAAACGCGACGGATTTTCCGTAAATGTTCTACCTGCATATGATTTGTAGAGGCATACAATCTATTTTGATGTCGGTATTAGGTATAGCCTATATAAACAATAATACGAGAGCATATACAAGAACCTTTCTATTCACATAACTGTATTTGTGATGGAGCTTTGACAGCTACATGGGTGGTAACAGTCTATTGCTCGATCCATCTCCAATATCACAATGGACCGTGCCATGTAGCCTATGTATAGCCTGCCTAGTGCCTATGTGATCAATAAAAACGCAAACTTGAATCCCATCATCATATTTATATGTTGTGTCTGTCCACTATGTTTGTTACTTTGTTATTTTTTCTCCATATGTAGAGCGACATTGGGTCTCTTGAAAGGCGCTATATAAAATGAAGCTATTATTATTATCACGTCTGTGCGGGAGCTCACAAATAGACTGTCTTTTAGTCTCAGTGAAGTTTCAACGGAGGTCATCTATTCTAACCAAAAAATTTAAGTAGAAAGCATTTCGTTGTGACCAATCTTATTTGGAAACATGACACACAAAATAATAGTATTTCGCTTTTTATTTTAAACAATATTTAATCACGTTTTGGAGGTGGGTGTTCTGCGTCTGCCCCCCGTGCCAAACAAGCAGGCCAACCTCTTGTTCGAGCGCGAGCCCGTTATAATTACACTACTGTTGCTATTTTACAATTAACTATAATGAATTACGGGTCATACAGAACACACCAGTGTTGAAACTAATGCACGGAAGCTTATTTCCGCGTATGCAGTCTCCATATTCTACCGCTGGGCGCTAGGTATGCACGGTCGGAGCTGTGCATAAATATACGCACAAAGTCAAGCACACGTTCAAATTGATAAGTCCCACACTTTGCTTAGAAATGATCGTACGCACGGGTTACAAGATACAAGATACAAGATACAAGAGTTTTATTTGTCACGGCATACAGGTATACAGTGAAATACGGGGGGTCTCGCCTGCAACAATGTGCAAATACAAGTAATAATATAAGAGTCCAACCAATAGTGCGACATAAACAAGTAAACAAAGTAGGCATATCGGTATCTGTACATGAGCTATTTACAGAGCTATTTACGATCTCAAGCTATACTATTCTTAAAGTGATATCCTTCTGTAAAGTGTCCATAGTGTGAGCGTGTGCAGCATGAGTGTGTGTGTGCTCATGTTAAAGTGGCTGCTAGTGTGTGAGTGTGTACAGTGTGTGTGTTGTGTGTGTGCTCATGTGTGCTTGTGTGTGGAGAGTTCAGTGTTCAAGGCTCTGATGGCCTGGGGGAAGAAGCTGAGCCGAAGTCTCTCTGTCCTAGTAGCTGGTGCTCGCAGGCGTTTGCCTGACCGCAGCAGCATGAACAGGCTGTTGTTGGGGTGGTGAGGGTCTTGATAAATGAGGGCCCTGAACTTTATCATTTAGAAAAATAGACTCTTGATCTGTTGTGGGCCCTACAGCATGTTGAAGTTTACATTGGTTCTCCTCTGCCGGTTGTTGTTTACACTGACCACAAGTCCACAACCCCTTGGTGTTTTCTTTTTAACCGCAGCTGGAGCACTGGTCTGTCATTTTTTAACGGTGGGGGTGTTACAGTCAGACACGATTGTTTACTGTGTGTTGTGTTGCCGGTAGTGTTGGCTGTGGTGCCGACACTATAATTGGTAATTGGGAGGCACCTGTGGGAAATGCACCTGAGTGCCTGAAGGCCCCACCCTCCTCCTCTGAAACTCTCCTTCCCTCAGCCAACAAATGAAGACATGCAAGAGCAGTGTCTTCCTCACCAACCACATTGTGTCCCTTTTTTCTTGTTTTTATCTTTAAAAAATAAGCCTAAGCAGTTTCTAGCTTGGATGCTAACTACTAACGTTATCAGGCTAGCTTGGATGCTAACTAACGTAACCAAGCTAGCTTGGTTGTAGCTGTTTGTGTTATAACGAGACAGCAAATGAATGAATGAATGAAAACTTTATTTAACAGATTGCAGAATGGGTACAGTACAGTACAGCTCAATATACACAATTGTTAAGGGGATGCAGACCTGAGAAAGACGTTTGTCTTGTTTACATCAGGGTCCCCCATTTTCAATTCATATTGACATTTATGACATACACAACATACATGATATTTATGGCATAGGGACATATAGGTATTTAGTACTGATACATTTGTGACATATGCGGTATCCAAATATACAGTACTGTTACTCATAGATCCTGATAGAGTATATACATATGTTAGGGAGGAGACTGTACATTAGGAGGGGGTGGGTGGGTGGGAGAGAAATATACATCCGGTGGTGAGGAGACTGTACATTTGGGGCCAGGGGCTCGAATACGCAGTCAGTTATTCCTCCATAGTAGCCAGGTTAATTTGGACATATACCTGTGATGTTTGTTTGGTTTATTTAATTCTTTTTGAGGCGTGCTGTCCTATAAATGCCAAGTAATAGTTGTTTCACCCATGGGGGTGTTTCATGACCATATATGGATAATCGTGCACGAGCATAGACGGTAAGAACAAATGGTATTTATCAACACGGAGTGTGCATAGGACCCGTGCACGCACGGTTGATAAATCCCGATTTTTCTGTGCGTAGAGACATTCTAAATTCTGTGCTTAAGAACGAAAATAGAACACTTTCTAAGCATTGTTGATAAATGAGGGCCCAGGGATGCTGCCTAACACGGCGCCTAATTAAGTTTCCATAATAAAGTTTTAGCATGCATTATGGCAATCCGTCTCATGTTGGTCTGAGGACATTCAATGACATTAAAAAACATGAGCTCAGAGGAGCTGGGATGTTAAATCCTTTTTAATATATATATATATATATATAGGTATGGATGCTCTGTGTTTTCATAGGTTTAAATCAGTGTCACTTGTGATGGATTGGTTTTGGGAATATCCTTGGGCCATCTCATTTCCTGCTTGTTGACTTGTGTTATGGTGTCTGGGTGTGTGTGTGTGTAGGGGTGGGGGTGGTTCCACTCCAGGGTGGCATCTGTGGTGAAGCACATTACATGGAACAAACAGCCAATTGACCTGTCACTTTGCCTGGGGATGCAACCAACAGCCTCTCATTTCCACCGCAGCGGCCAACCAGAGCGGGCCAGGGCCGATCGTCAGGGGTGTAGAGGGGGGGGGGGGGGGGGGTGGAACTGACTACCCAGGGCCTGAGTTGGGGAGGGAGGTTCAGTAAAAACCTATAGCAAACTGTGCACACTTGTTCTAAAGTTCTATTCTAAAGTCAATTTTGTTGCACATACAAAGACAAATTTAAATAAATAGTTTCATAGGAAGGGTCTACAACCTAAAACAGAGTTAGCCTGCGCATGTGGATGGCTAAACTTAAACATACAAGTAATCAAGAGATTAATTCATCATTTATCTTTCTATTTGTTATTCTTTAAGTTTTTTTTACCCATAATATTAACATGTCGACTATGAGAGTCTATTGAGGCATCATAAGACGGATTCTATAGCTCCATAGTGATGGAATATAGACACATAACCCTATATGAGCCCTGCCAAACACCTAGAAGAACATTACCTCAATTGATTTCTTGGAGAAATATACATTTTTGTCATTGGAGAGTAATATCAGTTGTTTGACTTTTAGACAATAGGTAAGACAATAGGCTGCAGGTCAGGGCCTGATGCTAACCGTGATGTTCTAGTTTCCATACGTTCCAACGTAAACAAATGGGTAACTTCACCATCCCAGTTATTGGTGGAAAAATGTGGAATTCTCTCCATAGCGATCTTAACACTTTGATTGCCAGCAGGGGGTGCGCTATTTATCGCTTGAGTGCCACCACTCTAGTCAATGAGAGGGCGAGCACATTTGCGAACACATAAACTATATCTTAAATTATGGCTATGTGTCTAATACGCCTGTCGCTTATCAATGACTTGCTTGCAGTCAACATGTACGAAAAGGATTGTTTTTTCATCAGTACATTTCCGTTTTATACCGTTTTGAATATGAGTATAGTTTTGAAGATTTCTAGTGATTCCAGAAAAATCTGCGGAAATAGCCATTTACTGGAATACACAAAACACGTTGTCATTTTTCGGCCTATTATGAATCATTTTCAAATAAACGCTAGATTATCTATAGTATGTGTACTTATGCACGCTAGAGAAGCGGGCTGAAAAATCGATTATCCATGACCTGGTCAGCGCTAACGTCATACACGCACACACAGCCACACACACACACACGTTGTGAAATATGTGAAAAAACCATCTGATTACCCCATTCCTTACCTCAGATCAGATGTTCTGCAAAAAGATTATTCCAATTCCTGATCGCCATTCCAAATATCGATCGCGTTTATTGATCCAACGATCCAACCTCGAAACACATAATCCATGCTGCTTCCAGTCCCTTCAATGAATGCAATAGTCAAATGAGAAGTCAAATGTGGAATCCGGAGTTTTTTCCCCCCATGCATTTTCATTGAGTCCATTTCAATGGGTGCAATACCATCCGGGAGACGATAGGGGGCAGTATTTGCCCTTTTCGAGCTCAGAGGTAGTCCCAATGATAATGTGAGGCTGGTTGATGAAAAATGAATGGATATCGCTAATAAAATAAATAACGATTAAATAACTAGATTTCTCGTCATTGGCATTATCAAACTGAATAGTGAGATCTTTTGTTTTCTTTCTTTCCTTTTTTTTCTTGTTTAATCTGTGAATTTGTTTTTTTCTTTGTATATATTTTTTTGATCCATGATCCACTTTTTCTCCTTCTTTTTCAGTTTTTTTCCCTCCCATCCCAATTTAGTTGTGCCAATTCCCCCCTCCCCTGTCTTGATCGTTGCTCGCATGTGCCCCCCACTGGTCGGTCGTAGGGAGGGTTGAAGAATGTCCCCTCCGAAACATGCGGAATCAGCCAGCCACTTCTTTTCACCTGCCAGCGCGGACTCTCATTGGCAAGGTGTAACGTGTGGGAGGCTCACACTACCCTCGACATCTCCTGTCCTTGCTGTGCAGGCGCCCTGACCGACCTGTAGGAGTCGTTGTTTACAACGACCAGATTACCACCCATCGACTCCCCTCCCGCTGACTCTGCCAATTGAGTCAGTATGACGGCCGGCCCAAGCCGGAGGCAATGCTGACAGCCGCGTGTGACGACAAGCGCTTAGACCGCTGCGCCACCCAGCCGCCTTTTCTTTGTATATTTTATGAATTATTATTTTGTGTAAATTAGGTTGTACGCCGACCATCAAGTGTTACTTGTTTAGTTCAGTATTCTTCTTCCTGCTCCTTTTGACCATGGTAGAACTGGATTTATGTTTTGTATAAAAACTGTATGATTTATATTACTTCCATGTGGCAAATAAAACTCTGAATCTGAATCCCCCCAAAATGTATTAATAAAACATGAATTTTGAGTTGTTAATAGTTGATTGACTGAACTCTTGCAAGGAATAACATTACACATTTGTATTTGAATTTGGTGTATTCAGTTGTGGCTGTACAGGGTTTGTTTACATAGGCAAGGTTTGGAGTAAAAAAATAAATAATAATAACTATATTCTGATCCCAAAAGCTTACTTTCCACAAAACAAATCAAACTCTTCAAGAAGGTATGTGAATACACTGTACTCCACACATTCATGTGGTCAAACTATTCTGTATTGGGGCTTTAATAGCTGTTCCCATGTTTTGTTTTCAAGGCTGTTTCCACTCAGCTTTACATGATCATTCCCCTGAAAGAAAACGCAGCCTCTATTATACATCGAACATCATGGTCCATATTCAATGAAAAATTCATATAAAACAGACGATTTGGATTCGGCTATGTCCATATTAATGATTCCCATTGCTATTTTGTGAAACCTTCTTTCCCAGAAGAGAGACCTGTGCGGCAATGGCTATAATGTCATGCAATATTCATGAAAGGTGTCCTGGATTCCACTGGCAGTTGTAAAACATTGTTTATGTAAAGCATGAGAAGGTCCCATGTGGGTTTCTTCCTGTCCGTTCAGGCCGAGTGGAGCACCTTTCACATGCGTGTTGTCCAAACATGGCTGGAGGCTCTTTCCTGTCAAAACGGATAAAGGCCATCTGACCGATCGGCTAGTCCATTCATCTGCTGTAAGGAAACAACATGTTAGGAATAAAAGTAATATTAACCCATGTTAAAATACTCTGAAACTGTAGTTTACCAAACTACCAATAGGGCATTACAGACCCTCATCAGCACCTTTGTTTACACCATTTATCCCCCCCCCCTAATTTTTATATTCAGATCATATTTTATTGCCTATATTTATGTCTTTCTACTATTACCCTGCCCCGACCTGTACCTCCCCTTCCCCCCATGCTGCTATGATGCCCGGATTTCCCCATGGCGATCAAAAGGAATATCTTATCTTATCTTACCAGCTACTTCACAATGAAAAGAAGGATAACACTTTATAATACAGCCCGCGTTGTACAGTGTAATTACCCGGAACCTACAGTGTAACTTAGCATGAATCCGTACATATAAAATATGTACTGGCTCCTACTGGTAGGCTACTTAAATATAGGTATAGTAGAAGAAAACAAGACAATGAGGAACAATTGGGGATGTCATGTCCCTGACATTTACCCTGTATGTGAATTCAGCTGTACCTACTTTCAAGTACCAGTAGGAACCAGTCAATATTTAGTCAAATATTTATTCATACGAGGAAGTTACACACTAAGTTGTGGGTACTTACACTGTACAACACAGGCTGTACTATAAAGTTTTACCAAAATAAGTTCAACTAAATCTTAACTAACTAAAACTGCTGTGAAAAAGTAGTTTGACTACATCCAAACTACACAGCGGAAAATGAACACAATCTGAGTCTGGAATCTCATAGTTATGCACATTGAGAACTGAACTGACAGAGTAAAGTGTGGGTGTGTTTGATGTAGGGACTTGGCAGGCAGAACCTTACTTTGGCAGACCCAAGGATGTGTTTTAAGGAGAGGACAGGGATCAATTTATGAGGTGGATTCAGGGAAATATGTTGTTTGTAATTAAACTACCTAAACTAGGCTGCATGACCCGGAGTAGTTAACTACTGAATAAGCATACAGAGATTTGAACTAACTACTGCAAAATGTAGTTCTATTTCATTATGGCTTCCGCTCAGCATCATTCTGCACGGACTTCACTTCGTGCACGAGCACTGAATAAAAATTCCACAATGTACCTTTACATCCCAACATTCGTCTGGCCACACCCCTATCCGCTTACCTTCATAAGCAGGTGTGTGGTCACCTACTCGCCTCCTTCTTCACTTTCACCACAAGGAAGTGCCTTCGGTAGATCCCCACTTGACGAGGTTGTTAGTAGAAGAAAGTTGGAAAACAAAAGAACGGGAAGATACGTTGACATCATATCTTTATTTTCTCTCTCACTATTTCGAGAAAATACGGCGATATTGTGTTCGTTACTGGAGTGTCTGGAAGATGATGATCATTCTGATCTTCAACGGCTTTTTCGTATTAGGAGCTCACGCCGCTGACATGCTCCCCAGCTACAGTCCTCCTTGCTGCGGCTGGATGGGTTGGCCCTCCGGCCATACAGCTGGACTGTGGGAAGCAATGACTATTGTGAGAAGGCGGTCGCTTCCAGGGTGGGGTATGTACTGTATTGCTTGCAAGCTCTGGTTGTTGTTGATGATGTGGGGGTTAGCTGACAATTTTACGAAACGCAGACTCCAGACTGGGGTCCTCTGCTCGGCTTCTTAAACGGCGGTCGGAGGATCTTGGTCTGACGCCCATGATGGTCAATCTAGTGGGCCGCGACCAAGACTTGGGAAAAACCCGGGATTCTCTGGACGAGCGGAGGCTTCTCTGTCCCGTGCAGGCCCCATCTTTCACATAAAAGTGGAAGTACACCCTAACGAGGAAATGTGGGCATAGGATCTTCTTTATCGGGAGTTCCATGCTCAAAGTCGGCTGCAGCCCGAATGGGAATTGTGCTGGCTCCGCTGTATGTCTGGTAAATCACTGTTGAAAACTGTGTTTGACATTTCTTTTTTCTCTTCCCTCTTAGGATGGGGAGGGACTTGGACAGCGGCCTGTCTGAAGTGTGGCTTGTTATGTTGTTGTGTAGCAGGTGATAGCTGCTTAGCTGGCGTGCTAGTTGTGGCCTACTGTGTTAGCCAGTCAGCTGTTAGCTGCGGCGCTAGCTCGTTGTGTTCACCAGGCTAGTGAACGTTAGCTTGTTGCTATCAGTCGGACGGCTGTTAGCTTAATGCTACACTGTTGAAACGTTACTGTGACTTTAACATTCCTTAAACACTCTGACTACGACATCATCTTTGACAGAGGATGTTAGTCGACCCTACACCCGAGTGCCAGTGCCAGCGAGGACTTCGTCAACATGGAGAACGGCGGCTGGGTGGCGTTGCGGACATACCCTCGTCACCGGCGCAGGGGATGCTGGGTTCAACTCGGTGTCCCGTTAACCAGTGTTGCTGTTCTTTCGGCCGGCGTTCTGGGTGAAGGTAGGAGTCCTCCGGACTTTAAACACTTCTTCTTTTCTTCCCTTATAAATGTTTTGTAATAACGATGTTTCCAAAACATGTGTTGCTGCAATACATTGAGGATATGACATGTGTTGTGTGTGAATTGTCTTGTCACTGGTATAGCTTCTCTCTGTAGTAAATCGGCGTTGTTTTTTACGTGTGTAAAAATGAACTGGTTTGGTTGTGATGAGAACATGTGTGTTCATGTAACGTTGTACTTGTACCGTGGGTCAACTCACAACTAAGAGGGTTATTTAAACCTGTAAAGCTATGCTTAGTGACATGTGATTGAGGAATGAATCTTTTTCTCAGCCTGTGATGACAATGAACAGTATGTTCACACATTAACAGAGGTGCCTGTTCGCCTTGGTCGTATCAAGGGTAAGATGGGAGGGGTGTCCCCCCGGTTCCCTGGGGCTTCCCCCCTCCTCTCAGACATGTTTGATTACAATATATTGTGTCACTGTGTTTGTGGGGATACGATGTAACCCTCAGATTTTTATTTTTTTTATACTTTATTGTGTCAAAGAAAGTCATTTTACATTTAGGTATAGTATGTGTACCCACATACATAACTGCACATATCCATACTTACATACGTACATACACACACAAATGTACATACGCATATTTTAAATCTTGACACATTTTTTTTTTTTTAACCCATCACCCATACAAAAAACAAGAGACATAAACACAAACAAAGGGGTGAGCAGCAGTATAGATCCTGGACTGGTATACATCTAATATCCATCCCTACTCGTCCCCACTTACATATACAAGAAAAATAACAACAACAGTAATAATAGCAAATAAATTAAAAATGAAATAATAGAAAGAAGAAGAAAAAAAACCAAGCAAAAAACTAAAATATAATAATAATAATAATAATAATAATAATAATAATAATAATAATAATAATAATAATAATAATAATAATAATAATAATAATAATAATAATAATAATAATAATAATAATAATAATAATAATAATAATAATAATAATAATAATAATAATAATAATAATAATAATAATAATAATAATAATAATAATAATTATTATTATTATTATAATAATAATAATAATAATAATAATAATAATAATAATAATAATAATAATAATAATAATAACAATAATAACAATAATAACAATAATAACAATAATAATAATAATAATAATAATAATAATAATAATAATAATAATAATAATAATAATAATAAGTAAAAAGGCTTGAATTTTCATTGTAGGTGTAGCTGTAGGCCAAAGGGGTGCTCCCCAAAAATTGAGCAGTAGATCGAGACTTCACTGTTTCATGTTACTTAAAATCTTCCTCAAAGACTGATCTGTCTGTCATCTAGTACCCCTCCATAGTTTAAAGAGACCCCATCTTTTTCCCAGCATATTTTCATTCTTATTGATTTTGTAGGTTACCTTTTCCATACTATATATGTCCTCTACAGTTTCTAACCATTTGTTTACTTTCGGGGGTTCAAGTTTTTTCCAAGCTCTTGTTATTTGTTTAAGTGCTGCAGCTCTCAAAATAAAAAAAGGTATAATTCTTCTTTTTGTAGGTTTTTGGGGCGTGTTCCTAACAGTATATCATGTTTTTCTATACCCACTTTCTCCGACATCTGTTCCATTATGTCTAAAATATCTGACCAGTAGATTTGTATTTTTTTACATGTGAAGAAAATATGTGTATGGTCAGTATTCTTCTCCCCACACTCCCTCCAGCAGCCGGGATCATTTTGTGCGAATTTGGACATACTCGATGGTGTTCTAAAGTACCTCATATTTATTTTCCAAGCATACTCCTGCCAAAAGGGTGATTTTATGTAATGGAAGATATCTTTAAAGCTTTGATTCCACTCCGTATCTGGTATGTTTGTTTTCAGTTCCTTCTCCCATTTATTTTTTATATAGCTTAAATCTTCAATTTTGTTTTCTTGAAGCATTCTCTAGATTTGTCCAGTTGTGTTTTTGAGGTTATGGCTTTGTTGAGTCTTTATCATGTATTTCAGAAGGGGGTGGAGATCTTCAAGAGTTTTAATTTGGACTTTTTCTCTTAAGTAGCTTCTTACTTGCAGGTATCGGTGAAAGTGATTACTAGGACAGGCATATTTATTAGCTACATTTTCAAAAGAATCCACTCCTTCATTGTACATTTGATAGAAACGTATGAGGCCCTTAGCTTCCCATGTCTTAAAAAAACCATCAATACTGTTTGGGGGGAAATCTGGGTCCCATGCTATTTGTCTTAAGCAGATAATTTCTTGTTCCTTAATTTTATTTATTTTACATATTTCCCTCCAGATTTTAAATGTGTTATATATAGAATAATTGTATATTTTGATGTGCTGAGTGATTCCACTAGATTCAACTCAATTTAACTTCCATGTGGGTCTCATCTCGTTTTTCATCCATATTAGAATCGGTTTGACCTGTCCTGCGTAATAATAATTAATTAAATTAGGTAATGCAAGTCCCCCTCCTTCTTTTTTTTGTTGCAGGATTTTGAGTTTGACTCTAGGCTTCCTTTCATCCCATATACATTTTCTCATCAGCCCCTCCCAAACATTGAAACATTTAGGTGTTATGTATAATGGCATGTTTTGGAATAAAAATAGAAAACGTGGCAAGATGTTCATTTTAATAATATTAATTTTTTCAAATAAAGTGAGAGGTACAATTTTCCACCTATTCAGATCTTCCTTTACAGAGTTCTCCAAACTTCCATAATTACACTGATGTAGATGGTCTAGGTTATTAGGTATAGTTATTCCCAGATATCTCACTTTGTTCTGGTCCCATTTAAAGTTAAACTGTTTTTTGAAGTCTTTCTCCAAGTGGTCACCTACTTCCATAGTGTCAGTTTTATTTAAATTAAGCTTATATCCAGACAGACACCCATAGTTTGTAATTTCATCAAGTAACTCTGGCAGTGAAATATATATATCTGTAAGATACACTATGATGTCGTCAGCGTACAGTGCTAGTTTATGTTCATCTTCCTTTATTGTGAGACCTTTTATCCTCATATTTTTCCGTATGCTTTCGGCTAAGGGTTCTATGCATAAAGCAAATATTTGGGGTGATAATGGGTCCCATTGTCTTGTCCCCCTTTTTAAAATAAAGTTCGTAGAGAGTGTCCCATTCACTCTTACTCTTGCGTTAGGTTCTTTATATATTCCCTTAATCAATTTAATAAAAGTTTGGTGGAAGCCAAAATTCTCACATACTCCAAATATGAAGGGCCATGACACCCGATCAAAGGCTTTTTCAGCATCTAATGTCAATGTCAGCATTTGTTGCTTTGTTTGTACTGCATAATCAATTATGTTAAGAGTACGCCGCACATTGTCACTTAAGAGACGATCTTTAACAAATCCTGTTTGGTCAAAGTTAATTATATTAGGTAGTATATGTGAGAGTCTGGTTGCTATAATTGATGTAAATAATTTTTGATCTACATTTAAGAGCGATATTGGTCTATACGATGAACAGTCTGTCGGGTCTTTTCCTTCTTTAGGTATAACAGTAATGATTGCCGAATTCCATGTGTCCGGCCAGTTTCCTGTTTGTAGGATCTCATTAAAAACTCTACATAAGATGGGAGTAACTAGGTATCTAAACTCCCTGTAGAATTCGTAAGTAAATCCATCACTTCCAGGACTTTTTCCCGGTTTACCCTTCTGGATGACCTTTAGGATTTCTGTCTCTACTATTGGTTGTACTAATTCATTATTTTGTTTAACGGACACTGTGGGAAGGTTTAAAATGTCTAGGTATTGTTTAATTTTTTGTGGGTCCACACCCATTACTTCTGGAGTGTAGAGGTTTTGATAATAATCCTTAAAACATAATGCTATTTTCGATTTCCCCCTCTTATATGTTGTTATCCATGATAGTGGCTATTGCAGTTTTTTCTTTCTGTTTCTTGTATTTTATTTTTTTATTCTTTTTTTAAACAAACACATAAACAAACATGACAACACACGATAAGATATACAAGCATTAGTTGACAGTGCACATCCAATGAAATCACATTTTAGTTAATTGTCATATATAGGATATACCCTTAATACCTGTTATCTAAAAACCTACACACATATGCTCCAGCTCGTACCCCCCCCCCCCTCCCGGACCCCCCATTGGATAATCCATCCATTTTCCCTCGCTCCTAACCAGACATTACCATTATATGCTAGCTTTTATTTTCTCCACCACTTCTAACCACAATGTCATTTTGGATTCATTGAGACCCAAAATTCTTGCTGTAGATATTTCTTGATAGATCACATCGAGATATGTAATAATCCAGACCTTTCGGCAAATTTTTTCCGGTTGGAACCATCGTGATGCTATCAGCTTTTTAGCCACTGTGATACCCGATAAAACCAATCTCTTTAGCTGTGGATGTACTGCACACTCAAAAACATCATTCAGCAGTAATACAGAGGGGTGTACAGGTATATTCCAAGTTAAGAGATTTGATAATTGCTGGGTCACCTCTTTCCAGAATATCTTAACTGGTGGGCAGTCCCAGTACATGTGCATACATGTCCCCTCGTCCCCATTTGTACATAAGGAGCATTTGGAGTCTTGTATAAGACCCATTTTTCAGTCTTATAGGAGTCAAGTATGTCCTGTGAATATAGTTAAGATTGATTTGTTGATGGTCCGGGTTCCTTGATGTGAGTCGAACATTTGCCCAGGCTTCTTGCCAATCAAAATCACTTTCCAGGTCTGGTATATCCCTCCTCCAGACGGAGTCTAGGTGGAGGGTTTCATATGAGGACGTTAGTAATTGATGATAAAAATCTGAAACAAAACCTCTTGATGTCTCTCTTTCATAGAAGAATTTGTGGTATCTGTGGAGTTCAATTTGTTTCGTTAATGGAACACCTTGAGTCTTCAAACATAACAATAACTGTAAGTAAAAAAGATGTGTGGACTTGGTGAGATTAAATTTCTTCTGTATTTCTTCATAACTACAGAAACCCTGTTTGTTAAAAGCATCCCCTAATGAGTGTATGCCTTGCTTTTCCCATATAGGGAATCTTATAGGTCGTTTTCCAATCAAGAGTGCATTGTTATTGAATAAGGGAGTATTATTGTGCCATTTATGTGGGTTAGGATATTTTTTTTGTGTTTCACGCCATATCCGGATCGCATGAGTAATTATGGGGCCAAATATCCGTTCGCAATGCTTGATTGGTAGTTTAGTGTATGCTATGTCCTTCAGTCTATGTGGGGCTACTATGTTTTCTTCTAATTTTCTCCAGGATACTAATGCTTGGGGATCAAACCATGTTGTCAATGGTCTTAATGTGTACGCCTTAAAATAGTGGAAAAAATCTGGAAATGCCATGCCACCGTCTGCTTTATTTCTCTGTGCAGTGGATCTTTTTATACGTGGTGGTTTGTTATTCCAAATAAATTTGTATGTGGAGGAGTGTAATCTTTTCCAGTAACCCTCTGGAGGGGGTAACGGTAGCATTGAGCTGAAGAAGTTGATTCTAGGTAGTACGTCCATCTTAACTATTGATATCCGTGCCTGTACTGAGTTTTTAAGTTTTGCCCACCTATCAAGGTCATCTTTGATTTTGTTTTGGATTTTTGTGTAATTGTGCTTCACCGTTTGTCTTATGGTGGGGAATATTTCCACTCCCAAACATCTAAAATGTTTTACCATAGGTATCTCTCCTGGGAGGGTTATATCTTTTTTTGCAGGGGCGTTAAGTGGAAGGAAAGCCGACTTCGGCCAATTTATCTTGAATCCCGATAAATCTCCAAAGTTCTCAATCAACTTGAGCAGATGAGGCAGTGTGGTGTTGGGGTTTTGCATGAACAGTATTACGTCGTCCGCATATAAACAAATTTTATGTTGTGTGCCCTTGATTACGATTGGTTCTATGGATTGGGATTGTCTTATATATTGTGCTAAAGGTTCTAATGATAGATCGAATAGTCCGGGACTAAGAGGGAAACCCTGTCTAGCTGAGCGTGATACCGGAAAGATTCCGGAGGTGATTATACCTGTTGTAATCATGGCCGATGGGTCTTTGTATTCTACTTTAATCATATCAATGAAACCTTTACCTAACCCCATCTTCTCTAATTCTGCCCATAGATACGACCATTCCAGCCTGTCAAAAGCTTTCATTGCATCCAGGGACAGCATCGCCTTAGGTATGGTGTCGTCCTTGTCGGCATCTAGTACGTGCAGTATTCGTCTTATGTTATCAGTGATCAGGCGGCCTCTTATGAAGCCAGTTTGGTCCGGATGAACTAAAGACGTCATATGCTTTTGTAATCTGATGGCTAATACCTTAGAGTACAGTTTGATATCGGTTCCGAGGAGGCTTAAGGGTCTGTAACTACCGCACTCGGTGGTTGAGAAGGACTGTTATGAGTGCAATATTGTCGTTCTTATGGAAGTTCCCCTCCTTGACTGAGTATAAGATCATATTTAGTAATAAGGGTCCAATTATGTCCCAACAAGAGAGGTACATTTCTGGTGGGATACCGTCTCTTCCAGGAGCCTTACCACTTTGCATTTCGGATATGGCCTTCTTGAGTTCCTCTAGTGTGATCGGTGTTTCTAACTGTTTAGCGTCATCCTCTGAAAGTTTAGGGAGAATAATTTGATTAAGATATGTGTCCATTTTGTTTTGATCGAAGGTCGTTTTCTGATTTATATAAGTTGGAGTAGAATTCTTTGAATGTCACGTTTATTTTTTCAGGGTCTGTTTCAAGTACTTGTTGTGCTCTAATGGTAGTTATATCTGCAAATGTTGCATTAATTCTTAATCGCATGGCTAATAGGTGACTAGGTTTAGAACCTTGGGAGTACTGCTGTTGTCTTGTGCTACGTATTTGTATTTCCGATTGTTGTCTGTATATGGCATTGATCTCTTTTTTTAGTACCTTAACTTGATTTTCTAGTCGAGTTGAGTTGTTGTATTGTAAAGAATTAAATAACGTTGAGTAAAGCGTTTCCAGTTCAGCCAGTTTTGTGCATCGATTCTTGCGCATTCTTTCTGTTTCTTTAGTTTAAATGCTAATATTTTCAGTGCTTTTGGGCTGTTGTCATAATATGTCTACAGAGCATGAGATTCTTTTCAATGTCATGTATTTCTATAGTTTCCAATGTTTTTTTTAGCTACGTTCAATTGTATCTGTACTTCTTTATTCCTCCCTTTCTCATGTTCTTCTTGTAGTTTTTTTACTTTGTTTTCCAGTACCATCTTTTCTCTATCTCTTTGCTTCTTTTTCCAGGATGAATATGCTATGATTTCTCCTCGTAGCGTTGCTTTTGCAGCTTCCCACAGTATTGTGGATGTCACTTCTCCATTGTCATTTATCTCAATGTAAGACCTCATGCTATGTTTTATTTTCTCCTTGAAGTCCTGGTCGCCAAATAAGGAGTTGTTTAACCTCCAAACAGTTTCCCCTCGTTCCATCTTCAAGTTTAATTCCATTATGATTGGTGCATGGTCTGCTATAGTTATAGGTAATATTTCACATTTTGTGACCTTTGAGATCTAATTTGTAAACATAAAGAAGTAATCTAGTCTTGAATAGACCTTATGTGCATTGGATTAAAAGGTGAAGGCCTTGCCTTTGGGATGTAGACAACGCCAAACATCCAAAAGTCCCAACTCTATTTGGGTTTTTCTTAATAACACTGCCGCTTGTTCTGATTTATGTTTTATTCTACTTTGGGTGTCTACCTTCTGATTCATCACCAGGTTGAGGTCTCCCCCCATTATGAGTGTTCCCTTCACCTCTGTCATTATCAAGGATATGATTATTTTCATTCAGCTTAATTGCTGGGGTTGTGCTTTCTGCTTGAGAAACAATTTTTTCCTAGAGAAAAGGTTGTTGGTCACTTATCATATGTGCTTAGCAAGGCCTGTGGCCAATACATAATCAAGGACTTCTGTCTTCTCTCGTTATGAAAAACGGCGTTCCTCTGTAGCAAGAGTGTACTTTTGCCATTTTTTGTTGTGATGAAGGGTTGTGTGTGTCTTGTGATCTACAACTGGGTTAGGTTTGGCCCACAGAAGCACATGTGTAAGTCTGGACCGGGGCTCTTAAAGGGGCCCTCTCTGTTCTGTGTTTTTTCCTTAGTAAAACTCAGGTAGCAGGTTAGCGCATGAGCTATGTGAGGCTGTTAGATGCTTCATGTAGCAGGCTATGACTGTGTCTTGCTCTATTTGTCATTACATCGTATCATGGGTGAGGGGTCGTAAAGGGGTGAACTGGTAATCCTTTCCTCCCCTTTTTCTGTTGGTCAGGGGTTAAAACCACCTGTCCTTCAAGGTTCCTGTCACGTTTCTGTTCGGCACGTTACAGGGTAAGGGGGGGGGGGGGGTTTCCTGGTCCCACGCCCTGGAAGATTGGGCGTGTGCACCGCGGAAATTCCCCCGCCATAGAGCGTGTCTCTAGTGGTAAGACTTCCGTGGGTTGTTCAGGTCCATGTTATGGATCTGTTTCAGGGAGTTGTCAGAGCTCCTCCTCACGAAGCTCCTCCTCAGAGAGAAGTGCCTTCTGTGAGTTCGGACTCTCCTTCCCAGTGAGGGAGCCTCCTCAGAGTTCAGAGCCTCCTCCTCAGATTGTCAAGGTGAGTAGAACTTCAAAAAAGGAGTTCTGCTCTATTGTGTGTGTATTCGATTCAATTCGATTATTGAGTGTGTATTGGTTCAGTGCCTCCTCCTCGGAGAGCCCTAACCCAAGTGTTACATAGCTCAATGTTGCAATATATTCTTTTCAATCTGTACAGCTCGCATGGGAAGTCTCTCTGGGGATTTCCGTCTCCTCCCTGTGGCGAGGGTGGCGGGATGTAAAAATGGAAAAAAAAAATACCCTCAGCTGCGTCAGGTGGGATTCATGTCAGTCTGTGTTTCTTTCTTTTTTAAATAAAAAGAGGAAGGAACATAAAGCACGACGGCTCCGTGTCGTTCTCCCAGACGACTTGGAGGAACAATGTCTGGTGTCTTGCTAGATTATCCATTGATGTGTTTGGATCTCGACGCGTACATAGTGCTGGCTCGGGGTGTTCTGTTAAGAATCACGCAGGGGCTAAGTGCGCCTTGGTTGCTCGTTATTAAAACAGCGTTTTTATAGGGCAACTGGGATGGAGTTTTGTCTCTTCCGAGCGACAGTTTACTAGGTTGTCTCGATTAATTCTCGTTCATATCTGGGGGATGTTAACGGAATAGATCAGAACATAGCTACCTATGGGGGGTCTCACGCCCTTGGGGTGGGCCACTGAGTGCGGTACAAATGGGACCGTCTGGGTGGCGCCCTCTTTTCATGTTTTAGATCAACACGCATACCTACCCCCTCTTCTGGAGTGGGCATGTCGGCGTGGTTAGGGCACAGGACTGGTTCTGGTCACGCTGGTCCAGGTCAGTTAACCCGTTGTCCGCCGGGGATGCAGATCTGCTGTTCTGGTACCCTGAGGGACTTGTGCTTTTTTCGGGGGGAAAAATGCCGGGTCGGCCTGGGTGTCACAGGGTTAGTCGTTATGGAGACCCTTTGTTGGGTACACGTTGTACCTGGCACTATCCTAAGGGACTGGTTCTCCTTTCTTTCGCTCCTCTCTCACGCATGGCGAAGAGGGGGCTGTTGGGGTGGTCTTCTGGACCTCCTCTGGTAACCCTGTGTGCTTCCCGGGCCGCCGGGCCCGGTCCGAAGTAATGTTTTGTTGTAACCGTAGGCCTGGGATAACCCTTTTTTGGAAACTGAAACACTTGTACTGCGGTATAGCTGGTGTATACCCGCAGGTGTGTTTTGGAGTTTTTCTTGAGGGGTTATAGGAACGACCACCGTCTGTGTACAGAGAGGGTGGTTGATTCCCTGGTGTGTTGGAGCAGAGTCAACTCCCGGGTTACCCGGTTGAGTGTGCCCCTGCACGTTCATGACGTCTGCCAATCGTGTCAGCCTTCTCTGCCTCGACCCCTCTGGGTGGGTTTTTTTTGATGGAGGCTTTGTCATGGTGCTCAACAACGCCAGCATACGCCCCTTCCGCCGGGGGGGCTGTTTTCAGTTGACCCCTTTTGGCGCCTGTCTCGTCCGCAGTGCTCCAGGCTCAGGTCTACAGCCTGCTGCCTGGTTTCCCCGGTGCGCTGCCTGCTTCCGTTGGTTAACCGTTTTGAGTGCTTACGGCCATGCTGACTGCCTGTGTTACAGGGTCAGTGTGCCAGGCGGTGTACTATTGGGGGGAAAGGGCCCGCTCTTGGAGGGGCCCTATCCGAATACGCTGGCGATGTGCGGGGCAGTGTCACGATGCCTGGCGTCATTGACCTCTCCGGGCCCCCCTTTTTCCAGGGGATTCAGTCCCTTCAGTGGGTCTGGGTTAGGGCTGGGCGATATGACGATATTATATAAATATCGGGTACAGTTCATTAACGATACACTTTTTTAACGTATTGTGGATATCGTGATGTTTTGCCCAAGAGGATTGTGTTGCGTCAATCTGGTCCACACCCGTTCAAACTTTTGAACAACGCCGCCCCCACACACACTACTGCATCAAAGTTACTAATTATTATTAACAAAGGCATTTGTTTTGTGGCATTAACGTTATATAGTTACACGTTCAATAACATTAGCGTATTTACCCAAACATAGCAATGTCCGATGACGACATAGATAGCAAGCGTTACTGTTCATATCTCAGCCCGTGCGGAGTTGTGCATGCCCATTCTGCGGTCTGTTAATAAAGTTTTCAATCAGACAGATGTATGGAAAGGCTTTTATTATAACATTCGTTGCAATAAAATCATTATGGCTTGTTTAGTCATGCTGCGGTGCGCTGGTAATCACTCGTCTGCCGCAGGGAGCTGTTGTTGTCGTTGAGCTGAGCTCAGCTCTCGTCAAAATCAATTGCGGAAGTAAAAAACGCATAGAGCTTGCCGATTGGTGCTAAGAACAGCAGGGCGGGTTCAATCGGTGTGACGTAATTGGCAGACTCGACTGTCAATCAAAATTATTCTGTTGCCGGCTGAATGATCGAATGAATGAAAACGTTATTAACGATTGCAGAATGGATACAATACAGTACAGCTCAATACAACAACAGTGGACTGGGGGATGAAGACCAGAAAAAGACTTTCGGCTTTTTTACATAAGGGTCCTCCATTTTCAATTCATCAAAACATTTAGAGACATACAAATATACAGTAGTTTCATAAAAATGCTAAAATGCTATTTATTGATTGATTGATTGATTTAAAACTTTATTAACATATTGCAGAATGGGTACAGTACAGCTCAATACATACAATTGTTAAGGGGATGCAGACCAGAGAAAGTCTTTCGTCTTGTTTACATCAGGGTCCCCCATTTTCAATTAATCATATTTCATATCTAAATCATATAATATCTCATTGCTAAATATATGCAATATATAATCTAATAATCCAATAATCTAAATCTAATATATAATATAAAAATGCTAAATGCATGGGTATTTTATTTAGTCTTTAATGTTGGCTTGCAAACTCAAATACTGTCTTGGTAAGCCTCATAATGAATTGTTTGGGGAAAAAAAGAAAAACATCGTGATGTGTATCGTGTATCGCCGAAAGGTCAGAAAATATCGTGATATCATATTTAGGCCATATCGCCCAGCCCTAGTCTGGGTCTTCCTTCGCGCTCCGCTGCTACGGCCTTGCCACGGGGTTGGGTTTGCTCTTGACCCCGTGATTTTGGGGGCAGTAACGAGGGTTGTTCCTTCCGTTCGTTCCCTGGTGGCATGCGGGTTGTGCGTGTGCGTAGTCGTGGGGTCAAAACACGGTCTGCTCACCCTGTGCGTTGAGTTGCTTGAGTTCCTCTTCGCACGGTCGGATCCGTCTCCCTCCCGTAAGCCTCCAATAGGGAGGGTATCCTCCATTAGGGAGGGTCGGGGGGCTCGGTCCTCCCCGGTCTGATGGTTGTGGGGGGCCTCAGCGGGGTAGATTTGTCGAGCTTTGGCTCCCGCTCAGCTCCTCTTGTGCAGAATGATGCTGAGCGGAAGCCATAATGAAATAGAACATAAGGTTATGTATATAACCAAGTTCTATGAATTATGGTGACACCCAGCATCAGGACGCCGCTGCGGCCCTTGATCTCGCCTTGTGGTGAAAGTTTGGGAAGGAGGCGAGTAGGTGACCACACACCTGCTTATGAAGGTAAGCGGATAGGGGTGTGGCCAGACAAATGTTGGGATGTAAAGGTACATTGTGGAATTTTTATTCAGTGCTCGTGCACGAAGTGAAGTGCGTGCAGAATGATGCTGAGCGTCACCATAATTCATAGAACTTGGTTATATACATAACCTTACGTTAAACTAGTAATGACGTTAACTACTCCCTAACACTGATCTTAACCTGTTAAACTGGAGGATCCCCAAATCCGGGGACCCTGCTGTTTTTATCATAAATCTATCAATACAGACCGTATTAATTAATGTTGTGTTTATTTTTCACATGTACCTTAACCCTATCAAAACAGCAGTCAAAGTGTATATTTTCAGCACTACGCTTGTTTACCGATGTTTTCAAGATTTACCGAAAATAAGAATTTATCGGAAAAATGCTAATTCTATCTCTCGTAAAATCGTAAAACCGAGAGGGAATGACTAAATCCAGATTTAACACTGCCATTGGAAAGAGGAGCTTTGCCCTACCCATAGATGTATGATTTGGCCATAATAAGGTCAAGGTCAAGTTCAATGTAAAATATGCATTTATAATTTAAATGGATTATAATTTATTACCGTATCTACAAATCCTTCTGTTTAATCATCTTCCCTTTATTCATTTGACTTAGATATTTTTTTTGTACACTTGATCTCAAGAAGGTGGTGAATGATCTCAGTGAGCGAGCTCGGTGGTTGCACAATTGTAACATGGTGTTATTCACCGGTAAAGATGCAAAGAAAATCATAATTTATATTCTCCTTTCTTTCATCACAATTTACTCAAGCCTAGTGTGGTATCTTTTGACTGGTATTTCATAACAAATCCATGTATAAATTAGTTGGAACAAACAGTAGCAGGCGTCAGTGTTGTGTGACATTCTGGGGAGCCTTCAGGCAAACCCCCTCATGCTAAAACTATTTACTCAACTGTATTTAGAAGAACAGTTGGAGTCATAAAAGCCCCCTCATGCTAAAACTGTTTGTGACACATTCAAGGAGTCTTGAAGACAGTTGGGTAACTGTGAAACAAAACCCCCCACTTGAGAACTGGTTGACACAGTTCAAATAATGCCTTAAGTACAAATATGACTAAGATGAGTAGAGCTTCCCACGCTCAAGAGTGGAGATCAGTAGGAAACTAAACCATATTAGATAAAAGGTATTTGAATGCCATTTAGAAATGTCAAACTGATTATGAAGATAATAGTGTCATTTCACTCTTGTTGTAAACCATATAAGCTTTAAATCATAGTTGTAATACAAAGTGTCAGTCTGGTAAATAAGGGTTGGTGCTGACTCTTGTGGACTATTTGGTATTGGCCTAGAAGCAATGACTGTACTGGGTTAATGCTAGATAGTCCATAGATTCATTACACAAACCATGTATATGGGGAAATCAAATAATATAAAGGGAATGTATTCATCGCAGAGGGGAGAAAAGGGGCCTCCCTCCTGAGCAGCAAAGGAGGGTGCCAAAAGCAGACCCCTCTTGTAACGCCTTCCAAGCACAGCAGACACAAGTGGTTTCCTTTCAACAGGTTTATTAAAGGCTTGGTCCTCCAATCCACCTCCAATCCACCGTGAAAACTTAAACAGAAACATAAGTCGCGTCAGGTCAACACAAACAATAATATACACGGTATGAAAACAACACGTCAGCAAAGCAAAATACAAACAAACATTAAATACCTTGTTGGCTGCATGCTACATAAAAAGGGGTCTTATTCTTCTGTTCTTGGTAACAGTCTTGATAGTGGTACACATAGTGGTACACTCTTAGAATTAGGAGAGCCTGTACAACTCGTCTCCGACCATCCCTGCCGCTTGCTCAATGACTAAATGTAAATATCATTATTAACATACGTTTTAGGCAAAACATTAAATTAGTCTGCTTCGAGTAGCGTTATAACCTTCTGTACAGGTATCAAGGAACACTTTTAGTTATAGGTTTACCTTTTAAGGTGGTGTCACTCACCAGCAATTTCAATTTTCTCACCCTACCATCTGACCCCGTGTATGGCCCTTAAACATAGACAGGTAAGTAAGAGATCATATATTTTGAGATTCTTCCTCCCTTCCACATAGATCGGATCAAAGCAGTCTATGTCAAGCGGTCTATGCCAGCGTAAGTGAAGGGTGGAGTTGCTTCCGATCTTGTGGTAAGTCACCCACTCTTTGTCCTTCAGTACATCTTCTGTACTTTCTACACTTGACACATTCCGAGAATCTCTGTAGGCGATCCAATAATGATCTGTTTCCCTTTGCTTTAGTGTTGCACACAAAAGCCTTGTGGAGTTCAGGATTATCTTTCTTCATTTCTCCCACCTTGAGTTCTCCGACAGGTCGTTTTTTCTTCTTTTTTCTTTTTCCTTTTCTTTTCTTTTTCTTTTCTTTGAATGGTAACGGCATTTCGTAGTGATCATTGTTCTTTTGCGTGATGGTCTCTCTCACCTTCGACAGGCACTTGATATGTTCTTGAGACACAGGGTCTTTCTGAGAAGTCTGATTCAAGAACTCTTATGTCTGAGGGAGTCATTTCTTTTACTTGGGTTCGGCTCACATAGTGTACTTCAGTTTTGAGATTAACAGAACGTTTCACACCTGCTGTTACTCGTCTCAATACTATGCGATGGCTGATTCCGATGTCTACACAGGGATTCCCATGGCCAACAATACTCCATCCAAGGTCTGTACACTGTGCATAAGGCTGACTTTCTTCGCCAGACACAACTTCCCTTGGAAGCAGGGCTTGTGAGCAGTCGTACCCAATGAGCAGACCTACTTTACAGTCCTGCATAGGTGCAATCTTTCCTTGGAGGTGCACTAGATGGGACCACGCTTTTGCAGTTCCATCTGTTGGTATGTGTGTTCTGTTGGCTGGAATGAAATCCCGCGTGTAGACTGGTGGTAAAGATATCTTCTTACCAGAGTAAAAGCCACGGATTTGTAAGTTGTTTACTCTTTCAGAGCTTACTACTGTGGTTCTTGAGGTCATAGTAGAGAGCTTGACTTTGACCTTGACTTTGGTTGCTTCCAACGCTTCTGCTACTTCCCTTATAACAAAGGTTGTGTCGCTTTGAGAATCCAACAGAGCGTAAACAAGGACTTCTTGTGTTGGTTGAGTCGTGGATGAAAGCCACACAGGAATTATTGCAGTTGTTTGTGTGTTAGCTTCATGAAGTATTACTCTATGTGAAGTAGAGTTTGTGGTTGTTTCTTTGCATTGTGTTGATTGAGGTCTTTCTTTGTACCATTGTTGACTTGTACTTGGCTTGTCTTCATTTAGCTTAGCTTGTGGTGGTCTTTGTCCTTCTTTGGCTCGCTCCTCATGCAGACATGTAGGATGCTGCTTGTGGCACATGTTGCAAACATTCCTACTGTTGCAGCTCTTTGAGTAGTGACCAGACTTGAGACAACCAAAGCATAGCTTTCCAGCTTGAACAAATTTGATTCTGTCTGTAACAGGTTTCTCCATGAACTTCCTGCATTTATGCAAAGTATGCCCTGACTTCTCATAGAAAATACATGTTATGACAGTCTTTTCATTGGAACATGTGGTCAGTGCCTTTGCTTCAAAGCTTTGATATCTTGGGCATTTTGTTTTTTCAGTCTCACCTTGTTTCAGTGACTGTAGTGATGTAACAGGGTTGCAGGCAATTTTCGCTTCTCTTGTCAGAAACTTTACAAATTGGCTGAAGGAGGGGAATTGGTTACACTCTTCTTCTTCTTGGATAACCATCCTGTTCCATCTCGCTCCAATCAGGCAACTTTAAAAGAATTTTCCTGTTTTCATTACAGTCATTTAAAATGTCCAATGCCTTGATGTTGACCATGGCAGCCTCGCAACTCCTGAGAAAGTCTGCAAACTCTCTGAGCTCAAAGCTGTCCTTAGATCCCATCTTGGGCCATGCTTGGAGCTTGTCTCTGTATGCCTTTGCTATTGTAAATGGATTTCCGTATCTCTCCTCCAAAATCTTCCATGCTGCAACATAGGCAGATTTGGTTCCGAGTAAGAAATAGCCATCAAGTGCTTTCTTAGCTTGTCCACTTACATACCTACGGAGGTAGTATATCTTCTCCTTGTCTTCAATGCTCTTCTGATCAATCAGTATTTCAAAGGAAAGTTTCCAGTCATTGTATTTCAATGGGTCCCCACTGAATAATGAAGGTTCAGGAATTGGAATTCTGTTGGCACTTAAAGTGCCTGCCAGCATCTTAACAAGCTCTGCTGTACTGTCATTTGAGGAGGTGGTCACAACAACTTGTGGTACGGGAGACGTATACAGGGACAGAGGACTTGTGGGAGCAGGCATTTTGTTGTCTGCTACCCTCTCATGTTCTAGTACGTCTTTCCGCTCTTCTTCTGTGGCCTCCATTTGATCGTACACAAGAATTCTTGCTTGTGCTGCATTAAGACCTTTCTCTGCCTCCAAATGCTGTATCTTTCTCCGCTTTTCCTCCAGAGTCTTTTGTATAGCTCCATGTTCTTCTTCCAGTTGAGCTTTAAATTTAGCTTCCTCTTCCTCTCTCTCTATTCTTCGTTCAAGCTCTTCTGCTTCTTGTCCTAAACGACGTTTAACCTCTTCTGTTCTTCGTTCAAGCTCT
>NC_140169.1:82038053-82420553 GCF_963971535.1 Notolepis coatsorum
ATCTTGAAACGCTGTTCATTAAACTGTGTGCATCTTCTTACTTCTTTGTGTTTATGCGTGTAGTGCGTATTGTTTGTGACTCATCTGTCCTTTGATGACGGTGCGCAGGCAGCGCAGCAAACAATTGTCGGGGAAAGTCCGCTGGACGCCGGCCTTAAACTTAGACTTGCTTCATCGCCCACTTGCGTCGATGAACAGTCGAGTTTTCACTGTAACGCCTTCCAAGCACAGCAGACACAAGTGGTTTCCTTTCAACGGGTTTATTAAAGGCTTGGTCCTCCAATCCACCTCCAATCCACCGTGAAAACGTAAACAGAAACATAAGTCGCGTCAGGTCAACACAAACAATAATATACACGTATGAAAACAACACGTCAGCAAAGCAAAATACAAACAAACATTAAATACCTCGTTGGCTGCATGCTACATAAAAAGGGGTCTTATTCTTCTGTTCTTGGTAACAGTCTTGATAGTGGTACACATAGTGGTACACTCTTAGAATTAGGAGAGCCTGTACAACTCGTCTCCGACCATCCCTGCCGCTTGCTCGCAGGTGTCTTAATCAGTCCCAAAGGTAAAAACGCGACAGCAGCCTAACGGGGCACCATATATGACCAGACGTCAAAATGAATATATTATAAATTGTAGCAAATTAAATAATAAAGAAAATAAGAAATGAAACAAATACATTCTCAAATATTACACTTACAAACTGAAATAACATATAAATGATGAAACCATATAATGGCCACAGTTACACCTCTGTTTACTGAAGGACAACCCACCCCGAGGAGAGACATCTGATTGGAAACCAAGGAACAGAGAAAACTCCATATATAGAAGCAACAAATCCAATTGGACCAAACGTATTATTAGACTGTTAGTATTGGTGGAAATTAGAGTATTTAAGAGAGAGCGCGGTGTTTGAGAGGCAAGCCAGAACAGATGCACCCATCCCCAGGGGGTCTTTCTGGTCTCCACCACTTCCACAGACTGCCCTCTTGCCACGACGTGAGTAAACTGTATGGAATAATCACTGTTTGTTGTGATATAAAGTCAAATGCCTATCTTAGACCAGGTTTAACCATGTGGTGGCAAAAGTAGTAGTCTATTTCATTGATGTTAACATGACTACTGTTTAGGTAGACTGGGTTTGATGTGCAAACCTTATTATATTAATCCTTTGTACAACATGTGTTAAAGGGGCTATGTATTGCTATTCCTAGCACTATTTGGGCAACTTTACACAATTCCTGTGAGTCTATGTAACACATCTGTAAGGTTTATTCCAAAAATAATCATTGTCTTATATTTCTAATGAAGTACTCAAAAGCATCATTTTCCAGCCTCAGGATTTCAGCCTGTTATTGGCTTGGCTCCGCCCATAAGCACTTTCAGTGGCAGTCAATCCACACCGTCTGCGAGTGGCAGAGAGAGAGAGAGAGAGAGAGAGAGAGAGAGAGAGAGAGAGAGAGAGAGAGAGAGAGAGAGAGAGAGAGAGAGAGAGAGAGAGAGAGAGGGGGAGAACTGTGTGGACTGCGGGTCCCCTTCTCTCTCTCTCTCCCTCTCCCGTTCGGGGGGTCTGCTGCTGTGCCGCGCTGCAGCTTGTGCTCCCGAATGGGGGGGGGGGGGGGGACCTGCGCGCGGAGTGTTTTCACGGTGGTCTCTCTCTCTCTCTCTCTCTCCATTCTTACATTCGGGAGCAACTGTAGCGCCGCGGCACAGTGTGTATGTGTGCTCTGTCGTGAGGGTCTATCTGATTCTCTCTCTCTCTCGCTCGCTCTGTCAAACCCTGTTTGGTGCGTTTCATAATAATTCAGCTGTAGCGCTGCGGCACAGTGTGTATGTGTGCTCTGTCGCGAGGGTCTATCTGAGGTCGCTTTCACATAGTTTTGGTGGACTCGGTGCGGTTCTGGGGGTGAAGTTGCAACATTGTTGCATTCTTCATTTGGTTCGCCTGCTTTCACACAGATATCTGTGAGGCGGACCGAGACCTTCTGAACAATGTCACGCGGTCGAAAAGGGCGCTTGTCTATTGGACAGTGGAAATGTGTGTGTGGCTGCGATCCCGTGTGTGCGCGCGCGCGCGTGTGTGTGTGTGTCTGTGTGGACTGCGGAGCCCTCCAGATCAGCGGAGCCGAGTTTTGACATGGCATTGATCCATTGTTCTATTGAAGCACATTACCACCATCCTCTCGCTAAACAACTTGTAGACCACAGTGTTTTTATGAGTGCCCACAAGTAGCTGTTTTATTAATAATATAATAAGCCGCGCGCCTCGGTAATAATAATAAGCTGCGTTTTTTCTTCCTTCTTCCCAAGATGCACAGATATAAAGATAGATAGATAGAGAGATTAGATGCAGTGTGCTTGTTTTGCAGTGAGTGCTGCGAGCAGTGGTAATAATCACTTCCTATATTTGGTTCGCGTTTGGTTCGATGAAGCCGAACCGAGACCGACGTTTTCAGGCGGACCAGAGTTCGACTGTTTGGTCCGCGAACCGAGTTCGACGCGCATTCACACAGACCCGAAAAACCGGACTATCGAATTCTGGTCCGAAAGTCCGGACCAAACAGCCCCTGTGTGAAAGCGACCTGATTCTCTCTCTCTCGCTCGCTCTGTCAAACCCCGTTTGGTGCGCTACAACCACAGAGCCAATCGCATCACTGTGCGCTACCCAGCGGCCATATGACGCGTATTGGCCGTTCAAAAAAAATATTACCTGATTTACTAGACAACGAAAGGGGCTGGGCTGAATCTGAGCAATCCGCCAATATGGTATTTAGACCCTAAAACACATTGATACGAACACCTATTACTATAATACAATGCTAGAGACTGAAAAATGACATTTATAATACATAGCCCCTTTAATGTAGTCTGAAATAATCCTTATGTAAAACAATCTTTTAATTCACTCTGAGCCCAGAGGCAAATAAACCCTTTGAGTTGAACTATAGTTCCTTTGTCTGTTTGCACGTTTATTCCTTGCTGGCTATATTTGAAGTCAGATGAGGAGACCATTCTATCACTCTGTCCTTCTTCCCTCTAGTTAGCAATCTCATTGTACTGCAAATGACCTTAGATATTGATAATATACGACAGAATTGGTGCTTCGTGACCCGTTCTGCGCTGCCCCCCAAAAAGGTGTGCAGTGGTTTTTGTTTGGCCGGCTGCTCAGCGACGCACGGCCCCTGCATGTTGGGGGCATGCAGAATAAAGCCGGGGTTGGTATGTTCATTACAAGGGGTTTACAGTGCAGAGTTTGCTGTCTGGATGGGGGAACGAGGGATGAATGGAAAGTTGGTCGTGTAGCCACCAGTTGGGGCCCAGGGTGAATATGTTTTTTACATGCAGGGATGGTGGAGCTGTGATTAGTTAGTTGACTGTCCAAAGATGAAGGGGGCGCGCTTGTTGTCCAGTAAATATGCAGTCATGAGCTGTAATGGCTGTGTGATTATTCAGAGACAGGAGGCCGCTTTCGGCCCGCTTGCTTGGGGTTTAGGGCAGTGAACACGGGCAGCGTGTTTAAAGGCCAAGCCTAGGTTAGCGGGGGGATGGAACTTTTTTATTTTGTTGTTGTTGTTTAAAAGTGGCAGCCCGACGATTAGTTATTAGTCATATTTAGGGACAGGCTAGGGCTGATGTTAGGAGGCGCTGAGGATATATGGTGTGACAGAGTGTCACGGTTAGGGGGTTGCGTCGGATTGAGCAGACCTAAGATAAGGGACAGTACGGCGAATTTGTATGATTGACTGGTGAACGTAATAGCTGAAGGTGATCCAAGCACATAATGTAGGGACAGATAATTACTTGAGAGGGGAGTAAGTGAGGCGTGGAGCGGTAGAACGTAGATAAGAGGGGACTCTGGGGAAAGAATTGGGCTATTTTGATTCGTTTAGTTCTAGTGTGTGAAAGTGGGATACAATACCCTGCTAGTGGGTCTCAATTGTATTATTAAATATATGACTGGGCTTGCCGCTATGAGACTGTGTATGCCGCGGTGGTTTAGGAGAAATATGGGGTTTTGGCTTGTGAACACCAGAGGATGTTCGGAGAATACATTTGGAATACTGGTTTGTTCTATAACTTCAGGGCGGACGACGGTCGGTCATGGGGAAGGACGGTCAGTATGCATTTTAGGAAGTCGGCATACACAGGGTCTTGTATGTTATAAGTGTTGCGCCATGTGTAATCGACGCCTCGTATGGGGGGTTGGTTTGTTTGTATAAATATATTTGTATAAATGTATGTGATCATAGCAAGCTTGGCCGGTTTGTTATGTTGTTAAACGTGGATCAGAACGGTATACGAGTCTGAGGCGAATCATATTGGAAGTTGGGGCTAGTAGGTTAGCTCTGTGGGGGTAGCCACGGTAATCTATGGACGTTACGGCGGCGATGTTAAAGATTTGACGGAAGGTGGTCTGAGGTATGGGTGTCGAGAAGCGAGTCGAGTGGTACGCTGATGTAATTGTGGCCGTATTAATGTTTATATTTAATGCAGTGATAATTGTGTACGGTGTTGTTGTGGAAACGGGTGTCGCCGGTTGATGACGTGGTTGTGTTGAGAACATCCTGGCACTGTGGGGCCAGGCGGAGAACGGGTAGGAGCAGTGGTTTATGATTCGTTTTGGACTGTGGTACGGCACTTGTTATCATAGGATGTTTTAATTTCTTAGTTAGATTAGTACTGAGCGGACTGAATGAATGTGCGGATCTCGAACGCGTGTGGAACATCACATCAGGCTGGCTAGGCTATTAGCTTGCATGCGGCTGTTTTGTGAAATTGCGGGCAGCATGTATGTGTGGCGGAGTTTTGGAAGTAACGGTTAGGAAGTGTTAGAGTGTGCTGTGGATGTCGTTGCATTGTATTAGGACGAAACGGAGTGTTTTGTGATGATAGTTGTACTTTATCGCAATACACATCGTTTGCTCTGTGTGCACCGTTTGCTCTAGTGCGCATGCGCGTTGGTACAATGTGTGGGGCGCGGGACGCTGTTTTCATTCATTCGCTCAAGGGGAAAATGGTGAGAGTTTTTTGCTTTGTGTTATATATGTATTCTGGAAGTGGGTCCGTTTGTGTTTGTGTTTACTACAGGTTGTATTGCTACAAGTTTTGTGTAAACAAGGGGGGGAATTTAACGAGGGTTTATACTGCAGACAATGCAGTAAGTGTATCAGTAGAAAATTGATATTTTGCCTGTAACAAGTAAAAATTCACAAGTTAGCTACCATGGGTAAATGTATCATTTAATAATGGGAACAATATATATCACATATCACATGTGTACAGAGTATCATTCGGGGCAGACCTGGCTTAAAACACATTTGAAACCGCTTCTGGGAATGTTGTTTTATTTTTTTTGAATGAGTGGATGAAATGCTTATATTTGTAATATTACTTGAAAGATGTGTTAAAATGTGATTTAAATCTGTTAAGAGTGCAATTGTTTTCAATAAATGTTTTAGTATAGATAAGTGATGTGGTGTGTATGCTTGGTTAAGTTGTTAAATCTTTAATACACTGTTGATTTGCATAGGCTAATGTTTTATATTAGAATTTGATACAAGCCCAGTCATAAAGGAGGATAATTTAGTGACGGGGGACTTGTTTATATGTTTTTTGATGGATGATTGTGTTTACAATAATTGTAATAGTTTGATTTCATTCCATAGTTTCACTGTGGTTAAGATAAGTGTAATTGTCTGTAGGTTTGACTTGGGCAGGCAACTGTATGCTAATCCGGCTCTGGGGGAAGGTAGACTTCCCCTGGGGGTGTAGGAATGTGTGATATTTAACCCCTTGGTGATTTACAGGAGGGCCTGCGCTTGCACCAAGTTACTGTGCCAGAAGGCTGGGGTACAGGGCCTCTGGAGAGACTGTATGCATAGGTCACAAGGGGGGATGGTAAACAGATGCGGTTTATGATGGTATGCAGAGAAGCAGAGAGTAGAATAGGTTTTTATGCCAAGGGGGGATGGTAAACCTGTTGTTTATGGTCGCTGTTACACTCAGAGAAGGAACCTAGTCTATCTTTACAACGGGAAGACAGGTCAAGAGTGGTAATTGCAGAGAGCAGTTGGAGAAAAGGGAACAATAGGGCTATTTACAACAGAGAGACAAGACGTGAGCATGCTGGCCATAGAGGGTGACAGGAAGTGGAGACAGTTGGCGGCTAATTCAGGAAACAGCTGAGAGGGGCGAGCAAGAAAAATCAATAGGATAATCATTCAATTGGTTTATGACTTTTGAATGGTGACTGGTTGATGAGGGAATAATTTGAAAAGGTCAGTGCACTAGAAGGCATTGATATGTTTTAAGTTGAGAAGGAGGTTCTAGTCTTCTTCTGAGAGTAGGAATACAGTAAGGAGACTGTAGGAGTCTAAGTGGAGTGTAGATTGTGTTTAGCCTGAAGCTGAGAGCAGGAGAGAAAGAAACAACTAACAACTTGTCTGTGGACCCGAATGATGATTAATGAGTTATGTTGTGTTGTGGGTTGAGTGATGTGTGCTGAATGACAGTTTTTGATGCAGGGGTGAAGCAGGTGTGAATGTTTTTTTTTCTTTGTGAATGTTTCACTAAAGTAAATCTGTGGATGATTGTGTAACAGGTGTTTTTTTTTCTTTCAGTGGGTGATTGAGGCTGTGAGATATTGAATGTTTGTTTGGTTTCATATCATTTGTTTGGATGAAGGAGTTTATTTTATTCATATAATTTGATTTTATTTCTTTTGCATGTCTTAGAAGTTAGAAGTCGCTGTTTAGATTTCTTTTCTATTTTTATCTTTGATTGTGTGGACTGAAATGTGTTTGAATGGAGCCTGTAAGCGAGACTGTGCTAACTTAGAGGTATCAAGTCACAAAGACATGTTTGAATGGAACAGTTGTGTGATGATGATGAGTGTGAAACGAGTGCATGTGGGTCACCACAGGGGTGAGGGAGCGGTGTGCATGTAAGTTTGATTATATTTTTGATTTTTTACTTTAATATTTTCTCGGTATGCATGAAGCGTTCACAAGTGGTCTGCCACATGTGTAATAGAAGGATGTGAATTACTGTTTGGTTTTGATTATTTGTCTTTTTCTTTTCCCATCTATTTTTTCATGATCTGGTGAGAGGGGTCTTGTGCCGAGAGTGTGGAAGCTGGGGAAACATCACAGCGGGATGTCTGTGAAGCTAAGTAGCTCATTTACACACATGTATGAATTCATCAATGGTGTTTCTCTTACAAGTATGATAATTGGAGAATAATCAGGATTGCAATTGTGCTTTTGTCTCCTCACAGTTCAGTCGAGGGGGGGAATGCGGAACGGCACATGTACAGGAGTCATAACTGTTGAGTATGAGTACATTCCATTAGATTACGACACGGTGGAGTGACATTGTTCAGTTATTTTCTGTGAGAAATTATTAGATTATGGAAAGAGGTCGCTTGTGGACACTAGCCCCTCCTTCATCATAACCCCGGGAACAGAGGCCAGGTTGGACTTGAAAATAGATGTGGTGCACAGGTTTGGGAAACGTCCAGACTGAGAGAGCCGTCTGTAAATCCGAGGAAGGACAGTCATAGGTCAAAATATGAGGGGATCACAGGCCTACAACAAATGCTACGGCTGAGGCTGGCTAGCAAAGGGGGGAAGGGGGAGGCAAGGCCGGTCTGGAACTGTGCAGAAAATGTGAGCAAGGTCCTCTGTGGAATGTGGAATTTGGTTGGTGTGGAGAACGGGGGGTAACTGAACAATAGCTACTGATGGTCTCTGTTTGTGCACATTTGATTTGGTAAGACGCGCAAACAGAGGGCGGATAGATTAAGACACAACGCAGGGTAAGAACATACACATCGATTAGGGTCAAAAGTGAGGATAGATAGTAAAAAGTGTCTGCTTTCCCCGCCCGACTGGAGCTGTGGAGACCAAGGTGGTAAGGTGGTATGACCAGAGATGGTCATAAGGGGGGAGGATAGATGAGAAGACCAATTGATGAATTATGCAGAATGTGATTGAACTATTTTTAAGAAAGAATTAGCAGGAAGGAAAAATGGATGTAAAGTGCAAAATTGTGATACTAATGTATGTTTTCTCTCAACCAGATCATCTAAGTAAGGTGTTGGAACAAACTTTTCTGTAGATTAAGAATACTGGGTGTTAAATGTGTGATTTTTAGATTACATTTATTTTTAATTGTTTTCAGCATATTCAAAGTTTTTGTTTAAAAGGAAAAAGTAGGCCTCTGGCTGTGAGCCCAGAGGAACAAAGCCCAATGATAGTAGGTGGTAAACACTGGATCATGAGGGCAGAGTAGGTTAATTGGGGATCTGGATGAATGGGTCATTTGGATTCCCCGGGAGGGGGCCATAGTCAGGGGAAGTGTGGGGGGAAAACGAATAAAACAGGAAGATCAGAGTTGATGATATGTACAAAAAATAATGAATACGAATGATGAAGAATTGGAAATTGAGAAAAATTTGAAATTTATGATTTTTGTTATTATGTTAAACTGGATGGTTTGTAGTGTTGACAAAAATATCGAAAAATCGATACATATCGATTCTGAATATTTAAAACGGTTTCGATACTCATTTCCCGAAATATCGATATTTAATTATTCATAAAAAAAAGAAAAAAACTAAATTTAAGGAAGTTGCATTGTTCATTTCAATACCTGTAATAGTACAGTAGTCCACACACACACATGTGCATTCAGTTAAGTCGGAATATGACTGTAATAACAGTTCAGTTTGTCAGGTACATGCAACACAGATTACAGTGTTTACACCTGTCTGCTTGAGAAAATACCATGTTCTGCAATAAAAATGATTGAAGTGAGATGAACAGTTATTTTTAAATGTGTGATCTAAAGATAAACAAAGGGTTTTAAAAGTGTTATATTTATCTTCTCTTATAGTACCAGAAGATAATATCTATACTTTTCAAGGTATCGTATCGAAGTCAAAATTCCAGTATCATGACAACACTAATGTATGTATGTCATAAATGTCCTAATAAATTGAAAATGGGGGACCCTGATGTAAACAAGACGAAAGTATTTTTCTGGTCAAGTCAAGTCAAGAGTCAAGAGTTTTATTTGTCACGGCATACAGTGAAATGCGGGTGGTCATGCCCGCAGCGATTGTGCAATAATACAAGTAATAAGAATAAGACATAACAGGTATAATGTACATAAAGTTTAAAAAATGCATGGTGAAAGACATGCTGAGCAATAGTGCAATACAGTGTTAAGCTATGGATGAGGCACTGGGTCTTATGTACACTACTATACAATACTATACTATGCAATATACAGTTATACTATCCTTATGCTATCTTGCTATATCCATCTATTACTATACAAAAACCACTCCCCTTCTTTTTCCCCTTAAAGTGACCTTTCCTGTTACGAGTGCAGGTAAGCAAATGTGATTCCAATGGTGGAGGAAATAATGTGAGCCAGAGAATGATTGCTCTTTCTACGAGGTGTCTTTTAATGTAAGATCACAGAGCAAAGGGAATCCAGGAAAAGACGCCGAGCGTCAACTTGAGAGAAAGGGTAAATACATCAGATAAATCTACAGCGAGAAGGTCAGCACAATCTCCAACTCCTTCCACACGATCAACAGTCTGAAGCCTCGACAGGGGCAGAGAGAAACAACAAGTGAATAAATAGTAAAATACCAACATTACAATGCATCAATCAGTGACAGGTAATTGACAGCTCGTGACAGCAACCAGTGGTGACAGAACAATCAGTGACACATCAGGAATAGGGCGTGACCAACAATGTGTGCAGATACCAACTACCAGGTGAAATAACTCCAGAATGACAGTAGGGTTCCTAAGACTAGAACCACGAACGTTACAGTACCTCCCCCCGACGAACGGCACCGGGCGTTCACCTAGGGGCCTCGGGATGCAGCCGCTGGAAATCATTGATCAGGCTGGGGTCTAAGATATCCCTTTGAGGCACCCAAGAACGCTCTTCTACCCCGTACCCCTCCCAATCCACCAAGAACTGAAACCCCCTACCCCTCCGCCTACAACTCAGGATCCTCCGCACCGTATAGACAGGCTGACCATCAATAATGCGAGGGGGAGGGACAGCAGGAAGTTGCGGGGACAAGGGCGATGAGAGGAATGGCTTCAACAGGGACGCATGAAACGTTGGATGAACCCTCATAGAGGCCGGAAGCCGCAGCCTGTAAGCCACAGGGTTCACCCGACAAACCACTTTAAAGGGGCCTATGAAGCGAGGAGCCAGCTTCCTGGATTCCATCTGGAGAGGGAGATCACGGGTGGAAAGTCAAACCCGCTGTCCAGGACGGAAAACCGGAGCCGGACGACGCTTGCGATTAGCCTGCCGCTGAGCCTTAACCGAGGTCTTCTGCAGCGCTGCACGCACCTTGTTCCACGTCCTGCGACAGCGAGCCACATGTGCCTGGGCCGATGGCACCTCAGCCTCCTGCTCCTGTTCGGGAAACAGAGGATGTTGAAAACCATATTGACACTGAAAGGGAGACAGGAGGAGAGGAGGGTATTATGCGCATACTCTGCCCAGGCCAACCTCCTACTCCACGTCGCCGGACACCCAGCAACGTAGCACCTCAGGACACCAGATCCTGGTTGACGCGCTCCGCCTGCCCGTTCGACTGCGGATGGAACACAGACGACATGCTGACGGAGGCGCCAAGGCCGGAGGCAAACGCCTTCCAGAACCTGGAGGCGAACTGAGGACCCCGGTCGGACACAATATCCACTGGAAGCCCATGGACCTGAAAGACGTGCTGCACCACCAGGTCAGCCGTCTCCCTAGCCGAGGGAAGTTTGGGAAGGGGAATGAAGTGGGCCGCCTTGGAGAATCGGTCCACTACCACCAAGATGGCAGTGAACTAGGGATGCTCGATATTGGCTTTTTTACCGATACCGATATTCCGATATTGTCCAACTCTTAATTTTCCGATACCAATATCAACCGATATCAACCGATACCGATATATGCAGGGTTTCCCCCCCCCCCAAAAAACGGAATAATTTCAGTTAACTAATAATTTCACTGGATATATATATAACAAATATTGTTATTGTTTTTTTCTTTTTTTAAACCGATACCGATATTTTCCGATATCACATTTTACTGCCGATATCGGCCGATAATATTGGTCGGCCGATAATATCGGACATCCCTACAGTGAACCCATCCGACAGGGGAAGGCCGGAGTTAAAATCCAGGGATATGTGCGACCAGGGACGTTTGGGAATAGGAAGCGGTCTGAGGAGACCTGCCGGCGCACGGCGAGAGGTCTTACTGCGCGCGCACACCGGGCAGGCCGCCACAAAGGAGCGCGTATCCCCCTCCTCTGTTGGCCACCAAAACCTCCTACGGATAAACTCCAGGGTTCTGGCGGCCCCAGGGTGGCTGGTGAGAGAGGATGTATGCGCCCACTGCAGCAGGCGCGACCATGCAGCCTTGGGCACATACATCCGCCCCGGAGGACCCCCACCGGGATCGGGCTCCCGTGCCAGAGCCGATCTTACCACCCTATCTATGCCCCATGACACGGGTGCCAAAATCAACGCCTGTGGAACAATAGGGTGGGGCTTCTCCTCTCGACCCGGAAGGTCAAACTGGCGTGACAGGGCGTGGAAATCGAGTGAAGAATAACGCCCACCTGGCCTGGCGAGCGTTAAGGCGTTTAGCCCATTGGATGTAAGCCAAGTTCTTATGATCAGTCCAAACAATGAAAGGATGTGGAGAGAGAGAGAGAGAGAGAGAGAGAGAGAGAGAGAGAGAGAGAGAGAGAGAGAGAGAGAGAGAGAGAGAGAGATCTGGGGCAGCTGTCCATGGTGCTGAATATTTGCGATGGGGCTGTGTTAGTCTGGAGCCTGTATGCTTCTTAATGTTAAATGAATGTGGCTAGCTAACAAACACTTTAATAATACACGTTACATAATACATGTTAGTTTGTCTAATACTTACTCGCACATCCACAAATAGTCGGTGAATGCCTTTCTTCCCGATTGCGTGAACGTTGCGGAACAGCAGCTTCAACTTGTCCAACTGAGCCGATTTCATTGAGACCAGGGATCTCACCACAACCCACAATATGCCGCTACGTTGTAACGGTAAGTTAGCTAACTGTCTGTACTAACCAGTTGAGCTATTAATGTTAACAGCGTTCGTTCAGCTGTCAGCACACACACGGAAGCAACATGACGCGCAAGATAGGGCGAAGTGGATGGGCCAATGAATGAGCACACTGTGCACACCCAGTCCTCGTGGGAGTTGTAGTATTATATAGTATCACCTGGATTGACTTAATTATTGCAGATGCCTTTTGTAGACTACAATGTTTTTTTTTCATAGAAAAAAAAGCCACCCGCCACATTGCGGGAAGAATGAAGAAGTTACACGCCAATGCCGAATTCTACCCGCATTGGGCGGGTGGGCGGGTGTTAATGTCAAGCCCTGATTGTGTGTATTGAGCTGTACTGTATTGTACCCATTCTGCAATCTGTTAATACAGTTTTCAATCAATCAATCAATCAATTGTATCTTGTGTGTTTTGTCCTGTTTATTTAACTTCTACATTTTACTCAGGGAATAACGGAATACAGTAATGGGCGTTATGTAATCAGGATACACAAAATAATTTCTATTGTTATTCCTATACAGTTAGAGGGGGGGGGGTCGTAATCAGATTACTGATACTGATTTTTAAATCAAGTCAAGTTTATTTGTATAGCCCAAAATCACAACAAGTTGCCTCGATGGGCTTCACAGATCAACAAGTAACATCACAATAGATCCACAATAAAAACCACAATAGATTGCATTCCTTTAATATTGTTATTTAGTTACTGAATACATTTTCCAACAAGTCATTTGTAATTGTAACGGAATACATTTATACGGCAACCCTCCCGTCCTGCTCACTCGGCATCACTGTAAGTGTGATGGTTACCCTCAATGGTCTAGATTTAAATTCAGGATGGAATGAATGAAGGAAACTGGGATGCTTGTGGTGTATGGGTTACTATGATTGTAACTGAGGGGTACAATTCCCTGACTGTATTAATAAGTATGGTATCATTAAACCACTACTGTCTTATGTACATTACTACTGGCCATACAGTACACAGGTATCTTATGATGAACACTTCCCACAATGACTCAGTTCCACACAAAACTGGGTTTAAGTATTTATTAGCAGCAATGATAGTACATAATATACTTTACTTTGGATGCGCTTATAAGGCAAAGGAATGTGCGTAGGCAAATCAATAACGTATGTCCATTCTCATATTGGACCTGGATAAGCACACCAGCTGGCACACCAGCTGGTACGAGGAAATGTTGGTGATGCTGGTCACTGTAGAACGGTAGCCGCACGATACACTATACACAAATAGACTATTACTGAATTAATAGAATAGGTCGAACTCGACGGTACAGCGTTAAACTCTGATACTTCAGTTATTAATTCGCACGCGGTCTCAATGCTCTATTTGGGGCCAAACAGGCCATACTTCACTGCACGTTGTATCGTGGGTGAGGCTTCAACTTATTGGGTAACTCTACCTCTGTATTCACCTGCGCCGTATTTATACGTTAGGTGAACAAACTAGTACCAGCTTTATTCCTGTCTCATATCCTTGCGCAGAACCGTTCATGTCCAGGCAAGTCTTTGGCGGTGACTTTGAACCAGACCTTGGAGGTATGGCAATGGCGCCTAAGGGACCGCTGTCCAATAGGAGAACGAAATATTATGGTCTGTACTAGGCTAAAGGGATATTCCGTGTATATGTACAAGGAATACACAAGGGATATCAAACGATATACAAATATTATGCAATATATATCAATCAATAAATATATATATTCGGTTTAATCTGATCCTTCGTAACAGCCGCCTCCTAATTAGTCCCACCTAATTAGATACGCAGAGACAGATTAACCGCACTGTCCACTACTCAATGTCTGTTGTGAGGGTAGGGCAGTTCACAAAGTCAGGGGGTCATGGTCGTCATCAATAGTGTCGGGGAGCCTTGGCAACTCTATTAGCCTCGCCACGGGCCGGGTGTATATCCGCCCTTGGACGAGCACTTCTGCCGCTCTGACCTTTCCGTCGGCACCGGTGATCACTTTGCTTACGCGGCCGGCCGGCCACATAGCTCGGGGTAGTGACTGGTCGATAATCATGACGACTGTTCCTTCTGTCAAATTGTCTCTTTCTTTCACCCATTTCTGGCGGGTCTGTAGAGACGGTAGATAGTGGAGTAGGAAACTGTTCCAAAACTTGTCAGCCAATACTTGACTGTACCTCCACATTCTTCGGCCGTTCGCTTCTTCAGGCCTGTACACTGTCTGTGGTAGCGCGGGGTCCAGCCGCCCCATCAAGAGAGTGTTGGGGGTGACTGGGTCGACATCTGCTACATCACTTGAGACGTAACCGAGGGGCTTTGAGTTCAATACTCCCTCGATCTCCGTGAGGACTGTTGTTAGGACTTCCTCCGCCATGGTCTGGGCCCCAAGCACGGCGTACAGGGCTGTCTTTATTGAACGTACTTCTCGTTCCCAAGTTCCACCGAAGTGAGGTGCATTCGGGGGATTAAACTGGAAATCAATCTGGTATGGAGCGAGGTGGGTCTTAAGTTCTGGGCCCATAGCTTGGAAGTTCTCTCTCAGCTCTCTTTCTCCGCCTTTGAAGTTTGTCCCGTGATCAGACAATAATATAGACGGTTTCCCTTTCCGCGATGTGAATCTTCGGAAGGCCATAAGGAATGAGTCTGTGCTCATGATTGGAAGGAGTTCTATGTGTATCGCTCGGGTGGTCATGCATTTGAATACAATACCCCACCGCTTCTCGGTCCCTCTTCCTTTCTTTACATACAGCGGGCCGAAACAGTCCATACCGGTGGAGTGAAAAGGCTTGTCGCCGAGTCGGAGGCGACAGGGGGGTAGGTCAGCCATCCGGGGTATACTGGGCTGTGCTCGCCATTTACGACAGTCTAGACAAGTCCGCTGGAAACGTCGTACTGCTTCTCTCCCTTGCAGTATCCAATAACGGCGTCTGATCTCCGCGAAGACTCTCTCTGCCCCGGCGTGGTGCACGTCCTCGTCGTATTTCTTTATGATAAGCTCTGTGACCTTGTGTCGGCTGTTTAAGACTATCGGGTACTTGACGTCATCCGGTAAGTCTGGGGCTCTCCTCAGACGACCACCCACTCTGGTGAGATTATGGGTGTCGCTCTCAGGGGCTAAGTGGAGCAATCTGCTGTCTGACGGGACTGGCTTTGATCCCTGTAGACAGTCTAGCTCGTCGGGGAACGAGTCTCTCTGGGCTCGCTGTAGCAGAAGAAGTTCTGCTTCTTCGTAGTTAGCTGCAGTAATGTCAGTAGTGGGCTGAACCTCTGGGTGGTGCCACAGGGATGTCTTTAGCTGCGCACTCTCAAGGGTGAGGCAGTCGTCTATGTTGGGGTCTGTGGGGACGAGTGTGTGTGTCAACCCACAGAACATAGATTTCTTGTTCTCTGCCTCCTCTTCACTCGCCTCCCGTGGGGTGGGTGTAGGCCACTCTTCTTCCGGGAGCTTGAGGAACTTGGGCCCGTCACTATATAGATTGTGACAGGTGAGGTCATCCAGGGACATTCCCCGGGTGATGACGTCAGCTGGGTTGTGTTTTGTGTCCACATACCTCCAGCTTGCTGCTTCTGTTAAATCTTGGATCTCTGTGATTCTGACTCCCACGAAGACCTTGTATCTACACGAATCAGACTGGATCCATGTGAGTACGGTCATGGAGTCTGACCACAAGATTGTTCTTTGCACCGGGATGGTGAGTTCACGTTGGATTAACGTGGCGAGTTGCGCTCCTGCTAGGGCTGCGCAGAGCTCTAGACGCGGGATAGATTGTTGCTTGCGGGGGGCTATTCTTGAGCGAGCCAGGATGAAGGCAGTATGTATTTCTCCTCCCTCCTCTCGGGCACGCAAGTAGGCCACCGAACCGTAGGCTACTTCGGAGGCGTCGCTGAAGACGTGCAGGTCCATCTGGCACGTCTCCGGCCTCACTGTGGGTGGGAAGTAGCTGCGGCGTATGTTGACACCTGGGAGTGAGCTGAGTTCTGTCTCCCACTCTCTCCATGTGGAGGCAAGGTGTTCGGGTATGGGGTCGTCCCAGCCCTGGTCCTTTCCCATAACGCTCTTACAATCATCTGTGCCCTGGTGGTGTAAGGTAGAATACATCCCAACGGGTCATATTGTCTGGCGAGTGTTCTGTATACACTCCGTCTTGTGGTCGGTAGTGCAGTCGACCTTCCCTGCTCCTTGGTCAGGGGTGTGTGTTTATAATGGAGCGAGTCTGTTTTGAAGCGCCAGACTAGTCCTAATGTCATTTCTTGGGCTTCTCCTGGGATGGTCGCCATCCAGGTCTCGCTGCTTGCTGCCTTGTCCTCGGGGGAGAGGCTGCGCAATACTTGAGGGTCGCTGCTGGCCCACTGCCGGAGATCAAAGCCGCCTTTGATCAGGGAGGCGCGGAGCTTGAGTAGGAGGGCCTCGGCTTCTTCTGGCGTCGAGACACTTTGCAGACAGTTGTCCACGTAGAAACTATTTCCTACACTTTGTCGGACCTCTTCATCAGCTGCTGGGTCCTCTGCGACGTGTTTTTGCAGTGCAAACGTAGCACAGCATGGGCTGCATGTGGTTCCGAAAGGGAGGACTTCCCATTGATAGATGGATGGTTGCTCGTCCCGATCCTCTCTTTCCATAAGAACCGCAGCAGGGGCTTGTCCTCCTCCACTAGTCGCACCTGCAGGAACATCCCTTTGATGTCGCCGCTGATGGCCACCTTGTCTTGGCGGAAACGTAGTAACACGCCTAGTAGAGAGGGGCCGAGTGTTGGGCCGGGCAAGAGCTCTTTATTCAGATTTTGTGATCCGATCTGGTAGCTGCAGTTAAACACAATACGATCCTTGCCGTTGTGGTGGACTTTGTGGTGCGGCACGTACCATGATTCGTTCGTCTGATCGGCCTCTTTAATGTCAATTTTCTTTATGTGTCCCGCTGTGATTAGCTTGTCAATCTCAGCGCGGTACACAGTCTCTTGAGCGGGGTCTCTGGCTAGGCGCCGCTCTGTGTTCAATAGATTCCGCTCCGTCGCTTCTTTTGGGGCGTGGAAGGTAGGCATACCCTCTCGCCTCAGGAGTGGAGTTGCGTATCTCATCACTCCGTTGACTTTGACTCTCTTTGTCCCCCGCTCGAGGAGGGCTATAACATAAATGTCTTCCTTGGAACGAATGTCTTTCTTTTCGTTCTTAAAGGGCATTGTCTCTAGTGTCCATAGCCTCTCGACATGCTGTAGGAGGGTGGTGCCTTCTTTTGTCACTCTGGAGTGGAGGCAGCTAGTGGCTGCTGTTCGGTTAGGAGACCTAGCGAGGGGGCCCTGTAGTGTCCATCCTAGGCGGGTCTCGACTGCTGCAGGACAGCCTCTGGGCCCAGTGTGGACCCGGTCCATCGGGACGATGAGGTGTGCATGGTCGGATCCTATCAGCAGGGTCGGGGTGGCACCGTCTATGAGCGGTATAGGTAGTTGACGCAGGTGCACATATTTATCCATCAGCTTGGCGATGGGGTAGGTGTACTGCGACAGGCCTATGTCTTGGCTGGTGAAAGCGTTAGTGATCCTATACCGTCTCTCTGGCTGCCCGCTTGCTGCGATAGTGAAGGAGACATTCTCGCCCTTTATCATCTTTAGGTCTCTTCTTATTGTCCGAATCGTCATCGTTTCTTCGCTCCCCCGCAGCCCCAGCTGGGCCGCAGCGGACGCGAGGAGAAGGGTCTTCTCTGACCCGTCGTCAAGGACGCCGTAGGTGTCCATGACCTTGTCTTGGTAACTCAATGTTACGCGGACCACCTTCAAGAGCACCCGGGCGCCCCCGCTGCTGGCGGGGTCAATGTACATAACACTTGCCTTTGTGCTGCTTGAGGGTGCAGGCTTTCTTCTGTTACTGTCATGTAGGACGTCCAAGTGGGCTCCGTCACACCGACTACACCTCTTCTTTAAGAAGCAATCGGCTGCCATGTGACTGCGCGCACATCGGTAACAGCGTCGGTTGGACTGATGATTGTGATGATTGTGGACTTCAGGAGGTCGGGGGTCAAGGACTACAGCCCCCTCAGCATCGACGGGGCACCGGTTGAGAGAGTCAACAGCTTTAAGTACCTCGGAGCCTACATATCCGAGGACTTGACATGGACCACACACATTGACAGTGTTGTGAAGAAGGCACGACAACGCCTCTACTTCCTCAGGCGCCTAAGGAAGTTCCAAGTCAGTCAGAAGATCCTTAAGAACTTCTACTCATGTACAATAGAGAGCATCTTGACCGGCAACATCACCTCCTGGTTTGGGAATAGCACTGCACAAGACCGAAGCAGACTACAAAGAGTGACACGTTCAGCCGAACGCACAATTGGAGGGGGGCTCCCCACCCTCCAGAACATTTACAACAAGCGTTGCAAGGGCAAGGCTAAGAGAATCATTAAAGACTCCAGTCACCCGAACAACTGCCTCTTTGAACTGCTGCGGTCAGGCAAGCGATACCGGAGTCTCAAGGCGAGCACAGAAAGACTCAGAAGAAGCTTCTATCCCCAGGCCATCAGGCTGCTAAACGAACAATGAATGAACACTACACAACAACAACCACCAAACGCACATAGCACACACATCCACACGCACACACTCACTTAAACAAACACACTGTAGCACCCACTCCACACACTTTATAGCACACACCCACTTTAAACAAACACACTGTAGCACCCACTCCCCACACTTTATATTTATTGATGAAGGATTGCACTACAACTCGTACACCTTACTGTAAATTGTACCTAAATTGTACCTCATCCCATTTCTGCTTTGCACTAGATAGTACTGTACATTAGTACACTGCATAGTTGTTGTGAAGGGCCAGATTAAACCGAATATATATATTTATTATATATATATATTTAATTGTATTTGTATATTCTCTAATATTCCCTGATATCCCTTGTATATTCCTTGTACAATATGCATTGAATATCCATTCTAGCCTACTGAACATCCCATAATAGTCTCCATTCTACTATTGGTCGAGACCTTGGTGCCAGGCTGCCATACCCCCCAGACCCAGTTCAAACGTACCGCTCAACATGTACGAACAAGTCCTAGTTCCGCGTAGGAATCTGGCTACCGCACCACTAATGGGACTATTTGTTCATAGTGCGTATATATACTGCGCTACTAAAGTAGGACTTCCTTTTCAGTCCAGTTTCTTACCCTCCAATAGAGTCACAGACGTAAAGCCTCCCCGCGACGCCACGTGTGGGAGTAAGGCCAAGTTCGGCCTACCATCGGTATTGAGACATCGTGTATATTAATATTTGAATAGTCATATTTGGCACTATATCGTCGAGTTGGACGTAGTCTATTAAGCTAATAATAGTCTGTTAATATATAGTGCTTCGTGCGGTGAGAATACTACCGTAGTCAGCACCCCATCGTTTCGGGCAGAGAACTGGCTGCTTATCCAGGATGATCGACCCCATGTGAGATTGCACCCGAGGAGCCCCAGAGCCGACGAGCGAGTGGACCTGTATACCGGATTATTCTACCGACGACAGCCCGCCTTCCCAGGCACGGATTATGCTTTGTATACGTTGATTATTCCATGGATAAAGACCCCCGACACTGCCGTGTGTTGGAACCCCCCCCCCCTGGAGAGGACGCAAGGTGAGGAGACGCTCTGCAAGACGAGGTCGCTTCACGTCTCTCCTCCGTGGACCGGAGGACGCCGGCCCACAAAGAGTCCATCTGCTTTCATCTGTGGTCCAAGGATTGCCGGCGCATTGAACGGCACTACAGTGGGTTCACCTGGGATACCCTTGGCCGGATGTGGCAGCCGGACTCTACCCCCCCCCCTTCCTACTCCTGTCGGCTTACAAGCGACCGGATTAACCCCCCCTAGTGTATCCAGTCTATAATCATTAAAGTATCATTGCTGTTATTCCTTAACTATTCCAGGTCGTATATGTACCACCTGCGCCTTCAGAGATTGGACATTCTCTATTGATATACCGACGAATACTCTTGCCATAAAAGTGCATACTAATTCCCCTTCATAAATGTGATTGATTTGATTAAGTGCTTGCTCTACACACCATCGCTGTGTAGAAATAAAGACCTATTTCTAATTCGTACATTTGTGTTGGATCCGTTTCATCTACGTGACAGTGTTCATCATAATATATTTATGCCGTGTACTGGGTGGCCGAATATTAAGTACAAAGGTAGTGGTAGTAAGTATCATATCTAGTAATACAGTCAGGGAATTGTACCCCTCAGTTACAATTGGTCCTTCGAGCCGGATGGTAATTAGTGTAATATTAATATAGTGTTATTAATATTGAAATGGCCTATGATGAACACTCCACGAAACGATCCTCCTAACCAACGCCCGCAGCGCGAACGACGGCTCCCTCAGTACTTAGAGGCTTACGCTGTCAGTCAACAACCTAGTCTTCTACTAACAGTAAACGCGGTAAAACTAGAAAGTAAAAGTATGTCTAACCCCAACGCCCAGACTACCCCGACCATAGAGGCCCCTACGGGTTCTAATGTAACTGACCAAGTTCACGTGGGGACCAGTGGGAACCAGACATGACTTCACACCCCGCCAGTACTGAAGAAGTAGTCCCCGATGAGTCCCGGGAGGAATACAACGCTACCGAGAGAGAACTCGGCACGGAAGAAGACGGGGAGAGCACCGTGGAGATAGAGCTCCAAGGCTCCGCAAGGAGTACCCCGAGGGAAGGCTCCCCTATACAACCGCCTTCTCCCAGCGAGGCAGAGAGGACCCTACAGCAGGCCTTCCTCATCAGCCTGAACGCCGCTGCTGAACGCGACCGACTGCAGATCCAGCAGCGGAGCGAAGAAGAGCATATACGTCTAGAAATAAGACGCATTCAGAGGGAAGAGAATGTGGCCCGAGACCGAGCAGACAGCCAGCGAGCAGCTGCTGGTGCTCTACGGGACGCAGAGCGCGACAGACAGCAAGCGCAACTAATAGAACAGCTGATCAGACGGACAACACCCTCTCCCTCCGCCAGAGGCTCCAGGAACTCGTCTAGACACACCTCCAGGGCGGCATCCCCTAGCCGAGTAAACAACCCTGAACTTGACCAACAGACGAGGTCTATACCCCCCACAGACCACCTCCCCCCACCGGTCCAAGCGAGACCTAGCAACCGGGAAGGAGCAGCATATCCTGTGGAGAGGCTAAACCAGAGACTACAAGCACTGGATGACCTAACTGAAGACGAAGAGGAAGAGGAGGAGAACCACGCCCGACGACAGCACAGTACTCTACCGGACCAGGAGGTCCGGTACAGCCCAGGCTATACTCCCGCGGAGCTGCGCTACAGACCCCCGACTCTATACCCGGGTGAGCACGACGCACGACCCGCACCGAGGAACAGCACCTGGACAAGCGGGCCATGGTACACTGCCGGTACCAGCCCATACCAAGGAGCGGGAGGAGACTCGCCTAGGAGGCCTCTCCCCCAACGCTCGCCGATGTATCCACAGTCAGCGTCATACATTGGCACGCCTATGGTACCCGACTTCACCCAAGAGAACCGGGCCCAGTATACAGAACTCCGCATGTGTCTGGAGACCATGTTGGTGGATGTATTGGATGAACGCCATAAATACGCCATCCTACTGAAGCACTTAAAGGTACCCCGTGCACATAATATAGCGCTCGCCTACGCGACTTCCACCACCCCATACACAGCAGCGCTGGTAGCATTGGACCAGAGGTATGGGCGCATATGGGATTACGTGATCCAGGAGATCCGACACATCGACCGCTTACCCCCAGCAATAGACAATCGAGCACTGGACGACCTGTCCATCAGAGTGCAGTCCCTGGTAGGGATGTTGGGAGCGCAGAGAGAGAAGGGGAGGCATGAACTTTACGCCAACTGAAATGTGGAAAGGATCTTGGAGAAGCTGCCGCCCGCTCGACAGGAGCGTTTTAGGCGGCAGAGAGACCACCGAGACCCGAATGGCCCCGAACCGAACCTCCTCGATCTAGCAGACTTCCTGGCGAGAGAAGTCAGCAGCCTACGGCTAGATACATTCGGACGGAGCACCCCTGGCTCCAGAGAAGGAACCAGACGACTAAATGATGGAAGAAGATCGGTGACTGTGATGCACCAATCGGAGTCAGTACCGAGCAGCAGGAGCCACAGTACCCCCTCCAGAACGGAGAAGTGGAAGATAGTGTGCCCCTACTGTGAGAAAGAACACTGGCTAGCGCAATGTGACTCCTTCCCCAAGCTGAACGCGGAGGAAGCAAGTCAATGGATAAAGTCCAACAAGCGCTGTTTTCGCTGTGCGCGCTCACACATGGCAGCCGAATGCCGCTTAAAGAAAAGGTGCACCAAGTGCGATGGAGCCCATCTGGACATACTTCACGACAGTAACAGACGGCGCCCTTCACCCGCACCATCCAGCAGCAAAGCGAGCGTCATGTACATCGATCCCGCCAGCAGCAGTGGAGCCCGAGTACTCCTAAAAGTAGTGCGTGTGACACTAAGCTACCAGAATAAAGTCCTGGACACTTACGCCGTCCTCGATGACGGGTCAGAGAAGACCTTTCTGCTCGCCTCCGCTGCGGCCCAGCTAGGGCTGCGGGGAAGCGAAACCCAAATGACAATTCGGACAATAAGACGAGATTTGAAGACGATAAAGGGCGAGAATGTCTCATTCTCTATCGCAGCAAGCGGCCAGCCTGAGCGACGGTACCAGATTACAGACGCTTTCACCAGCCAAGAAATAGGACTGTCGCGGTACACATACCCCGTCGCCAAGCTGATGGAGAAATATGCACATCTGCGCAAGTTACCGATCCCGCTCATAGACAATGCTATGCCGACCCTGTTGATAGGCTCCGACCATGCAGACCTCATTGTCCCGATAGACCGGGTTCATACCGGACCCCGAGGCTGTCCTGCAGCAGTCGAGACCCGTTTGGGATGGACTCTCCAAGGCCCGCTCGCCAAATCTCTCAACCGAAGTACAGCCACTAGATGTCTCCACTCCCGAGTCACAGAGGGAGAAACCGCACTCCTGCAACACGTAGAGCGGTTATGGACCTTGGAACAAATGCCCTTTAAGAACGGAAAGAAAGACATTCGCTCTAAAGATGACATTTACGCCATTCACCTCCTCGAGACAGGGACCAAGAGAGTCCCGGTCAAAGGCGTGTTGAGATACGCCACGCCACTCCTGCGGCGAGAAGGAATGCCTACTTTCCACGCCAAGACAGACGCCACAGAACAGTACCTGCTGAACACGGAGCGGCGCTTAGCCAAGAACCCCGCCCAAGAGAGTGTATACCGCGCTGAGATTGAGAAGCTCATCACAGCGGGACACGTCACAAAGATGGACATTAAAGAGGCTGACCAGACCACTGAATCGTGGTATGTGCCTCACCACAAGGTCCATCACAACGGTAAAGACCGCATAGTATTTAACTGCAGCTACCAGATCGGATCCCAAAATCTGAATAAAGAGTTACTGCCCGGTCCCACACTCGGCCCCTCCCTACTCGGCGTTCTACTCCGCTTCCGCCAGGAAAAGGTGGCCATCAGCGGGGACATTAAAGAAATGTTCCTGCAGGTGAGATTAGTAGAGGAGGACAAGCCCCTGTTACGGTTCCTATGGAGAGAGAAGCCAGGAGATGAGCACCCAGCCATCTACCAATGGGAAGTCCTCCCCTTCGGAACGACGTGCAGCCCCTGCTGTGCTACATTTGCACTACAGAAACATGTAGCAGAGGACCCAGCAGCGGACGAAGAGGTCCGACACAGCGTAAAGAACAGCTTCTACGTAGACAACTGTCTACAAAGCCTTTCAACCCAGGAAGAAGCCAAGGCTCTCCTGATTAAACTCCGCGCCTCATTGATCAAAGGCGGCTTTGATCTCAGGCAGTGGGCCAGCAGCGATCCGCAAGTACTGCGCAGCCTCTCCTCCGAGGACAAGGCAGCCAGCAGCGAGACCTGGATGGCTACAATCCCGGGAGAAGCCCAGGAGATGACCCTGGGATTGGTGTGGCGATTCAAAACAGATTCGCTTCACTACAGACACAAGCCCCTGACTACGGAGCAGGGAAGGCCGGCGGCGGCGCCGACCACCAGACGGAGTGTGTACACAACACTCGCCCGACAATATGACCCGCTAGGATGTATTCTACCGTACACCACCAGGGCAAAAATGATTGTACGAGCATTGTGGGACAAGGACCAGGGCTGGGACGACCCCATTCCCGCACACCTTGCATCCACCTGGAGAGAGTGGGAGATGGAGCTCCACTCACTCCCAGGCGTTAATATGCGCCGAAGCTACTTCCCACCCACGGTGAGGCCAGAGACATGTAAAATGGACTTACACGTCTTCAGTGACGCCTCAGAGGTCGCATACGGATCAGTAGCCTACTTGCGGGCCCAAGAAAGGGGGGGAGAGATCTACACAGCATTTGTCCTCGCCCGCTCGAGAATAGCCCCACGCAAGCAACAATCTATCCCACGCCTAGAGCTCTGCGCAGCCCTAGCCGGAGCGCACCTAGCCACGCTCATCCAACGTGAGCTCACCATACCGGTGTCTAGAACAATCCTGTGGTCAGATTCCACGACAGTACTCGCCTGGATCAAATCGGACTCATGCAAGTACAAAGTCTTCGTGGGAGTCAGAGTCACCGAGATTCAAGACTTAACCGAAGAGTTAACCGGAGAAACAGAGTGGCGCTACGTTGATACAAAACAGAACCCAGCTGACGTCATCACCCGGGGAATGCCCCTAGATGACCTCACCCGTCGCAATGTCTACAGTGACGGCCCAGCATTCCTAAAGCTCCCGGAAGGAGAGTGGCCCACGCCTATCCCGAGGGAAGCCAGTCAGGAGGAGGCTGAGAATAAGAAGCCTGTGTTCTGTGGATTGAGCACTGTTATCTCCGCAGACCCCAACACACTCCTGATGGGGCGGCTAGATCCTGCGTTACCCCAGACAATGTACCGGCCTGAAGAAGCGAACGGCCGACGAATGTGGAGGTACAGCCAAGTATTAGCCGACAAGTTTTGGAGCAGTTTCCTACTGCACTACCTACCGTCTCTACAGACCCGCCAGAAGTGGGTAAAGGAGAGAGACAATTTGACAGAAGGAACAGTCGTCATGATTATTGATCAATCACTGCCCAGAGCTATGTGGCCGGCCGGCCGCGTAAGCAAAGTGATCACCGGTGCCGACGGCAAGGTCCGAGCAGCTGAAGTGCTTGTCCAGGGTCGCACTTACACCCGTCCCGTGGCGAGGCTCATAGAACTGCCCCGACTCCCAGACACAATCGATGATGACCATGACCCTATAACCCTATGACTTTGTGAAGTTGACTGACCCCTACAGCAAACCCTTATGTGTAAATAGACAACGCGATTAATCTGTCTCTGCTTAACTGATTAGGTCTGGGACCAATCAGGGGGTGGCTGTTGTGAAGGGCCAGATTAAACCGAATATATATATTTATTATATATATATATTTAATTGTATTTGTATATTCTCTAATATTCCCTGATATCCCTTGTATATTCCTTGTACAATATGCATTGAATATCCATTCTAGCCTACTGAACATCCCATAATAGTCTCCATTCTACTATTGGTCGAGACCTTGGTGCCAGGCTGCCATACCCCCCAGACCCAGTTCAAACGTACCGCTCAACATGTACGAACAAGTCCTAGTTCCGCGTAGGAATCTGGCTACCGCACCACTAATGGGACTATTTGTTCATAGTGCGTATATATACTGCGCTACTAAAGTAGGACTTCCTTTTCAGTCCAGTTTCTTACCCTCCAATAGAGTCACAGACGTAAAGCCTCCCCGCGATGCCACGTGTGGGAGTAAGGCCAAGTTCGGCCTACCATCGGTATTGAGACATCGTGTATATTAATATTTGAATAGTCATATTTGGCACTATATCGTCGAGTTGGACGTAGTCTATTAAGCTAATAATAGTCTGTTAATATATAGTGCTTCGTGCGGTGAGAATACTACCGTAGTCAGCACCCCATCGTTTCGGGCAGAGAACTGGCTGCTTATCCAGGATGATCGACCCCATGTGAGATTGCACCCGAGGAGCCCCAGAGCCGACGAGCGAGTGGACCTGTATACCGGATTATTCTACCGACGACAGCCCGCCTTCCCAGGCACGGATTATGCTTTGTATACGTTGATTATTCCATGGATAAAGACCCCCGACACTGCCGTGTGTTGGAACCCCCCCCCCCTGGAGAGGACGCAAGGTGAGGAGACGCTCTGCAAGACGAGGTCGCTTCACGTCTCTCCTCCGTGGACCGGAGGACGCCGGCCCACAAAGAGTCCATCTGCTTTCATCTGTGGTCCAAGGATCGCCGGCGCATTGAACGGCACTACAGTGGGTTCACCTGGGATACCCTTGGCCGGATGTGGCAGCCGGACTCTACCCCCCCCCCCTTCCTACTCCTGTCGGCTTACAAGCGACCGGATTAACCCCCCCTAGTGTATCCAGTCTATAATCATTAAAGTATCATTGCTGTTATTCCTTAACTATTCCAGGTCGTATATGTACCACCTGCGCCTTCAGAGATTGGACATTCTCTATTGATATACCGACGAATACTCTTGCCATAAAAGTGCATACTAATTCCCCTTCATAAATGTGATTGATTTGATTAAGTGCTTGCTCTACACACCATCGCTGTGTAGAAATAAAGACCTATTTCTAATTCGTACATTTGTGTTGGATCCGTTTCATCTACGTGACAGTGTTCATCATAATATATTTATGCCGTGTACTGGGTGGCCGAATATTAAGTACAAAGGTAGTGGTAGTAAGTATCATATCTAGTAATACAGTCAGGGAATTGTACCCCTCAGTTACAATAGTATTGTATATTATATGGTAACTCAGAACATTGTACATATGTCTATACCGAACACTGTGACCTCTTTTTCTTCTTCTAAATTACACGTATACTATGTTTGATACTATCTTGTCTAGCACAGTCTCTGGAGCGTAACAGTAAGAAGCATTTTGTATGAAAGTATTCTGTACTTCTGTATGACAACTATTAAAGAAACTTAAAGAAACTTGAAACTTTATCCATTGACTCACCTCGTCGGCGGTCATCTTCTTGAATGTGTCACAGTGTGACAGCCAGTGTTCCTTTTCGCAGTACGGGCACACAATCTTCCACTTCTCTTTCATCGAGGGGGTACTGTGGTTCTTGTTGCTCGGTACTGATTCTGCTTGGTGCATGACGGTCACCAGTCTGCGGTCATCGTTTGCTCTCCTAGGTCCCTCTCTGGAGCTTGGTGTGCTCCGCACGAACGTATCCAACCGTAGGCTGTTGACTTCTCTCGCCAGGAAGTCGGCTAGGTCTAGGAGGGATGGCTCGGGACCGTTAGGATCACGGTGGTCTCTTTGCCGCCTGAAACGCTCTTGTCGGGCGGGCGGAAGCTTCTCTAAAATCCTCTCGACATTAGAGTTTGCGTGCAGTTCGTACATGCCCTTTTCCTTTTGCGCCCCCAGCATCCCTACCAGGGATTGTACCTTGATAGACAGGTCATCTAGTGAGCGATTGTCTGTGGCTGGGGGTAGACGGTCAATATTCCTTATCTCTTGTATTACGTAGTCCCATATGCGTCCATATCTTTGGTCGAGTGCTGCTAGAGCCGCGGTGTATGGGGTAGTAGAGGTGGAATATGCCAGCGCTATATTGTGCGCTCGGGGCACCTTGAGGTGCTTGAGTAGGATAGCATATTTGTACGGTTCATCAGCTACATCGGACATCATTGTCTCTAAGCACATTCGTAGCTCTGTGTACTGTGCTCTGTTCTCGTGTGTGAAGTCCGGGAACGTCGGTGTGCCAAGGTACGATGCCATGGATGGCTGGCACATCGGTGAGCGTTGGAGGAGAGGCCTCCTAGGCGAGTCTCCTCTTACGTGTCGTGGTGGGCTGGTACCTGCTGGGTACCAAGGCCCGCGTACCCAGGTGCTGTTCCTCGGGGCTGGTCGTGCGTCAAGCTCACCCGTGAATTGAGTTGGGGGTCTGTAGCGCAGAGCCGCGGGGGTAAAGTCTGGGCTGTACTGGACCTCCTGGTCCTGTGGAGTACTGTGATGCTGTTGGGCTTGACTCTCCTCCTCTCCCTCTTCTTCTTCCTCTGGCAGGTCATCTAGATCCTGTAGTCGTCTATTTAGCCTCTCCGCGGTATAGACCGGTTCTTCCCTGTAGCTGGGTCTCGCTTGGACCGGTCGGGGAAGGGGTTCGGAGAGGGGTATAGGCTCTCTCTGGTGGTTGGGCTCAGGGTCGCTTGATCGGGTAGGGGAGGGTGCCCTTGACCCTTGTCTTGACGAGGCCCTGGAGCCCCGTGCGGAGGGAGGGGGGGTTGCCCTGGTAATCAGCTGCTCCATTATCTGCGCTTGTAATCGGTCGCGCTCGGCTTCGCGCTTGGTGAGAGCGAGGTCGCGCTCTGCTTCTCGTTGGGCACCGGCGGCGGCGCGCTGGGCTTCGGCGCGGTCTCTTCCCATATTCTCTTCCGTCTGGAGGCGTCTAATCTCTAGGCGTATGCGGTCTTCGTCACTCCGTTGCTGCGCTTGAAGGCGTTCTCTTTCCATGGAAGAATGTTCGCGCTCGCTAAGCGTCTGTGCTTGGAGTCGATCGCGCTCGGTTGAGGCTGCCAGGCTGGCGATAAAGGCCTGCGCCAGCATCTTGTCCGCCTCGCTGGGGGAAGACGCTGGTTGAGGTGATCTGCTCCTGGTAGTACTCGTTGGAGATCCGTTCTCCTGTGGCGTATCGAGGAGATCCATCTCCGGGGTGCGCGTCCCTTCTTGTGGTGGGTCGGGTTCCATCCCTGGAGGGCTTTCTTTATCCTGGAGCTCTCCGGGGACTACTTCTTCGGTCTTGGCGGGGGGTAAAGTCATGTCAGGTCCCTCCTGGTCCCCACCGTGAGCTTGGTCAGTTACGTTAGAACCCACTAGGGTCTCTACTGGCAGGGTAGCCTGGTCGGTAGGGTCGGACATAATTTTACTATCTACTTTTTCCGCGTTTAACATCTGTAGAAAGCTAGGTAGTATACTGGCAACGTAATCCTCTAAGTACTGAGGTGTCTGCCGTCTACGCTGCGGGCGATCTATTTTAGGAGAACCGTTTGTGGAGTGTTCATCATTGGCCATGTCAATATTAATACCACTATATTAATATTACGCTAGTTACCATCCGGCTCGAAGGACCAATTGTAACTGAGGGGTACAATTCCCTGACTGTATTAATAAGTATGGTATCATTAAACCACTACTGTCTTATGTACATTACTACTGGCCATACAGTACACAGGTATCTTATGATGAACACTTCCCACAATGACTCGGTTCCACACAAAACTGGGTTTAAGTATTTATTACCAGCAATGATAGTACATAATATACTTTACTTTGGATGCGCTTATAAGGCAAAGGAATGTGCGTAGGCAAATCAATAACGTATGTCCATTCTCATATTACGCAGGAGATAATAATACAACCTGAATCTTAGGAATTATATCCATGGTACTCTGGTAAGATAGCGGGAGATACTGGTAGGGTCCCTCCGGTCGTAAGCCAGCAAGGGGAGAGGATTTGTCGGTAGTAGAGTCTGGGTCAACGATGATAAAGAGACTCCAAGTACAGGAGACGGTGCAATAATCTCTTGATCCGCAGACGAATACAGCTGTTCTCCGTAGCATGCAGCTCCGCATGGAAGAAAGCTAGCCGGCCTCAGGCTTCTGAGAGGCGGGCTCGACGTGGCTCCTCACAGGGTAAATCCCACACAATTGTGGGTGTAGGCGATTCTCCGCTCCATCAATTACAGGACCAAAAGCAAATATAATCCAGCCGAAAAGGGCTATGCAGTCGTCGGTAGGTTATCCAGTGTACATGATCCACACGGTCCTCGTCTAGGGCTCCTCGGGTGAAAGCGCCAGGGTAAGCAGCCCAGCCTGGATAAGCACACCAGCTGGTACGAGGAAACGTTGGTGATGCTGGTCACTGTAGAACGGTAGCCGCACGATACACTATACACAAATAGACTATTACTGAATTAATAGAATAGGTCGAACTCGACGGTACAGCGTTAAACTCTGATACTTCAGTTATTAATTCGCACGCGGTCTCAATGCTCTATTTGGGGCCAAACAGGCCATACTTCACCGCACGTTGTATCGTGGGTGAGGCTTCAACTTATTGGGTAACTCTACTTCTGTATTCACCTGCGCCGTATTTATACGTTAGGTGAACAAACTAGTACCAGCTTTATTCCTGTCTCATATCCTTGCGCAGAACCGTTCATGTCCAGGCAAGTCTTTGGCGGTGACTTTGAACCAGACCTTGGAGGTATGGCAATGGCGCCTAAGGGACCGCTGTCCAATAGGAGAACGAAATATTATGGTCTGTACTAGGCTAAAGGGATATTCCGTGTATATGTACAAGGAATACACAAGGGATATCAAACGATATACAAATATTATGCAATATATATCAATCAATAAATATATATATTCGGTTTAATCTGATCCTTCGTAACAATGATGTTGGCCAGTAACATGAAGGCTAGACCAAAAAACAACACAAAAATGTTAGCCGATACATGCTGACACAGCTGTTATAAATGTACCCCACTCTGGGGCTACATTGTTGTATGTTTATTTATTTAAACTTAATTTAAACTTAGGAGTCATTGTGGGAAACTGTGTATGTGGCATATGAGATTACAAAACACACACAATCGATTTTTAAAACATACAACAATGTATCATGAACACTTGGAAATAAATGAGGCCGATTACAATACTGGCTGCATTCACTGGCTCTTTTTGGTCTTGGTGCCAAGACAAGCCCCGCCATCTTATCAGTTTACAGCGTTATCTGCCTTTGATACTGTTCTAGGAATGTTTGTTAACGGATGAACTGGTTTAGTTTAGGTTCAAAGCTAAGGATGTATTACTAGCATGTCTCAATTGGACATTTTGGAAGGACATTTGCAGATTCTAAAGATGAACCAGTTAAAGGCAGTAAAAAAAGAAGGGAGGCCCTGTCTGTCTGTCTGTCTGTCTGTCTGTCTGTCTGTCTGTCTGTCTGTCTGTCTGTCTGTCTGTCTGTCTGTCTGTCTGTCTGTCTGTCTGTCTGTCTGTCTGTCTGTCTGTCTGTCTGTCTCTCTCTCTCTCTCTCTCTCTCTCTCTCTCTCTCTCTCTCTCTCTCTCTCTCTCTCTCTCTCTCTCTCTCTCTCTCTCTCTCTCTCTCTCTCTCTCTCTCTCTCTCTCTCTATCTATTTCCAGTTTCCTGTGCTCAGTGTTCCAAAAAGAGCCTTTTCCAAAAACTCACACTATCTAGGCTTTTATAGATAAAACAGCAATTTTCTTAGAGAGCATTTTTCCTATGCAGTTTTTTTAAGTGAGTAGCCAAAAAGAAAAAAGAAACAACCCTTCCAACAGACCTGCACTGGTGAGAGATCTTCACATCTCACCAAGGGTCGTTTTCCCTCCTCTCAAGTGCACTTTAATGAGTATGACTTAATGACACATACCCCAGTAATATAGTCATATCTAAGATACTAGTCATTTCTTTTAAGAATAGGAAATGGATATTTGTGATGCTCATAAATGAGTGTTTCCCCCTTTCATCTGTCCCCCAACACACAGTGTACAGATGTGAACTAGATTAGCAACCCCAACCTCCGCCCCCCCCTTTCCCAGCCCCTAGTTCCTCTCTCAAAGAAAGAAATCTTTTGAGTTCCAACCCTTTCTCTAAACATCCCCTCCCCTCTCCAGGTCCAGAGCGGGACACATGGTCAGACGACCACACTCTCCAGCCAGCCCCTTATTATAGTGTGTCTGTGTGTGCATGCGCTCTTCTTTTTTCTTCTTCTTCTTCTCCTATGAAATGGAAGTAGGAAACAGAGCAGTGGGTATTTGCTCTCTCTGCCTGTGAATGGTGGCCGTCAACCCTTTTGTAATCTTTTCTCTCTTGACGGGAAGTGGCTGTGAATTTTTCCTGTGAAAAGTCATCAGAGTAAAGGTAATTTTCTGAAATTTTTCTCTTTTTTTAACTGTGTTACCGGAGGCTCAGCTTCTCTGGGGGGCCGAGTGAGAGTCGAACAAGACAGAGTTCTGAGTTGACAGATGTCCTGTTGCTTCATTATTAATTTGGGATTTACAATCACATACAGTTTTGAAATGTTTCTTTGTTTTTACGGTCAGCTTGTAGATGTGATGCCTACCTTTAGAGTCATAGAAGACCTGCTGCTCCTTAGTTTTTTGTGTGTGTGTGTGTGTGTGTGTGTGTGTGTGTGTGTGTGTGTGTGTGTGTGTGTGTGTGTGTGTGTGTGTGTGTGTGTGTGTGTGTGTGTGTGTGTGTGTGTGTGTGTGTGTGTGTGTGTGTGTGTGTGTGTGTGTGTGTGTGTGTGTGTGTGTGTGTGTGTGTGTGTGCGTGTGCATCAAGAGCATACTCTCATCTGCATAATGCAAAACTCTTACTACGGTGTGATGTCACATTTAATTTTCTACATGACTGAGTAAACGAGTTGGCACAAAGAGTAACACGACAGACGCTAAATCAGCGCTGGACCTCGTTAGGCCTCATCTACCTACAGACGGATAGATAGCAGAGAGAGAGAGAGCCACACAGCCAGTCGTCATAGCAACAATGAATCGGGTTGAGCAGGGGGGTAAAGTACTTGAGTAATTGTACTTCCTTACAATACTTAAGTACTGTTTTTGGGGATTTGTACTTTACTCAAGTATTATTAGGTTTGTATACTTGTACTTTTACTCAATTACATTTCAGAGAAAAAAAACATACTTTTTACTCCTTACATTTTAAATGCAGACCTACAAAGTACAAAGTACAAATCTCGCAGGCCCAACCATTTTAATTAGTATATTTGTTTATCTGGCCGAACTAACGTTAACGTTATTAATCCTGCGGCCGCACTTTATTTAAAAACAGCCAATCAAATCCCCATCAGTGGAAAATGAACCAGCCCATACCCATGCTGATTGGTCCTTGTGCAAGACTAGAAAGCGGGGATCTTTGATTAAACACCTGCTATCAGAAGAATAGACAGTCAGAATTTTTTTTTCTTTAACTTTTTAGTACTTAAGTACATTTAAAAGTAGAAACTTTTTTACTTTTACTCAAGTGTGTTTTTAGCCAGATACTCTGACTTTTACTTGAGTATGTTTTTGAGACGGTATCCATACTTTCACTTAACTATAATTTCTGCATACTTTTTACACCCCTGGGGTTGAGTGATGGGAATGACTCCGCGCGCACACCTGTTGAGGCTTTCTCCACAAGACACACCACGAGACAAAGCTGAGAGGCTGCCCCGCACTGCCCGGGGATCACTCAGCTCTGTCGACCCATATCTCTGCTGATGATGAAGCTCAATGCGGCTCAATTTAACAAGCAGAGGCCGACAGGGAAACAGCCAGAGAGTCTGTTACACCACAGTGGAGATAAGTAAAAGATCCACCATACATCAATCAATGGGTAAGAGAGCCGTATCCTTATTCTGTATAACTTAACTAATTATTTTCGCTAGCAAGATCTCATTTGATTATCCATTCCATAAACCTACTGCCAGCAGGCAAGTTTGAAGAAATATAATCTGATTGATTGGGGTAATGAGGGACTTAAAATTAGCCTATAGATAATGCATTTAACTTGTCGGCGAGGCGATTGAGTCGTACTGCAATCTGTTAATAAAGTTTTAAATCAATTAATCAATCAATGCCGTTAGAAAATCAGGATCTCTGCTATCGATACGTGATGGCTTTTCAACTGAAGCGGCCGCGCGCACTTATCCTGGGTCTCAAGTCTGGTTTGAGTTAACAAGACTGAATCCACCTTCGAGGAACAGGAAAATCCCGGCTTCAAACATCGGGTTAACTGAATCTGGATAATGGGACTCTTGATCGACTTAGTTGAACCAGGTACGGGGAATAGGGCCCTGTTCACACTGAAATGTAATATTGGCCACATTTTAAAAATAATGTGAACAGCCAAACAAAAAGAAATGGGATCTGAGCAATACGTCAGAATTGAGCACTAAGGCCTGCAGTGTGAACATAGCCTTAGAAAGACATGATGAAAGCACCACTCCCACGTCCAAGTCTCTCTCCAAGTCTTTCCTGTAGTGCTATGGATCTTGTATGCATAAATCCTGATAAAACGTCCTTCTTGATGAAAACCCTTTTTCCATCAGTGCCATCACAAAGATGTGTATTTTGGCAACAGAAGTAGAGCTTTACCCTGGGCCAACTCAAACCACTGAAGTAAAACTGTTAAAAATCTTGCAGTTGTTGTTGGGTCCATTGTCAAAATCGATATTATGATAAAGGCCACTCGCTAATTTCTTCCACCCACTTATTAATTACACACGATATGGAAATCGGTCTGTATTTTTTGGGACATTTCCTTGGATAGCTGACTACTGCAGCCTGCCAAACATGCATGCATTGCACACACCAACGTATATTGTTTGAAAACTGTGTGAGGGTCTATATTGTGTGTTTGTTGTCACTCCTGTCTGTTTGCTCCAATGGGGGGACGCTCAGGGGTGCATTGCTCATGGGACGGGGTTGCACACCGAGCAGCCGGCTCTGTGAGCAGAAGCACGTGACGCGCGTGCACACAGGAATGCGCTGCACTCGACTGATGCGCCAACTCGCTAAGTACTCACCTGGCTACTTTGCATAACAATAGCGCAGGTCGTCACGTGTGTTCAAATACGTTCTCAGATACATTCACACAAAACTTGTGAATGAAATGTGTTACATTCCATTCATAGGGGCAATTAGGCATTGGCTTTAGTCTGTGCGCACGCGCGGGAACATATATGCGCATGCGCGGGAGCACGCGTGCACGTGGCGTCATTAAAACAGTGCAACCAGCTTTGAAATCACCAACACACCCCTGGGGACGCTACACATTACCCCAAAAGATGCCAGAAGGCTGCTCTATAGGCATCACCACCCTTTTTTACCCAGGGTCACCCCTGGCAAAAACTTTTCTAGTGAGTCCTTTATTTTTGTTTGTTTGTTTAATCATTTAAAATGCTGAAAGAGTTATCGGTCATTAGTCATTCGTGATTAGACTAATCACATCTCTGGCACCCACCAAAGCACTGGCAATATGCTCCCTGGCACCCCAGATTGAAAGACGTCCTTCGGCATCATTGCTCCTGTTTGCAGTGGGACACTTGTTCATTCAGTCGAGCAGACTAGACAAGAGTTTCTGTCTGGGACAGCCCACGGCTGTGAAATTACTTTTTGTGAAACTCATTTGGCTAAGAACTTTATCCCCGTCGCTGTAGCTCAGAGACACGCATCATCGTTGTCAATAAGGATTTGTCCTCGATTCACCCGCCTAAACACCGCATTATATTTTACATTTAATCATTTAGCAGGCGCTTTTATCCAAAGAGACTTACAAGTTGTCTGTACAACAAGTCAGCAGGAAGGGTACAACTCTGGCAGTAAGTGGTATTGTTTGTCAAACTGCGTCAACGTTAACACGCACAATTGAGCCAAAAGTCACTCAATTAATGACAGATTTCATTGATAAATCGAGGGAAAACTTTGCAAGTCGATTTGATGAATTTGACATGTCCAGAGAATTGATGCATTTTGTGAGCAACCCATTTGCCAATGTAGCTGCTATTTCCACAAAAGGACAAGAGTTCCTTGCAAGTTGCATCACTTCACATTGATGAAGGTCTCCTGCAACTTGAAATAATTGACATGCAAGCATCATCTGCTCTGAAGCAGGCACTTGAGAATGAATCCACCACAACATTTTGGTTAAAGTGTATTCATGTCAAGACATTCCCCAAAATAAAAACGCTGGCAATATCTGTGCTAACAATGTTTGGCTCAACATACACCTGTGAATCCAGTTTCTCTCACATGAATGCCATTAAAACAAGCAACGTGCCTCCTTGACAAATGAGCATTTGCATCACTGTTTGCGGGTAGCCCTCACTTCCTATGAACCCTCTTTCTCTGCCATTGCCCAGTCAAAGAAGTGCAATCGCTCTCATTAGATGTGTGTATGTAGGCTAGGCCTGTCTGCCCCCCACCCCCCTGTTGTTTGAGAGTTAAGAGTGGACAATAAGTGCTAATAAGATGCTGTGATTTGCTGTTGTTGCACAGACATGAAGCACTTTTTCATAAGCTCAGCTGCACTATAAATGTGTTTTTTTGTTCAAGTGTTGATGTTAGAATGTTCAGATGCACATCATGCACTTGTTTGTTTTTTATTTTATTTTTATATTGAAATGTTGAGGAGATGTTGCAGTTGTTGCACAGTCATAAATGAAGCACTTTCTGCAGGAGATGTTGCAGATGTGGCACATAAATGAAGCACTTTTTTTGAAAAGTATACTACTTTTGCAATGTAGTTAAATAAAAGTTGTGAAAATGTGGTTGCGTGTTGTGTCAAGTGTACATATATTCATAGCACAGGGAGGCGCCGTGGCAGTCCGGCCCCTGGCCCCTTGGGTTTCTGACAATGTGGCCCCCTGAACAATTTAGTTGAATAGCCCTGGCATAGTAGGTATAGGTTAACCGTCTGTAGTGTGGTACTGAAAGGGTTAACCTTCTGTAGTGTGGTAGTGAAAGGGTTAACCTGATGTTGTGTGGCAGTGAAAGGGTTAACCTTTTGTATTGTCGCAGTGAAAGGGTTAACCATTTGGTAGTGTGGTAGTGAAAGGGTTACAACAGACCGACAGAAAAACAGACGGTCTGATGTGACCTACAAACCACCTGTTTTTCACTGTAGCAGCCTGTGGTCTCATTAAATGCGGTAAGTCAGAAGACCCACTAAAATTGGAGTCATTTAAGGGGCCTTGGGCAGCCTTAAGACCCAGAACTGGCGTCTCCTCTCGGTGACGTTCTCAAGCTCTAGTAGTGGCAGCAGCGGTCTGCTTTTCCTCTCCCGGCAGGCTAGACAGTCGACTACAGCTATTTTAAGCCGACAGAGAAGTTAGCCTGTAAAAAAAAAAGAAGCCACTTAGCCACAATGACGACACCTTCCCTGCAAAGCTGAGAACGGGCACCACGAGGCGAAAACAGTTACACACACGACAACCATTTAACCAAGCTTGTAGGGGAAATTAACAGACTCCACAGGCGAAGGCGGCTGCTCCCGCCAATATGGGAGATAAAGAGAGGCTTGTGAACTGCTAGTTAGTTAACCCTTTCACTACCACACTACCAAATGGTTAACCTTTTCACTGTGACAATACAGAAGGTTAACCCTGTCACTGCCACACGGCAAAGGGTTAACTCTTTCACAACCACACTACAGAAGGTTAACCCTTTCACTACCACACTACAGACGGTCATGTTTCCAAATGCAGTATACGTATATTGTTACTGAATTTCAAATTGCTTACAAAAAACTGTGACATAATTTATTGATAAGAATAGTGGAGATATGTAATTGCTGTAATGAAAAACATCACATAGTGTTTACACATTTTTGCATTGAGTTGTGATTTTCTTAGTAACTTTCATACAGTATGATGAAATTACCATTGCATAGTCTCTGTTTTGGTAACAAGTATTTTCTGTTTGACCGCATTATTTGATAATGGCCGTTGTAGGTATTTGAAAATGCACCAATCATTACAGTAAACTTCAACGATGAACATATCCACTGCTCTGACACTATGATAAACTTTAGCATGAAATGTAATCTAATTCGGTGCAGTTGTTTCACTTTTGCATGCTATATATTACATATTTTGAGCCCAAGATTAGGAGTATAGCATTTTGCATTATGACCAAAGAACACTTTGATCAGAAGGATTTAGTTTGGCAGCATTATTTGATGATGACTGTTGTATATTGAAAATGCAGCAATGTGTTAGGATAGGGGTTGGCGGGCGGTTAGGTGGTCGAGCGGAGATTGCGTTCGTCACCAGCCCCGGAGCTGTGAGCTTGATTCGCCTGTTCGAATCCAGCTCACAGCTCCGGGGTTGTCACCAGCTTGGCTGGCCGTCTGCACTGATACAATTGGCTGTATCAGAGGGTGGGAGAAGCTTGCGGGGTGGGTCCGGGTCGTTGTAAACAGCGACTCCTACAGTTCGGTCGGGGCGCCTGCTAAGCGCGGATTGGACGTGAGGGGGATAGTGTGGTCCTCCCACACGCTACGCCCTCTCAATGAGAATCCGCGCTGCCAGGTGAAAAGAAGCGGTGATTGGCTGGACGTGTGTCGGAGGAAGCACGTGGTAGCCTCCACTCTCCCAAATGATCTGACTGTGGGGGGTAAAGCGCAGCGACCAGGAAGGGACTGGGAATTGGCATACGACTAACATTGGGATGGGAGAAAATCGGAGGAAAATGGAGGGGGAAAAAGACAAAAAAAATAAAAATTAAAAGGATAGGGGTTGGCGGAGCCCAATTGCAGAACACAGGAGGAGAGAGAATGGAGCGGTTTAGGTTGGTTTTAATTGTTACCCCCCAAGCAGACAGGTTTACAGGTCAAGAATGTGCGACAGGTACAAGAATGTTCATTAGACGAGGAATCGTGCATTCCGTGTGCCGCACGGGGCACCCAGGTGAGCGGAGTAGCAGAGCGGTGGTCCTGGGGCACAGAGAGAACAGGATTAGGACAAGGTAATTCAACAAGGCTTGAGTAGCAAGGCTAGGGTTAGTTGTCGTACCTAGGAAGTTAGGTTAACACTCCGACGAGGGTAGAGCAGGATCCGTGGGCTGAAGTACCATCTCGCCGACGAGGGAATCCCTCTCTGCCGTGTCAATTAGCTCACTGGCAGCGTGGGAATCCGGGGAGCGGATGCTGCCCATATAAGGGTGTGAGAGGATGAGGGGTGAGGAAGGCTTCCGCCGTGATGGTGTGGAAGGAGGAGGGGTGAAGAAGGCTCTCGCCGTGATTATAACACAATGATTTACATACGCAATTGTGAAAAACTGTAATTTACTGTAATTGTTTGAAATATCTGTTCTGTTCTGTTCTGGTACTGTGATACACTTTTGCATATACTATTATCTGATTTGACACTGGTATTTTTATTTTGCATGCTATATTACATTTTAAACCCAAAATTAGGAAAATAGTATAGAGTAAGAGTTTTGCAAATTGAAAATCTGATGTGAAAATGAAAAGATTATATGAAAAGATAATTTAGGCGGCTAAGTGGCGCAGTGGGCAAGGCGCTCGCCACTAACGCAGGATATGCTGGATTCAAGCCCAGCTCTCGGCGTTGCTACCAGCTTGGCTGGCCGTTCATACTAACACAATTGGCAGTGTTAGGGGTGGGAAAGCTGGTGGGTGGGGATTGGACATTGTGGACAGCGACTCCTACAGGTCGGTTGGTGCGCCTGTACAGCAGAATCAGGAAGTAACAGGGGCAGCGTGAGTCTCCCACATGTTACTCCTCGCCACTGAGAGATTGCGCTGTTCAGTTGAAAAGATGCGACAGCTGCCTCCTCGTGTACCGGAGGGGACACGTGATGCAAGGCTTGGTCCTCACTGCAGCCGACCAGTGGGAGGCATAGTCTAGCAACGTTCGAGACAGGGGAGGGGAGAATTGAAGGGAGAATTGGCGAGGCGAAATTGGGATGGGATAAAAATTGAAAAATAAGGAGAAAAAGTGGATAAAAAAAAATTGTTTACATACTATTCCTATGAACCACACAAATCTATGAATGCCCAATACATATATTTTGAGAACAGATGAGAAGATTTCTAAAAGTGTGTCCTGGCAGTTGTGACACACTCTGAACATTGTGTTTTCAATTATTTGTTGTTGTGTGTAATGATGCTTAGTACTGTTTAAATTTTTGCAGGCCTTGAGAGGGATTTTGGTGTCAACGTTTGCTTTTGAGCATAATGGGCAACTGTTTTGGTGTGATAGTTTGGTTTTGAAAAGAGAATGTGAGGTTTTGTGTATGTAGCTTGAGAAAAGTGTTTTGTGTTTAGAGTTTTGGGAAAGTGGAGGGCAGTTTCATGAAATGTATTTGAGCTATTGTGAAAAACTGTAAGAGGTTAATGTATAAGACCATGGTGTTTAATATACGTGGTCACATGGTGCTGGTGAGCGAAGGGTTCACGGTTCACATGAACATGTGAGCAGCATGAAGTCCCTGCTAGTACCTAATGACCACTGTTACATTGGCATGGCGTTTAGCTTTTCTAATCCATGGTTTTATATACTAGAAATTGCAGAAAAAGGCCAGTATTTGTTTAGCTCTCACAAAAGTTTAAGAGATTTAGCTCAGGGTGGTTCAAAGAGAGAAACTTTGGCCATCGTTCTACAGTCTCTCAAATACTGAATACAGATTCATTGATAGCAGGTGTAACACTCATGTTTCAAATTATAGCTGCCCTCTCTTAGTCAATTAAAAGGTAGAATCTGTGATGTCATCAATCAGCAACCTCTAGGTTGGTGTTGGTGTTGCGCTTTGTTTTGTTTTTGTCTAATGTGTGGGTTTGATTTCAGTAGGGAGAGGAGTTGCAACTGCTGGTCACACCTCAGGCTCTGCCAAGAGAGGTCTGGAGAGTGGAGACATGCACAGCATAATAACAAACTCCAATCCAAACATAAAAAAACAAAAAAAAATAAAGTATACAAAGTGCACTACCAAGCGACACTCTTTTGCCTAGAGGTCACTGTTTGTCGGCATTATAGATCTTTTTTTGCCTTTTCTCCCATCCCCCAATTTAGTCTATGCCAATTCCCCCCTGGTTGTTGTACTGTTGTACTGTCGTCTGGGGAGGGTGTAGACTACCACATGCCTCCTCTGATACATGTTTTCCTTTGTATGTATGATATAGCTGCAGTTAAAGGGAACAAGGACACACATCATAGATACAAAGCTTACACAAAGTGCATTTCCTGTGAGCCGCCACTAGGGGAAGAGCGGCTAAGGGTGACCAGGTCAAAATGGTTCAGTCGCAGGACAGCAGCACTGCTTTTGCGGGACAATGCGGGACACGTAGGGGGGGGGGGGGGGGGGGTGGCAAAAAAAAAAAGTATTTAAATTTTTTTTTATTGCTAATTAAAATTAAATAAATGTATTTATTATTTAAATGCCTATATATCATATTCGACGCAGACGGTAGGCTATATATAGCTCATTTTGTTATTAATCTTATTAAACTCACCTCCGGTTTTAGGGATATTAGCCTCCGGATTCTATTGCCCCCTTCCCTCTGGACAGTGTCCCGGCGATACTCCCCGTGTATTCTGTTATTATAACAAACCGACCCTCTGATTGATTCAGTTCTCAATAATAGTCGGGCCAGACTTGCTGAACAACTATATGTGACGTCCCCCTCTCCTCCATGTGTGATGGTGAAGCTCCTGTCAGTGGCAGATCCTGCATTCTACCTTTTGGGGATCATCTGAAACGGTGTTCTGCGAAATTCTACTATACCTGCTGGCACGCATGGCGCACGCATTCGCATGACCCACAATCGTTCACACTACTATCCTGCCACCTTGCTGACGAACGTCTTGTTGAGTCTTGTTGTTGTATATCTTAAACAATATCTTAAACATATGTTTTTCATTGCACCTTTTGAACTGTATATGCATGTAAATATTTGCATGTAATTGGCTTTGCAGCCGAATGCATTTGTAGATGATAAAATGTCGGTACACCTGTTGGAATTCGGAGTGAACTATAGGGTGACGTCACCCAGCTGTCCAAACATATAGGCGATTCGCGCTACGGCAGCAGTTCTCAGCAGAGTAGTAGAATTTCGCAGAACACCGGCTCGGACAGGTGACAGGCAGCGCGACTCGAGTGAGCTGCTCAGCAGCCTCGGCTGGAGATGCATCCTGCTGCAGGACCACAGCACCGATACTCTCAGGACCGTGACACTTTGCGGACCCACACTCTCCACTCAGCCATTGGGTGGGACGGTCACGTGACCCAAATCAGCCAATGGGAGCGAGGGTCTGGAGAGTGTGGGTCCGCAAAGTGTCGCGGTCCTAAATGTGTCGGTGCTGTGGTCCTGCAGATGGATACTATTGCTCAATGCATTGGTTTGTGACGTCGCCCGATTTTTTTATTTTAAATATAAGAGGGTATTGGAACGAGGCATTAAATTAACAACATTTAAAACATTTTTTAAATAATAATCTTTGAAAGATAAAAAAAAAAAAAAAAAAAAAATATATATAATATAAAATATAAAATATATATATATATATATATATTTTTTTTTTTTTTTATCTTTGAATTGTAGGACATTGCTTTGTTGTTGCGGGACGCGGGACAAACGGCCCAATATCAGGACTGTCCCGCGAGTCGCGGGACAGGTGGTCACCCTAACCGTGAGTGATTAAAGGAGCCATATTATACGTTTTTGGTTAGTGGGTTTAAATAGGTGGATGTGCGTGTCAAACGTGTGCAGAGTTACAAAGCCCAAAGTCTACATCAAATGGAGTTATTCTCTTTGACAGAAAACACGGCTCCTGAACTGCCTGAAACGCCTCGTTTGTTGTCCAGCCTTTTCTTTCTGAAACGCCTCGTTTGTAGTCCAGCCTTTTCTTCCTGAAACACCTCGTTTTTAGTCCAGCCTTTTCTTCCTGAAACGCCTCGTTTTTAGTCCAGCCTTTTCTTCCTGAAACGCCTCGTTTTTAGTCCAGCCTTTTCTTCCTGAAACGCCTCGTTTTTAGTCCAGCCTTTTCTTCCTGAAACGCCTCGTTTTTAGTCCAGCCTTTTCTTCCTGAAACGCCTCGTTTGTAGTCCAGCCTTTTCTTCCTGAAACACCTCGTTTTTAGTCCAGCCTTTTCTTCCTGAAACGCCTCGTTTGTAGTCCAGCCTTTTCTTCCTGAAACGCCTCGTTTGTAGTCCAGCCTTTTCTTCCTGAAACACCTTTAGAAGAAGAAGTCTTTATTTGTCATGCAGATTTTAACACACACACATGCGATGGGCAACCCACAGGAACACACACACACATGCACTGAGTCGCTGAATGAAATGTTCTCTGCACTTCCCATCCCGTCATCCTTCCCCCCAAGGGCAACCGGGAGCAGACAAGGGCTGCGGCATGCGGCCGCGCCCAGGGACCAATCTAAGTGCTCCTGTCCGTCTTCGTCAGGAACGCGACAGCTTTAGTGTTCTGTTGTGCATGTTTTTCCATTGGGTTTATCTTGTACAAACCTTGTTTGTACTACAGCCTTTTCTTAATTCCATTACTGCTATACTATGTAACAGTATGTAACAGTATGTAACATTATGTAACGCATTGCATATAGGTGGTCCTTTACTTCTGTGTCTTCGTTTCCCAAGATTCTCTTTTTCCACCTCAACGGTTCACTAAAATATGCTTCTGACAACATTTTAGGCAAGAAATAGGATATACAGTTTGCTGGATTGTCATTCATATTTGATCTGCAGTGCAATGCCTAGTTTGGCTCACGAAATTCAGATCAAACTGTCAGACGCCTCTGCAGTCTGCACGTGTGCGCTCAGGCATGGGAAACAACACGCTGTTTGCATTTAAAGAGGCAGGAGCCAAAACTGCCTGTTTCAGGCTGAGTGAGCCTGAGGCGCTACACACATAGCCTGTACAGCTGTAACTAGTTTGACTTTTTGAGCGTAAAAACATGCAAATGTTTGTAAATAGACCACAGAAGTGAAATGGGCGTACAGCTCTTCCTCAATTGCTTGAATGCATTTCCTGAAACTCTACCCTCAGTCTACCCATATAACTCTGTATGAATATACCTGCATATAATCCATTCTATAAACCTATTTATACACCTGCATATAGCTCTCTATGATAGCATGTATAATAATGCTGTATATACTGTATACAATATACATATTTACATATACATATACAACGCACTTGGACACCTCTTGCACAGCCCGATAGAGTTGACAGCATGTGTTCTCTGTTACTCTTCAAATGTGTTGAAGGGAAGTTATATCTTCTGTACAAACACAATGCTCATTGTACACAGTATTTTGCATGCAATGATTTACCCAATGAACAACTGTGTCAATGCAAATGGGAAGGGTACATAGCCAATTGAGATAAATACAATCTGTTTTGACTGGAATGTCAAAGTGGAAGGAGAATCGCATCTCTACACTATGACAGCTGCGTTTAGTGTTTTGTATTCTGTGTGAACATAATGAAAAAGTGAAATAGTGTAATGGCCAAATGCTTTAATGGTGTGGGGTTTTGAGGCACTGTTAAGAGAATGAGGTTAAAGCAATTGAGGCTGTGAGGTCACCGTTTAAAATAAATCTGAAGCAGGGGGAGGCGGAGGGAGGCTGACGGTTGGTTGTGTTATGACTTTGGGGCCAAACCGCAGCTAATAGGGAGGTGTAGTCTGATGTCACTTTAGTTTCCTGCGCGCTCCACCCGTATAGGGATTTATCATTGGGAAAATGTATTATCAGCTATTGTAATAATTCTGCCTCATGAACATTGGCAATCTTTCCATTTTTGCACAAAATGAGTTCCCTTCTATCACTAACATTATTGTTGAAGCATTTTTGGTTGAAATAAAGTTAGTTATAAGGTTTTGAATTTGTCATTAAAAAAATAACTACACTTACAGTAGAACGCCTGTCGTTCAGTGCTGTCGCGTAATACAGCCAGGAGTCTACGCTGTGGCGACGTCAGTCAGCAGCGCCAACGTGAAGTGTAGTTCCTCAGTGAACGAAAACATAAACGTTGTTATTTGGCTAGTTTTACAATTAATTAATACATTTGTTCATGTTGAGCTATAGATTGTGGATGAATACACACAGAAAGCAGTGGCAAATATTCATGGAGGCCAAGGGAAGCCAAGCTTCCCCAAAAAGATTTATTTTTTTCATTTAAATCTTTTTTCTTTTTATATATATATATATAAATTTTTTTTTTTTAGTTTACAATAATAAAAAAAAAAACATTATTTTTCATCTCTGTGTTATAATAATTTTCTCCTTCCTGGAGAAATTAACCGAACCAGCGAAACTGCGCCCACTCTCTCTGTCTGACTGACTCACAGTCTGCCAGCCTGGTAGTGGTACCATTATTTTGATTGACATTTGGAGGCTTTTGGACGCTAGGCCGTTTTTTGTTTAGTTTATTCTTCCTATTGCTTAATTATTAGCCAAGAAGATTCGAGCTGGGTTGGGCTTAGCCCCTAAGCCTTAACACGGCCCAGCTTGGTTCTAGATAAGGGGAATATATGCAAATGTTGCGTCTGGCCAATCAAATCACATTAAAATCTAAACGTGACCAAACGTCATTGCCTCGCAGGCACTTTCGAATTATCTAGTACTGTACATAGCGTTGCAATCATGGAAGAAGGAGATATTGTCGACTAGCTGGCTTGCTAGCTAACATTATGTAACGTTATGCGAGCATTGTTTGATTGATTGAAAACTTTATTAATAACGACGCAATGAAGGATATAGCACTAGTTAGAGGGGAAATTCGGATTCCTCTCGGATTCATTCATTGTGCAGCAACTTATTTTTCGCCGGCGGGACCTTTACTGCTGCACAGCACACCACTGTGGATATTCTGCAACAAATCTATCTGTCCAGGAGGACCACATAAGGTATGCCTGCAATGCATAGGTATAGATAACATTCCCATCACAATTCCCATGGCTGGTGTTGATATTTTACGATGCCAGCTTGTGAGAATTCGTTGTAGCCAGCCAGCTAGCGTTGATGCTATTCAATGCTATCATACCCAACTAACGTTAATGCCATTCAGAATTTATTAACATAGCTACAACAACACAGTAACATTAATATAATTACATGCATCATTGTTTACAATGAACGGTGGGGTTAAATCGAAAGGACTGGACACGGACAAGTTAAACAGCATCAATTAATTTAATACAACAGGTAGTTCGAGCTGCACTTTCGTGCCTATACGACCACACCACAGCCACAGGGATATAATGGCTTTGACGAGCTCTCTCTTTCCTGCCGATTAAATTCAGCAGCTCTTCCTCGACCTCGAGTGCCTGTAGTAGCTGCCTGCATTTGCACAACGGCTTCTATCCCTGCTTCTAGCTAACGTTAAAACCAACAAACACAGAAGCGAACACACAAGCAGATATCGAAGCATAAATACTTCCGGTCGTGGGGTTTCAAAATAAAAGAGCGACGTCTAAAGTACCGGAAATAAGTTTATTTTGTACATTATCTAACGTTAAAACGAACCTAAACTAACGTTACAACTAACCTAAAGTTAGTTTAGGTTCGTGTTAACATTAGATAATGTACTAAATAAACTTATTTCCGGTGCTTTAGATGTCGCTCTTTTATTTTGAAACCCCCCGACCGGAAGTATTTATGATGCTTTGTTTTCTGCTTGTTATCAATGGGTTGGTTGAGAAGGGAAGTTTCATCTATCTAGGGAAGCTAGCTACATCCGGGGTACAATGTTGCATAGGCTGCGCGTCGATGTTGCAGAAGCATAAAGGCAGAGTGTCTGCAACACTGTTGCGTTGTCGATGTTGTGTTGCAGTTGCTTCGCAGTTGCTGTAGCATGTAGAGGCCTTTAGGTAGTAGTTTTTATGATTACAGTGCATCGCGGTCACGAAAGGGGCTAGGTGACTGCTTGGTTTGACTGGCCGCCGAGCCATACTGTACATGTTGACTGCTTGGTTTGACTGGCCGCCGAGCCATACTGTACATGGTGACTGCTTGGTTTGACTGGCTGCTGAGAGAAAACAGGGTTCTGGGGTGTTTTTCAATGTATGTGATGTATAGATTGGGGGGAGATGGTAGCATGTAACGGTGTCAGAGAGGTTGAAGTGCATGCAGACAGTGATAGAAGAAGCGGTTCAGAGGCATAGCCAGCAGAATGTTTAGCAGCCAGCAGAATGTTTTGAATTCCGATCTAAGACACAACAAGCTGATACCGTGGCAGGGCACAGAGGCAGAGCGCGATGGAGGTTTTGACAGTAATGAAACGTTTTGAAATGTGTGAAAGGTTATTAGCAGTTGTCATGACAGCGCATGACAACCAGAAGAGGGGCGGGCCGTCGTTGCTATGGCGAATGTCCTATAAATCTAACAGTGTTTCCGGGTGTAAGCCAGACCAAGAGCAGCTAAGGGCAGACTACAATCTGACTAGAGACTCTCTCCTCTCATCACGGAGAGGGGGGGGGGGGAAGGATGCCACATCATTATTAGCTTCAGCTACCGCGAGGATGGTCTTGGCTAACGACCAGGCCTAACCACCATTGGACTGAATAGCAAGGACGATACAATTTGATAACATCTGAGAACATCTGATTATGAGGTTCTGTTTATTGAATAAACAACGCTCTTCCAAGAAAAGTATTACGCTGTGTCAAAGTGTCAAATTCTTACGAAGGTGGAGGATTATTATGGTTTGCGGATCGCACTAACGGGGAGAGATAAGGATTGTATCAGCCAGTGTATGAGACGTCAGGACCATTAAAAGTACACAACGCAGATGGGGAGATGATTACACAAGCCAAACAGATGAAGACGTGATACTGGCCGATTGATCAGAATCTAACACTGCCGAACCATACTGTACAGGTGACTGCTTGGCTTAAATAAAAAAGAAAAATAAATATATATATATTATAAAAAATGTGTAATCTTTTTTTAATAACTTTTCTTTTGGCATCCTCTGTTATTTTACCCACGCGACGCCACTGACAGAAAGGTACACCATGCCAATGTTCATGCTTTATTTGTTTTAAACTAGACAATTTAGAAATGGGTCCATTGGAAATACATGGCAATTTCAAGGAGGGTGGACCACGCGGGAAACACCAATGACGTAACCACTACGCCTCCCTCTAAATGGATGGTTTACCAGGTATACAGTTCAACCAGGCATTCTGTGTTAATCCTTTCACTGCCACACTACAGAAAGTTAACCCTTTACTATCACACTACCGACGGTTACCGACGGTAGTGTGATAGTAAAGGGTTAACCTGCTGTCGTGTGGCAGTGAAAGGGTTAACCTTCTATCTATTGTCGCAGTGAAAGGGTTAACCGTTTGGTTGTGCGGCAGTGAAAGGGTTAATCCAATGAGCTGCATCCTGTTCCCTGTCTCACTAGTTGGGTGTATGATTCAGGATGGTTTTCGTTTTGTTTTTCACCAGTAAGAGTCGAGTCATTCAAAATGTCACTCAGATCAACATGAAGCGGTTTTTCGAGTCTAACCGCAAACGTAACCGGTCCGCGCTACTGGAGAAACTAAATGTGCACATGATGGCGGAAAAAAACCCACCAGGGTTCTTCAAATCCCAACAATCTCGGGTTTGGGTTTGGGTTTCAAATATGTTTCCAGATGTTGAGCGCCGTTGAGAGGATGAGGGGGGAAGGACGCTCATGGATGACAAGTGTGCCAAGTGATAAAGTCAGCTGGGTAAAATTTTACATTGCAAGAGGAACTATACAACATGTTAGCAAAGGAACAGATATATTATTAACTTGAACTTTTTTACTCAATTGGGAAGCGAAACATATGCCATTCTGGAAGGATTTCCATGCAGACACCACCAGACACATCAGGTCTGAGACTTGTGTAACTGATGGTTAATTAATGGTTTATTAATGTAGTTCCTCATTAGTTCCTAAGTACTTAGTCACTGTTAACCTGTAGGGGAGAACGGGGGACGTTGTCACACGGGTAGGTTGTCACATTTATTATATTTCACAACCAGAGGATCCTGTCTCCCATACGTTGGTATTTAAATGTCCAGAATTAGGGTCAGAGTTCACCTACATTGTCATATTTGGAGTGAAACAGCTGAATTTGAGGTGAGAGGACTTTTTGTGTTTTTCATGTCCATTTGTAAATATTCCGCTCCTCAGTATTTTTATTCTAGGCTTTTACACAATTGGTTTATAATGAAACAATTATTACCCTTAAAAAGTGTGAAGGGATAGCTATAGTTTAGATTGTTGTTATAGCTAACTAGTTGTTAGATGGCTGTTAGCCTTGATGATATCAAGACATTCCAGTTGGGGTTGGTCGTCACATTTTATTTGGGCGTTGGTTGTCACATGTTACAACTATGAATTGGAAATGGGGGACCCTGATGTAAACAAGACAAACGTCTTTCTCTGGTCTGCATCCCTTAACAATTGTGTGTATTAAGCCGTACTGTATTGTACCCATTCTGCAATCTGTTAAATAAAGTGCATTCATGTTGTGTAGGCTATTATTGTTAGGCTGATTTATTGTGTTCTTATTTTGTTATATAGGATGGCCTAAAGATGTGTTTCCTGTTTATGTTCATGTTAAGATGCATTAAGTTATGTATTTGTCAACTTGTCAATGCAATTAAACTTTCAAATTTAGTTCTGCCTTCTTGTCTTCTTTTTAAGATTTTCCCATTAAAACACATGGTGACAACCAACCCCATAGTGTGTGACAACCATCCCCATGATGGGGTTGGTTGTCACAATGTGTCAGAGTGTCTTTGATAGCTGATTAACTCTTTGTTACAATAAGTTGGAAAATGAGAGGGATACACATTTCAAGCCAACATCTTAAGCTTCAATTTAATGTAGGAATGACTATTGAAAGATGTTTTTATTATGAGCAATTCACACTAGAGTAAAAAGTGTGACAACATCCCCGTTCTCCCCTAGTTCCTCATTAGTTCCTAAGTACTTAGTCACTGTTAACCTGAAGTTCCTCATTAGTTCCTAAGTACTTAGTGACTGTTAACCATGTAGTTCATCATTAGTTCCTAAGTACTTAGTCATGGTTAACATATAGTTCCTCATTAGTTCCTAAGTACGTAGTCACTCTTAACCTGTAGTTCCTCATTAGTTCCCAGGTACTTATTGTTATTGAGTATTGTAGTTATCTTGCTCAGACTCTGGTAATTCTAAGTTTTTTATTTAAATAAATGCAGTGGTACTGTATGTATATTATGGCTTTTGTATCACAGATATGTAAAAAGTTAGTCCATAAAATGCAAGATATCCTCATACATAGTGACTGAAAGAAGCCCAATGAGAAAATATTCTGGTTGTGTTCCGGGATCAGCCAGGGAAAGGAGTGGCAACTATCGAAGAGTTGGGCAATATGGCACAAAAAAGAAATTACAAATGATATATATATATATATATATATATATATATATATATATATATATATATATATATATAATATATATAATATTGTAGGAGTGCAGAACAAACAGACTACCAGACGGTTGTTTAGATGCAATACACGTGAAGTGCCATGTTTACTTCCCACTTCCTTAATACAATCTTATACATCATCACGTCAACCCGTGCAACTACATAACGTCAATGCCCTTGTAGTGGAATTCTCAGTCCAAACTGTCCAACCATTATGGAAATATGTGTATGTTATCAGTGATGGGCAGTAGCTAGCTACAAGTAGCGACGCTACATAGCTTAACTACAATTCTCAGTAGCGTGCTGGTAGCTTGCTACTTTTTAACCAGGGTAGCGATCTCTGTAGCGGAGCTATTTATAGAACGAAGTAGTAATGTAGCGACGAGAAACGTTACACGCTACTTTCGGGAGAAACAGTCTAGACTAGAAGATCTGCGAGGAGAAAAAAAAACTCCCTGTAAAAAACCCACTATGATTGGTTGGTTTGTTTAGATATGAGTGACGACTCACGATTGGGTATGGTAGGCCAAAACATTACGGGTAGGCCAATCAGAGGCAGGATAGGGCGGGACTCCAGCCGCAAAGCAGGAAGTGAAAATCAAAACAGACGTATTGAATGAATGCAATTTAACGGATTACATGAACCAGTCTGCGCGAAATGGCAGAGGGGTTCGATGGCATTGATGAAGATGATGATGTCAATAACAACAATGACTCTCCATGGCCCTATCTGGGACACATTTATGAGTTTGACTGAAAAAACTGCTAAAACATATGCTGCTCTCTAAACACGTCCAGCACTAACTTGAGGACACATTCAGGTGAGCTGATGAAAATCAACTGTTCCCAAACAGCACACAAGTCAGTACACTTTGTCAACAGCTTTAACTAAGATAGCTGCTATCATGATGTTTCACTGTAGGCAGAAAATGAACAATATTATTGGGGTGGAGAAAAGAAAAAAAGAGGGAAAAGCAGTGGTTCTTAACCTGTGGGACAGGACCCCCAGGGGGGTCCCCACATGATTTTGGGGCCATGGAATGTTTTGTGAGTTACATATTTAAATACATTTGGTCATTTAGCTGACACTTTCATTCAAAGCAACTTACAAATTGTGTACAACAAGTCAGTAGGAGTGGTACATATCTAGCAGCCAAGGATAAGTAGTATTGTTTGTCAGTGTCAAGCTTGAGTGTTATACTCTGAGTACATACTGTAGTAGTATAGACATATTAGCATAGTTGGTAGTAGTATATACATGGTAGCATAATACTAGTAAAATGAAGTAAAACAATTCAGATATTGAAGAAGTGTGTAATACAAGTTCATGTTAAAAGGATGACACAAAAAGCCAGACCGAGGGCTTGTTTCAGTTTTATAATAAACAATCAAACCGAGAATTTTTTTCTTCCTGCCTATTTGTTTGGTGGAAACTTGGTCACGAAGTAAAAACCAAAAAAAAAGTAGTGCCGATGTAGCTAGCTATTTTTGCCATGTTCTTGTAGTGTAGCTTGCTACATTTCTCTGGGGATAGCTTTCATTGTAGTTGAGCTATATTTAATCGAGAGTAACTTGTAGTGTAGCTTGCTACATTTTCCAAGTAGCTTGCCCATCACTGTATGTTATGTTGGTTGAATGTTGAGTCCCACAGGGCAAACAGCTGCGGTATGGTCAGAACACCCACACGTCGTCTAGTCTCATAAAGTAGTCTGAACAACATTACAATGGGGGGTTGGCTGTTAAGAGTGGCCCTGGGGGAGAAAGGGATTAGCATTTAAACCTACTTCCCCTTGGGGGAAGTAGGCCAACTCCCCAGTTCAAAGACCGGGGATATTTACACAAGCCGATGGAGACACTAGTTACAATAGGGTAATGGCTGAAGACAGTTGGTTTCACCAACAGTCCATTGATACCATCTGTCTGAACGAATTAACATACAAGTGTCACCAAACAGTGGAGGCGCCTGTTAGATTCTGGAGAACATCCTGTGGGCTCTGTAGAAGAGACCACATGGTTGAGGAGTTAAGCTACACTATTCAAGCAATTAAAATACGGTTATAGTCATAAAAGAAACTCCAAATTAAAATACAAATATTACAGATAGGTTGTACTAAAATAACCAGAAAATACTGACAACTAACTGATAAGGGATAATGATTAAAATACACTAGGAGGTCACCATTTGGCTTGTCTTATTTATCCTCTAAGGAAAATTAGGCTCTCCTGAGTCTAATGATATGAAATATGCAATGTTTATGATTAAGAATCACAGAGTTTGAAATTAAGCCACTTCTGGACTTCATTGGAAAAATACTTAACGTGCTGAATAATAACTGTATAAAATAGATATTGATTTAAGTTAAAAGAATATGATTAGGAAACTATACAAGTGTAATTAATGATAAAAGACTGTGATTCTGGTCAAGTATAAAGCAGTTTTGAGTAGAAAATGGTATCTATGTGTTCATCTGCTTATCCTCGATTCAAAAATACACATCTTGAATTGTGAAACAGAACTGTAAAGTAAATTTAGACAGTAAAACTATTCTTTGGTTGGAGGCAAGGGAGACGGTTGGTGGGCTCCAGGGGACGGCCCTTCTTTCGGGTTAGGACTTGGGGGGCCCGTAATTGGAGGAGAACATCTGCTTGGCGTCGCTCCTGTGACATCACGCGGACACTCCCGGCTATGGATAAAAAAGGGGGGTGTTGTGACTGTGGGAACACACTGAAAACGGAACCAACACAGGAACACACCTCCCACCTTTTCACACAGAGGACGGCGCGAGCAGAGGAGAACAAGGAGAACAAGCTTTTGGAACTGAGAACACGGTCTTTGTTATCAACAGAGAACAAAGACAATTCAACAACTATCATACTTTTAATCTGCTTTCTTAGTATAATATTGAGGGCAAGCGGCATAGTGCTTCGGTACCTTAAATATTATAGCGTTCTTTATTTTAATTGAACCAGAACCATTGTGATTACACTTTTAACTTTGAATTAAAACCAGATTTGAGACAACTTCTCCTTCATTTCTCCTGCTTAGCTGCCGTCGAACAAGGCCAGTATGGTCTTTTGAAAGTACCAGGGCTTTTAGGACAGACAATTCACAACGCAGAGTATTGGTTCTGATCACATCAGAACCAGAACATAGACCCTAGGTGACTTCACCCTCTAACCACACCCTGTGCATAACATTGAACATGGATGTGACAGAATGTGAATGTGAATTCTATTGTCCATTATTGTCCCCCACATGCGCCCCCCCCCCAGAATTCACAAGAACTGGCAGCATGAGCCATTGAGGACCCCGTAAAATCCCGGGTGTCCAGAGTCTCGACGGGACCAGTGACCACCAGAGGGTGGCCTGAGGACTTAACGGGCAGGGGGAAACCCTGTGTCATGGTGGAACCCGTAGACCCCGGAGGGTGGTCTGAGGTTTTGATGGCCGGAGGGCGGGCGCGCCGTGGCGGCTGAGCTACAGGAACCAGACGGTCCAGGTCCACATGAGCTGGTTTCAGACGGTCCACTGAAATGTGGTCCGGTTTTCCTCCTATTTCGACTACAAATGTGACACCTGGCATCGCTAGTGACCACAACTCGGCCCGCCCCCTTCTAGTCTAGACGTGAAATAGTTTTTTTTTTTTTTTTTTTTTTTTTTTTTTTTTTTTTTTCATATTATTATAAATTGAATGTATAAGCACATATATACTATAAAAACGAACAGTTAGAATATTTAAAAATAGTAACAACCTTTGTTTAAAAGTAGGCTGTTCACGACATGATTTCAGTGGAACGGGGGCGTAATAACAATTTGCATTTGAATTGAATCTAAACCTTGGGGGGAGAGGCAGCCCGCAGCGCAACGCCCACAAGACCTATACACCTGTTGGCACCTGGTGACACTTTTAATGTGTCTTGCGTTGAGAGATGGATGCAAAGACGATCGCTGCTGAACTCAACAAAATATCTGCTTCAGGAAGAGCCATCGATGGATCGCATTTAATGAATGGGTTCTTAATGGACTTTTTTTACCCAGGTCCAGTCCCCGAACCACCGCGCAAACCGGACTCTTCAGATGAAGAAGAAGATTCGGATGAAGACGTATTGCCTGATATCGATCCGATACAGCAGCGCGCGGATGATTCTGAAGAGGAAGATGACTTATTGCAGCGTGCGGATCAATCAGATTTAGAGGATGATTCTGTTCACAGCGGGACCGTCACACCGGGCTATTCAACGGAATTAACGATGAGACATGTTGCAGATATGATGTCTGTTGTAACCGTAGACAGTGACACCAATGAAGAATTGGAAAAAATAAGAACGTTTGATTGCAAATGCTATAAAGAGCGGAAAGAGAATTCCGAACGGCAGGCGTTGTCGTGTACAACAAAACTGTCGGAAGAATTGATTTACAAAAGCAGACTGGACATGGCCTCGTTGACGCCTAAAGAGAGGGACACGTGTCTGCTCTCGGCTATACAAACAGGCATAAATGATTCTGAAGTCACGCAGAGCACCAAGAGAGTAAACAGCATTCGCAAAGCTTCACGGACAGTTTACAGATTCCATAACGTCGTGGTCTGCCGGGCAACATTCTGCTTTCTCCATGGGTAAGTCTGTGCCATTATTATTCTGTGTGTATGTGTAACTATGAGGGATAAATCCTCGTTTTTGACGCGCAATAAACGTAATTCTGCTTGTAACATCCTAGTAGTATGCACAAACTCAGATGAATGTCATGGCAATCATAGTGTGATGTCACAGTAGAACCGGTTAGTACAGGCTAGTATACATTCTGGAACGTTGTGTGGGGGGGGGTTGGGTAGGGGGGGGGACACTGTACATTGGAATACTCACATACATTTGACATAGAAACTGTACATTGGAGGAGGTTGGGTAGGTGGGGTGGGGTTGGGTGGGGCTGTACATTGGAATACTGACATTTGTAGGGGCCAGTTTTGAATTGCAGTCTCCCGTAGGTGTTCTTTGAGAGTGTTTTTGAAGGTGGGTAGTGATTCACATTCCTTCCAGACCTGCACTCATTGTATAACAGTACTATACAATAATATTCTATATAGTGCAAAGCACGTGACTGTATTGAAGACATTATCATTGGCTCTAGCAGGGACTGTGTGTATGTGTGTATAATAATTATTTCAAATTGTTATATTTTTTTTGTTTAGGATAAGCTGTGGACTTCTCAAAGCTATTATCAAGCACTACAAGACAAATGGACTGACACCACGTGATAGAAAAAAACAACCGAGAACTCACAAAAAGTTTCTCTGTAAAGAAGACTGTCAACGTGTTGTGGATTTTCTCACCAATTATGCAGAGGTCCATTCTATTGTCTTGCCTGGTAGACATCCTGGACACAGAGACTACACTGCCAAGTTACTTCCAAGCAATCTGACAAAAGTGTCACTCTGGCGTCTCTACAAACCTGCTGGGGAGGAAGCAGGTATGTGTGTTTGTTATTTATTAATTTATTTCATGAAGGCTGTGCAGCTGGAGAGAGACTTAAGACTATTGCTCACCACTCTTCTGCAGTCAAGTAAGCTCTTGGTTATCTCAGGCCCATTGCCATGTATAGGACGAGGTGACATGAGGTACAGCCGCCTGGACTGCAACATTCCATAATGTTGATAATTTTCTACTGTTCTATAATAAGCATGATCTGTTCAACTGTGAAATGCAATGTTGAAGGAGCCAAGCTGCTTTCATCAAATATCCTTCTCACAATACAATCTCTCCAATGTACTTATTGACATCACTTAAGTTCAAGCCCGACTCCATAAACCACTTGTGTTTACACATCAATTGTGTAAATTTGCAGCATAGACCAGTCCTGAGTAGCCATCCTCTGGCATTGTGTATATGTAATGTGTACTATTACCAAGACAAAGACATTAACGATCTAACATTCCATAAACCACTTGTGTTTACACATCAATTGTGTAAAATGTCAGCATTAAGTACGCCAGTCTTGAGTAGCCATCCTCTGTCATTGTGTATGTAATGGGTACCATTACCAAGACAAAGACATTAACAATCTAACATTCCATAAACCACTTGTGTTTACACATCAATTGATTAAGTACACCAGTCCTGAGTAGCCAATAGCCATCCTCTGTCATTGTGTATGTAATGAGTCATTTTTTTATTTTTTATTTTTTATTTATATTTTATTCTAGGACATCGCGTTGTTGGTCAGGGGAGCTTTCTTCAGCTGTGGAAAACCCTTCTGCCCCAGATAACAATCACCAAACCGAGGACAGATTTGTGTTGGGAATGCTACAAAAACAACTACCAGTTGAGTCAAGCGGCTGGCAAGCCGGATAAATTGCAGACAGAAAAATTGCAGGTGCAATTACAACATCTGGCCCGTGTTAAGAGAGAGCGCGAGCTGTTGCAGGATATGACTGCTTCCACCAAAAAGACCTGTGCGGAATTGCAGCTGAGTCTAGGCCCTTCCACACCGGCAAGCAAAGACATCACAATGCACTACAGCTTTGATTATGCACAGCAGGTGAGAATCCGATCCTATTACAATGTAGCTTTTTGTTGTTAACTTACTTGACAAAAAACGTTTGTTTGCTGTATTACAGCATTACATCATGTTGTGTAATATTTAAAATGACAATCACCATCACAATCACTACAGCACTACTGTACTACTACACTACAACATTATTTCAATGTATCATTTTTCTTTCTTCTGTCAGGTGCACTACCCCTCTCACCCTCTTCAAGTTGGGCCGATGTATTTTGCAACACCGCGCAAGTGTGGCCTGTTTGGCGTACATTGTGAAGGGCTGACAAAGCAGGTGAATTACCTGATTGATGAAGGGATGGCCACGAGTAAGGGTAAGAGACTCCAAGATACCAACATCTTCCCAGCCATAGCAGAGCTCTTGGTCACTTTATCTGTCTGCAAACTGTCCTTTCATTGTGTCCTTTAATATTTCCCATTACAGGTAGCAATGCTGTGATCAGCTATCTGCATCATTACTTCAACAATTACGGCGTTGGAGAAACGAAAGTCGACCTGCACTGCGACAATTGCTCGGGCCAAAACAAGAACAACTACGTCTTGTGGTATTGTGCCTGGCGTACAATCCACAGACTGCACCTGCAGCTTGGCCTCCACTTCCTAATTACAGGCCACACTAAGTTTGGCCCCGACTGGTGCTTCGGTTTGATCAAGCAGGTCTACAGGAAAACTGCAGTCGATACCCTGGCAGGCATCTCCGACATCGAGAGGAAAAGCTCTGAGGTAACCTAGTAAGGTTTAGTCGATAAACCAATGTACAGTTCCCCCCCCCCACAATGTACAGTTTCTGCATCAAATACTCTCTTCTTCTTTTTTAACTCTTTTTGTATCACAAACCGTACTGTATTTGTAAATCACACACACACACACACACACACACACACACACACACAGATGGACCCTGCATCCATACACTCTGTAGACATTGACTTTTATTTTATCTTCCTAAAATTGTTTATTCTATTAGTCCTATACTGTCCAGATAGATGGACCATAGAAATGGACTATTTTATTGTATCTTCCTAATAATAATGATTGTTTATTAATTGTGCACTGTTGACAGCACTGTAAATCACACACACACACACACACACACACACACACACACACACACACACACACACACACACACACACACACACACACACACACACACACACAAAGGAGGGAGGGAGAGAGAGGGAGGGAGGGAGAGAGAGGGAGGGAGAGAGAGGGAGGGAGAGAGGGGGAGGGAGAGAGGGGGAGAGAGAGACACACAGAGAGAGAGAGAGAGAGAGAGACACACAGAGAGAGAGAGAGAGAGAGAGAGAGAGAGAGAGAGAGAGAGAGAGAGAGAGAGAGAGAGAGAGAGAGAGGAGAAAGAGACACACACACAGAGACAGACATAGACTGTCTCCACTAGTGTTTCTTCATCAAGATAGAGAGAGAGGAAGAAAGAGAGGGAAGGGATACCACTTATTTTGCTTGATTACAGACAGATTACAGACTTCTGAATGATTGTATTGTACCCATTGTGCAATCTGTTAATAACATTTTCAATCAATCAGGTGAAAGGAGTCAATATCCCCCAACTTGTGGGACGCGAAGATGGGACAGTGTTTGTCCGAAGCTACGACTGGCAACAACATCTGGGTGGCTTCTTCAAAAGGTTCCCACAGATAAAGAAATACCAGCACTTCAGGTAATTGTCTATATTTTATTGTATATTGTATATATATTTTATCATAATAAAATAAGTAGAAGAAAGCAGGAAGCCGGACCAGCACACTCAGGTTTTCGCAGCCGAATACAGACATGTTTCGGAACAGGTGTTCCTTCTTCAGTGTATTATTATTATTATTATTATTATTATTATTATTATTATTATTATTATTATTATTATTATTATTATTATTATTATTATTATTATTATTATTATTATTATTATTATTATTATTATTATTATTATTATTATTATTATTATTATTATTATTATTATTATTATTTTTACGAATGAGGAAATGTTTTCCTCCTGTTTTTTCTGTTCTTATCTTAGAGAATTTTGGTTTGCAAATATTGCAATAGGCTAATTTACTTAGCCCTATTAGCTATGATGAAGAAGGTTTATTTTGTTTCTGGTAATCAATGTACGAAATGTGTTGACATGGATGCTTGACTCACAGTGTCCTGGGACCAGTGTTTTCTTTACGAAATAGACAATATTTTAAATGTGTTCTTTATTCTATTACAGCTTCGATGCCAGCAGACCTGGCATGGTGACGGCGAAATTACACGTGATGATGCTGAACCATTCGAGTTTCAACTGCTGAAAGACCCAAAACGCTACCCGACCATCTCCAATTTTCCAGTGATACCCCCACCCGGACTTGACAATGACAGGCAGAATTATCTTTTTAAGGAGATAAGACAATACTGTTCTGATGCGGGAAAAGACATCACATGCCCGCGACCAACGTCTACAGCACCTCAGAACAAGACTGTACGATGTTAGATACCCTCAAGATCAACGTCTACAGCACCTCAGAACAAGAATGTACGATGTTAGACACCCCCTCAAGACCCAACACACACAAAGATACAGATAAGTGCTGAGATCACACACACACACACACACACACACACACACACACACACACACACACACACACACACACACACACACACACACACACACACACACACAGATGGACCCTGCATCCATACACTGTAGACATTGACTTTTATTTTATCTTCCTAAAATTGTTTATTTTTTATTGTGATGTTACCTACTAAGATAAGATGATCCTTTATTAATCCCCTTGGGGAAATTCTGGTGTCAAAGCAGCATGGGGGGGGTACATAGCTTCACAGTCCTATACTGTCCAGATAGATGGACCATAGAAATTGACTATTTTATTGTATCTTCCTAATAATAATTATTGTTTATTAATTGTGCACTGTTGTGCTATATAACGCTGTCTGTATAATGACAATAAAGACTCTAGAAATATTCTATTCTATTTAATTTTATTAAAGCACTTTGGTTTGTGCTTAAGGTCAACGAGGTCAAGCTCCTGTCTGTACAAGCTTGCAGAAGACGAGCCAAATTAACTTCAATTAATATCTGAAACTACTAACCTTCATACCATCTTTTACTAGTATCCATTTTACTACTACTACCTACTATGCTAATAATGTCTATACTACTATGCATTGAAAACGTTATTAACAGATTGCAGAATGGGCACAATACAGTACAGCTCAATACAAACAAGAGAATGAAGATCGGGTCCTGAGGAGAGATAACTGCCATGGCAGCACTTAATTATGTTAATGCTATTCAGGTGAGGGGCGTTGCTGGAGGGTGTTTGTTGACACCCAGTTGAAACTGTCTGAAGTGTGAAAAGTGGCCTTCCTTTGAGAGGGCTTTCAACCCCTTAAGTATTCTAGAATACAACCAGGTTTACAAGTTATAATTGAGCACATCGTGTTAAAAAGATTCTCAGATTTCAACATATGACACATCATTTGAAAGCTTAGATTCTGTACTTTAGCAATCTGGAATAATCTGAAAAATGAAAATGTAGAGATCTGGCACAAAGCGCTGTGAGGTGACACAAATGACTTGTCCCCTGTTTCCAGAACACGAAAAGGCCCCTCATATGGTGGGCATCATGGCGGACAAAGACGTACTTTGCTGTATGGAGATCAGGTGGAATATAAGCCTGGGGCACAATGTGCTGTGACGTAGGCATAAATACCTTGGCATTGTCCAGAAAAACAGACCGTTGGTGGCCAGCAGACCAAGGCGTTGTGGTGTTGGGTATGAAATCCCCGGGGACTCGCAATGGCTGCCCATAAACCAGTTCGGCTGAGGAGGACTGAAGATCTTCCTTATGGGCTGATCGGAGGCCCAGCATGACCCACGGAAGTCTGTCAACCCACCCATTGTCCCGGAGACTGGCCCTGAATGCGGCCTTCATTGACCTACTGTATGAAACCTCTCACACAGTCCATTGGCTTGAGGGTGATACGCTGTTGTACGGTGCAGCTTCACCCCGAGACCCTGGGCCACAGCATTCCAGAGCTCCGATGTGAACTGAGGCCCCCGGTCGGAGGTTATGTCCGATGGAGCACAAAACGGGCAACCCAGGTGGCGATGAATGCTCGTGCAATGTCGGCAGATGTAGTTGAAGACAGCGGAACGGCCTCTGGCCAACGAGTCATCCTGTCAATCATGGTAAGGAGGTGGGTGCAACTGTGTGATGGCAGCAGTGGCCCAACCAAGTCTATGTGCACATGATCAAACCGCCTTTCAGGCACACTGAAAGGGGTTAGTGGGGCCTTGGTGTGGCGGTGCACCTTGGCCCGTTGACACTCAAGACAAGCATTAGCCCAATCTCGAACATCCTTCTTAAGACTGTGCCAGACGAACTTGGCTGCCACCAACTGCTGAGATGGTTTCCTGCCCGGGTGAGAAAGGCAGTAAAGGGCGTTGAAAACCTGCCTCCTCCAAGCGGCAGGGACAACAGGGCGAGGCTGCCCAAGTGAGATGTCACACAGGAGCGTAGAACCAGTGTCATTAAACGAGATGTCCACCAACTAAAGACCTGTATCGGTGGTCCTACATGCCTGGACGTCCTTGTCGTAAAGCTGATCGGCTGCCATCTGTGCATAATCAATCCTGAGGTGGACCGTACTGATGATAGCACGAGAGACGCAGTCGGCGACAGGGTTGTTCTTCCCGGCAACATGTTGGATGTCTGTTGTAAACTCCGATATGGAGGACAACTGGTGTTGCTGGCGAGCGGACCAAGGCTCTGAGACCTTGGCCATAGCAAAGGTCAACGGTTTGTGATCGACAAATGCTGTGAATGGTCGGCCCTCCAACAGGAAACGGAAATGCTGTACCGCAAGATAGAGGCTGAGGAGCTCCCGGTCGAAGGTGCTATAATTGCGCTCACTGGCTCTGAGCTGCAGACTAAAAAAGGCGAGGGGTTGCCAGTGACCATCGACTAACTGCTCATATACTGCCCCAACAGCATAATCCGATGCGTCGGTTGTGAGAGCGATCGGCACCTCAGGTAATGGGTGTGCCAACATGGCCACCCTAACCAGGGCTTGCTTGGTGTTTTTAAAAGCTCCATCCATCACCTCTGTCCAAGTGAGAGTGAGCTTAGCAGGTTTGCCCTTGAGTGCCTCGTAGAGGGGCTGCATGAACTAGGCTGCGCCAGGCACAAAGTGATGATAAAAATTCACCATACCCAAAAATTCCTGTAGTGCCCGGACGGTGGGGGGCTGCGGAACCTCGCTCACAGCCTGCACTTTCGATGGCAGAGGCACTGCCCCATCCTTTGTGCTGCGGTGCCCCAGAAATCAATTATTTGTAGTCCAAACTGGCACTTGGCTGGGTTAATAAGCAAGCCATGCTGACTCAGGCCCTCAAAAAGTGGGCAGAGATGAACCATGTGTTCAGCCCTGGAGGAGCTGGCGATGAGGATGTCATCTAAGTAAGTGAACAGGAAAGGCAGGTCCCTTAACACACTGTCCATGAGGCGCTGAAATGCTTGGGCAGCGTTCTTGAGACCAAAAGGCATGCAAAGGAACTCAAAGAGCCCAAAAGGGGTGATTACCGCGGTCTTGGAAATGTCATGTGACTGCACCGGCACCTGGTGATAACCACGAACCAGGTCAACCTTAGAAAATATGACCTGGCCCGCCAGGCGAGATGAAAAGTCCTGAATGTGTGGTATAGGATAGCGGTCAGGGGTCGTAGCATCATTCAGGCGCCAATAATCACCACACGGGCGCCAACCTCCGGTGGGCTTTGGCACCATATGGAGTGGCGAGGCCCAGGGGCTATTGGACCGGCGCACGATGCCGAGGCACTCCATCGCCTCAAACGCAGCCTTAGCAATAGCCAGTTAACCTGGATCCAGGCGCCGTGCACGGGCCTGTAGTCGGTATATAATGTTCCACACCGTGCTTAGCTGTAGCTGCTGAAAAGGTTGGCATGGTAAGAACTGGGAACTCAGCCAACATACTTGAGAACTCAGCAGTGGCGGTTCGTCCATAGTGGGCGCTAGAGCGCCGCCCTCCCTGCTTAAAAGAGAGAAGAAGAAAATATATATATATATATATATATATATATTTTTAGAGCCCTAGAAATAAAATAAACATGTTTAAAATGAATAATATTTACTCATTTTAAGTATGTTTGTGTTTCCAATGCACAATATAATGTTAATATATCAAATATAAATAATAGTTTTTCATTCACAGGAAGTCACTAGTAACTACCTCTCAGGCCGGGGCGAGACATATCGTGCACGGCAGGGCGTGCACTGGTTTCATCGCTGTATCCTCGCAGCCAATCAAATAGGTCAACGCACGTAACGCACTGTGCGTTGAAATATGATGTAATATGATGGAAGCCGGGCGCGTTTTCAAGCGATCTATATCATCTAAGCAAGCAGCGTCTATACTTTCTGTAGCCGCATTTCTCGGAGACGCTCTCTGATTGGCCGACGTCAGTTTCTACACTGGTTAGGCTTAGTTACTCTTCGAAGTTGGTTAAAGTTAGAGTTTGTCTTAGAGCATGACGGCAAGTTCTTTCGACGGTTAAGCTTAGGCACTCTTTCAAAGTTGGTTAAGGTTAGAGTTTGTCTTAGAGCATGGCGATAGAACGCTAGGTAGTTTGCAGGCTGTTCGATGCGGAAATGGGCAAAGACACAGCTCATCACAGTACTTGTGTTGTGGTGCCTAACTTGGCTAACAAGAAGCTATTTGGCTAGCTGGATGCAGTCTGGACAGTGGATATACATCAACAGTCTGGGACTGTGGGACAGTGGACATATACACTTTATCAAGCCCTCCTGGACCACGTTTCAACTAAACAAAGTGAGTTAATGCGGTCTCTCTCTCTCTCTCTCTCTCTCTCTCTCTCTCTCTCTTTCAACACAGCGTGTTGTTGTTGAACTATAACATTTAATTTCGCCGCGGGTGACGCATAATGGATGAATGAATGAATGGTAACTTGTTTAAAATGACAAGATATATATATGTGTTCATTATTGGATTGATCATACGTGTACTAGTGTAGTATGAATGAACTCGACTTAACGTTGGAAACGGGGTAACGTTATGTCGAGTCAGTATTCGCTTGGTCAGCTGTCCGCTTGCCCCCCCTTCACCCCCCCCCCCCCCCCCCCCCCCCCCGCGCCCACCCAAATGTAGTTCACACCGGCCGCCACTGGAGCTCAGAGGCAGTGAGGGTACTGGACAGCCTTGAGGAGCTAGAACCACTGAGTTCACATTGGAATGAGCGGTTTTTAATGTCCACCAGCAGCCCATGGGCACACAAAAAATCTGCACCTAACAATGGGTTAGACACCTCAGCGGTAACAAATGTCCATGAGAAATGCTGTCCCTCCAAACACAATGTCACATGCCGTTCACCATAGGTCCGTATGGGACTGCCGTTGGCCGCCTCTAGTGGTGAACCCCGTACTCCGGCTTGTATATCCAAAACAGATGCTGGTAAAACGCTCACAGTGGCCACAGTGTTGCACACAAAATGCCGCCCAGAAAGTGTGTCTCTAATAAATAATAAACTGCCTTCATGGCCAACACCCATGGCAGCTAGCGGGTGCTGGCCCTCTCGTTTCCCGACACCTTGGCATGGGGGTAGTTACATGGGGGTAGGCATCTTCTAGCTTTATAGCCAAACTGTGCATGGTAGAAACACATACCTGTGGGCTTTTGTCTCTGGGCAGGGGCGAGGGCTCTGGACAGGGCAGCAGCAACAGCAGGGGGCGGAGAGTCATCCACCTGGTACACAATATTAGCCACCTGACACTGTGTTGTGTAGCCTCTTTAGCCAATGCACGATAGTCTGTAATGGGAGAGTTAGCCAAAGCCGACCGCACCATGGTAGCTGCTGTAGGAATAGCTCCTTAAAGATAAAACAAGGCTTGTGGTTGCCTGGTAGTAGAGCCAACATTCGATCCATTAGCTCCAATGGTTTAGCATCGCCCAGGCCCGGCAAAGACAGTAGCTGATGTCGTGCACGCTCAGACTCTGTCTGACCAAAAGTTTCTAGCAGAGCGTCTTTCAGTGTGTCGACTCGTACTTACTTCCATCCTCTGGAGGATTCCCGAGCAGATGTGCTACTCTGGATGCGGTAGCACCGCCGAGCGCCAATACCACGTAATAGTACTTTGTATCATCCTCTGTGATCCTCCATATAGCGAACTGCGCCTCCGTTTGCGCAAACCAAACAGCAGCCTGCTGCTCCCAGAACTCCGGTAGCTTCATTGCTACAGCTTTAACACTTGTGTTTGCTTGTTAAACAATTTAATCCAGTCTTTGTAAGCGTCCAAAAACGATAGTCAGGGTCACCAATGTAGGAGTGCAGAACAAACAGACTGCCAGACGGTTGTTTAGATGCAATACACGTAAAGTGCCATGTTTACTTCCCACTTCCTTAATACAATCTAATACATCATCACGTCAACCCGTGTGACTACATAACGTCAATGCCCTCTAACCACACCCTGTGCATAACATTGAACATGGATGTGACAGAATGTGAATGTGAATTCTATTGTCCATTATTGTCCCCCACAATATCATGATATCTGCTTAGGTATGGAAGATCAAATGTTAGGCAATCCAATAGTTATTCATCACACTGGACGGTAGGGTAAAGGTGTGAAATTAAACAGTAATTACAAATATTTTGGAGAAATCAAACGTAATACTACCTTTTCCCCATTAATTTAGACAACAAAATTGTGTATCGCGATTAACAACATGAAGAAATACCTAGACCCCATAATACAGAGTACCCAGTTCTACGACATCGCAAAGCAAATCAATCAAACCCTTTTTGTGTTCTGCAAACAGAAATGCAACCAAATCCCTCAATCTCTCCCTGCCGTCACAACAACACAGTGTACTGTGGGCACACGTCACTGAAGATCACCAGGAAAGCCTCTTAATCCTTTAAAACAACACAAACACCTCCCCCTGGCATCACCTCCACTTCTAGGGCACTAGAAGCGCCATTTCTGCTATATTCAACAGTAAAGACAGGAAACACAGGGGAGATCCCACTGCGATTAGGTTGCCTTTATCTAGTAAAGCCACTAGAATACCCAGCAGTCTGCAGGACATTTTAGGCCGTTTGTTCCACAACCTCACAGAGAGAAAAAATGTCTTGCGTACAAAGAAAGAACAAATCGAAAAGATCTCAGACCTAAGAAGACAACGACAGCAAAGCCACTTAAAAGTCTATCAAAAGCTTCTTTGTCCAAGGCCTTTAGCCCCAGTGGTGTGACATCATCACGTCATCATCACCTGCTGTGGGGATGTTGGCTCGTTGCTGAGTGACGACCTCTCCGACCCGTCCTGTCACCCACATTCCTGCTTGAGCGTGATGACAGACACACTGCAGATTGCTTTCTTTGATAGTCTCCTCCTGTTTAAATAGAACCACTCAATCTTCCTTTCTTTATTTTCTTTTCACTGGCCATTGGAAGCTATGGAGTCTTAGAATTCCACCACATGACTTGGAGAAAACATTCCAAGGAAACTAACACACTCACCTGAAACGATTCAATGTGTGAGTAATTGGTGGCTTGTTTCAGTGATTCATTGATTTCCTACCTAGACAGTCGGTACACTAATGATCTGACAGTCAGTTCACAATCACTGATTGGAGAAAAGAAAAGCGGAGAGTGCGTGAGGCAATGGCCGTCCAGAGAGAAACAGACATTATTATGGGAAATGCGCTTACCGTCTTCCCGGAGTCAGACAAGAAGATAGAAAAATAATAAATAATAAAATAGACATAGTAAACAGGTAATAAAATAGACATAAAATAGGCATGATAAAATAGACATGCTAAAGTCCTGAGATTTAGGGCACTGGGTCCTATGTACACTACAATATACAGTTTTTACTTGCTACCAAGTACCAAACCAATTTCCTCTCTGTGTTGTTCAGTAGAAAGTTATCCAGCTGTAAGCTAGCCTAGCTTAGCACAAATTAATGGAAGTGGATACAGACCAGCTAGCCTAGCTGTTGGCCCAAAACACCTCTCCGAGAGTGTTAATATAGGCTATAGTGATCCGCTTCCATTTATTTGTGCTTATTTAGGCTATAGCTTGCAGCCAGATAGCTTTCCACTGAACGCACAGAGAGGAAAGGGTGTAGGAGTCTGTATTCACTTCACACCACCCAGATTTCACCGGTATGGGAATTCAAACCAGCAACCGTCTTGTCACAAAACCCGCTTCTCTAGTCTTTAGGCCCTGCCCCAAATACTGTGCCACTCAGCAGCACCCAGGTAAAGGGCAAAGCCGAAGCTCATATAAAACAAAGACTGTTGGAACATAATATTGTATGATGACATCCAGATTGCTGCATTCTTGCAGCACAACAAAGTACGTTGTAATAACAATTCACAATGTTTGTATGAATTTATCCTAGGGCACATTTTAAACGATACTTCGGAGCGACAGTGGCTCGGGAGGTAGAGCAGTCGTCTGGCAATCCGGAGGTTCCCGGTTCGATTCCCGCTTCTCCCGGGCAGCGTGTGGCGATGTGTCCTTGAGCAAGACACTTAACCCCTAATTGCTCCCGATGAGCAGGTTGGCACCTTGCATGGTTGCCTCCGCCATCGGTGTGTGAATGTGTGAGTGAATGTGTGAGTGAATGGGTTGGATGTGAGTAAATGTGAAAATGTGAGTAACTGTAATTGTAAAGCGCTTTGGATAAAAGTGCTATATAAAAAAGAAAGCAGCGGCAGCAGTCCAAAATTCCTGTGGGAACTATTCATTAGACTGGACTCTGCCAAGCATTATAGAGATAATGAAGAACCAGTGTCCTGTTCATTGTGTTTATGCGTTCCTTCCATGATGACTCAGAGAGCCGAGGCCATGAGGCTCTGTTTATTTCTACTAGTGCTACTGGACAGATGCGCCATGATTTGATTTGATTAGATTTTATTAGAATTTTTTTAAGATACAAGATTCCAGAAAAACGTCAAGGATGCTACACAAAAAAAGTCAAGACTTATTTCCATTGTGGTCCTTGGTCTCAGACAGACAAACAATACAAAACAGGACCATAAATAACAATTTGACAAACTACATAGACATGAACATTTTAAAAGCAGTGCAAACGTAGCCACAGGCAACAATTTATCAGACGCCATTTTCATGCATTTAAAATCTAGTTTTGGACATTGTCGAGGAGCCAAGATTTTACTTTTTCTTAAAGTTGTACCAGCTACTGGTGCATTTTAGCTGTGAAGGTAGCAAATTCCAATGTGTGGCTCCCCAGAATTTAAAAGAACATTTGCCCATATTAGTTTTGAACCTTGGAATACGCAGGTCAGCAATGCTGGCTCAGGTGTTAAGGGTATGCATGTCCCTGTTCCACTGAAAATAATTTGTAAGATAAGAGGGGGCCCTATTATTATAAATGTTGTGAACTATGTTGAGCTGAAGTTGAACGGACCTGGCTTCCAGAGATAGCCAGCCCAGCAACTGGAAGTGTTGTTTGCCCACATGTGCTCTGGAGGCTAGTCCTAGAGTTAATCGGATGAGTTTGTTCTGGGAAACCTGTAACTTATCTTTTAAAACGTTGGTCAGACCTCCGTACCAAGAACAGATAGCATAGTCGAAGCAGCAAGAAACAAGAGAATTTGCCAGAATGCGAAGACTTTCAGGGTCTAGTAAATATGCTTTCCTGGTCAGAAATGTAGTTCTGCCATTCACCTTGCTCATAGTTTTGAGAGCCATGGATTCCCTGCTCAGGCTGCTGTCTAGGTGGCAACCTAGATAGCTTATACACTTTTTTGCTGCAAAAAGCTGTCCCTCAAGATTTATACTGGGCGAGACCAGCTTCCGCAGCCTGGGTTGGGAACCAAAGATGATGTATTCTGTTTTGGCCATATGCAGAGATAATTTATTGTCAATGAGCCAATGTTTTATGCTAGAGAATTCCTTACTGAGAGTGGCCTGTAGCTTCTCCACATCCTTGTCAGAGGAAAGGATAGCAGAGTCATCCGCATAGAGAAACAGGTTCACATTACAGGCAGCTTGCATATCGTTAATGTAAATTAAAAACAATAACGGGCCCAGGACACTCCCTTGAGGGACTCCGCAAGTCACTGGTAGGGCAGATGAGTGATGGCCATGGATGTCTGTCAATTGGTATCTATCGGAGAGATAAGAGGAGAACCATTTTAGGCTGACAGGGCTCATACCAAGGGCTGACAGTTTGTTAAAAAGAAGGCTGTGGTGGACAGTGTCAAAAGCCTTTTGAAGGTCAATTAAAATCATACCACAGTTTGCCAGCATCCATTTCAGCTCTGATAAAATCAGTTAAAAAAAGTAAACAAGAATCGGTGGAATGTGATTTCCTAAAACCTGATTGAAATTTATATAATAATCTTGAGTCTGTAATATATTCATAGAGCTGTTCGTGAATTACCTTTTCTAAAACTTTGGAGGTGACACTGAGAATCGAGATGGGCCAGTAATTACTGGGGTCACACCTATTCCCTTTTTTAAAAAGGGGGATGACTTTGACATGTTTCATGTCGCTTGGGACAATGCCCTGCGCCAAGGACAGGTTGATCACATGTGTAATAGGTGGCGCTATCAACTCAGCTACGTCTTTTAAAAACCTGGCTGGGATATTGTCTAAACCAGTTGCCTTGGAGCACTTGAGACCTTTTAAAAGAGTGATCATGTAAACTACAGAGACTGGCTTAAGAGAGAAGCTGTTAGGGATAACACCCAAGTGGGCATAAAACTCATGAAGGTGGGCCTGCCCAAAGGTTAGAGGGCCAGATGGCAGGCGGTCCACTAGCTTATGTGCAATTGAAGTAAAAAAAAAAAAAAAAAAAAAATTCAAATGGTCAGCAATCTGTTTCTTGTCGCTGATGTCCTCACCGCCGATCTGCAGTGAAATGCAGGGGCTAGAATCTTTGTTGGGTTTGGTCGTGCATCCTAAATTTGTAAGCGTTTTCCACAGTGTTTGTGGGTTGTCCTGATTTTCCAGGATTTGTTCTGAGAAATTATTGGATTTTGCTTCTCTGACTTTGAACTGGACCGAGTTTCTGAGGTCTTTAAAAATAGAGAAGTTGGCTTGGTCACCCGATTCCTTAAAAACAGAAAGGGCTTTGTCCCTAGCACTGATGGCATCAAAAATCGCCTTATTGAACCACGGGTGAGATCTCTGCTTAACTCTAATAGATCTAGAAAGGGCTACTGCATCTATGGCAGAAGCAAACAAGGATTTAAAATTTGCCCAGGCCTGATTGACATTGTCCGTGCCTGTAACGGAAGACCAGTTCAATTTACTAATTTCCTTGCTAAAACTAGCAACTGTGTAGTGTTTGAAGGATCTGGCTTTGATGGTTTTATGGGACTTAAAAGTATCTCCAAAAACCCTCCTGGAACAGAAGGTCAAGAAGTGGTCACTAATACCATATGTACCATACCATACCATACTAATACCATATGTACCATACCGCTCTGGGAAATGGACTTTGAATAAGAGATTAAATCAATGGTGCTACTTGAAGAATTACACACTCTGGTTGGGTCTTGTACGATTTGTGTAAGACCAAAAATTCTGGCACATCTGTCCATTCCTCTGAAAGTGGGACAGGATTTATTGGCTATGTCAGTGTTAAAATCGCCCAATAGTATACATTATCTTTCCAGGAAATTGGGACACGCAGATAGAGTATTTTCAAGGAGCTCATAAAAGGAGTTACTTTATATTCCGTCATTAATGGCAGCTCTTTGGAAAAGTGAGCACTATAATCTTTTAGCCGAGTATTGTTTTAACCCTAGAATTTCTAGTGTGGGTGAATCTGATGTGAGGAAGAATTTACTCAGACAAATGTAGATGTAGTTGACCAAGGTTTAGTAGCTTTACAACCCAGGAGAATTGGCTGAGAGACCCGGCGAGTGCCTGGCCGGGGGGTCTCGTAACGGGCTCCTCGAGACAGGGGAAACGCTGATCTATATAGGTCAGTGGTTCTCAAGCTACAGGTTGCGACCCAAAGTGGGGTTGTGGGTAGGTGACAGAGAGTGGGGTTGCGCATTGGCAAGTAAGAAAAAAATATATATATATATATTTTAATTGTACTTAGTATATTACTTTTGTTTTAATAATTTGTTTGTGTTGTCAAAGCACTCTGGGATGCTATTATTATTATTATTATTATTATTATTATTATTATTATTATTATTATTATTATTATTATTATTATTATTATTATTATTATTATTATTATTATTATTATATATATTTTTTAATGTTCTGGCAACATATTTTGGCTAAATATGCCTTGTTTTATAAATGTGTATGGATAACATAGTGCTGTAATTAAATGTTCTAATAAATATGCATGATCAAGTTCAACAACGTGTGCTTTTATTTTGATATTCCTTAATTTCATGTTGAAATTACGCGAGTGTCGCGTAAAAAAAAAAGTTTGAGAACCCCTGATATAGGTCATAGAAGATGGGTGTGTCCAGGTGAGAGAGACAATTGGATTGGATGGGGGTGAGTTAGGAGGAGGAGAGAGGGGGGGGGCATGGTTTGGGGGGCTGGGGAGGGTTGAAGGTGAGAGCCAAAGGGATGGGGAATGGTAATCGAATGGGGGGGTTGAAACATGGCTGGGGGGGGAGACTATTCTCCCACACTAGTCCTCACTTGTTTAATCTTTGCTGTGAGCTGCATCTCATTTTAATCAATATATTTCACTTTAGCTTCATTATCTATATTCCATTTAATCACTTGTTTACATTTAATCACACTGTGTATATTGTTAATGCACTTTACTGTTACCTTGCACGCTGGTTAGATGCCAAGTTATTTTCGTTGTACTGTACTTGTGCTGTATGATGACAATAAATGAATAATTAATTAATTAATTAATCTAATCTTCTCACAAGAATATGCTCATCCTGATGAAGGCAACAGTAGCCACTATGTCCATATATGAGCGTACTTTAACCTTTTTTCCTATGGATGCTCGCTAGTACCGTGTTGTTTCCAATTTGGCTGCATCCCAAATCAAAGTATGAAAGCTCCCACCCTGGGGCCCTACAAAACTACTTCCCACATGACCTATATACTGTAAGGCCTCATCCAGGGCCGGACTGGGGAAATAATTCATACCGGGAGATATAGCGCGAAATATAGCCCCAATCAGGCCACTTTTTAAGCGGGGGGTCTGGGGGTCCCCCACCAGGAATTTTTTTGTTACAAAGACTTAATTTTCTGCATTCTGGTGAATTTTAGTGCATGTGAATCACAAACTAATGAGCCAACAATTGCTTAGTACAATGTACTGTTATGAACCTCAAATAAAACTGTTGTTGCACTTGCAATGCTACGCTCTCCACCTTCAAAAAGAAAAAAGCAAGAGCACAACATATTTTTCTATTTACTATTATAATACAGTTAACCACTCTCTCCACCTATTCAAACAGAGCAAGAGCACAATACCATATTCACTTTACTGATGCACTACCCATCAACAGTTAAAATAGCCCTTTACACAAACATTAAATAACAGACCTTTCATTACAATACTATAATAACAGTAGCCACTGCCAGAATAGTGACACATGTATCGCGTGTGGTGAGCACACGCATGCATGCACAACGAAGACAGAAGATTGCGTTGTCTCAATCATTTTAACTATAAAATGAGCTCAAAGTATGAGCTCACTGACTGAAATTTCCAACAAAAAGCATCAATTGTCAAATAATATTGATCACATTAACTAGACTAGATGTTTTTGAGGAAATTAGAAAGGGAACAACAACTTAACCCTTGTGTCTGATCAGATTCTTATTTTTTTGATAACTTTGCAGTGGTTATGTTTGTAGCCAATATATGTGGCAAAGGTGTGTAATCTTTGAATTATCTTGGAATTATTTTGACTTTCTCTTTCATAAATTGTTTATTCAACTTCAGCCCCAATCATAACCACCACATTTTTGTAATGTCAGATTTAACAACTCCTTTCAGAAAAGTGGGAGAATTTCATTTTTAATCTGAAATTGAATAAAATATTTATGGAAAAGAAACATATAATCTTTTTATGGCGTTTTTCAATTTAGTCCCCTAATATGGTAAGAGTATAACACTTTAGTTTTCAGATACAAGGGTTAAATTATTTATTTGTTTCTTGGCAGATTTAACATTGGGCTTTTGACAGGGGAGATTATGCATTGCATGGCAATGTTAGCTAGCTAACATCCACATGTTTATTTTTATCACTGACTAACCTGCTGGTTCCTTGACCTTGGTGCAAGAAAACATTTGATAAATGTTGCCGGATTTAGCAGTCAATTCGCCGCCTCCGCTGTCAATCAGTTGTATCGCCTGGTCCCGCCTCCACCAATCAAAAGCGGCAGCACGGCTCCATTGTGTGTGTGTGAGATCCACGTGAGGGAGAGAGTATAGAGAGAGTCAGATAGTTCTCCAACTCTGTCGCAGACAGTGAAATCCTGGTTGTTCCCCACCCACTAAGGTTATCTAACCATCGCGCCGCGCCGCCGCCACAACTAGAAACAATGGCCTGGCAAAAAAATATATATATATATTATAATAAAAAAATATATATATATATTTTTTTATATAATTTTTTTTTTATCTGTGCAGGCTAGGCCACCGGGAAAACTACCGTGCTCCCGATGGCCAGTCCGGGCCTGGCCTCATCCTCTGTCAAATTCAAGGAGATTATTTACCGACACTCACCTCCTTCTTTCTCCCTCTCTGCAGGTGACCATGTGGCCTTGTTGGACGCTCGCCGCCTTGCTCTGGGTATCCACGACGCCAGCCCTCTGCCAAAGCGGGGACGGCGAATGGGGCTCGGGCTTCGATGTCTCCCTGACGATGACGGCTGCTAACCAGACCTCCCAGGCGGTGGCCGATGAAGCCGCGAGGCCGACGACAAATGACCAACCCCGGGTCACGCCGGTGCCAACGACGACGACACCGCCGCCATCACTGCCCCCGCCGACGCTGCTCCACGAGACGGAAGCGGACGAGTGCTCCGTCTTCTTCAACACCAACCCGGCGTTGGCTCGCAGAGTCAAGGCCCAGAAGGAGGAGCTGGCGTACCTCAAGGATATCCAGCATGGGAACCAGGTGGTGGTGGAGAACCTGGTGCAGTATGTTGGCGCCGAGCTGGGGGGGGAGCAGAGCTACGAAGACGTGATCCAGGAGAACATTGTGGGCGTCAGGGACGAACACCAGAGCAGCCAGGCGGTGGTGCAGAAGGTCGTGGAGGATCTGGAGAAACAGCTGGAAGGAGACATACTGGAGGCCCTCGCCGGGATGCAAAAGTGAGTGCAGTTTATCAGCCCGTAATTTAACCCTTTCACTGCCACATGACAGAAGGTTAACCCTTTACTATCACACAACCGACGGTTAACCGGCTGTTGTGTGGCAGTGAAAGGGTTAACCTTCTGTGTGTTGTCGCAGTGAAAGGGTTAACCGTTTTGGTAGTGCGGCAGTGAAAGGGAGTCCCGCCTAATAGGCTAAAAGTTATTTGAATAGATATCACTATGAAACTTTGTTTGTTATGTACATAAAAACTAAGAAAAAATGTGTTTGTCATTGCATGTATCGCCAAGTCTCGCTGCACCATACATGGATAATGCCAGATTCAAAAACTTGGTTTCATTTTGTTGATACATTCAAAACAAAACTTTTTTCCAGAAGGGATTGTGGCTATGTCCTCTTATCAGCCCATACATCAGGAAATACTGTCTACTGTCATGAAATTTTTTTACTTTCACCTAGTTTTGGTATTAAATTTACTATATACTAGTTCAAGTTCTTTATTAGTTGTCATACAGAAGTACAGAATACAAGCAGTGCTGGGAAGCACAGAATGGAGTGTATTCCGTGATAACACAGCCAATATTAACGAATACACCGAAACGGTGATTGACTATGTCTGTACTCAGGTAGAAGTAATAATCCCCACCACCAAAATTAATATCTACCCAAATCAAAAGCCCTGGGTAGACAAATCCGTCCGTGAGGCTCTGAAAGTGCGCACATCAGCATACAACACCGGGCTGGTGACAGGCAACATGGAAGAACACAAGATGGCAAGATACAACGTCAGGAGAGCAGTAATAGAGGCAAAACGGCGTTACAGGGATAAAGTTGAACTTCAGTTTGAACAGGCTGACTCTAGAGGCATGTGGCAGGGCCTCAGAACAATGACAGACTACAAAGGAACCCCCCTCAAACTGAACAGTGACATCTCCTTAGCAAATGATCTCAACTCCTTCTATGCGAGGTTTGAGGCTGTGAATAACAACACCAGCCTACAAACCACGGCAATGGGGGGGGGGGGTCTGCTGATGGAGACTCAGTGTTCAGGGTAACAGAGCATGAGGTGAGACGGATCTTTAAAAAAGTGGATATCAGGAAGGCAGCAGGACCGGACGGCATCCCCGGCCGCGTCCTAAAAGTCTGTGCCGACCAACTGGCCCCGGTATTCACTGACATCTTCAACCTGTCCTTGGAACAGGCCGTCATCCCCACCTGTCTGAAGAAGTCCACCATCATCCCTGTACCCAAAAAATCTACGCCCGCTTGCCTCAACGACTACCGCCCTGTAGCCCTCACCTCCATAGCCATGAAGTGCTTTGAGAAGCTAGTGAAGGGCTACATCTGTTCCTCCCTCCCCATCAACCTGGACCCTCTGCAATTTGCATATCGCCCCAACAGGTCCACGGAGGACGCCATAGCCCATGTGCTGCACACAGCAGCATCACATCTGGACAAGAGGCAGGGGAACTATGTGAGAATGCTGTTCATCGACTACAGCTCAGCATTCAATACCATAGTCCCCTCCAAACTCATAGCCAAGCTCAGGGACCTGGGCTTGAACTATGACCTGTGCCAGTGGGTCCTGGACTTCCTGACGGGCAGACCCCAGGTGGTAAGAGCCGGCAACTGCATCTCCTCATCCATCACGCTCAACATAGGGGCCCCCCAGGGCTGTGTTCTGAGCCCCCTCCTCTACTCCCTGTACACACATGACTGCGTAGCACAGCGGAACAACAACACCATCATCAAATTTGCTGATGACACAGTAGTGGTGGGCCTGATCTCTGCCAACGACGAAAGGGCCTACCTGGAAGAGGTAGAGAACCTGTCACAGTGGTGTCAGGAGAACTGCCTCTCCCTGAACGTCAGCAAAACAAAAGAGATGATTGTGGACTTCAGGAGGTCGGGGGTCAAGGACTACAGCCCCCTCAGCATCGACGGGGCACCAGTTGAGAGAGTGAACAGTTTCAAGTACCTCGGAGCCCACATATCCGAGGACTTGACATGGACCACACACATTGACAGTGTTGTGAAGAAGGCACGACAACGCCTCTACTTCCTCAGGCGCCTAAGGAAGTTCCAAGTCAGTCAGAAGATCCTTAGGAACTTCTACTCATGTACAATAGAGAGCATCCTGACCGGCAACATCACCTCCTGGTTTGGGAATAGCACTGCACAAGACCGTAGCAGACTACAAAGAGTGACACGTTCAGCCGAACGCACAATTAGAGGGGGGCTTCCCACCCTCCAGAACATTTACAACAAGCGGTGCAAGGGGAAGGCTAAGAGAATTATTAAGGACTCGAGCCACCCGAACAACTGCCTCTTTGAACTGCTGCCGTCAGGCAAGCGATACCGGAGTCTTATGGCGAGCACAGAAAGACTCAGAAGGAGCTTCTATCCCCAGGCCATCAGGCTGCTAAACGAAAATAATCGCTAAACGAACAATAATCACTATGCAACAACCATCAAATGCACACAGCACACACACCCACACGCACACACTCACTCAAACAAACAACACACTGCAGCACCCACTCTCCACACTTTAGATCACACAAACACACTTACACTTTATATTTATTGATAAAGGATTTGCACTACAACTCGTACACCTACTGTGAATTGTACCTAAACTGCACCTCGTCCATTTATGCCTTGCACTATATTGTATTGTATATTAGTACACTGCACAGTATTGTATATTGTATGGTAACTACGTCTACGAACATTGTACATATGTCAAAACTGAACACTGTGACCTCTTTTTTTACTTCTAATTTTTACTATGTTTTTATTTCATACTTATCTTGTCATGCACAGTCTCTGGAGCGCAACAGTAAGAAGCATTTTGTACAAAAGTATTCTGTACTTCTGTATGACAACTATTAAAGAAACTTGAAAATGCTTCTTTCTATTTCGCTCCAGAGACTGTGCTAGGCAAAAATAGATAAGTATAAAACTATATCACCCCCCCCCCCCCACCCCACACACCCAACCACCTCCAATGTACAGTTTCCCCACCCCCCCCCCCCCCCCCCCACCTATACCCAACCTCCTCCAATGTACAGTTTCTTCCCCCTCAAATGTATATACTCTCTTTTTTAGACAATTTTTGTATCACAAACAGTACTGTATTTGTAGATCTGGTATGTCATAAATGTCTAGATGTAGCAGTACTGTCTATCTGTATGTCATGTATGTCATATATGTTATGATGAATTGAAAATGGGGGACCCTGATGTAAACAATACGAACGTATTTCTCTGGTCTGCATCCCCTTAACAATTATGTGTATTGAGCTGTACTGTATTGTACCCATTCTGCAATCTGTTAATACAATTTTCAATAAATCAATCAATATGAATGATATATCAACAAACCCTTCTGGAATTAGAAGCAGGATATGGATAGGAAGAAATGTGGAAAGTTTGGTGTGTATATAGGTACTAGGGAAATTAAGTTCCAAGACTTTGTGTGTAAGTAAATTGCATAAAAACTAGTTTTTGAGAAAACAACCTCAAAGTTTTGTATTGTAATTATGATCTATGGACAGTAAAATAAACAACTAATTGTGTGTTTTCGATATTTTATTGGCACTAGTTTGCAATAAGACATATTAGGGAAGCAAAATATAACAAAATCTCAATATCGTCAAAAAATTAATAAAAAGCAAAAAGGTGATTTCGGGGGTACTGTCTCGCCTTAACCTTCCAGACAATGAACCATAGACAAGAGAAGGGAGAACTCCCACACAGACCTTCAACAGGTAAAAGGTCTAAGAACTGGAACCTTGAATCTCTAATAAAGCGTATTGCAAGTAGAAGGACAGTGGAAGTTCTCTCTTCTCTTGTCTATGGACATTTCCTCCTACGCAACTGTCTGCAAGAAACTGAAAGTGTGTGTGAGCCTTTACAGTCAAGACAATAAACCATGTAAGTCTGTTTTGACATTTCTTTGGACAGCCAATACAAGTCAATCCAAGTCACTTGGACTGTGAACGTGATACATCATCTGAAAGTACCCAACCTCTGACAACTATGACAACTCTGCACAACAACCTCTGCACAACACGTACTCCAACATATGGTACCATCGTTAGAAAATTATTGGCTCATCTGAAAACTGAAAAATCGGAAAGCCAAATGCATGCACGGGTCACCGCCTTGTGTCCAGGTGCAGGCAGTACGCTCTTTTAATTAACTGAGGCACTAAAGGGATGTCTCCCCGGTGTAACACCCCCCACCGCCTCATGGAAGAGAGATAGCGGTAGTGTACACCGTCACGCTTCCTGAGTCCCAATAGTGAAGTGAAGAAAGTGGAGAACCAGCTGGATGGGGCAAGTGGCTGGATCTTCCTGCCTTTTGTAACAACACACAGAGAACACACTCCACTTCTGGTCATAGCTAGTAGGAGTGGAGGTAGGCAGCCCTGGCATCGCATATGGTCCACAAGACAGCCTCATCTAACAATTTAGAGAGGGACTGAGAAGGGTTTGATTGATTGATTGATTGATTGATTGATTGATTGATTGATTGATTGATTGATTGATTGATTGATTGATTGATTGATTGATTGATTGAAAATGTTATTAACAGATTGCAGAATGGGTACAATACAGTATGGCTCAATACACACAATTGTTAAGGGGATGCAGACCAGAGAAAGACTTTCGTCTGGGTCCAAGCCCAGAGCTGCAGGATGGCTGGTTCGGGGTGCCATATCTGAAATAAACAAATATACAGCACACTACAGAGCTCCAATGTCCCACGTATCTTATGTATTGCACCAAGGTGACATTTCAAGCACAACTGCTCTGCATCAGACTACAGTGATAATGCACATGCCATCTTAAATTATAGTGTGTACATATCTCTGCATTCAAAAAGTACAGAATCCAATAGTGTAAGGTGACACTCAATAAACATCCCCGGAAGAAAACCAATAACACTTAATAGGGTGTCGCTAACCAATGTCAGCCCCTAACAAGTATGGGAAAATACTCCTGCCTGTGTTTGTCCTATAAGATGTGCAATATCTTTTGCCAGAGAACAACAGCACAGAGGCTATAACTGACAAGTAGTGGGTTCGGGGGCGAATGTACACACACAAAAAAGACTGTAAAAATAACGGTAAATCTCTGGCAGCAACGGTTGCCAAATTCTTACTGTCAAATTACAGTCAAATCAAATACATTTACAGATTACAACCTTTATTTAATGGTTAATATTTTGATAAAAGGTAATTTACTGTATTTGTATGGCATTTACACTTAAAGGAAAACTCCAACATTTTGGGAAATTCGCTTATTTGGCATCTACCCTGGAGTTAGACAAGAAGATACATACCCTTTTTCTTCTCTGTGCATGCAGGAAGACACGCACCGTTAGCCTAGCTTAGTGTCAGTCACTGGAAGTAGGTTCCTCCATTAGCCTAGTTACCAACGTCTTCCTACTCCTACTGCATGCACAGAGAAGAAAAAGGTATGCATCTTCTTGTCTAACTCCAGGGTTCCCAAAATGTTGGTGTTAAGATACATACCCTTTTCTTCTCTGTGCATGCAGTAGGAGTAGGAAGACGCGCACCGTTAGCCTAGCTTAGCATCAGTCACTGGAAGTAGGTTCCTCCATTAGCCTAGTTCCCAACGTCTTCCTACTCCTACTGCATGCACAGAGAAGAGAAAGGTATGTATCTTCTTGTCTAACTCCAGGGTAGATGGCAAATAAGCGAATTTCCCAAAATGTTGGAGTTTTCCTTTAAAGTAGAAAAACAAAAGTAATCTGTAAAATAATAGTGAATTTCCAGTGAAAAGACTTTTCTTTTTACAGTGTACATGTTCTCATTGAGGCCCGTGGGTGACGTAGTGTCTAGAGTGTAAATCCAGAATAGTTCACGTTTCAATATAAGAGTGTTTATGTCCTCCGGTTCACTAGATTGAAGTGGTTGACCACGGGGCTCCTTGGTTTCTGACAGTACTTCTGTGTTCTGAGATTCTGTTTTTAAGGGGTATGGAAGTTTTTCCTATGTACAGTATGCTAGTCCGCAGGGGCATTGTTGGTTTTACATGAGATGGTGCCTTTAATAGTGAATGCTTTCCCTGTGTGTGTGTGTGTGTGTGTGTGTGTGTGTGTGTGTGTGTGTGTGTGTGTGTGTGTGTGTGTGTGTGTGTGTGTGTGTGTGTGTGTGTGTGTGTGTGTGTGTGTGTGTGTGTGTGTGTGTGTGTGTGTGTGTGTGTGTGTGTGTGTGTGTGTGTGTGTGTGTGTGTGTGTGTGTGTGTGTGTGTGTGTGTGTGTGTGTGTGTGTGTGTGTGTGTGTGCGTGTGTGTGTGTGTGTGTGTGTGACGTGTGTGTGTGACGTGTGTGTGTGTGTGTGTGTGTGTGTGTGTGTGTGTGTGTGTGTGTGTGTGTGTGTGTGTGTGTGTGTGTGTGTGTGTGTGTGTGTGTGTGTGTGTGTGTGTGTGTGTGTGTGTGACGCGTGTGTGTGTGTGTGTGTGTGTGGGTGATAGACTGTCTTGGTTTTTTACGAGTGAAATTACACTGTTGACAGTTACCACATTTTGTAATTGCCCAGTTTCACAGGACTCAGAAATGTAGGTGGGGTTGGTTTGGGGTTGATTGAACAATCAGTCCTCACCAACATGTGTCTGAGGTTTGGAGCCTTTTAAAAACAATCCATGTTGTTTTTGGGGGTTTTCTTATACCTTTATTTACAGAGGGCAGGGTTGCTGGGCTATTTTTCACGTTCAATTCACATTCACACAGTTACACACAGTTACACACATTCACACCTGGGAACTGCCAGAAAATTACGTTTTTCTAATTCATAGGTATTTCATCTACAAAAAGAGGCCGACTCGGATATTGGCATGTTGTAAAGAGAGCTGATTACAAGAGTCTAGGTGGGGCTTTGTGTAGTAGCGGCCTCTTGCTTTTATGTTTACCCTCATTATTGATTTCAATGGGCAATGATGGAAATTAAATCAAATAAAATACTTGTCGTTGACCAATAAATATATAAAAACACAGGTATTTGGCCTGCCATCGGTCAAAGTTTCATCCAAATCGAATCATAAATGTAGCTGAGATGGATAGACAGACACACACACAGGAATGATTGCAATACCCCGTCCAGCTATTTGCACTGTGCAGGTTTTAATTAACAACAATAATAACAACCAACTTTCCCAATGTATTTCATATAGAGGGAGATCGAGTAAACAATACCACCTGCTGCATACTGAGGTACAATTTATGTGAACTGAAAATAAACAGCAGTGAACCAGCTATAGATAACTGAAAAGGGGGGAACCAATAATCAGGTCACTCACAACTGGCTGCAGTCACTTACAATAAAAGGTGAAATAAATGTAATTTGCCTGAAAACACCCACTTTATGCATGTAATGGCATACAGGGAAGCAATCAGAAGCACACCCACTGGAAACAGGGGCTGAGGGCAATACAATCAGCACTTAACTAAAATATTAATAACCAACTTAAATCCCACAGTATTTCATATACAGGGAGAAATCGGTAAACAATCCCACCTGCTGTACACAGAGTGCGTGCGTGCGTGCGTGCGTGTGTGTCTATCCCTCTGCATCAGCCATGACTTCTACAATTCTGATCTGATTTGCATGAAACTCCACACATAAACTGATGGCAGGCCATGGACCGATATTTCGCATATCGGTCAACAACAAGTATATTATTTGATTATAAACCATGAAGACCCACACGGCGTTACCTGCACATGTTCCCGGCAAAGTATTCCTGCCTATTCGTTCATGAGTGAGTGAGTGGATGAATGAGTGATCCGATTTATACACCCCCCCCCCCCCCCCCCCCCCCCTGAAATGATAGAATTATGTGTTGTCCACACTCAAACTATTGAGACGCAAGTGGTACCAAGACAGGAAAAATGGCTAGAAGGCATCAACACTACAGCCAGCTGTGTTGCATTGTGTATCACATGACCCACATGATGTCACAGCAGCTTTGTGAAACTCCGCCATTTGCCATGCATATAGGAAGACCCCACCCACTGTGAACAGCGGGTAATACGGGGAGAATAAGTGAACTAATTACTTTAATATAGGAAGAGATTACTTAATTGGTAATCACACCCAAACTAAACAGTTTAGAAAAAGGCATGAATAAAGGTATTTAAATACGTACTTATCCTGTTATAATCATAACGAAAACCAAATATCTTTCAGGTGTGAGGGGGAGAGGAAGGGAAGGATACAGGGGGGAGGTGGAGGTGTGAACAGTGGCTTCAGAGGAAACTAAACAAAGAGACGACATAAAACGTATGTGTACATGCCATACATACTTCATTCTGTGAGAACTGGAGTCTGGAGCACAGCCCAATTGCTGAATACACGAGAAGAGAAAGGGAGCGGTTTCAAGGGTGTTTAATTGAATTGAGCAACACAGGAATTGGGGGGGAAAATAGAACAGGGTTAATGTTCTGTCCTGTGGCTGCCACGGCGGCAGTGAGCGAGCAAGCGGTCCTGGTGCTTGTCGGGGGAGCTGCTGGGGGGGCAGCGGGTGAATAGGGGTTCCTCTCGGGAACAGGTGACGTCCAGACAGGGACGCTGGAGCTGCTGGGTGGCAGCGGGAGATAGGTGTTCCTCTCGGGAACAGGTGACGTCCAGACAGGGACGCTGGAGCTGCTGGGTGGCAGCGGGAGATAGGTGTTCCTCTCGGGAACAGGTGACGTCCAGACAGGGACGACGGTCCTTTGGGGCACAGGAGAGAAACGGGTTAGAGTAAGCCAATACACAGAGGGTATCTAGCAGTAGAGCTTGTGGCAGAGACGTCGTACCTGGGCAGTGGTAATTAATACCACGACAGCTTCTGGTCAGCGTCGAGGTGTAGATATAGTCCCCTCATCAGGGGAGGATAGGGTGCAGCTGGGGAGAGTGGTGTGCTTGCCCGTGTGTGAATTAGGGGGATGGAATACAGCTGGGTGAATGAGGGTGAAGGAAGGGGTGACTGAAGAAAGAGAGGATGATGAGGAGTGCGCAGTGGATAGAGAGGGGGATGAAGAGGAGCGTGTGGAGGACGTGAGGGGAAAAGGAGGGGGAGTGAAGTAGGCCCGTGCTGTGATTATGACACATTCATTGGGGGGGGACATATTTATTACCAACTATAGCATGCCACGGACATTATGTGCTCCAACGAGCATCCATTCCAGTTGATATTATGGTCTCGAGGATTGGTAAATGATGGCATCATTCAAGATAAAGACCGTGGTGACGGTCGACATACTGTAGATGTGGATTCATCCTTGTTTTGTTGATAAAAACAGATGCTAGGTTATGTGATTGGCAGGAAATCACGCCTCGTTGCTCTCAACCCCACTTCTTTCCTTTCCCCTATGGCGTCTGGTGTGTGATTAATTTGTCAGGCAGTTTGTGGTGCATCATATTGTTAGCCTCGCCTGTGGCTGTTTATTAAATGCAGGAGGAATTACAGTGCAGGACACTGAATATAAAGTTGATCTTCATTTACTCTGGAGATTGAAAGAGGTAACAGAATATACAGCAGCTGCACCTGGACTCAGCAAGTATACATTTGGCTTTAGTCTTTCCTGTTTACTTTGACACCTACTAACTCTAGCCTTGATCGTCTACTAACTGTATCCTCTGTCTATCCTCTACTAACTGCAGTGGCGGCTCGCCACCGGGGGCGCTAGGGCGCCGCCCCACCTGTTAAATCAGAGAAGAAGAAATTTTTGTTTTGTTTTTTGTTTTATATCCCTATAAATAATATAAACATGTTTAAAATGAATAATATTTACTCATTTTAAGTATGTTTGTGTTTCCAATGCACAATATAACGTTAATATATAAAATAAAAAATACTTGTTTTCCTGAACAGGAAGTGACTCACGTTTTTTTTTTTTTTTTTTCTCGGCCCGGGCTAGACGCAATAGCGCTCTGAGTGCGCGTCACTGTTTGATCGCTGTATCCGTCGCAGCCAATCAGTGCGTAATGTGTTGTGCGTTGAAATATGACTATTATGTTGGAATCCGGGCGCGATTTGAAGCGGTCTAGGCAGCAGCATCAAGAATTTCCATAGCCGCATTTCGCGGAGACGCTCTCTGATTGGCCGACGTCAGTTTTTTTTTCCGTAGCAGTATTTCGCGGAGACGATCTCTGATTGGCCGAATCCACTTTCTATGTTCCAATTCTAGCTTGGTGGTAGAGATAGTTGTGTTGTTGTGACTTGTGAGATGCAGCTATTTGTCTTAGAGCGTGACTGCAAGTTCTTTCGACGGTTAAGCTTAGGCACTCTTTCAAAGTTGGTTAAGGTTAGAGTTTGTCTTAGAGCATGGCGATAGAACGCCAGGTAGTTTGCAGTCTGTTCGACGCGGAAATGGACAAAGAAATGAAGTACTTGTGTTGTGTGGTGCTAACTGCTAACAGCTAACACTTGGCTAACAAGCTATATGGCGGATGCAGTCTGGACAGTGGACAGTGGTCTGGAATACATCAACAGTGGATTATACACTTTATCAAGCCCTCCTGCCCTGGACGTTTTGACTAAACAGTGAGTCTCTCTCTCTCTCTCTCTCTCGCTCTCTCTCTCTCTCGCTACACAGCTGTCTCCGAGAAATGCGGCTACGGAAATTATTGACTGTGCTTGCTGAGACGAGACGATAATAGGCTAGCGATTCAAAACGCGCTGCTGTGTTGTGAACTATAACATTAATTTAGCTGCTGCTGATGCATAATGAATGAATGGTGAGTTGTTTAAAATGACAACATACATGTGTTAATTATTTTATTGGATTGATCCGAGAGACAGAGAGAGAGATTGCTCCAGAGCATCTCAGAGCATTACATTTTCAACGCGACCTAACGTGAACCCCCGGCTGCGACCCACAAGGCTGCGATAGTACCAGCCGCTACTGACTAACTGTATTCTCTATCCTCTAACTGTATCCTCTATCCTCTACTAACTGTATTCTCTATCCTCTACTAACTGTATTCTCTATCCTCTACTAACTGTATTCTCTATCCTCTACTAACTGTATCATCTATCCTCTACTAACTGTATCCTCTATCCTCTACTAACTGTATCCTCTATCCTCTACTAACTGTATCCTCTATCCTCTACTAACTCTATCCTCTATCCTCTACTAACTGTATCCTATATCCTCTACTAACTGTATCCTCTATCCTCTACTAACTGTATCCTCTATCCTCTACTAACTGTATCCTATATCCTCTACTAACTGTATCCTCTATCCTCTACTAACTGTATCCTATATCCTCTACTAACTGTATCCTCTATCCTCTACTAACTGTATCTTCTATCCTCTACTAACTGTATCCTCTATCCTCTACTAACTCTATCCTCTATCCTCTACTAACTGTATTCTCTATCCTCTACTAACTATTTCCTCTATCCTCTACTAACTCTATCCTCTATCCTCTACTAACTCTATCCTCTATCCTCTACTAACTGTATCCTCTATCCTCTACTAACTGTATCCTCTATAGGCGATCCCATTATATAATCATTGCAGATATATTGGCAAACAACATGCGATTGCAATCAAGTTTCAAGTTTCTTTAATAGTTGTCATACAGAAGTACAGAATACTTTTATACAAAATGCTTCTTACTGTTACGCTCCAGAGACTGTGCAAGACAAGATAAGTATGAAATAAAATAGTATACTGTAGCATGTAAATTAGAAGTAAAAAAGAGGTCACAGTGTTCAGTATAGACATATGTACAATGTTCGATGCAGAATAGAAGTAACTGAGTTACCATATAATATACAATATACTATGCAGTGTATATACAATACTTTATAGTGCAAAGCAGAAATGGGATGAGGTACAATTTAGGTACAATTTACACTAAGGTGTACGAGTTATAGTGCAAATCCTTTATCAATAAATATAAAGTGTGTTTAGGTGATCTAAAGTGTGGAGAGTGGGTGCTGCAGTGTGTTGTTTGTTTAAAGTGAGTGTGTGCGTGTGGATGTGTGTGCTGTGTGCATTTGATGGTTGTTGTATAGTGTTTATTGTTCGTTGAGCAGCCTGATGGCCTGGGGATAGAAGCTTCTTCGGAGTCTTTCTGTGCTCGCCTTGAGACTCCGGTATCGCTTGCCTGACCGCAGCAGTTCAAAGAGGCAGTTGTTCGGGTGGCTGGAGTCCTTGATGATTCTCTTAGCCTTACCCCTGCACCGCTTGTTGTAAATGTTCTGGAGGGTGGGGAGCCCCCCTCCAATTGTGCGTTCGGCTGAACGTGTCACTCTTTGTAGTCTGCTTCGGTCTTGTGCAGTGCTATTCCCAAACCAGGAGGTGATGTTGCCAGTCAGGATCTGCTCTCTATTGTACATGAGTAGAAGTTCTTAAGGATCTTCTGACTGACTTGGAACTTCCTTAGGCGCCTGAGGAAGTAGAGGCGTTGTCATGCCTTCTTCACAACACTGTCAATGTGTGTGGTCCATGTCAAGTCCTCGGATATGTGGGCTCCGAGGTACTTAAAACTGTTCACTCTCTCAACCGGTGCCCCGTCGATGCTGAGGGGGCTGTAGTCCTTGACCCCCGACCTCCTAAAGTCCACAATCATCTCTTTTGTTTTGCTGACGTTCAGGGAGAGGCTGTTCTCCTGGCACCATCCCACCAGGACCTTGACCTCTTCCAGGTAGGCCCTCTCGTCGTTTGCAGAGATCAGGCCCACCACTACTGTGTCGTCAGCAAATTTGATGATTGTGTTGTTACTCCGCTGAGCCACACAGTCGTGTGTGTACAGGGAGTAGAGGAGGGGACTCAGAACACAGCCCTGGGGGGCCCCTATGTTGAGGGTGATGGATAAGGAGGTGCAGTTGCCTGCTCTCACCACCTGGGGTCTGCCCGTCAGGAAGTCCAAGACCCACTGGCAGAGGTCATAGTTCAAGCCCAGGTCCCTGAGCTTGGCTATGAGTTTGGAGGGGACTATGGTATTGAATGCCGAGCTGTAGTCGATGAATAGCATTCTCACATAGTTCCCCTTCCTCTTGTCCAGGTGTGATGCTGCTGTGTGCAGCACATGGGCTATGGCAAATAACAGGTGATTATAATTAAATAACAACCGCGGCCAATGAACTCAGTTTGTGGCGTTGTGCCATGTTGGATCATAAATGCGTGACATGTCGTGAGAATAATATGAATTACTGAACCTTGTGCACCTTGCATGGCACTCTCGTGGTGACTCCTACAGCATTCCTCATTGGCCACAGAATTGGCCACGCTCCAGTTGTATTTTAAGAAATAATAACATGATTTGCAGACTTCTGGTTGGGCAGTCAGAGTTTCGGGCTTCAAATGTGAACTACCTAACGTAAACGCCAGCGTTTCCTAATTGGAAACAACGTGTGTATGCATCAGCAATCACAATGGAAACCACAAACGGCAAGAAAACACTTGTGACTGGTTGAACCGGAGAGGTTAATTATGCTCATGGTCAAATCTTCATGGTTGATACAAAACATTGCTAATCAAATACAAATGTAGGTGTTTAGTAGAGGACATGACTTTCTCTGGCCAGTAGAATAATCAAGCCTCCCCCCAATTCTGTCAGCTAGCCTCTTAAGCTTCAGGGGAAACGATAGGTTATGACTATAACCGAGTTCTGTCAGTTAGTGGTGACGCTTGGCATCACACTGCACTATCTCGCGTACGTGCACGCGCACTGAATAAACCACAAATGTACCTTTAATACCAGTATTAGTCTGACCACACCCCTCATCAGCTTAATTTCATAAGCAGGTGTGTGGTCACCTGCTCTCCTCCTTCCCAAGCTTTCACCACAAGGTGAGGTCAAGGGCTGCAGCGGCCGTCTGATGCCAAGCGTCACCACTAACTGACAGAACTCGGTTATAGTCATAACCTATCGTTCTGTTCCGTTAGTGGCTCTGCTTGGCATCACACTGCACAATGGGAGGCCAAGCGGAGCCGCTGGCTGACAAATACACCCCGCTGACAGCCCCCCAAAACCATCAGAACAGGGAGGGCCGAGCCCCCCCGACCCCCCCTAATGGAGGGCATCCCCCCTATTAGGGGCTTCACGGGAAGGCGACGGACCCGACCGTGCGAAGAGGCACTCAAGCAACTTAACGCACAGGGTGAGCAGACCGTGGCTTGACCCCACGACTACACACACGCACAACCCGCATGCCACCCGGGAACGAACGGAGGAACAACCTCGTTACTGCCCCCAGAATCACGGGGTCAAGGGCAAACCCAACCCCGTGGCAAGGCCGTAGCAGCGGAGTGCGAAGGAAGACCCAGACCCACCAAAAGGACTGGACTCCCTGGAATGGGGGCCCGGAGAAGTCCATGATGCCAGCATCAAGACCCCACCAGGTGGGCACGTAGTGCCCCGCCCCCCACATCGCCAGCGTATTCGGACAAAGGCCCCCCAGTTACTGCACCTGGTAATCCCAGGCGGTATCCCAACCAAGTACTAACCAGGCCAGAACCTGCTTAGCTTCCGAGATCGGACGAGATCGGGCGTGTTCAGGACGGTATGGCCGTAAGCCGAGCGGGCCCCGTCCCCCCAACAGTACACCGCCTGGCACACTGACCCTGCAGAACAGACAGTCAGCATGGCCGTAAGCACACAAAAAAGGTTAACCAACGGAAGCAGGCAGCGCACCGGGGAAAAACCAGGCAACAGGCTGTTAACCCTAGCCTGGAGACTGCGGACGAGACAGGCGCCAGAGGGGACAGCTGAACACAGCTGCCCCGGCGGAAGGGGCGTATGCTGGCGTTGTTGCATGACCAAGCCTCCATTTAAAAACCCCCACCCAGAGGGGTCGAGGCAGAGAAGGCTGACACGATTGGCAGACGTCATGAACGTGCAGGGGCACCCTCAAACGGTGAACCCGGGAGTTGACACTGCACCAACACACCAGGGAATCAACCACCTCGGTGTTACCCAATGCGGTGGTTGTTCCTATAACCCCTCAAGAAAAAACTCCAAAACACACCTGCGGGTATACACCGGCTATACCGCAGTACAAGTGTTTCAGTTTCCAAAAAGGGTTAACCCAGGCCTACGGGTCGCAAACATCACTTCGGACCGGGCCTGGCGGTACGGGAAGCACAGGGTCACCAGAGGAGGTCAAAAAACCACCCCCACAGGCCCCTCTTCGCCATGCGTGAGAGAGGAGCGAAAAATAATGGAGAACCAGCCCCTAAGCACACCGTACTTGGTATTCCCAGGCGGTCTCCCAACCAAGTACTAACCAGGACCAACCTGTGTAGCGGCCGAGATCCGACGAGATCGAGCGCGTACAGAATGGCATGGCTGTAAGCCATGACGACAGTGCTGAGTAAAAACATACCCAACCAGGGTCTCCATAGCGCTTAACCCTGTGACACCCAGACCGACCTGGCATTTTTCCCCCTGAAAAAAGCCCAAGTCCCTCAGGGTACCAGAACAGCAGATCTGCATCCCCGGCGGACAACGGGTTCAACTGATCTGGACCAGCGTGACCAGAACCAGTCCCGTGCCCTAACCACGCCGACATGCCTACTCCAGGAGAAGGGCAGATATGCGTGTTGATCTTAACATGAAAAGAAGGCGCCACCCAGACGTTCGGACGAACCGCGCCTGGTGGCCCACCCCAAGGGCGTGAGACCCCACCACATATGTTCAGATCCATCCCGTCATCATCCCCCAGACATGAACGAGAATCCGTCGACAACCCACCCAGGTCATGGGATGTGGTCGTTGGAAGAGGAAAAACCCCCATCTCAGTTGCTTTATAAAAACGCTGTTTCAACCACAAACAACCAAGGCGTGCCAGTCAATCGCCTGTTTACAGCGAGCTAGCACTATACGTGCGTCGGGACACACCCCCATCAATGAACAGGCTATTTAGACCTGTCATTGAATCCCCAAGGCGCCCAGGGGAACGACAAGAGGGGTGTGACACTCCCTAACTCCAACACTTCTGGAATAGAAAGAAGGAAGCATCAACAGTATGTATCCCAGTCTACACAGCCGGGGTAAAAAATGTTCACATTTTTACATCCCACCACCCTCCCATAGGAAAGAGACGGGGATCCCCAGAGAGACTTCCCACGCGAGCTGTACAGATTGAAAAGAATATATTGCACCTTGAGCCATGTAAAAAACTGGTTTTAGGGCCTCCGGGGAAGAGGCACTGAACCCATACACACTCAATAAACGAATTGAATCGAATATACATACAATAGAAAAGGACCCTTCTAGAGGGTCCACTCACTTTGACAATCTGAGGAGGAAGGCTCTGTACTCTGATGGAGGCTTCCTCACATGGAAGAAGGAGTCCGAACTCACAGAAGGCCTGAATAGGCGCTTGGTGAGGAGGAGCCCTGACCACCCCCCCTGAAAACAGATCCATCACATGGACCTGAACAGCACACGGAAGTCCTACCAACAGAGACGCGCACGGTGACGTACTCTATGGCGGGGGAATTCCTGCGGTGCACACGCCCAATATATACCAGGCCGTGGGACCAGGAACTTTTTTTTCACAATGAGAGAATACAACATTCTTGATTAGTATCGACCACAGGCCTTGCTAAGCACACATGACAGCAACCAAACCAATTTCCCTTTAGGAAATAAGTTTCTCCAGCAGATTTAGCACAACCTCAGCAATCAAGCTAAGAGTTACATCGTATCCCTACCACACAAAAGACACAATTAATGCACAACATGTCTGATAGGAGGATGAAAAAGTCCCCAGGGAACCGGGGGGGAAAACACAATCCTCCTATTTTACCCTCAATACGGCCAGTTAAAACAGGAAAACCTGTTAATGTGTGAACACACTGTTCATTGTCATTACAGTCTGAGAAAGAACATTCTTTTACTCACTTGTCACCAAGCATAGCTTCATAGGTTAGTTACCTTAGTTGTGAGTACACGGTACATATAAACACCATGATGTTTCTCACACAACAACCAGATCATTACATCCCGATTTGCACGGAGAAGCTAACTGCCAGTGACAAAAAACAGCTCACACATAACCCGCAACGTATCCTAAATGCATTGCAACAACACACGTTTTGGGAAAAAACACCGTTATTCACAATACATTTAGCAAAGTAAAACCAGAAGACGTGTTATGAGGTCTGGTCAACCCCGTTCCTACCCGGAACGCAGATCAGCGAAGTGCAGTCACAGACACCGTAGGAACACAGCCGCTCCTGTGTTGTCCGAACTGGGTAGCGTCACCGCCCCAACCCGTACTACAGTCCCCCGTTGATGCAACCTTGCCGTCCAGGCTCAGGGCAGGGTCGACGAAACATCCCCTGTCAAGGATGACGTTGCGGTCAAGAGTGTAAAACATGTTAAAATCAAAGCACGTTCAACAGAATAGCATCAAGCTAACGGCCGCTCCAACCGTTCGGGTGCTACTGCTTCTGCTTGCGAGACGCCGAGCTAACGACGCACGCGATCAGAAGCGAGCTCACGGCGGCGCGCGAGAAGCTAAGCTACCCCGCGCCAGCCATGGCCTATAGCAGCAAGCTAACGTTACCTAGCGACCACGACATGCTAGCCCCGCAGCTAACAGCTGACTGGCTAATAGTAGGCCCTAAGCAGGCCATGCAGCGATCCAGCAGGCTAACGCAGCAGTTAACAGCTGACTGGCTAACCGTAAGCTATGAACATGTAAACAATGACATAACACTCACCCAGACAGGCCGCCGTTCTGAACCTCTCCTCACTTTTTAAGAGAAGAGAGAAAACAAGATGTCAACACCGCTTCACAACGGTGACTTTACCACACCCGACGGAATCAGCACAGTACCAACTGGCCTGTGTAGCTGACTTTGAACATGAATCTGCCGCTATCGCACATTACATGCACATATCCCCTCGTGAAGGAATACTCTCATTTGGATATGAAAGATGGGGCCTTAACACGGTGACAGAGAGAATCCACTCGTCCAGAACACACAGGGATCACCAGTGTCAATGGTCGCGGCCCACTAGTTAAAACTATAATGGTCTTCAGACCAAGGCCTTCTGTCGCCTAGGTGGCTGAACAAAGGACCCTAGCCTGGGGCCGGTTTCCATAAACTTTGTCAAGTAGCCCCCATAGCACTAACAGACAAGTGGAGCCCGCCAGCAAACACTACTCACCCAACCTGGAACGCACCGCTTCTCACAACAGCGGCATGTCCGACAGTTCAGCTGTGGCCTGACAGGTTTCACCCCAACAAACACAGCAAGGAACTGCAGTTGAGAAGCATGCAGCGGCGTGCTCCCAATACGAAAACCGGTGGAGGGTTTTTAGAATGATCATCATCTTCTAGACACTCCAGTACGAAGACAATATCGCCGTATTTTCTCGAAAAATAGTGAGAGAGAAAATAAAGATATGATGTCAACGTATCACTCCTTGTAAACTAACTACCTTTCCCCTAACAACAACACGTCAAGTGGGGTACTACCGAGGCACTTCCTTGTGGTGAAAGCGAGAAGGAGGAGAGCAGGTGACCACACACCTGCTTATGAAGGTAAGCTGATGAGGGGTGTGGTCAGACTAATACTGGTATTAAAGGTACATTTGTGGTTTATTCAGTGCGCGTGCACGTACGCGAGATAGTGCAGTGTGATGCCAAGCAGAGCCACTAACGGAACAGAACGGGGCAGGCGTTGCGGGGAAGGGCAACGCCTGCACACACACTGACTGTAAGGTTATGGTAGTTTCAGCCTTCATCGCCTCCGCCCGCCCGTGCCATCTGCATTGTGTTGTTTGTTTTGTCGTTCCATGAGACCATCGTCTAAGGCTGAGACACCAGATATCTCCCCGGTGTCACGTTGTGAGAATGAATTACCCAACCTTGTGCACCTTGCATGGCACTCTTGTGGTGACTCTTACATCATTCCTCATTGGCCACAGAATTGGCCACACTCCCTGGTTCAAACATATTCAATATTTAAAAAGGAAATGTATTATTTAGAGAATAATGTTGATCCTATCTGTAGTGTGTTATTTTACCTGATATAACTAAATACATGACTGTAAAGATAACTGAGTACCTCAGACGAAGAACCATATAAGTTTGACAGGGAAACAATGTTCTCAAATTTTATTATCTAAAGATGAGTACCGTAATTCCTCTAATAGTGACCGGTATTCAATTACAAACCGGGTCTCTATTAATGGCCGGGTGCGCTCTTGAGCTAAGCAATTATAAGCCGACCTCCTAATACAAGCCGGGTTACTAATATACTGAGCTGCATACTGAGATGCTAAGGTAAAGTTACTTGATTTCACATTGAAAACGTTGAAATGACCAGTGACCACCTGTTCATTTCATACAGTACTTGGTTTCAATAAATGAACCCAGTACATTTTACTGGGTTCAAAGTGACACAAAATGTTGATTTATTCATTATGATCGGTTTGAAAATTAGAAATATAGGCCTCTCTCTTATACATGCCTCCTCCTAATAAAAGCCTGGTACCCGCTACAGTTTAAGCAAATACAAGCCCGGGTCACTATTAGAGGAATTACGGTAAGTTGCAGTGTTGTGTTCATTCACAGTTAAATACAGTTGAGGTTGAGTACTTTTTGGTGACATATCACATTCACACTCCAAGTCATTTGGATTGATTATTAAAAACTGCAAATACATGGGCTGTACAAAAAAACATAAAAACGGACTAAATACGTTTTTTTCAGAGCAAGGGTTCAAATGAAGAAATTGTACCATATTAAAAGTTATTCAAATCAGAACAACTACATTCCACAAGAGCTTAGGCATTGCTCTCGTAGTTCATTGGTTTCGCTGAGCTGGCACTCCTGAGAGTCATCTGTTCACATGCCTTCGTACATGCATTGTACTTTGGTACTTATTTTACGCCATTCTTAAGTCTGCACGTTTACATTGCACTACTTTTATTGTCTTTTATACCTATTCTTATGTCTGCAATTTATGCATTGTTTTTTTATTCTGTCAATCTGTGTGCTGATTTTATGCCTATGTTCATTTTATACTATATTATAGATAGTTATTAATATTTATTATTGTTATATTGTAGAAATATGTGCATTGAAATGTCTGAAAAGTCTCGACGACATTGAAAATGAGGGTGACTTCAATTGTCTTTTCGAGTATAAATAAAGGTTGATGATCTCTGTTGTCCACCTGTCCCCCTGCACTTTCTCCCCCGACTGACTGTGTGTCTCCCCGGGCAGGATCAGGGAGGAGTCGCTGGCCTTTGAAGGGATGCTTCGCGCAGCAGCAGACATCGCCGGCAGGCTGGAAACCTCATCACAGGCCCTGCACGCTTCCTTCACCAAGACACTCTGAACGTTCGACACTAAAGAGGGGCCGTGTTGACGGGGAGCGCTGTATGATAATACTTGCACATACACACATTTGAATACTTTATTTGGTTCCACAAATTATATTACATGAACAGGGAATCAAATATATCGGGGCCAATCAGCACTGGACACTTAAGGGTACACATAGCACTTCCTTCTCCACGCCGCTAAGCTGCCAATAATAGCTGAGACAGAGCAATATTTGGCAATTTGTTTGGCTTTTCTCTTTGACATTGCAGCAATTCTCAGACCGCTCATGGTGCATTTATATACATGGCCAAGACTTCCGAATATAAGTATACTATATCTACACCTGTACCCGAAGCTGGTTATCACATCGAGCAATGGTTGGTATTTTATATACTTGTCCTGGAAAGCCTGGTCCATGTACAGGTCAAAGGCACAGCCTACTTCTAAGATTAGCACCTCCACACACACACACACACACACACACACACACACACACACACACACACACACACACACACACACACACACACACACACACACACACACACACACACACACACACACACACACACACACACACACACACACACACACACACACACACACACACACACACACACACACACACACACACACACACACACACACACACACACACACACACACACACACACACACACACACACACACAACACACACACACACACACACACACTATAAATCCATCAGCAATTCAATTGACATCTCCTATTGTCCAGAAACAGGGCTCAGTAAAATACTTGGGCTGAAGTGAAGTATGGATGAATTTGACAAAAAGCAACAAAACAAACTGAGGGGAATCCAAATAGTTTCCCGCAACACAGACCAAAAAAGAAAAGTTGCAGAAGTACGCAGAACCTTTTTTAGAGATCCCCTCCAGATGTATTTGAAAAAGTCTATATTGAATAATAATTTATACGTTTGCAAATTGGCAACAATGATATTTACCAGGAATTACAAGTTACGCAGTGTATTATTCTTTCACGTCAACGGCCACTCAGATGTCTGTGTTGGTAAAGGTGTCAAGTTACCACATATAATATTGGACCGTGAGGAATTTGACCTATTAGTGACATCACACGTTCGACTTTCAGACTTCAGGGGATGTACAGAGAAGCTCTCCTCCCTCTCCAGGGGAAGAATGTGGAATAGGGTGCTTTACATTTTAACAATCATCAGCATAGTCAAAGTCATGCCTGCAAGAGGAGTTAACCATAAAAAGAGAAAGTGAAGCGGATGTCTCCCTCCAAACTGTTTGCTGGAGAGACATGGACGCGTGACGTGAAGCCAACACAATAATACACAGAACGTTGGATGATAGACGACACAGACTGGCCTGTCCATACTGTGCATGTAATTATTACATTCGACCGTGTCATACGCCTCCAATAACATTTTCTATTTTTACAACCAGGCATTCCTGGATGACAACAGTGCGGGTGGTGTTAGTGTAGTGAGTGAGTCAGACCAAGTGTTTATGGACTGTGTTGTTGTTGTATTGGCCAAATCCGACAGCAAACACAGACCGATTCTAGTTGTCCAACTAGGCAGCTATGTGGGTTTTGGCCATCTGGGGTCCAGGGTAGGAACGGAGGCGAGGATATAGGGTCACCCACTAACTGTGCGTGTGAATGTGGGACGAGCGTTTTCCCCCCTTTTTCTGTGAAAAGTGAACAGAGGGGGAATAGCTTACAGATGCGGTCCTCTCGGGGGACGCGTGAACGTTTGTTGAGGAGGGTTATAGGGGTTCTGTAAGAGATACTCGCCCTGTTGGAAAAAAGTAATGACACGCAATACATGTGGGTGGGAGTCAGGGCACTTCAGGAGTTACGTTCAACCAACATGAGATCATTTTCAATTACCGGTATATTGGGAAGAAGACTAGGACCAATATCAAGGGAAGGGGGGGGGGGTCAATGAAGAAGGATGGTGGAAACCAGATTTTATATTTTAATCAAGCAGCTGTCTAATTCATCAAAGCACGGACATTTAAACCGTAATGGATTTCACTTTTCTTTTCTTCTTTTTTTTTTAACATCTCCTGATGGTCCTTGCAGTGATTATTGATAAATTAAAGCTCCACTATGCCATTTTGGGAGGAAAAAATTACCTCTGGAATAATTTGTTACAAATGCTTATAGAACCTGTTTCTTACGGCGGCACGGTGGTGTAGTGGTTAACTCTGTCGCCTCACAGCAAGAAGGTCCAGGGTTCGATTCCCGCTTGGGGACCAGGTTTCCATGATGCCAGGTACTCAGGTGGGGTATCTCCCAGGCCTTTCTGTGTGGAGTTTGCATGTTCTCCCCGTGCTCGCAAGGGTTTCCCCCCCGATAAGATAAACCCAATGGAAAAACATGCACAACAACAGATCTCTAACGCTGTGGTGTCCTTGACGAAGACGGACAGGAGCACTTGGATTGGTCCCCGGGGCGCGGCTCACGTTGACGCCCTATCTTCTCCCGGCTGCCCTTGGGGGGGAAGGACGACGGGATGGGTCAAGCGCAGAGACTCAATCGCATCGGCGACTGAGGAAACACAATGCATGTGTGTGTGTGTGTGTGTGTGTGTGTATCCTGGGCCCCGTTCCCCGTACCTGGATAACTGAGTTAGCCGGATAACTTTCGGTTAAGTCTGACTTAAGCCGGACTTTCCGGCTCCCCGTACCTGGATTGTCCAAATCACCATGACAACAGATCCAAAAGTTTGAGCCTGGTCGAAAGCAGGGTTTAAGTTCAAGTTAGCCGGATGCAGCACAGCCACGCCCCCGCAAAGAAAGTGACAGCGCGTTTCCTGAAATTATTCCCACAGTCTAGGATCTGCTTTATACCATTCTGAATTACGTTTTTGTGCTCCATTCTTCCAGAGGGGGCTTTTGAAATGTAAAATAGACCCAAAATGCTGATACTAAATTCACTTTGTCCTAAATAATGCACGTTATATATACCGTGGCGCTCGCTCGGTGCGATGTACACATTATGTGGTTATTCTAACAACGCGCAGCATTGCAAATGTGAATCCCGCGGGGATATTTTTAATGATTGAAACCTATCGCTCGTTTGGCTCTGATTCCTTTCATATTCTCCGCTGTGGATGTTTAATGGAGCGCCTGGATTGTGTTTCATTCAAGCATAAAATTGAAGTGTCTATGCGTGGATTGTGGATCTTGTCTCCTTCATTAATGTATAAACAATGAATTTATCCCATCTGGCACAGTGGCTCAGCGGTAGTGCTCAATCCTGGCAACCCAGCGACCGGTGTTCGAAACCCTGTGTTTCCAATATAATTTTTTGGAATATAATATTAATGATTATACGCCAAAGTAGCCTAGTTTCAAGTTAAAATATTATAAATCTACATGCATTGAGGATGTCATTCTTTATATAGCTCTCAACGTGCACCAAATTGAATTATTCCTACATCGCAAAAAGAAGGGAAAGACCGGGTTTTGAACCCCGGTCGTCTGCGTGAAAGTCAAAAGAAGAACCTGTTACACCACAGTGAAGATAAGTAAAAGATCGACCATACATCAATCAATGGGAAGAGAGCCGTATCGTTATTTTGTATAACAGTTTAACTAATTATTTTCGCTAGCAAGATCTCATTTGATTATTCAATCCAGCAGGCAAGTTTAAAGAAATATAATCTGATTGATTGAGGTAATGAGGGACTTAAAATTAGCCTATAGATAACGCATTTAACTTGTCGGCGAGGCGATTGAGCCGTACTGCAATATGTTAATAAAGTTTTAAATCAATTAATCAATCAATGCCACTAGAGCATCAGGATCTCTGCTCTCGACACTTGCTGCCTTCTCGGCTGAGGCGGGCACGCGCACTTATCCTGGGTCTCAAGTCTGGCTTGAGTTAACGAGACTGAATCCACCTTCGAGGAACAGGAAAATCCCGGCTTCAAACATCGGGTTAACTGAATCTGGATAATGACATCTTGATCGACTTAGTTGAACCAGGTACGGGGAACGGGGCCCTGGTGTGTGTGTGCCGCTCCAATTGCATGTCCAGTTCGTTGCATGCCGAATAAAGACCCTCCTAAAGAGGTCCTGCATTATTATTATTATTATTATTATTATTATTATTATTATTATTATTATTATTATTATTATTATTATTATTATTATTATTATTATTATTATTATTATTATTATTATTATTATTATTATTATATATTATCATAACACAAATCTAAGAAATTAACTTTAGAAACCATGTTGACCAACATTAACCTTCTTTATGTTGTAAATGTGGTGGAAGGGCAGGACACCACAGTCAAACAGATCATTTCTAGCACCATACAGTTTCCCCTCTTAGGGCACTATATTAATTCAATTAAAGATACATCACACACTATAGATTTTTCAAAGGTTCAGGTGTCTTTCACAAAACAACATTGTGGAGCTTTGAGTTTGGCCCACTACTGGCTTTGTTTATATTTGTGATTAATTGCATTGAAATCACTATGAAATGTATCGTCTTGATACTTTGATACAAGGACTGACAGAATGTGACATCTTAACGTGACTTTTATGTCACTGTTGATGCTGTAAAAGGTTTGTTTAAAAGGTTTGAGTGACCACTGTATTTCGAGTTATGATGGGACAAAAATAACGTTTCTTAAAATCCTTTCCACCTACAAGTCAAACTCTTTGAGAACGAATATGAATATATAGGTGAAATAATTCACAGATTTATCCTTGTTTTTCTAAACACTGTGCAGAATCTGTTTTCTTCTGTCATTTAGCTCATTGCCATCTTGTATTAATGGGGCTCTGTTTCCACTCTGAGTGAGTGGGCAGACAAAACACTTCCTCTCAGTCTCTGGGGAACTGGCAGCGTGATTTATCTGGTCAAGCTCTTGGGTGGGAAAAGTCTACTTCAGTCTCCGTTTTCCTCACCCCTCTGTCCAAGAAGATAGGACTTTCATGTTTGCAGTCATGATGTAATATGTATTGTGTATTTGTCATGTATGATCTATAATGTTTGTATATGTTTGGTTTAATCCATTAAATCACATCAGCAAAAAGAAAATGTGCTATTTTTTTTCTTTTTACTTAAAGCCACGTGTGTTGCTTCTACATCACATATGGAAATAATTGAAATACTTGATAATGAAAACACCCACCTTTGCTCAACAGTTCTCCATTAGGACAATTATTGTTTTCCAGGCAAAGCTATAATCACTGGGGACCTAAAACATGAACTATTCATTCACCTACGCTGCCCTCTAGCTGCTCTTCGTAGTAATAACACATGTCATTATAAGTAAAAAGATAATATAGCATCTCTCCAGCACTTTGCAAATCACTCCATACCATTTACTGGTCATATCTGATCAACACATTAATTGCACAACATGAAGACTTTAATTAGATTGTGTGTGTGTGTGTGTGTGTGTGTGTGTGTGTGTGTGTGTGTGTGTGTGTGTGTGTGTGTGTGTGTGTGTGTGTGTGTGTGTGTGTGTGTGTGTGTGTGTGTGCGTGTGTGTGTGTGTGTGTGTGTGTGGGGGGGGGGGGGGGGGGGGGGTCCTGTATATAGTGATGCTATATTTCCTCTATAGCTGATGTGTTCCTTTGAGATCATTTTCCAACATGACCCTGCTAACACATGGTGAGACGGTGACGACGAGAGGCAATCATCATCATCATCATGAAAGTCCCTCCTTTTATAATCCCCTCTCATCATAATACAAACAGCCGCGTGGAGAGAGAGGCGATAGGTGACGGATTAAAAGGATGCTCGCGCTCAAACACGGCCAGTACTCAGCTGTGTCCTGTCTTCTCAAAATAACAGGTGGGGGTTTATTATTATTATGGATCCTCGGAACCCGTGTAGCAAGAAGAACAATACACTTTGCCTATAAAAAAAACATCGATTTGTAATGAGAATGGACCCCAAACGCGTGCATTTACGAACGCGTAAAGTTGGTGGCACCGTGCGTAAAAATTAAGCAAATATTTTTTTATGACTAGGCTATTGTGCCGCACGTTATCTAGAAGAGATACATGTAGGGTAGGTCTGATTTATCGCATAGTTTCTAAGCATATACAGGTGGTGGCACCGTGGCACCGTGGCACTGACTGGTGTTTCGCGCGTGGACGGCTCTCCGACCCTCAGCACCTGCTCATCAACGGACAGCTCCCTCTGCGCCATTGCGCGTGTTCGGACCGGGGTGGAGATTAGAAGAAGGTGCGCGGTGCCTCGCGGTGGTACAAGCTGAAGACAGAGCGGTACGGGACTCAGCGGCGCGATTCATCTGGAAGGAAGGGTGAACTACTGTACTACATTATGATGACAACATTATAGGAAAGTTATGCCAGTCGCGACGTCACGCTCTCCACGCCCACAAATATAAGAGAAGAGATATCAAAACGGACCCCCGGTTTATTACTTGTCAAGTTGTCCCGAACATGCCTCTCCAATGCGAAGATGACACAGATACTCTGTAGAGCCGCCTCTGTAGAGAGGACACCACAACAAGGACTTTGCCAAAAGTCCATATTTCGGGGTGAAATATGGAATACGGACTCAACCACCTGTTCTCTGGGAGGAGGACCCTTCTCTGGTGTTTCTTCTTATGTGAGTCAAGTAAGTTATTTTGCTGTGTTTTATTCAGGGTTTAAATGAATGTAACATGATGTTAGAGCAAACCCCTGCAACTGTCTACTATATATAGACTATAGCCCCCATGTCTAAATCACAACCGGTAAAAATTAATTTCCTACGAAACATGTTTGTTATTAATGTATTAACTTTGTCAATAAACACTATTCTGAGACTTTTAGCTGTTCAGCCAAATGTATAATTTTTTTTAACCAATTCAGTCTTCATATCTTTTCACACAACAAACAAGACTCGACTGGCTTGATGAGATGTGTGTGTGTGTGTGTGTGTGTGTGTGTGTGTGTGTGCGTGCGTGCGTGCGTCCGCGCGCCTGTGTGTCTGTGTGTGTGTCTGTCTGTCTGTCTGTCTGTGTGTGTGTCTGTGTGTGTGTGTGTGTGTGTCTGTCTGTGTGTGTGTGTGTGTGTGTGTGTGTGTGTGTGTGTGTGTGTGTGGTATTTCCCCATCTTCTACCAATGTTCTCCTTCAGAGAACAAAACAGAGCGCTGTCAAATGTCATAATTGGTTTTCTGACTTGCATTCCGCACTTTAAGTCGACGTAGGTATGGCTAACGTGGTTCGTAAACTTTTCAGCAGACGGGCCAATTCTATAACTAGACTAGAGCACCCAGGGGCGGACCTACCTAGCACATTTGGCGCCCTAGGCGAGATTCACCACTGCGGCTTTTGCCTCTTCATAGTTCTCTAACGTTAGTCTTTCTTTCCTCAACGCTCAATTCTATAAACACTTGACCGATACCCATCAATGCACAGCGCTCTAGCATGTTCTGACTGTGAACACCTAAAGCTGAGGCTCAGACCGAACGACCGTTTTAGATTTTTGTCTCCAAAACCAAAATAATGGTTTCAGATATAGAGGGGGGCGCCAAAACTGCAAATTTTTTTTTTTTTATATATCGCCTGTAGGAAGGTCCGCCCCTGAGAGCACCCCTGGACTTGGAATTCGCTGACTCCGCCATAATGGACTGTCCGACCGAGGCCCTATATATCTCGCTGGGGCGTTTGGGCCTGTGTCCAAGACTTTTAAAGCGTGTTGCCCGGGGGGGGGGGGGGGGGGCATTTCATTTCAGGTGTCCGCTGACAGGCAGCTTTGATCTCCGCGGCGCTCGAGAGCTTTCTGTCAACGCAGCCACATCTGCTCCCCATGTTTGCCAGACGGACGGACATAATGACCAGTCCGTCACCGTCAACGTGCCACGCGCGTCACACCAGTGCCCGTCAGTGAAGGCGCGCTGCTCTGCCAGAAGACAGTCTGTGAGCGTGACGTAGGCAGAGAAGATGAGGAGACGCGAGCGAGCGACCATCTCCAAAACGATTTTCTTTTTCTCCCTCCCAAATGACACAAGGTCTATAGAACCTTTTGGCATATTTCAAATAGTCATGTCACACAGAGACCACATGTTGGCTATATGAGCGTCCTGTAGGAGTTGGATCTCGTATTTACATGATGTTGCCTATAGATGTGGTTCCTCTGCCAAGTAATTACCATGGACAATAAATCACTTTAATATACTTGTATTTAGCCCTGGGGATAGTAATGGCACGGTTCTGAATGACACGGCAGCCCACTTTAAGTTCTCACCTGGCCATCCTCCATTGGGCATAATAACTTGTCAACATGGTCCTCAGAACTAGGACTCAGCCGTGGCCAGGTAATGGTGTGTGGGCCCAGCTATCAGCGAGCATGTATCCAGAGAGAGAGCACCACACACTGCAGTGTATTCCAAGGTCTAGTTTCAGGACCCTTAATTGCTGCACGCTCCATTGGGTCGCACAACGCCCCGTCCACCATCAAATATAGCCCCAGAGGGAGTGAGTGTTAATAACCCTGCCTGGGTCCATTCTATCGAGCGGTGAGGTTTGGCTCCAGGGCTGGACTGTATAGGTGGACCTTTTCTTTTTTCTTTTAAGGAGGTTTAGAGAGAGAGAGAGAGAGAGAGAGAGAGAGAGAGAGAGAGAGAGAGAGAGAGAGAGAGAGAGGGAGTGAGGGAGCGAGAGAGAGAGAGGGAGAGAGAGAGCGAGGGAGCGAGAGAGAGAGAGAGAGAGAGAGAGAGAGAGAGAGAGAGAGAGAGGGAGAGAGAGAGAGGGAGAGAGAGAGAGAGAGAGAGAGAGAGAGAGAGAGAGAGAGAGAGGGAGAGAGGGAGTGAGGGAGCGAGAGAGGGAGAGGAGAGAGAGGGAGTGAGGGAGCGAGAGAGAGAGAGGGAGAGAGAGAGAGAGAGAGAGAGAGAGAGAGAGAGAGAGAGAGGGAGAGAGAGAGAGAGAGAGAGAGAGGGAGAGAGGGAGTGAGGGAGCGAGAGGGAGAGAGAGAGAGGGAGTGAGGGAGCGAGAGAGAGAGGAAGTGAGGGAGCGAGAGAGAGAGAGGGAGAGAGAGAGCGAGGGAGCGAGAGAGAGAGAGAGAGAGAGAGAGAGAGAGAGAGAAGAGAGAGAGATAAGAGAGAGAGAGAGAGGGAGTGAGGGAGCGAGAGAGCGAGAGCGAGAGAGAAAGAGAGCGAGAGAGGTGACCCAAAAAGTCATTATTCCCCAAATTGTGGTTTTTCAAATACAATCCTCCTCATTGGCTTTTCTCAAACAATATAAATATGTCTAAAGTTATCACATTATCGGAATAGGAACACTTAAAGCTGTAATCAATCACCCATTTATTTGACCATTTAAACTTTGGATATATTCACATCATGTTCGTGTGAAGATGTTACGAGTGGAACGTTTAGTTGGCATGGTGGTATGTACAACCCAATTGCAGCAGAGACACGGAGAGAGGATTGACAGGAGGCGGAATGCGTGGTTGCTCTTTCACAATAACGTGCACTTTATTGTGACACACGGAGCATAACATGAAAAGAAACACTTTGAAATAGGAAAAGAAAAGAGAGACAGAGGTCTCAAAAACGAGATAATCACAACCTACAGAGTACTCACGACAGTGAACAGGAAACAAAAGTAATGACTAGGGATGCTTGATATTGGCTTTTTTACCGATACCGATATACCGATATTGTCCATCTCTTAATTTCCGATACCGATATCAACCGATATCAACCAATACCGATATATGCAGGGTTTCCCCCCCAAAAAAACGGAATAATTTCAGGTAACTAATTAACATTACATATCTCTTGTTGTGGAATTAACACAACATTATGCATACTTTTGACAATAAATAAAATCAGAATTTGTTCTTACTTGCTTGCCTGGGTGAATAAAGGTTATAGAAATGTAAAAAAATAAAAAATTATTATTATTATTTTTTTTTGAAAACCGATACCGATATTTTCCAACATCACATTTTAATGCCGATATCGGCCGATAATATCGGTAGGCCGATAATATCGGACATCCCTAGTAATGACCCAGCAAAGACTGCTGGGCCGACAACACTTAAGTACACAGACTAATTAGAGACATGAGGATGATTAAGTAAATGAGACACAGCTGGGGTAATGACTAAACAGAAAACATAACAGGGCTAATACAGAAAAATGACGAGACCAAACAGTAGATACAGACACAAGGAGACAAAATTAAATTAGACAATGGGGCACAGCAAAGACAACAGATGAACACACAACAGATTGGTGATGACAGACAGGAAATTAATAAATACAAGACAACAAAGATGTATACACTGAACTAGGCCACCTGGTGGTTGAGAGACGTAGTTCAGGCGTGGGAAATGTCCATGGACAAATGGAGGTTGTGTAGAGCCATATGAAATCCGTTTTATTATTTTCCAAATTCCATTTTATTTTTTCCCAAATTCAATTTTTTCCGTTTTAATATTTCAGAATTCTGTATTTTGCTTTTTATGCTCATTTTACCATCAGAAATAGTGTCTAATAAGTGGGAATGAATAAATGTCCACAATTGAATAAGATATAACAGTCCATTTAATGTTTTTAAGTGCTGCAACTCAGAAATACAGTTCAATTTTACACAATATTTTTCAATTAATATTGTGACAAAATAAAAATACATATTTCAAGTGTAAACAATAGATACAGCTAGCTACTACTGACATTATCACAATGACAATGTCAGTAACCTAGCTATATCTATTATATTGTGATGAAATATAGTAATGCATAATTTAGGCACCTTTAGTTAAGTTTATTTAGATTATAAAGGGCAGTGTATAATGACAATCGTTTGCATTAAACAAATGGATGGGTGCACTAGATTTAGCAAGAAGCTATCATTTCCATCTATAGTCCTATGTATTGTAACGTTTCATAGCTATTTAAGTTTCTTTAGATTATAAAGGGCAGTGTATAATGACAATCGTTTGCATTAAACAAATGGATGGGTGCACCAGATTTAGCTAGAACTTCTAGAAGCTATAAGTTCCATCTATAGTCCTATAACGTTACATAGCTATTTAAGTGTATTTAGTTTATAAAGGGCAGTGTATAATGACAATCGTTTGCATTAAACAAATGGATTGGGTGCACTAGATTTAGCTAGAAGCGATCATGTCCTAACGTTATAGCTATTTAATCACAATAGTGTCGCAAGTGTTTTTGCGGGTCCAGTCCACGGAACGTTGACAGAATTAGCAAAACACCTTATCACCGGAGGCATAAAAGTCATTAGGATACTGTTCTGCTCTGAATTGAGGGCTTATTGTGGAATTTTTTAGCTTCTTGACGATGTTAACACTGAAGCAGCCAGACGCTTGAGCACCACTGTGTTGTGTGTAACACGCTGTAGCGTCCCCGCCTCCCCGGTCGCGTGTGCACCAAATGTTCCACCCAAAAACGAAATTTCAGTCCAGATTAGGCCAAATTCTGCAATATTCCACGCTTTGCAGTTGATTCCATTTTTATTGGTTAATTCCGCGATTCCGTCCGCGATTCCGTGAACGCGGATTTCATATGGCTCTAAGGTTGTGGAGCAGGACCGGGGGGAACGTTACAGAAGAGTGTGACTTGGACCTTCATTCAAACCTTTATTTAGTCTCGAAAAGACAATTGAGGTCACCCTCATTTTCAATGTCGTCGAGACTTTACAAACATTTCAATGCACACATTTCTACATATAACAATAATAAATATTAATAACTATCTATATAGTACTTTTGTTCACACATGGACCGCCGTCCAGAGTGCCCCACAGCCATTAGTTACATTACTTTACAATTACAATTACATTACATTACAATCAGCACACAATTGACAGAATAAAAAACAATGCATAAATTGCAGACATTAGAATAGGTATAAAAGACAATAAAAGTAGTGCAATGTAAACGTGCAGACTTAAGAATAGGCATAACATACAATGTCGCTCGAAGGCATATGAACCCCCCCGGAACAGTCAGTCCCCCAAACGCCACATACATCAGACTTCAGTTATATAGCACTTTTATCCACAGCGCCTCACCTTCAGCCACACAGTCACCCATTCAGCTTCACAATCACCCATTCAGCTTCACAATCACCCAATCCAATCCAATCCACTTTATTTATAGAGCACATTTAAAAACAACAAAGTTGACCAAAGTGCTATACAAGTCCCACAACATAAGATAAAAAGATAAAAGCACACAATAAAAACATATACAATATGTCACGTAAAAAAGGCAGGTCTCTCAAACCAAAAGCCAAAGCAAATAAATTAGTTTTGAGGCGTGATTTAAACACCTGCAGAGTGGGGGTCCCCCTAACATGCAGTGGCAGCTCATTGCAGAGCTTTGGGGCTGCTACTGCACAAGCACGGCCGCCCCCTAAGCTTCAGCCTGGACTTGGGAACAGCCAGGAGGAGCTGATCAGAGGACCTGAGGGACCTTGGAGGAACATAGGGTTCCAGCAGGTCCGAGAGGTAGCCCCGTGCCAAGCTGTTCAGACATTTAAAAAAAAAAGCAAACAGTAAAACCCATTCACGGGCTACGGCAGAAGCAACCATGCAAGGTTCCAACATGCTCATTGGGAGCAGTTAGGGGTTAAGTGTCTTGCTCAAGGACATTTGGACACGCTGCTGGAAAGAGCTGGATTTGAACACCTTCTGATTACCAGACGACACTCCACGAGTCACTGTCACCCCACAAAAGGTGAAACACAGGGCTGGGAGGTGTACTGAATATGAAGATACCGTCATATGGATTTTTACTATACCGTCTACAATATATACAATATACATGAACGACTGCTCGCTTGTCAAGAGCCAATTGGGCAGTTGTTCAGTATTGACATTACTAAATGAGATGTCATGCTAATATGTCATGTTCTACAGTAGGACTTACTACTATAATAAAACAAGTCATTCGAATAATAGAAGCCTACTTTGCTGGAACGATTAATTTCGCACGTATACAGTATGTATGTGTGCTGTGCGCTGAGGCTGCCTCACTAAGCCGTTATTTAGTTTAGCAATATAAATACATCAAAACAGAAGAAGACAGTATGGCATATTAATACAGTATATTCCACTATACAGTAGCTATATCCGCGGCGATCGGTTTAGTTCTTATTTGTTTCGTTTGCAGTGTGTGTGTGTAATGCTCACAATGCCTCATTGAGTCAGGACTATAAATGAAAGATGTGGAGAACACGGGTGCACACCGGTCTGGCTGATTTACGACTGTCTTTTTGAGTACGTAAATCCTACGTACCTACAAAGAATTTACAATACGAAGCCGTTCGAGAATGCCGAATAAGTACGTCAATCGAGTTACGAAGGAATTCCTTAACTTTTACGTATGTCCATTTGAGAATGAGGACCAATGTCATATCACATTGTAATTTGTACTGGAAAAACATACCATCAAATACCGTTAAACCGTCAAAACTCATTAGAGCTCAATGTTCAGATCAGCTTTTTACTCCAATATTTACAAAACAGTGCAAATGTAAACAAACCCTTCATGGCTTCAGATGTCATGTAAAACACTACACAGTCCTTAAAGCCTAAAATAATGCATTTTAGACTTCAGACTGTTTATGGTTTGTAAACAACCCCAACAGCACAACACAGACAGGTAGTTCAGAGTTAGCCAAAAACTAAGGGCGTATTTATTTACAAACAGAAAGAGCGAAAAAACAACATAAAGCATTCAGGGGGAATGTCCTTGAGCAGAGTAGGCTCTGCGGCTCTGCAGCTCGGCCCAGAGCAGAGTTGGCTCTGTGGCGCTGCGGCCTCTGGCTCTGCGGCTCTGCAGCTTACTGTCTATCCACTCGGAGAGGAACAGAGAAACAGAGGAATGTCAATAACCGAACGCAGGGATTACGAGGCAGTCCAGTAATAAAGCTGAATCCAGAAATAACAAAGGCAATACCTTTTCAGTGTTAACGAAACACACAAAAAACAGAAAGGTCTTGAGTCCAGGAAAAACGAGGAAAAACAGAGCATCAAAAATATACTTCCAAACTCACCAAGGGGCAAAGTGAGATACAGGGCGCGGGTCCACGGGAGCAGAGAAGAGCAACAGCGGCGAACTCCAAGGCGTACTGGAGAAACAAATGGAGAACAACACGGGAGGAACAAGCTGCAGGCGGAGGTAAGCAAAACGACCCGACAATGAACCTTCAGAAACCCAGAGTATATAAGGGCTCCCTTCGAGCTGATTCGAAACTCCCTTCAGGTGTGTAGAGGTAATTGGTACCTGGAAGCGTGTGGTAATGGACCAATCCTCACAGTACCCCCCCCCCCTCCACGAGAGCCACCTGGCGACCTGCCCGGCCTCGGCTTCCCCGGATGGGACCGATGGAAGTCGGTGATCAGGGCGGGATCCATGATGAGCTGGCGGGAGACCCAGCTCCGTTCCTCCGGACCGTATCCCTCCCAGTCCACCAGATACTGGAACCCCCGTCCTCGCCGCCAGACGTCCATGAGCTGGCGGACCTTCCACTGGGGGTGTCCGTCCACCATCTCGGGAGGAGGCGGATCTGGAGCAGGAGGCATCAGGGGACTTAGAGAGACAGGCTTCACTCGGGACACATGAAAAACAGGATGAATGCGCATGGACGCAGGAAGCTTAAGACTCACTGCTGTGGGACTGAGCACCTTCTGGATCTCAAAAGGGCCGACGAACCGGGGGTTAAGCTTCTTGGCGGAGGATCGAAGCGGGAGATCCTTGGAGGACAACCATACCCTCTGCCCAGGTTGGTATGTCGGCGCAGGGATCCGGCGTCAATTAGCTCCCCGACTGCCCGGAGCAGCGCAGTCCTGGTGATCTCCCAGACTTGACGACACCGGTCGAGATGATCCTGCACGGAGGGAACTGCCACTTCCGACTCCTGTGCAGAGAAAAGAGGGGGTTGGTAGCCCAGGGATACCTCGAACGGCGAGAGGCCGGTGGCGGAACTGACCAGGGGAGGAACCGGCTCCAGGAAGCAGGTCTCTTGGCGGCAACACAACGGAGAGCAGACTCCGCGCTCTGGTTCATTCTCTCTGTTTGTCCGTTAGTCTGTGGATGGCAACCAGATGAAAGACTAACAGTAGCCCCCAATCCCTTGCAGAAGGCCCGACATACCTGGGAAGTGAACTGGGGACCCCGGTCCGAGACGACGTCCTGGGGGAAACCATGGAGGCGGAACACGTGGCTTGTCAGGAGGTCCGCTGTCTCCGAAGCCGAGGGAAGCTTGGGAAGGGCCACGAGATGAACCCCCTTGCTGAAACGATCCACCACAGTCAGAAGGACTGTGTTTCCCTGGGATGGTGGAAGACCAGTGACGAAGTCCAACGCCACATGGGACCAAGGGCGGCTCGGAATGGGAAGTGGCTGTAATAGACCGGAGGGTGCCTGGTGGGAGGCCTTGCTGCGGGCGCAGACCGTGCAGGCCAGAACAAACTCCTTGACGTCGTTCCTCATGGTGGGCCACCAGAATCGACGAGCCAGGAAGGAGAAGGTGCGGTGAACGCCGGGGTGGCAGGCAAACCGGCTGGTATGGCCCCATTGGAGAACCTGGGACCGGACTGAGTCGGGGACGAAGCGGCGACGAAAAGGTACGTTGCTGGGAGCGGGATGGAAACGTAGGGCACGCCTGACCACGGTCTCGATGCCCAAGGTGACCACTCCCACCACCCTGACCTCTGGGAGGATGGGAGTCGGATCCTCAGTGGTTGGAGCCCCCTTGGAGTGTAACCGGGACAGAGAGTCGGCCTTCGTGTTGCGGGACCCAGGGCGAAAAGTCAACGAGAAGTCGAACCGACTGAGGAAGCTGGCCCACCTTGCTTGCCGGCCGTTGAGGCGCTTGGATGCACGGATGTACGTCAAGTTCTTATGGTCCGTCCAAATGGTGAACGGTTCCTCGGCCCCCTCCAGCCAATGACGCCACTCCTCCAAGGCAGCCACTACCGCCAGCAGCTCCCGATTGCCAATGTCATAGTTCCTCTCAGCAGGAAGGAAACGACGAGAGTAGAAGGCGCACGGATGGACCTTCTGGTCCGTCGCCGACCGCTGAGACAAGATAGCCCCTAGTCCAGTATCCGAGGCGTCCACCTCCACGATAAACTGCTTCTTGGGGTCTGGGTGGAGCAAGACCGGGGCGGTGGTGAACCTCTTCTTGAGGGAACGGAACGCAGCGCAGGCCGCTGGAGACCAGTCAAACGGCAGGGAGGGAGAGGTCAGCCTGGTAAGCGGTTCCGCCACTTGGCTGTAGTTCCGGATGAACCTCCGGTAAAAGTTTGCGAAACCGAGGAAGCTCTGTAGCTCCTTCCGAGAGGAGGGTTCCGGCCACTCCTCCACAGCCTGGATCTTGCGAGGGTCGGCTCGGGTCAGGCCGCTCTCCACGATGAAGCCAAGGTAATCGACGGAGTCAGAGTGGAAACGGCACTTCTCTGCCTTAATGAAGAGCCGGTTGTGGAGGAGGCGCTCCAGTACTCGGCCGACATGGTGGACATGTTCCTCGAGAGTCTTGGAGAAGATGAGGATGTCGTCAAGGTATACCACCACAAACTCCTCGAGCATGTCACGGAGGACGTTGTTCATGAGCACCTGGAATACCGCCGGAGCGTTGGTGAGGCCGAACGGCATCACCAGATACTTGTAATGACCCCTGGGAGTCTTGAAGGCGGTCTTCCATTCATCGCCCTCTCGGATACGGACCAGATGGTAGGCACTCCGGAGGTCCAGTTTGGTGAAGACGGTAGCCTGGGTGAGGGGCTCGAAGGTGGAGTTCATGAGAGGAAGAGGATACTTGTTCTTAATGGTGATCTCGTTGAGTTGGCGATAGTCAATGCAGGGCCGAAGATCTCTGTCCTTCTTCCCAACAAAAAAGAAGCCGGCCGCCACCGGGGAGGACGAGGGCTGAATGAGGCCTGCTGCCAAGGACTCAGAGATGTACTTATCCATCGCTGCCTTCTCAGGGACGGTCAGACTGTAGAGGCGGCTGCCGGGAAGAGGAGCCCCAGAGCGGAGGTCGATGGCACAGTCGTAAGGCCGATGAGGAGGAAGGGCCTGAGCCCGGGACTTGCTGAAAACCTCCCCGAGGTCGTGGTACTCGGGGGGAATAGTTGAGAGGTCCGAGGGCGGCACACAAGGGGAACTCCGGGGCGAAGGACTGGACGCCGCCTGAAGACACTGGGCATGACAGGAGGAGCTCCACCCCATGATGGTGCCGGAGGACCAGGTGATGTGGGGCTCATGCAGCGCGAGCCAGGGCCGACCCAGGACTACTGGGACAAGAGGGGATCTGGTAATAAAGAACTGGAGTCTCTCAACGTGGTTACCAGCAATGGTGACGAGGACAGGACAGGTGCGTTGAGTGATGTCAGCCAGGCGGTGCTGATCCAACGCGAAAACCTCCAAGGGCCTCTCGAGGTTCTCAAGTGGAATGTTGGCCTGGGTGGCAAACTCAACGTCCAGGAAACTCTCATCAGCACCCGAGTCAACGAGTGCACCCACCGTCGCCCGCTGGTCCGCCCAGGCCAGGGTGACGCTCGTCAGATGGTTAGGAGGTGCATGGGTGTGGGAACAGGAAAAACGGCTCACCAGGATCTCCCGGGGTCCCAGCAAGCCTAGTCTTTTGGCCGGGTAGGACAATTGAAGATACGGTGTCCCTCCCGGCCGCAGTAGAGACAAAGGCCGGACCTGAGCCTGGACTCCCGTTCGGCTGGGCTAAGGTGTGTGCGTCCCAGCTGCATGGGTTCCTCCTTGGTCACAGATCGGGAGGGAAAGAGACCACCAGTTGTGGAGGAGGCAGGACGGTCAGCAGTCCAGTCACAAGTACGGGGGGTCTGGGGAACGTCTGGGGGTCCCAGTCGGGCTCTCTCACGCCTTCTCTCCCGGAGGCATCCGTCGATGCGAATGGCAAGGCTGATTAGGGCCTCGAGTGAATCGGGCTCCTCCCGGGTCGCGAGCTGGTCCCTTACAGCGTCGTTGAGCCCCTTCAGAAAGGTGAGATGAAGCGCCCGATCATTCCAACCACTCTCGGTTGCGGCCAGTCTGAACTCCAGCGCGTAGTCGGTGACACTGCCACTGCCCTGCCGGAAGGTGCCCAACCGAGCTCCCGGGTCCTGGCCACGAGCTGGGTGGTGGAAAACCCTTCGGAGCTCTGCCACGAAGTCTGGGTATGAAAAACAAAAATCAGCCCTCATTGACCAGGAAGCAGTAACCCACAGTGCTGCTCAGCCTGTGAGCAGGTTAGTCATGTAAGCTACTCGGGCTTCCTCTGTCGTAAATCGGCTGGGTTGATGAATGAAAACCAACTCACATTGCATGATGAACGTGGCACAGTCCTCGAAGTTACCGTCGAACAATCGTGGGTTGGAGAGATGGGGCTCCCGAGGAGCAAGGTCGGGAGGTGCAGGGTCTGTCGCAGCGGCGGGTGGTGATCTGGCTGGGACTCCTGCCACAGGTGGGGTTAAAAGCAGGGCGTTAAATGCTGCACTGAGAGCCTGTAGCTGGTGCAGAATATCAGCCTGCTGATTACCCTGGGTAGTCTGCTGGGTGGTTAGAGTGTCAAGAGAATTCTGAATAGGCTGGACCTGGGCCCGGAGGTCCTGCACAGCAGCCGCAGCCGCACCTAACTGTTGGGTGTGGTCGTTGGTCAGCTGGATCTGGACCGCCAAAGCTGCTCTAACACTGTCTGTGTCGGCTGGGGTCGACATGGTCGGGTCGTAATGTTATGGTTTGTAAACAACCCCAACAGCACGACACAGACAGGTCGTTCAGAGTTAGCCAAAAACTAAGGGCGTATTTATTTACAAACAGAAAGATCGAAAAAACAACATAAAGCATTCAGGGGGAATGTCCTTGAGCAGAGTAGGCTCTGTGGCTCTGCAGCTCGGCCCAGAGCAGAGTTGGCTCTGTAGCGCTGCGGCCTCTGGCTCTGCGGCTCTGCAGCTTACTGTCTATCCACTCGGAGAGGAACAGAGAAACAGAGGAATGTCAATAACCGAACGCAGGGATTACGAGGCAGTCCAGTAATAAAGCTGAATCCAGAAATAACTCTTCAGTGTTAACGAAACACACACAAAACAGAAAGGTCTTGAGTCCAGGAAAAACGAGGAAAAACAGAGCATTAAAAATATACTTCCAAACTCACCAAGGGGCAAAGTGAGATACGGGGCGCGGGTCCACGGGAGCAGAGAAGAGCAACAGCGGCGAACTCCAAGGCGTACTGGAGAAACAAATGGAGAACAACACGGGAGGAACAAGCTGCAGGCGGAGGTAAGCAAAACCACCCGACAATGAACCTTCAGAAACCCCGAGTATATAAGGGCTCCCTTCGAGCTGATTCGAAACTCCCTTCAGGTGTGTGGAGGTAATTGGTACCTAGAAGCGTGTGGTAATGGACCAATCCTCACACAGACAATCAAATTAGTCTAATTCATATGTAAACAAACCCAGTAGTGGGGTGACAGTGTTTCAACAGAATATGCTACACTGTCTGTAGTCACGGATTGTACTTTAACTCAATCAGCACTGTCCATATATATATGTGTTTGTCCGCCAATCGAATAACGCCAACAACGTATATATATACGTTATTGGATCGTTATTTCTTTTATTCGCTATTTCCATTCATAAATCATCCAGGAAGGCTGTGTGACCATATGGAAGGACTCTGAGATCGCAAAGGTACAATACCGCAGCCTGGTGGTATGCGGCCGATGTTGCACTCCATTTGAGACTGTGTATCTCTCTGTGCGTCGATGAAAGTCATCCGGGTGGAGTTTTCTAGTAACGTGGATCAATATCTTCACCTGATCGCATTGAATAGTTTTCGGGACACCCGATTCATTATGCTGTGGGGGGTTATGTCGTGGCCCAAATGGACATATGATCTAGCAGATGGCAATCTTTTTGGAGTCTCACCGGCCACAGGTAAGAGCAATTTAACGTCAATTTCAGCTTGGTTGTGCATTGTTTTCATAGCCATCGCCCTGATCAGCGTATGCTGTTGTACTAACGAATTCCGTTATTGACAATCAATTCATCAGAAACGACCCCCCCCCCTTTCATGCATGCATGATGGAACATAATATACCGATCATATGCATTTGAAATGCCAATGGATTAAGTATAATATGCGTCGCGGCCTATTACTGGCCTCCCAGGAATGAATTATACTTAAGTAAAAGTATGGGTACCGTCTCAAAATCGTACTCAAGTAAAAGTCATCTGTATCTGGCTAAAAACACACTTGAGGAAAAGTAAAAAAGTTTCTAGTTTTAAATGTACTTAAGCAGGGTTCGAATTAACACAGCTATGGGGGCCCCCTGATTTTTTTTTTTTAAATTTTTCCTGAAATTGTGGCTGTTTTCGAAGTCATATTTAGAGGAATATCTCATTAGGATTAGTCTAATACTAAGTAATAATGACATCACACAACAGTCTAATCATTAGACTATTGTGTGATGTCATTATTCAGTCTCATTCTTAACACTTTGGTCGCCAGGCTTATATTCTTAATATACCATCCTCCGCCAGCTCTATTTGTCTATGGAGAAGTTCCCCTTCTTTGCAGGGCTATAACTTTTTAAATTGTATTGCTAAATTGACATTACTATGGCCCATTCAACATCAAGTATCTATTGTTCAGGGTGTAGCAACGTTATACTTTTTCATTCACATATTCATACTAAAATACGGTCTAAAGCAGGGGTAGGCAACCCTAGGCACGCGTGCCTGCATAGGCACGCGGGGGCATTTGCATAGGCAGCAGTAAAAAAAAATAAATAAAAAAAATTATTTATTTTTATTTTTTTGCTTTGAAATATTATAGTGAAATATTTTGCACTGTTGTCGCATTTATCTTGTTGAAATCCTCCCACAGGTTCTTTTTACTACCACATATTTAATTGAGACCCTTTATTTGTTCATTATTTCAATTTAGCTGGAAATACATCATTCAGTAACATTTGCAGAGCCTTATAACAAAAACATTATTACGGTCACCATTGTGACCAGTGGGATTAATCAACAAATTATATTATTTATTTTTCTATTTCATTGAACATTGCACATGTTAAAAGCCATTTTTTTTACTCAAAATGTGAGTATTACCAAGTCAACTTGTGTTCTTAAAACAATGACAATAAACATAGTTTTATTAGGTTGAAATAATGTGGTTGTGTACTTATTTTTCTGTTAACTTATTATGGATTGAAAACTGAAAACCTTAATGCACAGTAACTGAACTCAATATTTTTAAGTTCTGGTAACTTATTATTATATATTTTTTTACAGTGTAGTCTTGCGATCAATCAAAACTTATTTACACGATATACCTCACATTCACCCTCCATTCACATCCTGGTGTTCTCCATTAGGCCTGTAGGTGGAGCTATGACAGCACACATACAGTACACACACCAATGGTGTGTGATGTGTCCAAAAATGAATGGGCAAATGTGAGTGAAATGGTCGCACTGTATGCAGCTGTTTGTCTGCATTGCATCCCCCCCCCCCCCAACTCAGATTTAGGGTTGATACAACCATCATAATAATATTGTTAATAATAACAACAATAATGATGTAATAATGTAAAAATTATCATTAAAAAGACCTGATTATGAGAAAAAAAAATACGATGCATGGAATATTGTTGAGGCACACTAGTTACAACTATATTTCAAACAGGCACTCCATGTCAAAAAGGTTGCTGACCCCTGGTCTAAAGTATAAGTATGTTTTTATCGTTTTCTGCAGCTTTCTCCAGAACGTGATTTATAGCCACAAATGCATTATATTGATGATCAAATACAGTTTGATAGGAATCTGCGCGAGATAAAAAATGTCAAATGGACGTGCTTCTAGAAGTTACTACTGATCATCTGATGTTGACCGGATGGTGGGGGGGGTCGTTTATAATTCCGTGGCCAACGTTAGATGATTCATCTAGTGTGGGTGATATGATCATTAGAGCAGTTAGTATCGAACACATTCAAGAATAACGCTGAATCTTACCGTAGCTTCCTCATAGCGTTGGGCGATGAGTGTGGAACAGAAATATTCGTATTATGGGATGTAGAAATATGCGATCCATTTCCAGGTTGTATAATAGTATATACGTCCAAATCATGTTGTTTATCGAGTTATTGGTAACGGATTGCTATCCGTTGTATCTAGCTTGAGTCCTGGGACTATTATTGAGTGATCGGACCGAATTGGAATGAGCACCAGCTTCCATTTCCTGTTTCCGCTCTGGGCGATCCGCCGATCGGCCACCAGATGGCTCTCTTGAACCGTTGGAGAGTTGAGAGGGCATCAACAGTAGATCTCAAGTCTCCGGGGGAGAAATATGATTTCGATCACAGATTTTTTAAATATTGATATCAAAGACGTGGTACGCCGTCTTTGGCAGAATGAGCATGGCGAGGAATGATGTGGTACGGCGTTTTTGGCGACCATAGTGTTAACCATCAACATGTGTTCATTTTCTTACTCACCTCTGATATATAATGCCATATTTACTTATTTGCATTTTGCATCTGATAAAATACAACAATTTAATTTGAAAAATTTGAACAAATTTATGAACTTGAATTAACATTTATTTGTTATAACATTAAGTGTCATAAGGGGGTTCAATTTGGTATATGGCAAGTCTGCAACCTTTCTTTAGCGACAGTATATGCTGCCCTGAATGAACTGGATGTATCCTTGAGCAAAGCAGATGTGATTTCGCTCACTTTTTTTGGAAGCACTTCCTTCTGGTTTTGACTTTCTATTTCTATAGCTTGCTTATGAGCAATGCTATCATTGTGTATATTTTCTTCCTCAACTTCTTGCTCTGAGAGCTAGTCACAGTCCCATTCATCCACTGCTCTGCCAAATGGGCTCCAAATGATTTATTTAACAATGTCTTGGCGTTTTTTCCTGGAAGGCAGCCAATGCATCCCTCCTTGATAAATAACCAGCTATATTTATTTTTCCAAAAGTTCCACTGACTCGGACCCCAGCATTGTGGTGGTTGAGTAGCAGCACAGTCCAGGTCTAGTGGTGGAGACTCGGGTCTGGCAGTGGCAACCGGCGCGGTAACAGGTGCACTGCGCACAGGAGCAGCAGAGCTAACACTAGTACTAGCACTAGCAGTGTCAACTTCAGTGACAGTAGCGCTGCTAGCTGCTGCACTAACAGCGTCAGTCTTTGGCCTTTTTATAAAACCAAAGCTGTCCAGCTTTGTACAGCCTTGCGGCGGGTTGAGCCTTTTTTTTTTGGCGGCATGTGGCGTACTGTTTAGTGTTTATGTTTTCAGTTGCAGGACACGGACCGGCAGCCTTCTGTTTACAGCAGCTGCTTGCTGCTTCTTCTTCACTAGGTTGGAGTAGCGCTAAACTTATGGGCAACGCTCATGGGCGACGCATAGCGGCTTGGAGGTGAAATGCAGCCTATTCCACAACATTAATTACTCTGTTCTTTTAAAAACTGAAAAGAAAAATATGATCTATTAACAATTTATTTAGGTAACATAAATAATACTAATTTGTACATAAAAAAAATAAAAAAAAGATTATATACATTTTTTGAGAGACCCCCACAGGGGGTCTTGATTATGGGGGCTCAGACTCTAGCTATGGGGGCTGAGCCCCCATTGGCCCCCTCATAATTCGAACACTGTACTTGAGTACTAAAAAGTAAAAGTAAAAACTTTTTTTCTGACTCTATTCTTCTGATAGCAGGTGTTTAATCAAAGACCCCCGATAGTCTTGCACAAGGACCAATCAGCATGGGTATGGGCGGGTTAATTTCCCACTGATTGGCTGTTTTTAAATAAAGCGCGGCCGCAGGATTAACCCTTTATTCGCCAATGACGTGTGTCATTCTCCGCCATGCGTAATCTGCCAATGACGCCGTAAGGCGTCTTTGAGATCAATATTTCAAAAATCTGTGATGGCAATCATATTTTACCCACAGAGACTTGGGATCTCCTGTTGATCTCCTCTCAACTCTCCAACGGTTCAAGAGCGCCATCTGGTGGCGGATCGGCGGATCGCCCAAACAGGAAGTGACGCGCCGGAAGTGGTGCTCATCCATATTCGGTCCGGGCACTTGCTATCGTTAGCGGGACTCTAGCTCGACACACTGGACAGCGATCAGTTGCCAATAACTCGATAAACAACATGATTTGGACGTATATACTATTATACAACCTGGAAATGGATCGCATATATCAACATCCCATAATCGAGAACTTTCTGCTCCACGCTGGCCACCCAACGGTCAGAGGAAGCTGCGGTGAGTTTCAGCGTGTTTGATTATTATTAAACGTATAATCTGCTCTGATATATATATCACCCATACTAAATAAATGATTTAACCCCCCCCCCCCCCCCCCCCCCCCCCCCTCCGGTCACCAGCAGATGATGAGGCAGGACGTTTAGGACCTGTACAATTGAAAGTTTTAATATGACGTCAATCGGTATCAAACTACATTTGATGATGTAATATATGTATGTATAGCTATAACTCACGTTCTGCAGAATGCTGCAGAAAACGATAAAAACATATTAATACTTTAGACCGTATTTTAGTATGAATATGTGAATGTAGAACGTTGCTACATCCTAAACGATAGATACTTGACGTTGAATGGGCCATAGTAATGTCAATTTAGCAATACAATTTAAAAAGTTATAGCCCTAAACCCTGCAAAGAAGGGGAACATCTCCATAGACTTATAGTGGTGCCAGAGATGGGATTAAGATCAGAATAATCCCTGGCAGATAAAGGGTTAATAACGTTAACGTTAGTTCGGCCAGAGAAACAAATATACTAATTAAAATAGTTGGACCTGCGAGATTTGTACTTTGTAGGTCTGCATTTTAAATGTAAGGAGTAAAAAGTATGTATTTTTTTCTCTGAAATGTAATCTAGTAAAAGTACAATTATACAAACCTAATAATACTTGAGTAAAGTACAAATCCCCAAAAACAGAACTTGAGTATTGTAACTTAGCGCCAGGAAGTAATGATATGTGTAATTGAATCTGATTGTATTGATGAAGGTGCAAAAAGCGTGATCCCAAGGGACGGGGGTTCCCATCAACTCCCCTGCCACCAATTATTTAGCGAGCTTGTCTACAAGATGGCGCCGCTACGACCGGCTGCCTGTCTGTGCGCTCCGTCGAGACTGTGCATACTTTTGTTAATATTTATAGTTTTAAGAGTTTTGTCTGTACCAACAGTAGGTGCATTTAATGTGTATGACCGTCAGTCACTTATAGACATTGGATTACGGGAAATTTACCGACTGGATTACTCTCTGGATCAGCTCTCTGAACCGCAACAATGGCCCGTTGAGATCTTGAGGACATCAGGACCGGATCTCGCCCCCAGGGACAAAGGACCCAGACGGCGAGGAAAGAGAGCTGGAGTCCGTAACAGGCTGAGAACCAGGCGGCACAGGACACCACTACCCAGTATATTGCTAGCCAATGTACAATCAATAGACAATAAACTAGACGACATCCGAGCAAGGATTCAATTCCAGAGAGACGTTAGGGACTGTAACGTTCTCTGCTTCATCGAGACGTGGCTGGCGCCAGAAGTCCCAGACCACGCCATCCAACCGGCCGATCATTTCTTCATTCACCGCAAGGATAGAACAGCAGAATCCGGTAAACAACGTGGAGGAGGTATTGCCTTCATGTTGAACAAAAATTGGAGTGACCCAACTAACGTGAAGGAATTATCCAACCACTGCTCCCCAGAACTGGAATATATAACCATCAAGTGTCGTCCTTTCTTCCTCCCGAGGGAGTTAACGGCGATCGTCCTGGTCGGAGTGTATATTCCACCGCAAGCCAGCAACAAGGTTGCGCTCTCCAGACTACACGACGAGGTAAATAGAATCCAAGAGGCGAATGTTAACGCCGCCATTTTAGTTCTGGGAGATTTCAATAGCGCCAATCTGAGAAAGGTATTACCTGACTTCTATCAGCATGTGACTTGCAACACCAGAGGCGGTAACATCCTAGATCACTGTTACACGCAATTTAAAGGTGGCTACAAGGCTCATTCTGATAGTGGCTTCGGTAAGTCAGATCACGCATCAATTTTTCTTTCACCAAAGTACAGACAGAGAATTAAAAGTACTCCCGTAGTCTCGCGAGAGGGGCAGAAATGGGATGTGACGTCAGAGGATACGATCCGGTCAGTGTTTCACAACACAGACTGGAATGTGTTCCGCGACACAGATAACATTAATGCCTACACGGAGACAGTGCTGGACTATGTTTGTACTAGGGTGAAAGAAACAATCCCCACTACCAAAATGAAAGTTTACCCAAATCAAAAACCCTGGGTAGACAAATCCGTCCGTGAAGCTCTGAGAGAGCGCACCAAAGCATACAACGACGGCCTAGAGGCAGGCAACATGAATGACCACAAGGTGGCGCGATACAACGTAAGGAGGACTGTGTCAGAGGCCAAACGACGCTACAGGGATAAAATTGAACTCCAGTTTGAACAAGCTGACTCTAGAGCTATGTGGCAGGGGCTCAAAACGATGACAGACTACAAAGGCGCCTCCCTCAAACTGAACAGTGACATCTCCTTAGCAAATGACCTCAATACCTTCTATGCGAGGTTTGATGCTGGTAATAACAACACCAGCTCACAAGCCTCGGCAATGGGGGGGGGGGGGGTCGGCTGCTGATGGAGGCGCAGTGTTCAGGGTAACAGAGCATGAGGTGAGGCGGACCTTTAAAAAAGTGAATATCAGGAAGGCAGCAGGTCCAGACGGCATCCCCGGCCGCGTCCTAAAAGTCTGTGCCGACCAACTGGCCCCAGTATTCACTGACATATTTAACCTGTCCTTAGAACAGGCTGTCATCCCCACCTGCCTGAAGAAGTCCACTATTATCCCTGTACCCAAAAAATCCAAGCCTGCTTGCCTCAACGACTACCGCCCTGTAGCTCTCACCTCCATAGCCATGAAGTGCTTCGAGAAGCTAGTAAAGGGCTACATCTGCTCCTCCCTCCCCATCAACATGGACCCCCTGCAATTTGCATATCGCCCCAACAGGTCCACGGAGGACGCCATATCCCATGTGCTGCACACAGCAGCATCACACCTGGACAAGAGGCAGGGGAACTATGTGAGAATGCTATTCATCGACTACAGCTCGGCATTCAATACCATAGTCCCCTCCATACTCATAGCCAAGCTCAGGGACCTGGGCTTGGGCTATGACCTCTGCCAGTGGGTCTTGGACTTCCTGACTGGCAGACCCCAGGTGGTGAGACCAGGCAACTGCACCTCCTCATCCATCACCCTCAACATAGGGGCCCCCCAGGGCTGTGTTCTGAGTCCCCTCCTCTACTCCCTGTACACACACGACTGTGTGGCTCAGCGGAGTAGCAATACAATCGTCAAATTTGCTGACGACACAGTGGTGGTGGGCCTGATCTCTGCCAACGACGAGAGGGCCTACCTGGAAGAGGTCAAGGTCCTGGCGGGATGGTGCCAGGAAAACAGCCTCTCCCTGAACGTCAGCAAAACAAAGGAGATGATTGTGGACTTCAGGAGGTCGGGGGTCAAGGACTACAGCCCCCTCAGCATCGACGGGGCACCGGTTGAGAGAGTCAACAGCTTTAAGTACCTCGGAGCCTACATATCCGAGGACTTGACATGGACCACACACATTAACAGTGTTGTGAAGAAGGCACGACAACGCCTCTACTTCCTCAGGCGCCTAAGGAAGTTCCAAGTCAGCCAGAAGATCCTTAAGAACTTCTACTCATGTACAATAGAGAGCATCTTGACCGGCAACATCACCTCCTGGTTTGGGAATAGCACTGCACAAGACCAAAGCAGACTACAAAGAGTGACACGTTCAGCCGAACGCACAATTGGAGGGGGGCTCCCCACCCTCCAGAACATTTACTACAAGCGTTGCAAGGGCAAGGCTAAGAGAATCATTAAAGACTCCAGTCACCCGAACAACTGCCTCTTTGAACTGCTGCGGTCAGGCAAGCGATACAGGAGTCTCAAGGCGAGCACAGAAAGACTCAGAAGAAGCTTCTATCCCCAGGCCATCAGGCTGCTAAACGAACAATGAATGAACACTACACAACAACAACCACCAAACGCACATAGCACACACATCCACACGCACACACTCACTTTAAACAAACACACTGTAGCACCCACTCCACACACTTATAGCACACACCCACTTTAAACAAACACACTGTAGCACCCACTCCCCACACTTTATATTTATGGATGAAGGATTGCACTACAACTCGTACACCTTACTGTAAATTGTACCTAAAATTGTACCTCATCCCATTTCTGCTTTGCACTAGATAGTACTGTACATTAGTACACTGCATAGTATTGTGTATTGTATATTATATGGTAACTCAGAACATTGTACATATGTCTATACCGAACACTGTGACCTCATTTTCTTCTTCTAAATTCATGCTATATTATGTTATTATGTTATTTGATACTATCTTGTCTAGCACAGTCTCTGGAGCGTAACAGTAAGAAGCATTTTGTATGAAAGTATTCTGTACTTCTGTATGACAACTATTAAAGAACTTGAACTTGAACTTGAAATCTGTCTAGACTGCTAACTCAGAGTCAATTAGATTAAGACGGCTCTCGCTGGGAAGGTAGTGGAACGCCACCACCACCGCCGCTAACAACACAGAGATAAATAGAGGACTGTGAGAATGAAAGCAGCAACCTGGACACATTCTGTCTGCTGCTTTTTGTTAACCATTTCAGGCATACACTCTCATCTATGAGATTAGAATTTTGAGAACCGCACATTTGAATGATGATGTCACAATGGCTACTGGTGGTGGAGCGGCTGGGCAGTGGGTAGAGACTCAGGGTTCAATTCCCGGAACCTCTGGCTTGATAAGCAATTGCCAGTGTTTATGGGTGGGATGCAGGTGGGGTATGAGTCCTGGTTGGTACAATAGCGACTCCTACTGGTCGGTCAGCGCCTGTTCAGCGGGAAGGGGATCTGGGGGAGATAGCATGAACCACTCGTTACGCTCTCTCCCAGTTGTCAGGTGAAAAGAAGTGGCTGGTGACTTCACATGTATTGGAGGAGGCATGTGGTGGTCTACACCCTCCCCAAACCGACAGTAGGGAATTGGCATATCGACTAAATTGGGGGATAAAAAAAACAATGGCTTCTGGCCATTGAAAGCTATTTGTTAGATGTCGGTGTAATTAGCCTGTTGTTGATCGTTATCAGCATCCCCTGGCCATCTCTGCGTTGTGTACTGTTTGTAGTCCATGGCTGCAATCGTTCAGTGGAATTCTCACTCCCATACTCCGACTGGCTGAAACACTTTATACAACGGCATGCACATTTCTCGATTCTGATTGGCTGAAACAGTATTTGTACTAACCCCATGCTCTTGGTCCCAGGACCCGCCCACAACCGCATTACTATCACTCCGCCATGCGAGTTTTTAGAAGTGAAAGCAAGATGGCGGACACGCCGCGACAGTAAACATTACGAAAGGATATGTTGATAGGGTCATAAAGACTAAATGAAAAACAATTTGGTTAAGTTTAGGCACTCTTTCGAAGTCGCTCTCTTTCGAAGTTGGTTAAGGTTAGAGTTTGTCTTTAGAGCAGGGCGATAGACCACCAGCCCTGAAAATCTTATAGGGCAAAGACCCCCCCCCCCCCTATATAGAGCAAAGAAAACGTTTTTTTATTTGTTTTACCTACTTTCTATAGAAGCATCTAAGAATGAAGGTCTATAGAAAGTAGGTTCAAAACAAAACAAAAGTTGGATGTGTTAGTTTGTTGGATGTCTAGTTGAAAGACAGTTGGATGTCTTAGTTTGTTGGATGTCTTAGTTGAGAGACAGTTGGATGTCTTAGTTTGTTGGATGTCTTAGTTGAGAGACAGTTGGATGTCTTAGTTTGTTGGATGTCTAGTTGAAAGACAGTTGAATGTCTTAGTTTGTTGGATGTCTTAGTTGAGAGACAGTGAGAACAGTTGGATGCATTTCCGAGCTGCTTCCACATGGAGGCAACTTCAAAAAAAAAATTTGGGAACAACTTTTTCTGCAGATGGTTTTTTCAATAAATCTTCAATTAATGTGTGTTTATTGTATAGCAATAAGGTTGGATGAATGCGCCAGTTGTATAAAAGCCATTACACCACGTGCAGTCGTGGGTTGTGAGAATTAGACCATGCCTAGGGGGGTCTAACGACCAGTGTTGTGCTAGTTACTGAAAAATAGTAACTCAGTTACTTTACTAGTTACTTCATTTCAAAGTAACTTCGTTACTGTACTAGTTACTTACACCCAAAAGTAATGAGTTACTGTGAAAAGTAACTATTTAGTTATTTAAAAACAAAATTAAAAAAAAAGATTGCTCCCGAGTCCCATGCCCAAGATACTCAAAATCGGTTGATCAACTTGACAGTTTCCATTCACATCACCGAACTCTGCTAAGCAATGTGGTCTAGATACAAACACAAATCTGACACAAACAAATGTTGTCCCGAGTCGATATAATAAGAAGTGCGCCGGTTGAAGGAACAGCCTTGATGTCGCCGGAGCGTTTCATTATAACCATTATAATTCAAGGGTACTACGACTATGCGTGCACCTCATGGTACCAAAGCACCTCAAAGGCGCTTAAAACAAAATTACAAACATCACAAAACAAACTGGTCAGACTACTACTTGACCTGAAGGCCTGAACCCTAGAACCCACCTCACCCCTGTCCACTTTGACAACCTAGGATGGCTTAGAGTAGACGTCAGAGTACAGCAACTTGCAATGGGCCTGGTCTACAAGATACACTATACGACCGGGGTACCCATGTACATTTCAAAATACTTCCCAAAGGTCAGTGAATACCACAACCACTACACCAGAGGAAGCTCAACAAATCATGTAAAACCCAGATTCGGCTCAAACAAGGGACTAAACACGTTTCGCTATTATGCCACAACAATGTGGAACGCCCTACCCAAAGCTAGGGGTAACAGTACTGTATATTTTAATACCGTTTATGTCACAAATGTATCAGTACTAAATACCTATATGTCCCTATGCCATAAATGTCATGTATGTTGTGTATGTCATAAATGTCTATATGAATTGAAAATGGGGGACCCTGATGGAAACAAGACAAACGTCTTTCTCAGGTCTGCATCCCCTTAACAATTGTATGTATTGAGCCGTACTGTATTGTACCCATTCTGCAATCTGTTAAATAAAGTTTTCATTCATTCATTCATTCATTCATTCACCATCTTGCAAGTTGCAACGTTGTTTAAGATATCAATCAAAGCATTGCAACGTTAGAATAGTTAGGATATCAATTGTGCATGAAAGGACTATATTTATATTGTTTGATTAGTATTATGAGATTCCCTGGCAGATTTCGTACAGTCAAAATCCGTTGATCAACTTGAGTTTCAGTGAACACATTGCACTCACCAAAGTCTGCGGTGGTCGAGATGTAGTAACGTTACGTTAGTCCAGTTGACTCCAGCAGCGCCTCAAACATGTTCTTTATCTCGTTTCCATGTTGTATATTAATTATCTCTCCAAGTAGTTGCTAAATGGTTTGTTAGTTGGTTACTGCGTTCTTTTTATGTAGATTCATAGCGAGCGTCCGCCTGAGTTTGTTTTGTTTACAATAGAGAGCGTCTATTTCTTTCCGTAGCCGCATTTCTGGTTTTCGCATTTCTGATTGGCCAGTGGCCACTGACTGACGCTCTCTGGTCAGAGAACGTCAGAGAACGTCAGTCAGTGGCCAATCAGAAATGCGAAAACCAGAAATGCGGCTACGGAAAGAAATAGACGCTCTCTATTGTAAACAAAACAAACTCAGGCGAAATCAAACGGAGTTAGGAGGACGCTCGCTATGAATCTACATAAAAAGAACGCAGTAACCAACTAACAAACCATTTAGTAACGGTAACAGCGTTACTGAATTTAAAAAGTAATGCGTTAGAGTACTAGAACGGCAAAAAGTAACTTCGTTACTGTAACTCGTTACTTTGTAACGCGTTAGTCCCAACACTGCATGTTACTAATAAAAAGAGATTATAAAAATCTATGGACAGTTTCCTTCTCTTGCTTATACCTAAGTATAAGCTAAATAAATACTGAACTGAACTTAATGTGAAACACTTCCACATCCATACCTCACATCAAACTTCACCAATATGGCAGCGAAGTGAATGACTTGAATTTGTTGTTGGGATGTGCGTGTCTTTTTGATGATTACTTTTCTGATTGATTGCCTCTACAGTCTTCTGCCACGACAACAGCCACTCCCACGCCGAGGATGAGCTCTTCAAGAAGCTGTTCATCGGTTACAACAAGTGGTCCAGACCGGTGCCGAACATCTCAGATGTAGTGATTGTCAAGTTTGGACTCTCCATAGCACAGCTGATTGACGTGGTGAGTACTAGTCATCACAGGTCTTGTAAGAGCCAATTTACATAGAGTAAAGTGCCATATGCTATATTTTATGTATTTCAGTTTCATTTATTTCAAACCATGCAACCTATACAATACAAGACAACCACAAAACAGTACAATAACCACCACAAAACAATAGACCATAGAACAGACACCACTTAATGGTTTGAAAAGGGGGATGGAAGAAGCTTGTGAATTTCCATTCCCCACACCCTGACCATCAATTGCTATACATACAACATGTAACATAGCTCTTTGTTTTTGTTGGGTTTTATGTTGATTTCTGCCATTGTATACATTGTGCCTGCCAAGTTGGGTTCATGGCATCAGTTCCCTTTGCTCACCAGTAGGTGGCTTACCTGGCTACTTAATAAGGTGTAATGGGACTGATGACATGCAGGTGTGTGTGTTACCGGTAGAGAGCCAACAGTTTTGACCGTCGTCGTTTGCAACGTCGTTTCGTTTTCATTTGTTGAACAAGGTATACCATTTACTTTATATTATATGCAAATTGTGCAGTTGGTTATTGTTTGGTGTAAATAAATAGAATAGAATAGAATAGAATAGAATAGAACAGAATAGAATAGAATAGAATATAAATACTTTTATTATCCCGTGGGAAATTTGACACTGCAAATCGCTCAACATTTAAACATTTAGACAGGACAGGTCACGAATTAGAATAATAACACAAATCAAATCAAGTTGCCTAGGATAAGAGTAGAGTAAAATAGAATAAAAATGGAATAAAATATACAGTAGATAAATACAGTAAAAATAAACTGAGCATGGGGGAAGGGGGGGGGGTACAGGTAGTAAAAACAACACAAGCAGTGTAAACAAATTGGTCAATATAATTAACTATCTAACTAACTGAAATATATATTCACAGTATTCACAGTGTCACATAATGAGCAGTATGCATCAGGTAGTGTTATTTTCCTCCTTGGGTTCCTATTAGTCCTAGGTCAATGTCTGGCAGCAGTCGCGGCCTCCTGCCACTATGGAGCTGCCGCTGTGTGCTCAGTGATGCAGTGAGGCACAGTGATGCGTTGTATAGTCTGATGGCTGTTGGAATTGGAACACTGTTGAGTAGTATCGTAACGCACAACAGTGTCATTCATGCACGCATATATATCCACTCGTTATTCTCCTTCCATATTGTCATTGTGGTTAACCAACACATCGCTTGCATTCTGCATATAATTTAGCTTTTCCGTTTTCCAAGTGAGACAGGGTTAAGAAATGACGTAAACTCCATGATCGAAACTGCTAAAAGACAATTTCATCAATGACAAAACCGAGGAAAACAAAAATAAACCACGTGAACTTTGGAAATTACTCAACAATCAACTAGGCTGCAGTAAAAAACTTAAAACCAGGTTCTCAAACATAAACATAAAGACGGACAACACGCTCATCACAGACAAGCTGGATGTAGCCAATTACTTAAACACTTTCTTCACAAACATAGCCACAACACTGGTAAACAAACTACCCTCCCACTCAGGGCAGTATGGGGTAGAACACATAGTAGCATACTACAAGAACCTAGGCGTCCACAAAGACGACTTCAAACTGGAAATGGTACAGATGAGGTACTCAAAAAACTGAGCGCCCTCCAACCGAACAAGGCCAAAATTGCGAGAGTAACACCCCTGCACAAAAACGGCAGCAAATTAGACCCGGGCAACTACCGCCCTGTTTCTATCCTTACATCCATCTCGAAAGTCATGGAAAAAATAGTATACAAACAGATCGAAAAGTATCTCGCGGAAAATAATCTAATCTACGAATTCCAATCTGGCTTCAGAACATCCCACTCCACTGACACATGCCTTCTCTATTTGAACGACCACATCAAACAAGAGGTGGACGCGGGCAAATACTGCGGCATGGTCATGCTGGACCTACAAAAGGCCTTCGACACTGTCAATCACACCATTCTGATTGACAAGCTAAAAGCAATTGGTTTTGATAGTCTATCAGTGAGCTGGATAAAATCCTACCTGGAGGGGAGAGAACAGATGGTGGAGGTAAACGGTACCCTATCCCCCCCCCCCCCTCACAGTGAGCTGTGGTGTTCCACAAGCAAGCATACTAGGACCGCTACTATTCCTAATTTATGCAAATGACATGTCGTCAGCTTGTGACTGCAACTTGTTCCTGTTTGCGGACGACTCAGCCCTGCTGGTCTCTGACAAGAACAACTTACAGGTTGAAAAAGCCCTCAGCTCGGAACTAGGCAAAATCTGCATATGGCTCACCGACAACAAACTATCATTACACATGGGCAAAACAGAGTCCATTCTCTTCGGTTCAAATAACAAACTCAGCAAGACCGACGGCTTCTCGGTTACAGTGGGTGACAATATTGTCACAAGGAAAGATGAAATTACCTACCTGGGTTCCATCCTAGAGGCTAATCTTTCCTGTGACAAAATGGCATCCAATGTAATAAAAAAAGTCAACCAACAAACTTGATTCTTGTACCGGATCTCCTCTCTGGTAAACAAGAATACCCTGAAGACTCTAGCAGGAGCACTCATTCAAGGGTACTACAACTATGCTTGCACCTCATGGTACCAAAGCACCTCAAAGGCACTAAAAAACAAATTACAAACATCTCAAAACAAGCTAGTCAGACTACTGCTTGACCTGACTCCTAGAACCCACCTCACCCCTGCCCACTTTGACAACCTAGGATGGCTTAGAGTAGACGACAGAGTACAGCAACTTGCAATGGGCCTGGTCTACAAGATAAACTACGCGACCAAGGTACCCATGTACATGTCAAAATACTTCCCAAAGGTCAGTGAATACCACGATCACAACACCAGAGGGAGCTCCACAAATCATGTTAAACCCAGATTCGGCTCAAACAAGGGACTAAACACGTTTCGCAATTATGCCACATCAATGTGGAACGCCCTACCCAAAGCTGTAAAGGAATTTGAATCACTACCCACTTTCAAAAACACTCTCAAAAAACACCTACGGGAGACTGCAATTCGAAACTGGCCCCCACAAATGTCCTAACCCAGGTGTACAGTAAATGACCATGTATGGCTTTGTCAGTATTCCAATGTACAGTGTACAGTGCCCCCCCCCTACCCAATCCCCCCCCCCCCCCCCCCCCACCTCCAATGTACAGCCCCCACCCACCCACCCAACCTCCTCCAATGTACAGTTTCTATGTCAAATGTATATACACTCTTTTTCTGGACACTTTTGTATCACAAACAGTACTGTATTTGCAAATCTGATATGTCATAAATGTATAGATGTAGCAGTACTGTCTATCTGTATGTCATGTATGTCATATATGTTATGATGAATTGAAAATGGGGGACCCTGATGTAAACAAGACGAAAGTCTTTCTCTGGTCTGCATCCCCTTAACAATTGTATGTATTGAGCTGTACTGTACTGTACCCATTCTGCAATCTGTTAATAAACTTTTCAATCAAAATCAATCAATCAATCACAGAAGCTATAGGAAGATATGGGATACATAACCACTACACCTCCCTATAGAAGCACACTATCTCAGGAAAATGTACTTGCTTTTAAGGCATAACTCTTTGGACGCCACGCAGTTGAGCATTGTTTGTATTTACCACACTGACGCTCTAAAAGATAGGAATAAGTGGCAGTGTTTGCAGGGCTATAGCTATGGATACAATACTATGGCCCATTTGACATTGACTATCTATCGTTCAATATGTGTTAAAGAAATATGTTTTTCATAAATACATTCCCGTTTTATACCGTGGTGAATATGAGTATCGTTTTAGAGTAATCCTGTCTAATCCCAGAAAACTACGCTATGCAGCAATACGTGCATTTCACTAAAAACGTTGACGTTTCTCGCCTGTACACACTACTATTTCGAAATCAAATCTATATTATCGGTATTATGTTTCAGGGTGGGGGGGGCTCGTTTTTTTATGCTTTGATCATCACCAACGGCACACATTGTGGAGTAACGTTACACACATATCTTGTGATCAAAGTGAAGTCATGGTTGGATCACAGCAGGATTGGTACCATATAGGCCTTACCTTCAACTAGGATGTACCCCAAAAAGAATATTCCAATTATCTGATTGCAAGTCCCAGTATTGGTGTCGATCGTGTCGCCAACATAATCCACCACACATCATGCATCTGGAGCATTTCATGCTTCTCAATCCGATCGGGACAACCGCTCCCCTTGCCCAACAAAGAAAAATCTGACCAGAGACATTTGATCGACGCACAGGCCAAGATATAATGTTTCAAAGGGTGCTCGATACTGCCACCTGGGTGGATGCGGCCGGTATTGCACTTTGGCATTCTCAGGATGATTCCCCATGTTAACCCCGAGTCAGTGTGCCTGTAATGAATGGAAATATCGAATAAAAGAAATAACGATGAAAACACGAATATACTCGGGTCTGGCACTGAACGGTTGGCGAGTTAACCCGAAGTTAAGTAGCCAGTCAAAACGCAATGGTCATAATTCAGTAAGCAGGACTAAATTAACCTGTTCAGCTGTAAGGTCCCCCAATTTTCTTTATTATAAATCGATCAATAGAGACCGTATTAGATCCCCAATTATCATATCATGGTAATTCCATTTTTAACAATGTTTTATAAGATTTACCGAAAATAAGAATTTATCAGAAAAATGCTAATTATATCTCTTTTATCGTAAAACCGTGAGAAAATGACTAAATCCAGATTTAACACTGCCATTGGAAAGAGGAGCCTTTTCCCTATCCATAGATGTATGATGTATGTATGGCCATAATAAGGTCAAGTTCAAGGTCAAATATGAATGTATAATTCAAATGGATTATAATTTATTACTGTATCTACAAATCCTTCTGTTTAATCATCTTCCCTTTATTAATTTGCTTAGATTTTGAAGGTGCTGAATGAGCTCAGTGAGCGAAATCTCTAGCGCCGCAATTGTAACATTAGCACAGATGCAAAATAATTTATATTCTCCTTTTTTTATTACAATTTACTCAAGTCTAGTAACAGACACAATATTTCTGACATCTGGGAATACATTCCCCCAGGTCCCTAGATGTTCCTAGATACCAAGAACATGCAAATTGACCTTTAGGCATGCATAACCTATGGGCTCTCAACCTTCATGTGGTGTAATTATTATGGCAAAAGAACGCCATTTAATTTTTTTTTGATCAAATATTTTTATTTTATTTTCTTTTTTCCAACATGAAACAAAACATATCACAATACAACAACAACAATACATAAAAAGACTTCCCAAGACAGTAACTCAACACCACATGACAAGACAACAACTGATACAACTGTACAGTGATCATCCTAACATGGACACTCGCTCGTTCTCTCCCCCCCCCCCCCTCCCCCCGCTCACCCCAGGACCTCAACATGAGTCACACTCATAATACATCACAATACATCACTCAGCAAAAAAAAAAAAAAAACAAGAATCAAAACAAACATTTCCAAACTTATATGCGTTCCCTCAACTTTGCCACTGTAGCCAACCAAATTACGATATCAGATTCCCTAACCCCTATAACACGTGCCGTGGATATCTCCAAATAGATCACGTCAAGGTAGGTGAGAAACCATACCTTTGGACAGAGTCTATCTGGATGAAACCAACGTGAGGCAATCAATTTTTTTGCGGCTGTGAGGCCGGCCAAAATTAGTTTTTTCACCTGTATATAGGTCGGTAATTTAGAGAGATCATTCAGTAATAATACAGAAGGAGATACAGGTATGGTTAGGGAGAAAATGTCTGAGAGCTGATATGTAACATTTTCCCAAAAAATCACAACAGGAGGGCATTCCCAGTACATATGCATAAATGTACCTGTGGCGCCATTTGGACACAAGGTACATAGAGAGTCAGGTCTGAGACCCATTGAATTCAATCGTCTAGGGGTTAAATAAGTCCTGTGAATAAAATTTAGATGAATCTGTTGGTGATCTGGGTTGTGTGAGGATAACCGAACATTTTCCCAGACTGCATCCCAATCAAAATCTACATCCAACTCCGGAACATCCTTTCTCCAAATCGTATCCAGGGGGAGCTCTTTATACGAGGTCATGAGTAAATGGCGATAAAAGTCAGAGACAAAGCCTCTCGATGTCTCCTTGTCATAAAATAACTTGTGAAAGCGGTGATGCACTAGTGGAGCATCCCATGGCACGCCATGAGCCTTCAGAGCTGCTCTTATTTGTAAATAAAAGAAAAAGGAGGTTCCGGGGAGATCATATCCGTTGGATATATCCTGGAAAGATCGGAGGCCAGAGTTATCAAAGATATCCCCCAATGTGTGGATACCTTTCTTTTCCCATCTAGGGTACCTAATAGGTTGTTGTTCAATAAGGAGAAGATTGTTATTAAATAGAGGGGAATGTGTGTGCCATTGATGGCGGTTTGTACCCACTTTCTGAGTGTCACGCCAAGTTTGGATCACATGTGTGATTAAAGGGCCAAATCTTAATTTACATTGTTTAATTGATATGTTGGTATACACAATATCCTGAAGTCTATATGGGGACACCAACTTCTCCTCCAATGGTCGCCAAGATACAGCTGCTTGAGCATCAAACCAAGTGATCAAAGGTCTCAGAGAGAAAGCCTGAAAATAATATTTAAAGTCTGGAAATGCTAAGCCCCCATCGAGTTTACTCCTTTGGGCAGTTGATCTCTTTAAGCGCGGGCGTTTATTGTTCCAAACGAATTTATACGAGGCAGAGTGCAATTTCTGCCAGTAACCAACAGGAGGAGGTAACGGGAGCATGGAGCTGATAAAGTTAATTCTGGGTAAAATATTCATTTTAATTATTGACGTACGGGCCTGTAATGAATTTTTTAATTTGGACCATCTGTTAAAGTCATTTGTAATCCTGTCACCCAAGCTGGAGTAATTATACCTTACCGTCTGGCCAATAGTGGGGAATATTTCAATCCCGAGACATTTAAAGTGCTCCACCATAAGCATGTTTACCGGTAAGATGGTAGCCTTCGCAGGCTCATTAAGTGGAAGAAAAGCAGATTTTGGCCAGTTGATCTTAAAGCCGGACAGGCTGCCGAATTCATCTATCACGCCAAGCAGATGAGGTAGAGAGACGGAGGGATTTTGCATAAACAGGAGTACATCATCTGCGTATAAGCTAATATGATGATGTGTGCCCTGAATTGAAATAGGAGACATAATTTGGGATTGTCTTATGTATTGAGCTAGGGGTTCGAGGGATAAAGCGAAGAGTCCGGGACTAAGAGGACAACCCTGTCTAGAAGAACGCGAGACAGAGAAGAGTGGCGAACAGAACTTTCCCGTTAAGATCATGGCCGAAGGCTCAGTGTATAGAACTTTGATCATATGAATGAAACCCTCACCCAACCCCATCCTTCTGAGAACTGCCCATAAGTAAGACCACTCCAATCTGTCAAATGCCTTCATTGCGTCCAAGGATATGACCGCTGTAGGGGCTGCAATATCCTTGCTGGCATTAATCACGTGCAGTAACCGTCTGATGTTGTCAGTAACCAGGCGGCCTCTTATGAAGCCGGTCTGATCAGGGTGAACTAGAGATGTCATGTGCTTTTGAAGTCTGGTGGCTAGAACCTTGGCATATAGCTTAAGATCGGCTCCGAGGAGACTTAGGGGCCTGTAGCTGCCACATTCGGTGGGGTCCTTATCCTTCTTGAGTAAAACAGATATAAGCGCCATATTGACATCTCTAGAAAAATTGCCCTCTTTGATTGAGTGTAAGATCATTGAGAGTAATAAGGGGCTGAGTACATCCCAGAATGCAAGATAGAGTTCCGGTGGAATGCCGTCCCATCCGGGAGCCTTGCCCCGTTGCATATCCGCAATCGCCTCTCTAAGTTCAACCAGCGTGATATGTGCAGCTAACAACCTAGCACTATCTTCTGAGATCTGTGGTAGATTGATTTGATCAAGAAAATCCTCCAGCTTGGTATGATCAAAGACCACCTCTGACTTGTACAGATTGGAATAAAAACAGCGAAATGTATCATTAATCTTTTTTGGGTTGGTGGTTACCTCCCCCTGTTGGTTCTTAATGGAAGGGATATCCGCAAATTGCTCACTGGCACGTATCTTCATAGCTAATAGGTGACTAGGCCTGGAGGCGTGAAAGTAGTAGTGCTGTCTTGTTCTGTGCATCTGAAATTCAGATTGTTGTCTTAAAATGGAGTTAATCTCTTTTTTCACTACCTTAATTTGAAGCTCCAGTCGATTAGAGTAGTTGTGCTGCAAGGAAGAGATCAACATGGCTTGAAGCTTTTCCAGTTCCTCTAGCTTGGAGAGACGTCCCTTGCGGAGATTAGATGCAAAGAGAGTAGTGTTACTTCTGATAAATCCCTTAACCGAATTCCATAGGATTCTGGGGTCCTGTACAGAGCCAACATTAAACTGTAGGAATTCAGTGAGCTTCTCTTTAAATTGCAAGTTAAACTCTCCGTTTTTCAGAAGTGTTGAGTTAAAACACCATCTAGGGGCACGGGATGTTATTTTACTGAGTGAACCTTTGAGGAGGATACCTTTGTGGTCTGAGAGTGCTATGGGCACTAAGTCAACATCAAAGCTATCAAAGAGATGTGGGGAAGAAAAAACATAATCAATTCTGGAAGAGGTCTTATGTCTTATACGACGAGAAGAAGGAGTAATCCCTCGCAGATGGGTTGAGCGAACGCCACATATCAATTACCCCTGTGTCCTTAGACCAGGCCTGTAGGGCTGTGGTAGCTTGCTTCTGATCAGGGTTTTCCGTGTGATTGGATCTATCGATCAATGGATCCCAAACTGCATTAAAATCAGCTCCTACTATTAAAGAGTAATCAGGTAGTTTCAACATAGCTGAAGTTAGTACAGCATAAAAGTTAGCGTCATACAAATTAGGGGCGTATGCAGAAATCAGCGCAATTTTCCGGTTAGAGCATTCTATTTTAGCAATAGTGATTCGACCATTTGCATCAGACCACACATCTAACAGTTTAATATTCAAATTTTTCTTCGCCACTATGACTACCCCTCGGGTCTTGGTGCCAAAAGAAGAAGAACTTATGTTATGATAAAATTTATTTGCCAATTTTGCATTATCCGCCAATAAAAGATGAGTTTCACTCAGCAAAGCCAGATCCACTTGCTTCCTCTTTAGCCACGTTAGTACACTTGTGCGTTTATGTGGTATATTGAGACCCCCTGTATTCCAGATCAGGATATTCAAATTAGCCATAGTCTAAAAGGGATGCAGTCTGGTTGAATGTAATTCGTTTGGAGTAGAAAACTATAATAGATACATATTCACTTGTTAAGGTTCCATTGAGTACAGAGCGTGAGCGTGAAAACAAAAATAAAACAGAGCGAGTCGACTGAAAAGAAAAACAAAAAACACAATCCCCCATTCCCTCCCCCCTCCCCCCCACTACTATAACTTCTCCTATCCGGAGATTAAGCTGCATCCCACCTGGTCGTCTGCAAACTAAAATGCAAACAGCCAGGTAAAAAGCAGACTTCCTTCTCAGTGGCTACACGCCACGCTCCCATAACAGTAACAAAAAAAAGTATAATTAAATGCCTCTAAAAGGTAGAGAGGAGAAAAAGAAAAAAAAAGAATAATAATAATAATAATAATAATAATAATAATAATAATAATAATAATAATAATAATAATAATAATAATAATAATAATAATAATAATAATAATAATAATAATAATAATAATAATAATAATAATAATAATAATATCAATAATAATTATTATTATCATTATTGTTAAACCGTAGTGGTTTAATTAATTTTAAACAAAGAGTCCTAGAACAGGATCAATAGTAATGTTAATGTTAAGATAGAGATATATAAACATATATGCACATACACACACACACACACCTACAACTGCATGATAGCAGAATGATAACAAATGGGCAGCACATCCTGCAAACTGGGGAGGGCGCAACATTGACTATTAGTCTATTGTTTCTTAAAGTTCGCTCTTAAAACTCAGAGCAGAGGGTACCTGCCAATGTACAGTTTCCTCCCCCTCAAATGTATGTATTCTCCCGTATGTCATACATGTATGGTTGCCGCAGCACTATATATCTGCATGCAACAAACGTTTATGAATTAAGATTTGAAAATGAAAATGAAGCTAAATAAATTAAATGCATTCCTACATGCTGCACATACATACGCTGTAAATGGGCTTTTGGGTGAAGTAATAATAAGTGCATGCTTACACCTGCAGCCCAAGCATATACGCAAAAAAATATATACAGAAAGAAAAAAGAAAAATACTTTAGATGAAAGAATAAATGCTGTATTCATGTTGCACTTACAAATGCAGTGGGGCTTTAAGCTAAATAAATTAAATGCATTCCTATACATGCTGCAAAGTTGTAAATGGGCTTATGGGTGAAATAATAATAAGTGCATGCTTAAACTGTGCATTCACACACACACACACTGCACGAATGCATGTGCACTCACACACATTCATGCAGCCATGTGCATGCATTTGCAAGCCTAACACCACCCTAATTGTCAAAAAAAAAACTTGCATACTTGGAGCCAATAACATGATGGCCACATGTAGTAGCCTATAAAGTACATGTCCACAGTAGGCTTTAGATTAAATAATAGGAAGTAGATATGCATGCATGTGTGCTCACACACACACATAGGCTTTAGGTGAAATAATAAGTATGCATGAATGCACACACCCACAAAAGCATGCAAACGCAAGATCCAAGAAAGAGAAAGATGAGTATCTTTCTGTGTGTTTTAGTCATATGTTCGGCAGATTGACGTGCAGAATTTAAACCCTACTAGTTAATTTAATGAGTTTTGGTCTGTGAGACAAAGTCAAAAACAACAGTCTGGGCTCGTGACAGTGTTTTTAAATACCTAAGCCAAATATCTTTGCTAAACCAATATTAGACAGTGTGCGCGGCCCAGTCAGGCCTGGTCATCGGGCCTCAGATTACGGCGTCAGGCTATGTGCATGAAATGAGCCTTGAAACTAAAAAGATTAGTGTGACAAACTGCAGTTTTTACAATACTCGTTTTGAGACTATTATTATACTTGAATCTCAGAATTTGCATACTTTATTTAATTGTCACGCGAAAACGCATAATAACAAGCTGCAATAGTAATGCAAATAGTAAAAAAAAAAAAAAAAAAGAGAGAACAAGTGATAATAATAATAATAATAATAATAATAATAATAATAATAATAATAATAATAATAATAATAATAATAATAATAATAATAATAATAATAATAATAATAATAATAATAATTATTATTATTATTATTATAATAATAATAATAATAATAATAATAATAATAATAATAATAATAATAATAACTAGACAATTCCGCGCGGGGGAAATTGTGAAAGTGTGGGTGACGCCTGTGCACCGCCGGCCAACAGGGGAGAGGGTCTCTCGCGAGTCTCTATGACAAACGGTTCAAAGGATACAAAAAGGGGGCGCGGCTTAAGGATCGGGGGAGTGGTCAACATAGACCAATCAAAGAGGATATCCCTACTGAGTGCAATGACACAACCCGCAACACTATTACACTATTACACAATATTACACTATTACACACTATTACACACTATTACACTATTACACTATTACACACTATTACACTATTACACTATTACACACTATTACACTATTACACTATTACACGCTATTACACTATTACACTATTACACTATTACACACTATTACACTATTACACACTATTACACTATTACACACTATTACACACTATTACACTATTACACTATTACACTATTACACGCTATTACACTATTACACTATTACACTATTACACACTATTACACACTATTACACTATTACACTATTACACACTATTACACTATTACACTATTACACACTATTACACTATTACACTATTACACGCTATTACACTATTACACTATTACACTATTACACACTATTACACTATTACACACTATTACACTATTACACTATTACACACTATTACACTATTACACGCTATTACACTATTACACTATTACACTATTACACACTATTACACACTATTACACTATTGCACTATTACACACTATTACACTATTACACACTATTACACTATTACACTATTACACACTATTACACTATTACACTATTACGCTATTACACTATTACACACTATTACACTATTACACTATTACACTATTACACACTATTACACTATTACACTATTACACACTATTACACACTATTACACTATTACACACTATTACACTATTACACACTATTACACTATTACACACTATTACACTATTACACTATTACACTATTACACACTATTACACTATTACACTATTACACTATTACACTATTACACTATTACACACTATTACACTATTACACTATTACACACTATTACACTATTACACACTATTACACTATTACACACTATTACACTATTACACTATTACACTATTACACGCTATTACACTATTACACTATTACACTATTACACACTATTACACACTATTACACTATTACACACTATTACACTATTACACTATTACACACTATTACACTATTACACTATTACACGCTATTACACTATTACACTATTACACTATTACACACTATTACACTATTACACACTATTACACTATTACACTATTACACACTATTACACTATTACACACTATTACACTATTACACACTATTACACTATTACACTATTACACTATTACACGCTATTACACTATTACACTATTACACTATTACACACTATTACACACTATTACACTATTACACTATTACACACTATTACACTATTACACACTATTACACTATTACACTATTACACACTATTACACTATTACACTATTACGCTATTACACTATTACACACTATTACACTATTACACTATTACACACTATTACACTATTACACTATTACACACTATTACACTATTACACTATTACACACTATTACACACTATTACACTATTACACACTATTACACTATTACACACTATTACACTATTACACACTATTACACTATTACACTATTACACACTATTACACTATTACACTATTACACACTATTACACTATTACACTATTACACTATTACACACTATTACACTATTACACACTATTACACTATTACACTATTACACACTATTACACACTATTACACTATTACACTATTACACACTATTACACTATTACACACTATTACACACTATTACACTATTACACACTATTACACTATTACACTATTACACAATATTACACTATTACACACTATTACACTATTACACACTATTACACTATTACACACTATTACACTATTACACACTATTACACTATTACACACTATTACACTATTACACTATTACACACTATTACACTATTACACACTATTACACTATTACACACTATTACACTATTACACACTATTACACACTATTACACTATTACACACTATTACACACTATTACACTATTACACACTATTACACTATTACACTATTACACAATATTACACTATTACACACTATTACACTATTACACTATTACACTATTACACACTATTACACTATTACACTATTACACACTATTACACTATTACACACTATTACACTATTACACACTATTACACACTATTACACACTATTACACTATTACACACTATTACACTATTACACACTATTATACACTATTACACTATTACACACTATTACACTATTACACTATTACACACTATTACACTATTACACTATTACACAATATTACACTATTACACACTATTACACTATTACACACTATTACACTATTACACACTATTATACTATTACACTATTACACACTATTACACTATTACACTATTACACACTATTACACTATTACACTATTACACACTATTACACTATTACACACTATTACACTATTACACTATTACACACTATTACACTATTAAACCGAGTACAATGGCACAATCCGCAAGTCTCTACGACAAACGGTTCAAGAGATACACTGAGGGGGTGTGGCCTAAGGGGGCGTGGTCTAAGGATCGGGGGAGTGGTCAACATCGACCAATGAAAGGTGGTCAAGATCGACCAATGGCACAATCCGCAAGTCTCTACGACAAACGGTTCAAGAGATACACTGAGGGGGTGTGGCCTAAGGGGGCGTGGTCTAAGGATCGGGGGAGTGGTCAACATCGACCAATGAAAGGGGGTCAACATGGACCAATGAAAAATGAAAGAGGATATCCCTACTGAGTACAATGACACAACCCACAAGACAGAGGGCGCTGTCAGCAATTCAGTAGTGCAACACAGTGATGGCCAATGATGGGTTAAGTGGATGATGTCATTGGCAGCTCAGCCACGAGCCACACAGCTGAACCAATCATGAGTGAGCCATGAGCCACACAGGTGAAGCAATCACTATGACTTGCATATTTTCTATCCAATGCATTTCTATGGAGGCAGATGCATGACTGCATTGTCACATTGATTAAAAGAAAACTATAAGAGATGAAGCGTTGTGACGCGCACATGAGCACTACAACGAGTAGGCGAAGGGTTGTGCGCGATATTGTGACATTCGTGCGATATTGTGGCACTCCTTCGGCGATCGGAACAGAAGGCTAAAAAATAGTGTGAAAAATGTGATTTCTAGAGTGCGATTGCATGGCGGTCAATGGGGAGGAGAACCTTCAAACAAATGGTCGTCAGTTGAGATAGAAATGTCCAATTCCATTTATTTTTCTTTTGTGAGCGGGTTGACAGCCGTGTCATCGTTTTGATGTGTTTGTTTTATTTCTACGTCCAAAATTGAGATCACACTCGCAATTCACCCAAGGTAGGGGGAAAAAGATTATTTCAGCTGCTACACTCTAAAATGCAATGCATTCCCAATGGGACCGATATTTTACCGTTTAAAGTCGATTCGTAGCCAGACGGTGCGGTGAAACTTTACGAGTTCGGAGACCGGTGTTGCCATAGGCAAGCCGCTCGTTTTGATACCTTTCACGTGTATGGGGCGCGAACGCTTACGTGTTGCAAAGTGTTTGCAAAATCGGTGGAATAAATAAATAATAAAAAGAGTATGGATATGTATAGTGTGGGTGGCAACCTGGCTTCGCCAGGTCACCCACACTAATAAACAAAGCCTGCTAATTAACCTATTATTAGGACAGTGTTGACAAATAGAACGAAACCATTCAGCTGCACTGCATGTGCATATCGATCAAACGGCAAACGCAACCAAGTTGGCTGTTGACAGTTATTTAGTGATAGTTTCTCCTCCAATATTAGTAGTAGGCATAGCCTATAGTATAGGTGAGAAAAGAAAATTAAATAGAGAAGAAACAGTTCAAGTTCATAGAACAGTCACTTAGCTGATCCGTCGTTTGTCCGCTGCAAGACTGGCCTAGTCTTCAACAGTTGCTGGGACGCTTTTATTCGCTTTTGGAAGGAGATTGTTCTCTTTGAGAAATACATCAGCGTCCTCCTTTGAGTGACACATTGTTTGTTTCCCTTTGAAGTCAATCTGTAACGACGAGGGCCAGCGCATTCTGTAGACAATGTTATTGTCTTGTAGGGCGATTTTGGCCTCAAGAAACATCTCTTTCCTCTTTTTTTGAATAGACGCTGGAATGTCTTGGAATATTTGGATTTTCGCGTTTTCAAATGTGAGAGAACGCTTCTCTCTGGCCAGCTGTTGGATCTTGTTTTTCTCCTGGAGACGAAGAAAGCGAACCCAAACATTGCGAGGTGGACGGCCTGCGGCTGGACGCGTGTTTGGGGCCCGGTGCGCTGCTTGTAGTTCGATGCGCCTCGGGAGCGGAGCGTCGGAGCCGAACAGATTCGAAAAGAAAGTCTCAAAAAAGGCGATTGGATCGGGACCTTCTCTCCCCTCGGGAAGACCGTGGATTTTGAGGTTAAACATTCTACTGCGGTTTTCCAGGTCAGTGTTTTTCTCCGTCAGATATAGGACTTCTTTTTCGAGTTTCTGAAGCCGGTTGACAGAGTGTTGGTTGTGGTCCTCGACGTCACTGACCCGCTGTTCAATTGTCTCGACTCTTGTTGTCAAACCTGTCAGCTTACCATCCATGGCTGTCAAGGCAGATTGAATTTTATCCACTTGGTAGGCAATTCTGTTTGAGACATCAGTCCCGTCTTTGATTGCCTTCATTAAATCACCTAGATTTAATGCCGCTGAGTCTGTCATGACTATTGGCGGCGTGTGACGTATCCGTCGTCTTGGCTGGATATCTGCAAGCGTGTCGGGAGGGCCTTGGCTTCGTAGACCTTTACTCATTTAATAAATTACATTTATATTAAATCTGACAATAAACGAAATGTCCAAGCAGGCAGGGCGGTTTCAGTCTAACAGTGACATTAGTCAACTATTTAGACAAGCATTTAAGTTAGTATAATAAGATTACCCTCTAGCACAGCATTCTGGGTCAGAACGCCATTTAATTATGTTATTAATCATCAGCATTATAAAACTTAATATAAATCCTACCAGCCTATATTGATATAAAACAGCATATTTTAACTTGTCTGCAATTTATATCAGTGATGTTTTCTCCCTCCCATTTATGATGAGGCATAAAACCAATCCTTATACAACGGCATGCAAATTTCTCGATTCTGATTGGCTGAAACAGTCAAGTTACACGTGGGTATTTGTAATAACCCCACGCTCTTGGTCCCAGGACCCGCCCACAACCGAATTACTATCAATCCGCCATGCGAGTTTTTAGAAGTGAAAGCAAGATGGCGGACAGTAAACGTTACGAAAGGATTATGTTGATAGGGTCATAAAGACTAAATTAAAAACGATTCTGTCACGGCGAATGTGTTAGTTTCTTAAACAATGTTGGATGATGTAATTGATGGGTCATGAGTCATTGTGGAACAAAATAAAAATCATGCGAATTGATTGATTGATTAATTGCAAAAAGAAAAAAAAAGAAAAAATTTACCTACTTTCTACAGAAGCAGCTGGGAGGTGCGCTGTTTTAAGTGAGCGTGGATTATTGAATTGATTTATTGATTGATTGCCAATTTTATTACTGTCCGCCTTGTTTCCAACTGATTAAGTTTAGGCACTCTTTCGAAGTCGCTCTCTTTCGAAGTTGGTTAGAGTTAGAGTTTGTAAGGTTAGAGTTTGTCTTTAGAGCAGGGCGATAGACCACCAGCCCTGATTCCAAACTCTAACCTTAACCAACTTCGAAATAGAGCGACTTCAAAAGAGTGCCTAAACTTCAATCAATCAATCGATCAATCAATCAATCAATTCAATAATCCACGCTCACTTGAAACAGCGCACCTCCCAGCTGCTTCTATAGAAAGTAGGTTTTAAAAATAAAAATAAATCCCCTCTTATAGGGCAAAGAAAACTCCCCCCCCCCCCCCCTATATAGGGCAAAGAACACTTTTTTTTATTTGTTTTACCTACTTTCTATAGAAGCATCTAAGAATGAAGTTCTATAGAAAGTAGGTTCAAAACAAAAGAAAAGTTGTATGTGTTAGTTTGTTGGATGTCTAGTTGAAAGACAGTTGGATGTGTTAGTTTGTTGGATGTAGTTTGTTGGATGTCTAGTTGAAAGACAGTTGGATGTGTTAGTTTGTTGGATGTCTTACTGAGAACAGTTGGATGCCCTTCCGAGCTGCTTCCACATGGAGGCAACTTCTCTTTTTTTTTGGGAACTACTTTTTCTGCGGATGGTTTTTTCAATAAATCTTCAATTAATGTGTGTTTATTGTATAGCAATAAGGTTGGATGAATGCGGCAGTTGTATAAAAGCCATTACACCACGTGCAGTCGTGGGTTGTGAGAATTAGACCATGCCTAGGGGGGTCTAACGACCACCCCTAGGCATGTAGGCATGGTCTAATTCTCACAACCCACTCCTGCACGTGATGTAATGCTTTAATAAGGTGTGTATTTTTTGGGGGTAAAGGATTGACGGGACACTGGAATATTACTCCATGTCTGGAAGTCTTTTCAACATAATAGGCTATAGACCACTGCACTTCCGCGTTACATTGAGCTCATGGAGGAGAGAGCGGGGGGAGAAAATGAATGAATGTGGATGAGAGCCTTGACATTAAGTGGTTGTAGCTACGGATATGGGGGTGCTGGAGACATGATCCAATAGACTGTTATACGCCTGAGTCTCCTGAACATGGATTGACCAGTCCAAAGTCGATCGGGACTTTCTCGGCCGAGCAATAGTCACTTTTACGCTACTCCCGAAATACGCATGTGCAGATTGCCCACGGAATCTCTGGATTTCTAGGTTTATCAATCTGCAGAGTTCAAGTCAAGTCAAGAGTTTTATTTGTCATGGCATACAACTTGGCATACAGTGAAATGCGGGTGGTCATGCCCGCAGCGATTGTGCAATAATACAAGTTCCGGAGTAGATGCGGAAAATGTACTATAGCCTCGGCCGAGAAAGTGCTGATCGACTTGAGATTGGTCTCTCCAAGTCTATTCATTGGATCATGTCTCCCGCACCCCACAGCCGTACCTACAACCACTTAACTCATTCAGCGCCAATCACGGAAAAAGTCGGGTTAACTCGCCATGCGTTGAGCGCCAATCACGAGAAATCTCAGGGTTTAATCGTTATTTCTTTTATTAGCTATATCTATAAATTTTTCATCCATCCAGCCTGATGTTATCATTGGGAATGGGTCTGAGCTCGCAAAGGGCAAATACCGCCGCCTACGCCTTCCAGCCGGTATTGCACTCCACTTGAAACGATGTAGTTTGTTTTCTGGGCAGAGCTGCGCCGCGCAGGCGGGGTTTAAATACTCCGGCGAGGCAAGCACTTACAACGATACATCTATGAGCCCCCCTCCCCCCCCCCCCATTCATATGCAATGCCGGAGAACGTGGGACGGACCTCCGCAACCAGTACTTGGAATGGCGATCAGATAATTGGATTCTTTTTTTTGCATTACATCAGAGACAAGGTACGGACACTATATATCCAATCTTGCGTTGATCTGCAATTTCTTTCTCCCGCGATCGAAGCTGTCTGTGTGGACTATGTGTGTGCTGTTTACCGTTGGTGGCGGTGGGGGGAGGGGGAGCGCCCCGCTACAAGCCCCATTTCATGGGTGCATGAGGAAGGATAATAACAATAATCTAGCGTTGATTTCAGGAAGATTCGATAATCAGGTGAAAAATGACAACGTGATAACTGGATTTCACTAAAGGGCTATTTTCGTGTCTTTTCCTGGGATTACTAAGAATCACCCAAACTATACTCATATTCAAAACGGTATAAACGGAAATGTACGGTTGAAAAAACAATCTGTTTTTTGTATGTTGACCAGAAGCAACTCACTGACAATCGATGGTGTTATTAGATCCATAGCTATAATATATATTTTCTTTTTGTCAACTTTTTTCTCCTCCTTTTTCTGTGATTTTTTTCCCATCCCAATTTACCTCTTGTGCCAATTCTCCCTCCCCTGTCCTGATCGTTGCTCGCATATGCCCCCCACTGGCTGGTTGTAGGGAGGATAGAAGCCTTGCATCATGTGTCCCCTCCGATACATGTGGAGGCAGCCTGTCACATCTTTTCACCTGCCAGTGCAGACTCTCATTTGGCGAGGAGTAACGTGTAGGAGGCTCACACTGCCCCTGCCATTTTCCTGACTTTGCTGTGCAGGCGCCCCAACCGACCTGTAGGAGTCACTGTTCACAACGACCAGACTACCACCCTTCGACTTCCCACCCACTAACTCTGCCAATTGAGTTAGTATGATGGCCGGCCCAAGCCGGAGGCAACGCCGACAGCCGGATTCTTGCGTTGGTGACGAGCGCAATGTCCGCTGCGCCACCCAGCCGCCCATAGCTATAATATTTCATATATTTTAAGCACTCGCAAGTTTGGCAGTCTCCCCATTGACTTACAGCGATGGCGTTCTACCCAGAAGGTAAACCCCTGGCGCTGAATGAGTTAATGTCAAGGCTCTCATCCACATTCATTTATTTTCTCCTCCCGCTCGCTCTCCCATGATTTCTGAATCCCGGAAGTGTTGCAGTGGTCTATACCGCAATTAAAATACCTGCCTGCTTAACAACAATTTGGACAGGATATTGGATAACTTTCAGGAGAGTTGAACCAGGGCAGCACACAGAAGAAATGTGGCTGGAGCTTTAATGACAGGAGGGAAATGCTTTCCTGTCTATGTACAACAGCCTAATATAGCAGCGTAATCAAGTCATTATCTCAAGGAAGAACACAAGTTGCATTATTATTACCGTGCAGGTGAATGTAGCTGGTGTAGCATCACCTGAATAATTCCTTCCTGTAGCAGTGTATCTTTATAGCCTGGGGCTGCTGAAGGGGCAACGGTGAGCCCACAGAATCCTGATGCCCATAACATACACAACAAAGTACAATTTTACCTTGGAATTCTACCCGAATATATATTTAGTACTGTGGATAAAGTCAGCATGCACAATCTGAGAAAAAGGAGGAAGAAAGATACTTTCACCTTCTGTTTATAGAATAGAATTATACAGGAAAAGGTTCCCAGAGGATGTGATGCACAGTTCAAGTTTTCAAGTTTCTTTATTAGTTGTCATACAGAAGTACAGAATACTTTTATACAAAATGCTTCTTTCTGTTACGCTCCAGAGACTGTGCTAGACAAATAAAATAAAATAAGTATAGCAGTAAAAAATTTAAGTCACGTACGTAGACACAAGTGTTCAGTATGTACATATGTACAATGTTCAATTCAGAGTAGAAGTAACTGAGTTACCATACAATATACTAATATACAATATACTATATAGTGCAAAGCAGAAATGGGATGAGGTACAATTTAGGTACAATTTACAGTAAGGTGTAATGAGGTATGGGTTGTAGTGCAAATCCTTTACCAATAAATATAAAGTGTGTTTAGGTGTTCTAAAGTGTGTAAAGTGGGTGCTGCAGTGAGTTGTTTGTTTAAAGTGAGTGTGTGCATGTGGATGTGTGTGCTGTGAGTGCATTTGATGGTTGTTACATAGTGAACATTACATACTGTACTGTGTGTTTAAGGAAAGGTCACTGACGTCACTGATGGCAACATTGTTTAGATAGAATCCAGATTGTAGCTAGCGTTGCCTTCTTCACTCTGCAAGGTTTTTAATAACATAATACCGGTAGTTTCACATACAGCAGCAAAAAAACCTTAATTAAAACGATGTCCTTTGCGGCTTTGCCCTGTTGAAGCAGCAACTGCTGCAGAACGTTTCGCACCAGATATTAAAGTGAAAATGCTGTCTTGACCAACCTCCATGAAACCCTTATAAAAGCCCAAACCCTTATTAATCTTGGATTTCACACATCTCTCTCCATGTCTGTCTCTCTGTATATCTCTCTTTCTGACTCTCTACCTCCCTCTCTCCTGTCTCTCTCTGTATTACTGTCTTTCTGATTCTCTACTTCTCTCTCTCTCTCTCTCCGTCTCTCTCGCTCTCTCTCCGTCTCTCTCTCTCCGTCTCTGTACATCTGTCTTTCTATCTCTCTCACCCTGTCTCTGTCTGTCTTTCTCTGTCTGTCTCTATTTCTCTCTATCTCTCTCTCCTTTTCCCCCCCTCTCTTTCTCTCCCTCTGTCCTCCCCATCTCTCTCTTTCTCAGGATGAGAAGAACCAAATGATGACAACTAATGTGTGGCTCAAACAGGTGAGTATCTAAAGTGGTGACCATGACAACGTCTGGTGTTTAACACGTGACTATCTACAGCAGAATCAGAATCAGAATCAGAATCAGAAAGGTCTTTATTTGCCAAGGAGTTTTCACATACAAGGAATTTGCTTTGGTCGTTTTCGGTGCGACATTAACAGACAGATAATACAATAAAGAGGTGGAGTAAGATAAAATGAAATATGAACTAAGTTGAGCACAATAGAATATAATATAATTATGAAATAAAATAAAATATAGGCCAGGGCTGTACAACTGTAAATAAAGAGGTCAAATAATATTAAATGGGATATAAACTAAATTAAATATAGCACAATATAATATAGTACAATAAAGATAAAATAGGAATAGGCCAGGGCTGTGCAATTGGGCAGTTATATGCAAAGAGTATGAGTCAGTGAAGTATGAACAGGTAAAGCAGTGATTGTTGTGAATGCACTGGTTACTTGACACATCTAAGCCAGATGTTGGGCTTTTTATTTATTCAATGAGGCATGGACTGACGGGGAGATATGTGGTCTCTGCAGGGTCGGCTATATAGCAACATTTTGTTGACATTTTATTGTTCAGTCTTTATTTAAGCCTCAGAAACGGTTGGAGAAATGTTTAAAGGAACACACCAACATTATGGGAAATGTGCTCAAAGTCTTCTCCAGAGTCAGACAAGAAGACAGATGCCTAAACACCTCGCCTGAGTTTTAAGCTAGGCTAGCTGATCCGTATCCGCTTCCATTCATTTGTGCTAAGATAGGCTAGCTTGCAGCCGGATAGCTTTATACTGAACGCACAGAGAGGAAATTAATATCTATCTTCTTGTCTGACTCTGGAGAAGATGGCAAGCCCATTTATCATAATGTTGGATTGTTCCTTTAAGCTAGAAATATTGTTTAAGCTACATCTGAAGCATTATTGTATGTGAAATGGAATGTCTCATATGACATACAGGGCAATTTACAAAAGACAATTTTATTTAGTAAATGTAGTGATAAATGTGGAGGAGGATACCCATCTATTTCACTATGATTACAGTAACAACATCACCAATATATTACAACATATCCTACTATACTAACGAAACTAATAGTATCATTTTATTTTATTTCTTTAGAAAGACCCTAATCGAATTAACTTGCCTAAATCTGACTTGCTATAATATGCCCAAGTCCTTTTTCCTTTTTAAAGTATATTGTTAGTATATTTTCCACTTTGTGTTAAAAGTATGTTTTACCCATATATACATGCATACTTGCAATTGTAAATTTAAGAACATCTTAAAGGGATAGTTCATATTTTTGGACATTAAGTTGTATGGAATACAAAGTACACTTTCAGAAAATATACTTAAAGGAACATGCCAACCTTTTTGGGAATTAGCTTATTTACCATCTACCCTGGAGTTAGACAAGCAGATACATACAATTTTCTTCTCTGTGATTGATTGATTGAATAGTTTATTGATTTAAATGGATAACACATATACAATTGAACAGGTATACATATCAGCCCACCATTTACGGTGCATGCATTAGGCTTAGGGAACAGCCATCCGTTAGCCTAGCTTCGCGTCATTCACTGGAAGTAGGTGTGCCAGTGTAGCCTAGTTCCCAACAGTCACAAAATACACTCCAAATACATCTCCAAAAACGTTCCTGTAAACATGCTGTGACCTGTGTATTTACCATGTGAAAAAAAAATATATATATATATTATACATTTTCGTTTTCTAAGCAGATATATACTCTGAACTATTTTCTGCCGAACCACTGCTGCCTGAGTGCATATAATAAGCTAATAAGCAAATTTTCCAAAAAGTTGGCGTGTTCAACCCTTTCACTGCCACACGACAGAAGGTTAACCCTTTACTATCACACAACCGACGGCGATGCTCCATCATTAGCATCATTAGCATCCACCGTCGGTTGTGTGATAGTAAAGGGCTAACCTTCTGTATTGTCACAGTGAAAGGGTTGAGTATGTTTTTTTCTATCTTGTTTTTTATTTACTCGGGTGCCCTCCACTGCACTCTTGTGGCGCTGCGTTGTATTGCACTGTTTACCCTCAGGAGTGGAATGATTACAAGCTCCGCTGGAGGCCGTCGGACTACGACAACGTGACCTCCATTAGAGTGCCGTCGGAGCTCATATGGGTCCCCGACATCGTCCTCTACAACAAGTGAGTGACTAGACAACGAGGAGTAACACTGTGCCGCTTAACCCTTTCACTGCCACACTACAGAAGGTTAACCCTTTCACTACCACACTATACAGACGGTTAACCGTCTGTATAGTGTGGTAGTGAAAGGGTTAACCTTCTGTAGTGTGGTTGTGAAAGGGTTAACCCTTTGTCCTGTGTGTGGCAGTGCAAGGGTTAACCTTCTGTATTGCCGCAGTGAATGGGTTAACCCTTTGGTAGTGTGTGGCGGTGAAAGGGTTAAAGCCCCCCGATCCGTCATTTTGTTTTTGTGACCATATCAATGTGGGGTATATTCACGTTACATTCTTGAAGAGCTTGATCTGTAGATGGAGTGTAATGCTTTTTCACTGCGTCACAAAACAGAATATATATATATAGAATATATAGTGTTTACTCCAATACACATATCACATGCATGAACGAAACCTTTTTCAGCCAGAAAATACAATAAATACAAAGAAAATAATAATATTGACCCATTGTCTAGTGTTAGTCCTTGTAATCAAGAATGTACTCATTCAATCAAGTACAGAATAAAAACATGTCTCCATTGGTATGTTATACTTTTGGTGGTGGGGGTACCTACCCAGTTGTTTATGTTTGGATTGCTGATTGGACATTTAAAACAGTAACACACCTCATACTGAAGTTAGCGCTTGACTGAACGGATTGTGATGTGAGGATGGTGCCATCTAGTGGACGTTACCGTCTCTCTCTCTGCCGTTCTCCTGCTTCTGAGATGATGACTTCTAAAGATATTTTAGTTAATGCCTTAATAAATCAACTGAAACACGTTCTTCCATCATCACACACACGGTCACAGCTCCTGCCTCGTAAAGTGAACTATGTGCCCGATTACAGGCTGTTAATGAAAATCCCAACACTGTCACCTGGAAAACGTATCGATGTTTACTGGAAAAATTCACAACGTCTAATAAACTCCCCTCCTGGGATTCTGAAGTTTGACGATGCCGTTTCACTTGACCAGGCCCATGTAATCACAATCTGTGGCTGAAATTAAAAAGGTAAAACGCGTGATATATTTAACAATAACAAGGACTTTATGATTATGTATTCGGCTATTTTTCACCGCCTTCAATGGGGAGATACACATTAGCATCTTGTGTGAAAAGGAGATTATTATTCCTTGGAAATCATAACTCTTCTTCTTTGCAGGGATTATGTTACTTTCTTCCTCTTGTAGCAGGGTGGATTATCCCTGCTTCGTGGGAACGGTTGCTGGCAGTCACAAGGTAGCTGGACACAGTAGAGCTCCGTCTGACTGCACCCTCGTCTTTGGGCCTGGAGCGTCAACCTGGGACCCGGTAGTGGGAGTGAATGGGGCCCGGGATTTACCAACCTGGTTTGGTGCTCTGGTCCTCCTCGCCTCTCTGGAGCGGTCAGCAGTACTCCCCAACTCGCTCTCACTTCCCTGATTACCTCCTTGGGCCCTCCCACACCTAGTGACTGATATACCTAAATAGATTCGTCCCTCCCGCAAGCAGTACCATCCCTTGATGACCACTAGAAACCTTACAATGAAAAGGGGAGAGTGGGGTAGGAAGGGTTTGATTATGTTAATGTTACCCACACCAAAAGAGTTGTTAAACGGCTCATGGATAGACACGCACACAGAACTCCCATCTAATTCTTTAATGTTAATTCTACTGGTCAGTTACAATGATTTAATAATAGTGACCAAATGGACTGAAGTCCCACTATAGTTCCGTTTGTAACTCCATACCTCATAAACACATATATTATACACCCACCTCTGGGTTAATATCAGGGATAATATACTTCAATGTGTTTGACTCATCGCCCACGTCTGGGTCTTCACCCTGTATAATACCTCTGACAGGCTTTAATTATACGGCAAGAATAATACCTCTCTAGGCTTTATTTATAATACACCAGGGCCCTCATGTATCAACCTGACGTACGCACAGATATGTGCTTAAGCCGTGCGTACGACCATTCCTAAGCAAAGTGTGTGATTTATCTATTTGAACTTGTGCTTGACTTTGTGCGTATATTTAAGCACAGGTCGGACCATGCGTAGTTGGCGCCCGGTGGTAGAATATTTTTACAACGCGGAAATAAGCACTGACTGCGCTCCGCGTAACTCAACTCGTTATTATTTTGCGCATATATTGCAGAAATACGGGAACGTTTTGATTATATTTAAAAGGCTTTGCCATTGTTAAACGTAATAAGTGGAACCCCGAAGCTGTAAGCAGAATACAAGTCATATGAACACCCACGATATAAACGCATTGCAACGAGAACAGACAGAGGTTATTTGTTGAGTGTATGTGTATACAAAACCCTTGCAATAAATGTGTCTTAAATTAATGAAAAGCATACATGCTCTGGACACAGAGCATATATCGTGTGGGTGATATCATGACTTGTATTCTGTGTCAAAGCCTAAATCAAAACGTCCCCGTATTTCTGCAATCTATGCGCAAAATAATAACGAGTTGAGTTCTAACAAAGAACGTATTACATGCTGGTAGGCTGATAGAGTAAACTATGATATGAATATGAATATGATATGATATAAAGGTATACTGGTCCGTCCGCGAGGATATCGAGGACTCGAGTTGGGGGACCCTGATGTAAACAAGACAAAAGTATTTCTCTGGTCTGCATCCCCTTAACAATTGTGTGTATTGAGCCGTACTGTATTGTACCCATTCTGCAATCTGTTAAATAAAGTTTTCATTCATTCAGCCATTAACTGGCGTGTTCAACTTCTGTATGACCCGTAATTCATTATAGTTCATTGTAAAATAGCGACAGTAGTGTAATTATAACGGGCTCATGCGGGAACAAGAGGTTGGCTTGCTTGTTTGGCACGGGGGGCAGAAGCAGAACACCCACCTCCAAACGCCATTAAATATTGTTTCAAATAAAAAGCTACATACTATTATTTTGTGTCATGTTTCCAAATAAGATTGGCCACAACGGAATGCTTTCTACTTCAATTTGTTGATTAGAATAGATTACCTCGCTCCGTTGAAACTTCACTGAGCTCAGCACACAGACATGATAATAATAATAACAACAACAACAACAATAATAATAATAATAATAATAATAATAATAATAATAATAATAGCTTCATTTTACATAGCGCCTTTCAAGAGACCCATGCAAGGTCGCTTTACATAGATGGGGGGGGGGGGGAATAAGGTCGCTTTACATAGATGGGGGGGGGGGGGAATAACAAAGTAATAAAGATAGTGGACAGACTATGTAAATATGATGATGGGATTCAAGTTCGCGTTTTTATTGATCATAGGCATGCTGTCATAATCAAACATTCTAGAACATTTGTCGTCACAGATCATGTCATAATAGAACATAGGCTACATGACATGGTCCATCGTGATATTGTGTAGACTGTTATTACTGTACCACCCATTGTGACAACAGCCTTGTGAGCTCCCGCACACAAACATGATGGAATTCAGTTTGTATTGATCACATAGGCAGGCTACATCATACATGGCAGTGAGATTCATTGTTCTTGTATATGCTCTCGTATTATTGTTTATATAGGCTACCCAATACTGACATCAAAATAGATTGTATGCCTCTAGAAATCATATGCAGCAGGTAGAAAATTGACGGAAAATCCGTCGCGATTTGGAATAAAATTGAGGAGAACTTTAATCCCTGGGTATTAATCAAACAAAACGGAAAAAGGCAGTCATATTCCAGCACGGTCTTTATTAGTGTTTGCGCTGCCCAGGCAGCAATGGTTAATAGATATCATATCCGACATCACCGTACATGTACACGTCTGTCAGCCTGTCTCATAACACGCTTCCCTCGGTTTAGTCCATTTTTCCACATTTCATGGGGGTGTTCCATTACCGTATATGGTTAATCGGGGCGGTTTTGGTATGCAAATACGTGAAAGTGTGCACGAGCCTCGGTGTAGGACCAAGGTGATATTTATCATGACAGGTGTGCGTAGGACCTGTGTACGCACGTGTGATAAATCCCGTTTTTTTTGTGCGTGCACACATTCTAAATTCTGTGCTTACGTGTGGAAATAGAACATTTTCTGAGGAAACTTGATAAATGAGGGCCCTGGTCTGTAACCTCCCCACAGGGAAAGGGTTAATTAGATGGGAAAATATTATTAAACACAAACACGTTATCACACTCAAAGAAAATGAAAAGAAATCACAAGGTGGGCCCACAAATACCTAACCAAGTCCTATGCTAATGCCGGCATGTATTGTTAATGGGGTACCCCTGGAACTGTGGTTAGCAACGTTAGCTTCGCCCACAGGCTGCACCACACTGTGTACTGTGTAATAGATCCGGAGCATTGATGCTCAATTGTACTCAACCCAAAATGGCGGCCGCGCCGCACCACCACCGTCCGGGTGGCAAGATGGCGTCGAACGCTCTCGTCGCGGGTGCTAGCAGGCAGGGCTGGAGCAGGGGCAGTAGTGAGCTGAGAGCGTGTGCTGGGTGTTGGCGATCTCGGCCGGTCGGGACGATCTCCCGTGTTGGCCTGAAGTCAGCCGGTGCAGAACGGTTGTAAACAGCCGGTGCACAGTCGACGGCGCGCATATATAAACTCGCCCTCACTCACACTGAAGCTACACTCTGGGTCCCAAACAGCCCACCTGCTACACGATTATACTGTGGCGCAACGTGGTTGACTATACCACCGGTCTTCTTCAGCGCCTCGCGCTAGGGTTGCACTGGAGTCGATATAGCCGTTAGCCGCACGCTAATTATACCGTCACACTGCTACTGTAACCCGACAACTATGGACGTCAGTCCCGTGGCTCAGTCTCTCTTACTCACGCACTATCACGGATACTCCTATGATAACCCGTCGCTCGCTCCGGCGGGGCTCTCTGGGGGTTCTTTAACGGGGCTATTCCAAAGCACCTCCCGTTGCAGCTGCGACCGTTCACAGCAACATCCCAAACCGAAGAGGCTCGCCTTCCCTCTTCCGTCCCCATTTACTTGCTCCCCCGGCTCTCTGGTACGCTCTCTGCCTGCCACCGCCCCCTGCTGGTCGCCAACTAGCCACACAGGGAGAAGACTGATAGAGTATGGTCCAGTAACCCTGTTCATAATCCATATTCCAGCGATAGAAGAAAGAGAAGCTTGCGTCATTGTTCGTGAGAATATCAATGGAAACTAGTCAACATGTCTTTGTGCACAAAGGGGAGATAAAAGGCAAGTCAGCACATCTGAATAATAGGCATATTTTCAGGTTGCTACACTCTGGAAACAAACTCATTGAACTTTGTGTACGTGTGTGTAAGGGTGTGTATGTGTATGTGTATAGGGGAGGGCTAAAGAGGCCTGTAGGTGACAATACATTTTAAATTATGTGTATAATCTTCATCTGGGAGCTGGGCTTCATCATAATGTCCTGATGAAGATATTTTCTAAACTTTGGGCTTGAATAGATTATTCATCGAAGCTATGAGTGTAGTACAACTTCATCGTACTGTAGAGGTACAAGGATGTTTGTGTAGTTGTCTTTCTTCCAACATGGCTGCCCGTAAAACCATCGATAACCACTATTGAAAGGAAATGCCAACAGTTCTACTGTGCAGTCAGTGGTACAGGAGGTAAAACATTGAAAAAGTATCATCTTACTGTCTCACTGTGAATTCCAAAACACCAATTTGTAATGTATTTGTATGAATACAGTATTTTGTATTGTCTCTTCCAACATGGCGGGGGAATGCGCATTCCTCTATAGGCCGTGGTCAGCACTTCTCCACCATTGCTGTGCCCCCCCCCCCCCCCCTTTCCCTTTTCTGTAGATTACAAACAACCAACCGCTTCACATACCTAGTCCTCTTTGGCTTACCGGAACGTAGACCAAATGCGTCCACATTTTTATAGGATTCTAGCACATTTTCATAACAATAGCGAATATGACCGTTTTCATTGAGGTTTCTTACAAATTAACGATGCTTTATGTTGTCCTTTATATGCCGATTATCATTAAAATCTTAAATTGTACCATATGTCCCCCTTTAGACAACATATGTAACGCTACCAGCGCACTTTTGTTAAGATAATTAGTTTACCATTTGCGGTCGCTATACCCAGGTCGCAGTAATAGTTTACCACTGTTCAGATCACGGCGAAGAATAGACACATCCCAGTGACCTGTGACCTGTGATAAGGATCTTGGGAAATGTATTCATGTAGTTTTCAACATTTTCACCTTTTAATTTTAAACCAATGCTGCCATCTACTGACAACAGAAAGTGTTGTCTATCGTCACTTCCGTATACAGCGTCGCCCGAAACCCATTCTAGAGATTCCCACTTTTTACTGGGAATGGGGCGTGGCCGTATTTGGTCCCAGACAATAAGAGTGGCTGCAATTGGTCACTGTGACGCTAACTTTAGACTATACATTGTATGTATATCTGACGCAGCCATGTTTTCTAATGCCACCCCAATTCACGACAACTCTATCTACGAATCTACCTTCCTTTTTTCTTTTTTCACTTCTCCACAGTGCCGACGGCGAATTCGCCGTGACTCACATGACAAAAGCCCACCTGTTCCACACGGGCAAAGTGCGCTGGGTTCCCCCAGCCATCTACAAGAGCTCGTGCAGCATCGACGTCACCTTCTTCCCGTTCGACCAGCAGAACTGCAAGATGAAATTCGGCTCCTGGACCTACGACAAGGCCAAGATCGACCTGGAGAAGATCGAGAACACCGTGGACCTGAACAACTACTGGGAGAGCGGCGAGTGGGCCATCATCAACGCCGTGGGCACGTACAACACCAAGAAGTACGACTGCTGCCACGAGATCTACCCCGACATCACCTACTTCTTCATCATCCGCCGGCTGCCGCTCTTCTACACCATCAACCTCATCATCCCCTGCCTCCTCATCTCCTGCCTCACCGTCCTGGTCTTCTACCTGCCGTCCGACTGCGGCGAGAAGATCACCCTCTGCATCTCCGTGCTGCTCTCGCTCACCGTGTTCCTCCTGCTCATCACCGAGATCATCCCGTCCACGTCGCTCGTCATCCCGCTGATCGGCGAGTACCTCCTCTTCACCATGATCTTCGTCACCCTCTCCATCGTCATCACCGTCTTCGTGCTCAACGTGCACCACCGCTCGCCCGGCACGCACAAGATGCCCCGCTGGGTCCACTCGGTGTTCCTGGACATGATCCCACGCTGGCTCTTCATGCGGCGGCCGGCTCCGGACGTGCGGCGGCGCAGGCTGCTGCTGCTCCAGCAGGAGGCGGCGGTGAGGCGGCGGTGTGGGGGGCGGGCGGCTCACCGGCCCCCGGGCTCCTGCCTCAGCACCTCGGCCACCTGGCTGAGGGACGGGAGTGCGGCGGACGACGACTCCCGACAGTGCTACTACGGTGACCTGGAGCTGGGGACGCTGACGTCCTACTTCTCCTTCCGTCCTCCTTCGCCCAGGCCTCCCGGGTCCACTACTCCTCCCCCGCAACAGAAACAGCGCCCCCAGGAGGCGGCGGGCGGCGTGGCCAACAGACAGGCGGCGGGAGGGAGGGCCGCTCAGCGACCGACCAAGACCGACAGCACGGTGTCAGAGTCGTCGTTCATCCTGTCGCCCAGCGTCCTGCGCGCCCTGGAGGGAGTGCAGTACATCGCAGACCACCTGAGGGCCGAGGATGCCGACTTCAGCGTGAGTCTCAACCCATTCACCGCCACACCACCAAAGGGTTAACCCTTTCACTGCGACAACACAGACGGTTAACCCTTTCACTGCCACACAACAAAGGGTTAACCCTTTCACAACCACACTACATAATGTTAACCCTTTCCTGACACACTACAGACGGTTTAACCGTCTAGTGTGGTAGGGAAAGGTTAACCTTCTGTAGTGTGGTAGTGAAAGGTTAACCTTCTTTATTACATGGCGTTTTCACATTCGCCGAAATGCTTGCTTGTGATTGGTCAATAGCGCGCGTCAGAGGTCAGTTATCAGACAATAATGACCGCTGTGGGACAATAATGACCGCTGTGCGCAGCTGTTCGCAATCAAGCCCACTGACACACACTGTTTCAGTGCAATTAGACACTGCCGGTGTTCTGCTGCCGGGGAAGCTGCCGGCGATGACAGGGGGCGGAGCGACGAGCGGAGCCAGAACCAGTGTTGCGAGTCGATGTAAAATGAATTAGGTATATTGTTAGTAAGTTAGCCATGTAATAAGCGGGATAATGTATAGCTATACTCGATCATTGTCGCAAAATAATTGACCTTCACTGACGTTTAAAACACCTTGCCGAGGCGGCTCGGTATTTTAAACTCCGTATCGGTCAATTATTTTGCGACAATGACCTCGTAGCTATACATTATCCCTTACGTAGTGTGGTAGTGAAAGGGTTAATGAGATTACGCTTTCGATACAAGCAGAGTGGTGCGTGAATGTAACAGGGCCTGCCCTCGACGAAGGATTTTGTCGACTTATCTTTAAAGTTTCCTACATTAATGCCATTTTACAAATGCTGCCATGCTGAATGACCTCTTTAAATCTAGTTCCAATATATTTGCGAATCTTATTGTGATGCTAGAGATGTGCTTTGTGATGTGTGAAATAACTCATTCAGTACACCAATCAAATACATTTTCAGACCAAAAACTCAAAGTGCCTCTTCACGAGAACCTGAATGTTTTCATCTCTCTCTCCTATACAGGTGAAAGAAGACTGGAAATACGTCGCCATGGTGATTGACCGCATCTTCCTGTGGATGTTCATCATCGTGTGTCTGCTCGGCACCATCGGCCTCTTCCTACCGCCGTGGTTAGCCGGCATGATCTAAACCGGCCGAGGCCTCGAAAAGGAAAAAACACGATCTCCCTCGAATGTAAGATCTGAATGTAGTGATATCATGTAACTTACCACCAAAGTACTTTGAAAAATGTCCACGAGAGGAAATTTGAAGGAAGAGGCAGAACTATAAGAGACGGTGGGATTAGCAAAATATTGGAACGTGACGAAAAAATGAAAAGGCTGTGACCGGTAAACATATCAGCTCCTCACCTGACATACAGTACGATGCCTTTCATCGTGGGAAGTGTCTCTGGACTATATTGGATGGTGAGCGACGGTGGCATGCTGGGCGAGGGAAGATAACACTGGAATATATTACCTGGGGATCAGCACTGGAACACAGGGATCCTCTGAACTGTTTGCATGGTGGAAATACTTTTCTAATGAATAAAAATAATCTCTTCCTCCTCCCTGCCAATGCTGCTGCGATGAAGCACATTTTTTTTGAATGATAATACTGTGTAATAAACACCATAAAGAAACCCTTAAGAGAAGCCTGTTTGTGATACACGTTTGTTAAGAGGTGTGAAATCGCAGATTTCTCCCACTATGTAACACAAATCTAAGAAATTAGTTAAAAACCATGTTGACCAACATTAACCTTAAAGGATGCTTCTTTGTATTGTAAACGTGGTGGGAGGACAGGACACCGCAGATCATTTCTATCTGCGTACAGTGTTCCAGGGACCCAATTTTCATCTTGACTTCATTCATTCAGTTCTAAAGATATATCATTATGTTGACTTTACAGATGTTCAAACACACTGTAGCTTTAAAGGGATAGTTTAGATTACATTTTTACATTAAGTGGTATGAAATACAGTACCTGCCAGCTGCCAGTAGTGTAATCAATGTAATAATAATAATAATAATAATAATAATAATAATAATAATAATAATAATAATAATAATAATAATAATAATAATAATAATAATAATAATAATAATAATAATAATACATTTCATTTGTAGTGCACTTTACATTTGGAACCAAATCTCAAAGTGCTACAGGGTAAAAACATATAGGCTTTAAAATCATAGGCTATTAAAAAACAAGGCATACAAACATACAAAAAAAGGAAGGCCCGGTCACCCATGGTGTGGAGCTTGATGTATAACCATTAGCTTACTTCTGCAAAGCTTCCTGGTTTGCTCGGAATCTGGCCAGAACTCTGACCACAGGACTCTGTAAGTAAGCTACTAAATACTAGTTATGCATCGATTACACTACTGGCAAGTATTTTATCTCTTAACCCTTTAACTGCCACACGACAAAGGGTGAACCCTTTCACTACCACACTACAGCCGGTTAACCGTCTGCAGTGGTAGTGAAAGGGTTAACCGTATGTAGTGTGGTAGTGAAAGGGTTAATATAGTTAACACAAGTTAATTTAATTATCTATACACACCAGAAGGGCAATTCCACTTCATGTCAGAATAATGCTCTGACTCGTGATGCTTGAAAATAATGACTCTGACGTATCCAAGTGTATTAAGTGATCCTTGGGGAAAAAATACATTATCCAATATGTACAATGTGGAAATAAAGTGTTATATCAACGCAGCAGTCAGAAGGCTCACCTGACCAGCTCTACGCTGCTACCTTTTGTACCTTATCAAAGGCTACATTTACATATCCAGATGACATTAATCTCTGCCGTCGAGCAGAAGTCTATCTTCCATTACATTAGCAGAGAGCAATGTGTGGATAATGATGGCCATTATGTTTGTCAGAGACATAAAATCTCTATTCATAAAAGGGCATTTGGGGCGTGGAGCAGCAGGAACAAACTCAACAATATGAGACTGCCTCAGAGAAGATTAAAGTGATAGTTCAGAATTTATTTTACATTAAATGGTCAGTCGCTCAGTTAGGGACATTCGCTATTGTAGGCCGGTCCTCCTACAACACCTGAAAGGGTTAAAGGTGAAGGTAGAACATGGTCTTGTTATCAAATGAACTGTCGTATTTATCATGCCATGTTACCTGTTTGCTTTTTTTGTTTTGTTTTTGAGAAAGAAAAAGAAAGAAAGAAAGAAAGAAAGAAAGAAAGAAAGAAAGAAAGAAAGAAAGAAAGAAAGAAAGAAAGAAAGAAAGAAAGAAAGAAAGAAAGAAAGAAAGAAAGAAAGAAAGAAAGAAAGAAAGTAAGTTGTGGTCAGCAGGGCTATGTGATTGGAGAGGTACAGTGTGGTTCTTAACCACGTCACAATCTCTCCATATTTCATTATTTCCCATCCCTGAGTACTTGTCTCAAGGGATCTTTCACGACTTTATAGGAATCAAGTCCAGACAAATCCCATATTGGACAAAATGGTTTTGTTTACGTATAATTTCAATGAGGTCACCACAGTGTTGCTGTTTCCTATTACCGGTATATTTTAATCATAATGGTGGGCATACATACAAACAAACAGAAAAGCCTTTGTATTGACATATTTTCAATTTCAACAAGAGAGTATTTGAGAATGAATCCCATATTTTCTTCTCTTACTGACGTGGTGTACTTTTTTACATAATATAGTAACTAAGCCCCAATCAAATTTGATATACTACAAAGTACAAAACTCTTAAAAGTGATGAAAATAGAAATTAATAAACACCATATTGCCCTCTTGGTTTTCTGAACATTGAACATCTTTAGGCTTCACATAGGCTTCTGATACCAGTTTGCAAGACTGAAACATTTGCCATCTTTGGTTTGCTTTTCATTCTTACAGTAAAAACAACAACAACAATTGTGCTTTTCATATGGAATATTTCATATTTACACCAGGGAAAATGTCTGTTGTGAAGATCATCCAGAGTTAATAAGACACATATTACAAATAGGGAATCTTTTACATCGTTTGATAGTTGACACAGTCAAAATGGCCAATTCTGGAAGAAGCACAGATCTGAAGATGGTGCCACACATCCGCTTATGTTCCTCAGTTATGGCGCATTACGTTGCCGCGATGAGAACAAACATCCCATTTTTTTTCATGGTAGTCATTCAGTCCATTCTGAAGTAGTAGTAGCATCATCTCCAGCTTCAATACCAAGCCAATGACTTCCTCACTGAAGACAACGCTACAGTGAAGATATATACAGGGCTCTATTTCAAGCTACCAGCTCAAAGATAGTCATGTCCTGGGCTCTATTCAAGCTACCAGCTAAAAGATATTCATGTCCTGGGCTCTATTCAAGCTACCAGCTCAAAGATAGTCATGTCCTGGGCTCTATTCAAGCTACCAGCTCAAAGATAGTCATGTCCTGGGCTCTATTCAAGCTACCAGCTCAAAGATAGTCATGTCCTGGCCTCTATTCAAGCTACCACCTCAAAGATAGTCGTGTCCTGGGCTCTATTCAAGCTACCAGCTCAAAGATAGTCGTGTCCTGGCCTCTATTCAAGCTACCAGCTCAAAGATAGTTGTATTCAGGGCTCTATTCAAGCTACCAGCTCAAAGATAGTTGTATTCTGGGCTCTATTCAAGCTACCAGCTCAAAGATAGTCATGTCCTGGGCTCTATTCAAGCTACCAGCTCGAAGATAGTCGTGTCCTGGGCTCTATTCAAGCTACCAGCTCAAAGATAGTCGTGACCTCGGCTCTATTCACGCTACCAGCTCAAAGATAGTAGTGTCCTGGGTAATATTCAAGCTACCAGCTCAAAGATAGTTGTATTCTGGGCTCTATTCAAGCTACAGACTCAAAGATAGTCATGTCCTGGGCTCTATTCAAGCTACCAGCTCAAAGATAGTCATGTCCTGGGCTCTATTCAAGCTACCAGCTCAAAGATAGTCGTGGCTGGGCTCTATTTACACAGCCAGCTCAAAGAAAAATGTTCACCCAAATTTATTATTGCTGTCTAACAAGGGAAAATCTGATTTTCTGCTTCATGTGTGACTTAGAAAAATAAAGAAGCCCATTCGATGACCAGTAGCCATTGTTACATCATTAGAATGATCAGTTCTATGTTACAGGTGGGATCGGACCCCATGAGATGTTTAAAAGAAACACATTGTTTCTGTCACTGGTAAAAATAAAAATATTTCTAAAGCCGGCAGCGTAAATCCAGTCTCAAGCAGAAAACACACACTGCCTAGACTGCTGTTGGTGATTGACGTTCCAAGGGGTTCTGCCTCTGTGCCGAGGGGAGAGTTTCAACACGGCGTTGGCGTTTAACAGATTCAGAACATATTGATTGTGTGTCTCCAGTGTCAGTGTGAGTTTGATACACACCTTCAGAACGGACAAAGTTCAGAAGAGTGCCCGACTACGCCAATCTCTACCCGTCTCTCTCTCCATTGCGAATAACCCAGCAGTCTGAACAATGTGGGTTTATTTGACCACGAGAGAGGATACGGCCCCCCACTAGGACTCCTCCTCCGGTGGCTTGGGCCTGGCCAGGTTGGCTCTGACCCTCGCCTGGTCCACCGCATCCAGCATGTTCTTTCCGTCCACGGCCAGGATGTGTGCCGCCGCCAACATCTGTTTCTTGCACTCCTCCTTCAGGGAGGTGATGGCGTTCTGCTGGGCCAGACGCATCTTACTGATGAGCTCTGCCATGTCGTTGTTCAGCAGCTTCTGGGTGCCCTCGATCTGGGGGGGGGGGGGGGGGGGCAGAGAGCAAACAGACAGAGTTTGATGGAGTTTCTTTATTTTTTTGATACTTTTCTTTTCTTTTCATTCTTTTCTTTTACATGAAATATAAAAACATGACAACACACAATACAATAATAATAAACAGGACTTCACAGGACAATAATAGTAATAATAATAATTAGGGATGTCCGATATTATCGGCCGATATTGGCATTAAAATGTGATATCGGAAATTATCGGTATCGGTTTAAAAATAATAATAATAATAATTATTTCTTTTACATTTATTTCACCTTTATTTACCCAGGTAAGCTGATTTTATTTATTGTCAAAAGTATGCATAATGTTGTGTTAATTCCATGACAAGATATATGTAATGTTAATTACCTGAAATTATTACGTTTTTTGGGGGGGGGGAACCCTGCATATATCGGTATCGGAAATTAAGAGTTGGACAATATCGGTATATCGGTATCGGTAAAAAAGCCAATATCGAGCATCCCTAATAATAATAATGTATTTTATTTATAAGGCGCCTTTCGAGGCACTCAAGGTCGCCGTACAACAATTTAAAAACAGTTTATTTACAATCACAATCCATTAAAAAATAAAAATCAGACAAAAAATAAAATCAGACATACGCCTGCCTAAACAGGTGGGTTTTGAGGTGGGTTTTAAATGGGATGATGGAGTCAATGTTCCTGATGTCGGGGGGGAGGGAGTTCCAGAGGCGGGGGCAGAGCAGCTGAAGGCTCTTGACCCCATGGTGGACAGACGGGCTGGGGGGACTGTCAGGTTGATGGAGGAGGCAGACCTGAGGGACCGGGTGGGAATGTTGATGTGGAGGAGGTCGGACAGGTATGGAGGGGCGAGGTTGTGGATGGCCTTGAATGTATGGAGGAGGATCTTGTAGTCTATGCAGTGTTTAATGGGAAGCCAGTGTAGTTGGCGTAGGACGGGGGTGATGTGACTGATGACAGGGGTTCTGGTTATTATACGGGCAGCAGCGTTCTGGACCAGTTGGAGCTCATGGAGGAGTTTGTGGGGGAGACCAAAGAGAAGGGAGTTGCAATAATCCAAGCAGGAAGTGACGAGGGAGTGGACCAGGATTGCGGCGCTGTTGGGAGTGAAGGGCGGAGGCGGTTGATGTTGCGAAGGTGGAAGTAGGCGGACCGGATGGTGTTATTGATGTGGGAATGGAATGATAGGGTGCTGTCGAGGACGACACCCAGACTCTTGACCTGGGGGGAAGGGGAAACCAAGGAGTTGTCTATGGTGAGGGTGAAACTGGGGTGCTTGGTGAGTGTGGACTTGGAGCCAATGAGGACTACCTCTGTTTTATCACTGTTTAGTTTGAGGACATTTGAAGTGAACCATGATTTGACTTCCTGTAAACAGACACAGAGGGAAGAGGGAGGGAGGGTGGAAGTGGGTTTGGAGGAAACATAGAGCTGGGTGTCGTCCGCATAACAGTGGAAATTGATGTTGTATTTACGGAGAATCCGACCAAGTGGGAGGAGGTAGATGATGAAGAGGATAGGGCCAAGGACAGAGCCCTGGGGAACACCGGAGGAGAGGGGGGATGGATGGGGATGTGAATGGTTTTAACTGAATGAACTGAGTACGACCAGAGAGATATGAATGGAACCAGTCTAGGGATGGGTGGGAAATTCCAATGGAGGCTAGTCGGTTTGATTGATTGATTGATTGAAAAGTTTATTAACAGATTGCAGAATGGGTACAGTACAGTACAGCTCAATACATACAATTGTTAAGAGGATGCAGACCTGAGAAAGACTTTCGTCTTGTTTCCATCAGGGTCCCCCATTTTCAATTCATCATAGTTAAGGAGGGTGGAGTGAGATATGGTGTCAAACGCGGCGCTTAGATCGAGGAGGATGAGGATGGATAATAGTCCGGAGTCAGCTGCCATCAGTAGGTCATTTGTGATTTTGAGGAGGGCTGTAATAGTAATACCGATAACAATAAAGACAATAGAAATGACAGTAGAATTAACCAAATTAATAAATACAGAACATAAAAACTAAATCACATTATATTATCACAGACACCATAAAATAAATGTCCTCCCCCACCCCACAACCCCCCAGGAGTAGGACCAACACCCCCGGCCCCGCTCCGCCACTAGATTGTGGCTTTAACTCTCTTGGCCGCTGAGACCCAAAGTTCAATGCTGGCCTGTCCAACCCCAATCACACGTGCAGTCGAGATTTCCATATAAATGACATTCAGCAGTCTTCTCCAGAGTCGGACAAGAAGATAGATACCAATGTCCTCTCTGTGCGTTCAGTAGAAAGCTATCTGGCTGTAAGTGAACGGAAGTGGATACAGACTTAAAACTCAAGGAGAGGTGTTTTTGGCCAACAGCTAATTTACTGTATGCTAAACTAGGCTAGCTTGCATCTGGATTATGTTTCTACTGAACGCACAGAGAGGACATTTAATTTCACATTTCCCATAATGTTGACGTGTTCCTTTAACACGTTCAGGTGTATGCTTTTTGGAACTATATGACACTTTTACCACTCAATAACTTTCAAAGGCCAGTATGACATCATGATTAGAATGTTCTGTTCTCAAAATTCTAATCTTGTATGTGACAACGGACAGCTGAAATGGTATTAAACTGTGACCCAAATTAGGTCAGGGGTTGGTTTATGTTGTATGACAAGAGTGCTAGTGTGTTTTATTGAGCCACACTGATAGACCAACGGACAACAGTACATTTAATTTGTTTTCTATCCGTCAGGCGATAGATCAGTGTAGTGGCTCCCTGAATCACTTTTAAGAACCCTTGGTTTACAGTACAAAATGTACACATGTAAAGAACATATTATTATAATGTGCCATTTTGGGGATGCTTGTTATAACCAAAGAACCTCACAGTACCATGAGTGCAGAGGCCTACATTTTCAGTGGCCTCAACCACTGTGTTGTAGTACTCGGGTCCAGGACGCGTGTATATTTTCCCTAACGGAGTTGCACTTCCGCGTTGTTTGCGCGATCTGATTGGCCACTGACTATACGCCCAAACAGCACGTTACGCTAGTTCTGCTAACAGCCTGCAGCCAGCATTATCCAATTCATATCAATCGAAATAACGTATTGTTTTCATCTCTCTATATTAACGTGATTCCATTAACGTGATTCCATCAACACAGTTGACAGTTTGCATCACTTCCTATGGTTCTCTGCACTTATTCTACCGGTAGTGCGGTAGTTGTTGCCACGGTATTGGGTCTTTGGGTGAATACTTCATTGGCGGGGAAGAAGAACACTGATAGCGGTGTGTGGACCGGCCCGCGAGCCCCAGGCCACCGTCCCGCAGATTAAATGTATTTAACTGCATATTATACTGGCAATGTTGCCGATATAAATCTGTTTGCATCTTTCTTAAAGCAACATGCCAACATTATGGGAAATGCGCTTACAAAGATAGATACTAATTTCCTCTCTATGTGTTCAGTAGAAAGCTAGCCTAGCTTAGCACAAATGAATGGAAGCGGATACGTATGAGTTAGCCTGGCTCCTAGTTTTTGGCTAGGCTAGCTGATCCGCATTCCGCTTCCATTCATTTGTGCTAAGATAGGCTAGCTTGCAGCTGGATAGCGTTCTACTGAACGCACAGAGAGGAAATTGGTATCTTGGTATTTTCTTGTCTTGACTCTGGAGAAGAAAGTAAGCACATTTCCCATGATGTTGGCGTGTTCCTTTAAGAAGTATGATCCAACTTTACCAACCGGGTTAGTGGCTTTGCAGAAACAGGTGTCTGGCGTACAAGCTACAGCTTGGAGAAAGTGAGACAGTGAATTTTTCTATTCTAAGTTTTGTTCCGTCGGCAAAGGCCCTCGCCTGTTTTCGCACAAAATACCAAAATAGAAGAATTCAACACATAGAAGGCAGGAAAGAGATTAGAAAGCCAGACAGGAAAGGAGGATATTGTCTTGTAACAGTTACCTCTGTTCTGATGGACTCGTGTAGTGTGGGCAGGATCTCATCCACGCTGTGAATCAGGTCCCGTAAGGCCAGACCTACAGACTGGCAGAGCGGCATGCAGGAGGAGAATGTCATTCAAGTAGTAGCACAGAGTATAATGCATGGAAGGTCGGGGTCAACTCAGTTGTCAGTAGGGATGCACCGATAATTCGGCCACCGAAAGTTTTCTGCCGAAAATGGCCAAAAATGGCCTTTCGGCTTTCGGCCGAAATAGTTTTTTCACCGAAAATATATCACCGAAACAGAAGCAACCTGTAACCTAACGCGTGTTGTTGTGATGATGTCATCAAAACGCGGATTCATTACATGCGCGCTGTGAGCTCTTCAGTCCTGCGTCCTCCTCTTGGGACTCGGGAGCAATGCATCTCCTCGGGAGTCGCGCTGTTTCTATGTAAACTCTGCCCGCAACAAGTCCAATAAATGCGTCTTTAACATACTTTATCCTTATTTACTATATGCCCGTTGCGGTTAATCACTGAGTGATCTAATATGCATATTATTCAGAGCGAGAGGGGGAGGGATTGTGTTTCTCACATTGACGCTGTCTGTCGCGCGTCTACTGTGCCAAAGTCATCTGGGGACTAGAAAGGTGCGCTCAGTAGAGCACAGATGTCCGCCTCTCTCTCTCTCTCTCTCTCTCTCTCTCTCTCTCTCTTTCGCTCTCTCTCTGATTGATTGATTGATTGAAAACTTTATTAACAGATTGCAGAATGGGTACATTACAGTACAGCTCAATACACACAATTGTTAAGGGGATGCAGACCAGAGAAAGACTTTCATCTTGTTTACATCAGGGTCCCCCATTTTCAATTCATCAGGACATATATGACATACATGACATACAGATAGACAGTACTGCTACATCTATACATTTATGACATACCAGATTTGCAAATACAGTACTGTTTGTGATACAAAAAGACCCATAATAGTGATAATTTATTATTTAAGTTAAGTTTTGCCATAATCATATATTTCTCCATAATCAGGTAGCTGAACAACATTGGTAAAAAAAATTCTATTCTAGGAATCATTTTCGGCCTTTCGGCTTTCGGTTTTCGGCCAACTGTTTCCTATTTTCGGTATCAGTTTCGGCCAAGAATTTCCCATTCGGTGCATCCCTAGTTGTCAGGTCTGGAAATAGGTTTTCCAAAAATGTTGTGATCTTAAAATTACTTCCATCTGAGAGTTATAAACTACTCTGAACCCAGGTGGAATAAAGGGCAATTACACACATTTTAAGAATTCACAATGGGCCTCATGCATGAAGCGATATAAGAACAGATTTCGTTCTTAACTAGCATTTCCTCTTACTTTGTTCTTACCTGGGATTCAGCAACGTTTTCTTATTGTTGCTTTTTTCTCAGGCAAGAACAAATTATAAGAGTGGTCGAGAGCACTCTTACCGAAATAAGAAATTCGTACCAAAAAAAAATAAATAAAAAAAGCCTACCATTGGTTAACACTTTCTCTGCCACGCTTATATCCATCAATGTTTGATCACTGCCACCACTCTAAGTCTATGGAGATTTTTACCTTCTTTGCAGGGCTATAACTTTTTTAATTGTATTGCTAAATTGACATTACTATGGCCCATTCAACATCAATTATCTATCGTTCAGGATGTAGGAACGTTTAACTTTTTCATTCACACATTCATACAAAAATACCATCTAGAATATAAATATGTTTTTATGGTTTTCTGCAGTAATTCCTAGAACGTGAGATATAGGCATAAATGTATATATACATTATCAAATGCCATTTGTTGCCGATACATGTTATATTAAAAATGTCAACTGTACATGGTCCTAAACGTTATGACTGATCATGCGCGGGTGAACGGAGGGGGGGGGGGGGGTCGTTTATAATTCCGTGATCGTCGTTAAATGATTTATGTAGTATGGGCATAGCTGTCAACATTACGATTTGCTAAAACGTGCACGTTTTAGCCCCGCCCCTTCTCCTGGCCCCGCCCCCTCAGCCCGCCCCCTCCCAATGGAGCTGCCTCGTCGCTGCCATCTGCTGGTCAAAACCTGTATTATTTTGTTTTCCTACTTTAAGTAAGTACCAAGTAAGTAAGTAAGTAAGTAAGTAAGTATTTATAAAGCACCTTTCATACATGTCATGTAGCTCAAAGTGCTGTACACAAACATAGGCATATATAACGATATATATATACGATATACATTGAGTTATGGCAGCGATCCATATCCACGGTGTGTGGCTAGAGTCCTGGGATGATATGCGAGTGGCCGGACGGATTTAGGAGACGCACCGATATGCAACAGGCATATCCGGTTTGGCAACTCGCCGATCATCCACCAGGTGGCAGTGTTGAAGCGTTGCAGAGTTGTGCTGAGTCCCACAGCATCATACAAGGCTCCGTGAGTGAAATATGAATACCATGGCGAAAATATGAAATATGATCACAATAACGTCGTACGCCGTGATCTGGCAGAATTCACATGAACTTGAAACCCGTTGTATGACGTTATTGGCGGAGAAAGTGTTAATTGCCCCCAAATACGACTTTCAAAATACAGAACTTTTCAATAATAATAATAATTATTATTATAACTTATTGCGTGCGTTATGCTCTGGCCGCCCAGACCATTGATTGATTGAAGATTTTATTAACAGATTGCAGAATGGGTACAATACAGTACAGCTCAATACACACAATTGTTAAGTGGATGCAGACCAGAGAAAGACTTTCGTCTTGTTTACATCAGGGTCCCCCATTTTCAATTCATAATGACATTTATATATATATATATATATATATATATATATATATATATATCATGACATTTATGACATGACATACAGATATGCAGTACTGTATACGTAGCATAGAACGCATATTTAGAGATCGTCTATATCAGTGGTTCCCAAACTTCTGTTTTATGCGGACCACTAGATTGTTATCAAGAACATTTGCGGACCACCTCGTATGCAAAAAGTATCTATCTATCTATCTATCTATCTATCTATCTATCTATCTATCTATCTATCTATCTATCTATCTATCTATCTATCTATCTATCTATCTATCTATATATGTCTGTGCATCTTGGGAAGAAGGAAGAAAAAACGCGGCTTATTATTATTACCGAGGCGCGCGGCTTATTATATTATTAAAACAGCTACTTGTGGGCACTCATAAAAACACTGTGGTCTACAAGTTGTTTAGCGAGAGGATGGTGGTAATGTGCTTCAATAGAACAATGGATCAATGCCATGTCAAAACTCGGCTCCGCTGATCTGGAGGGCTCCGCAGTACACACACAGACACACAGACGCGCGCACACACGGGATCGCAGCCACACACACATTTCCACTGTCCAATAGACAAGCGCCCTTTTCGACCGTGTGACATTGTTCAGAAGGTCTCGGTCCGCCTGACCGATATCTGTGTGAAAGCAGGCGAACCAAATGAAGAATGCAACAATGTTGCAACTTCACCCCCAGAACCGCACGAGTCCACCAAAACTATATGTGAAAGCGACCTAAGGCTAAGGGACAGGGCCAGGGCTGAATGTCAAGGACCAGGACCAGGGGCACTGGAGAGGGGGACAGGGACAGAGGCCCGGGGAGGCGGGCTGGAGACAGGGACAGAGAACAGGGTTAAGGCCTTGGACAGGGCGAGGGCCAGAGCTGCTTACAGGGATGGCAGGGTTCCGACAGCGGAGGCCTGGCACGGGAACAGGGGCCCGACGGCGGAGGCCTGGCACGGGGCCAGGGGCCCGACGGCGGAGGCCTGGCACGGAGATCCTCCTCGGAAGCTGCAGACGGGCAGCCCAGAACACCGGGGTCCCAGGGGACCGGGGCGAAGAGACGCATCCTCCCGTGGAACTAGGAAGCGATGCGCGCCGGCCGCCGGCTTGACGTCTGGAGTGGGAGCGCGCCGGCTTGACGTCTGGAGTGGGAGCGCGCCGGCTTGACGTCTGGAGTGGGAACACCACTCCAGGCCTGGCACGGAGATCCCCCTCGGATGCTGCAGACGGGCAGCGCAGAACACCGGGGTCCCAGGGGACCGGGGCGAAGAGACGCATCCTCCCGTGGAAATAGGAAGCGATGCGCGCCGGCTTGACGTCTGGAGTGGGAACACTGGAAAACCTCCCGTAGAGAATTAGAGAGCGTAGACGGCGTCCCACTCCAGGCAAACGGCGACAGGTGGTGAAGTACAGGGGTGGCACGATGTCTCACGCCGGAGACGCGGCAGTAGATTGTAGTAACAAGAACGACCCGACCAGGACTGGAGGGAGGTCCAGGTATTTAAAGCCCTCTGGGGCGCTAATCATAAACTATGACAGCTGCGAAAGGTAGTCCAAGGGTGGGGGCTGGTGAAGAGTAGAGGAGAGTAAAAACATCGCAAGGGTGGGGGCTGTTGAGGAGAGTAGACAGGGAAAGTCCAAAGGTGGGGGCTGGTGAGGTGAGGAGACAGGGAATAAAGGTCCAGGGAACAGGCGAATCCTCACACTATGCACACTGCCAGTCATCAGGCTATGCGGAGATATTCAGACTCTAGATCTATTTGCAGAGCCATATGAGTGGCAACCTGTGCGATTGGCTCTTGACAATGTCGTTCAGCCTACAGTACTTTGCTGGAACGATTCATTTTGCACGTACTGTATACAGTACGTGTGTATGCGTGCACTGCGGGAGGTGGCCAAAAGCACGCAACTAGCCAACTACTATTATATTACTATATTAATACAGTATATTCCACTATATAGCTATAGATGCTGTATGATGACAATACATTTGATTCCTATCTAATTTTGATCCATCGCAAAGTGCTCCAGCGCTTGAATACGGCCGGGGGATCCGATGCAGACCCACGGCTCTCATATTATAATGAGCCCGCGAGGCGTGTCTCTGTATGCAAATGACTTGCGCGAGAACGCGCATCCAGTTTAGAATGAGTTCACCATTCAAAAAACCTGGGTAAGAACAGATTTGGACCGTAAGAACGGCTTGATGAATGTGGCGGTGGCTTTTCTTATTGTTCTCTTAACAGACAGGTAAGCAAGAATATAAGAAAAATAATAAGAGAGTATTGTTGAATGAGGCGCATTGTTATTCCTGCGCCCCAGGACAGTTCAGACGATATTTGTGAAAATGAACTATTTCCATAAGCCGCTGAACGCCGGGGAACTGACTTTGTGGCCAGTGTTTAGCAATGCTCCAATATAAACTTCCTTTTGGGAGTGAGAATTCAACATTTTATGGCTCTATAAAATCAGTGTCCCATTCACTGTCTATGACATTTGAGGTGTCTCATTTCTATCTTCAGGAGAGAGTGGTTCATATACTGACTGAACTGTCCTGGGGAAGAACATTATGTGAATTCTTAAAATGGGTGGCTTTCCCGTTTAAGTTCCAACCATACTGTCAATGGTCCTCATTCACGAACGGAGAAAAGTTACAAGTAAAATGCTGTGATGTACCTGAACACGTTCAATGAACGATCGTTCGTGAACGCGTTCGTATTTGGGGCGAACGGGAACTGAACGGATGTTTTTCCCCCTAAATGAACGTAATTGAGAACGCGTTCATTCTCAGCGCTGTATAACGGCGTTCAAAAGTGCGTTCATCCTCAGCACTATATTATAACGGCGTTCAAACGTGTGCCAGATTTTATATGTCTTTCAGCCGAAAACCCAGTTAAAACACACCGTAAACAGGCTTTAAAATAATGCTGAAAACCACACAATCTGGCAACCGCTCTGGGCGGAGCTTCGGGGAGTCTGGTAGTAGAGCAGCAGCACTCGCACTTTCAGAAGGCGCTGCACTCGCTCAGAGTCAGACTCTACGATGTCGGCGTATGAGCATTTAAAAGAGTTTTAGTTAAAGTCAGTAAATGTTTTGCACTTTGAATATTGAACTTTGAGGTACAACCTTAGTTTCATACCTCAGCCTGGTTCCTACCTTGTGTTGTGTTAGTACAGAGTTATGTCGGCACATGTTTATATTTGCCCAATGACTACTTTCACTTTTGGTACTTTAAGTATATTTAGATTTTTTTTATTTTTATTTTTTTTAAACACACATATAAACAAACATGACAACACACGATAAGATACACAAGCATTAATATACAGTGTATATCCAATGAAATTACCATTAATAACAATGTCTTATACAGGATATACCCCTAATACCTGTTATCTAAAAACCTACATACATATGCTCCAGCTCGAACCCCCCCCTCCCGGACCCCTCTTTGGATAGTACCTCCATTATCCCTCGCTCCTAACCAGACACGACCATTATAAGCTAGCTTTTATTCTCTTTAGATTATTATACTTAATAAAGACCATTCAAGCAGCACGTTTTTCCTCATGTTTTTGAAAATATACTGTAGAGATGAAAGCTGCAGCTGCTACTAGTGTGGATGAATGGGCGGCAGCAAAGCGTTATGGAAATGCCAGTATTCTGTGGTTCTATTATGGGTTGTGGCAATACATTTGAAAAATAATAGCTTGCAGCAACGTATTGAAAAAAGAACTATAAACTATAAATTTGTTCATTTTTGAAACGATGAACTTTAGTTCAACATTTTTTATTTTGAACTATGAACTGAACTAGTTAATAAAAAAATTTGTGAACTGTGAACTGAACTTGTTCATGTAGAAAGTGAACTTTCCCAACACTGGTAAAATGTTCATTGTAACTGCACTTTTCAGGCCGATTTTGGCATTCTTGAACGGTTCCTTCTCGGGGATTCGCTCATAGCTAAGAGGGGGTTTTACGAGCGGAAAGGCGTAAGGCGCAAGTCGGACAGACTGGTGTGCACCGTGTTCTTAACTTAATTTAGGAGAAATCGTTGGTGATTGCGTTCACGTCGGTTCTACAGACATCCTCGGATTTAAATAATTATAATAATAATAATAAATATGACAAAATTTGTGTTACGTTTTACATTTGACGGCAAATGACAGTGAATAAATAAATAAATAAGATTGCACGGATATAGTGGAATAGAATGGACACATCTACATTCTGCTCTCAGCACACCCCATTCCTTCCACGTATGCTATATATTTAATAATATACATTATAAATCTATAGTGTATTAGCAAAGACGCACTAACATACGTTGTATTGTACTTGTGCTATATAACGACAATACAACAATATTACCCTCCCACCTCTTGCAGAGACAAGTCGCATTTCTTTCCTCTCTCCCTAGGCCTTCAAGGCCGTTCCTACCGCCGCCTCTACTGCTCCATGGAGCCCGACGCTGCTATGCTCTGCTTCGTGCCGGTGGCCGGACTATACTCAAATCAACTCTAAAATGGATCTAATCAGTGGATTGCATATTTTCCTCAAGAAGCAGAATAAGGCTAACCCTCTCTGCCTATTGGGACATCATAATCGGTCTACCAACTTGAAGACGTGGTCATTTTTGGATTATCGAAGCTTTTGGACTGCAATAAGAAGATTTTGGATCTGTTTACCGCGCACAGGATCTACCAAAATGAACTGATAAGACACTTGGACACTTGGACTAATAATGCATTCAGTAATTTGGACGGAGTTGTTAAAACTCACTCCACTCAAATCAATAGAGTTATATTTCACTCTATTCAAATCAAATTTAAAGTGACGTGGCTGGGATAAATGGGCCAGTCAGTCAGCCAAAACAAATTCCTGGACGAAGGTCGAAACAGGGAGCTGCTGGAGTCGAAGGCCCTCTGGGAGATAAGAGTGGCGAGCGGCTTCCCCACCCGCAATCCCTACCTCCCCCACCCAGGACTTGGCTTGTGCACTCCCCCCCACCTCCCCCCCCCCCCCCTTCCTCTGCATTGGCGCTGCACTGTCGGCTGCCTCGTGTGAGGGATCACTCCCCCCCCCCTACAGCCCTGTAACAACCCCAACCCACTCCCCCCTCCTTCCGTAAATGGCGCTGCCTATGACGGCTGCCAGTCTGTTTGCGGTGGTGAATATGCATATGTTTGTCTCAAGGCTCTGTACCATTATTACTATCTAAAATGTAATAATTGTGGAATATTACTGTAATGAGCTGTATGTGTATGATCCAAGCGTCCTATGATCCTCATAGGAGCATAACAGAAAAAAGCATTCCATGTGAAGGTATTCTGTATCTTTGCATGTCAACTAATAAAGAAACTTGAAACTTGAACTACATTTGAATCTAATCTAATCTGATTTTGATCAGTCACAAATTGCTTTCGCATCTCCACTTTAATATTTTCACGGGGGCCAGCACAACCGAGGTGCAATGCTTAGCCTCTCCCTTCCATTATAAGGAGCTGTTGAATCAGTTTGCACGCTGTCCTTGCATGCCCTATAAGGAGCTGGCGGGGCATTTCTGTATGCAAATTCAGTGACATTCTTCATTCAGCTGCAATCATTTTGGCCATTTACGAGCACCTCTCTACGTGTTCAGGTATCCAGAGGAGGACTATCGTAGGTGTCCTCATACAAACTTCTTATGAGGTTATTTACGAGGAAACTTACAAGAATGTTAGTGAATGAGGTCCAATGTCTACTGACTAATGTCCAAGTGTAAAACAAACTTCTTCTCCCCCCCCCCTTTTAACCCTTTCACTACCAAAGGGTTAACCCTTTCACTGCGACAATACAGAAGGTTAACCCTTTCACTGCCACACAGCAAAGGGCTAACCCTTTCACAACCACACTACAGCAGGTTAACCTTTCACTACCACACTACAGACGGTTAACCGTCTGTAGTGTGGTAGTGAAAGGTTAACCTGCTGTAGTGTGGTAGTGAAAGGTTAACCTGCTGTAGTGTGGTAGTGAAATGGTTAACAGGATGAGTCTTACTGTACCTTGATTATGGTGATATACTGCTCTGGAGGCAGTACTGTGATGTCGTTCTTGAGCTTGACGACCACCTTGACCAGGTTCATCACCGATCCGTACACCTTGTCGTCAGAGCGGTCCAGCTCGGCTGTAGGCGCCGTCTATAGGGCAAGAGGAAATGAGTGACATTGGGTTTAACAATATTATTTAGGATATTCATTCCACCTTTGAGTTGATGCATATAAGCTAGGGGTGTAACGGTACACAAAAACCACGGTTCGATACGTACCTCGGTTTTGAAGTCACGGTTCGGTACGGGTTTTCGGTACAGTGGGGGACAGTTTGGCTTTCCATGTTCCACTCAGGGATGATGTTGTGTGCAATAACTAATTGTACTTGAATGGCTGTCAATGAATATTCTATATTGAAATTAATAATCAAGTTTTTAATAAAATTCCGTACCGTTGTATTCGTTCGGTACACAGCCGTACTGAACCTTAGGTCCAGTACTGAAACGGTTCGGTACGGATACGTGTACCTTTACACCCCTAATATAAGCTGGTATCCTGATGATGAGAACCCCAAATACGAATGTCCTCTTTAAAACCTCTTAACTGTCACTGGGTGGTATATGACCCATCGTGCGCGCCGGCGGAACAGACGAAAGTCACGGCACTTTGCGAGCATCTAGTGGCTCGGGGTTGCATATTTTGTTGCATTACAGAATTAAAGCTCTATTTGTCGCCATTCGAACACCACCTCACTCGACCGAATCCGTGCCTCAGTTCTCGAGTTACATGACGATATGTCAGGTGTGTGATCATCTGCCGATTGCCAAGATTATTGGTCAGCGCCGTTGTAGCCAATGAGTGTAGCTTTCCAATGATACCCCACGTGGGGGGGGTGTGAATAAGGGATCTAGGTGAAAGTTGACAAGTGAAAACGACAGGTTATGTATATAACCTAGTTATATGAGTACTGGCTAAGCGTCCCGCTCTTAAGCCATACCGAGATATACCTCATCTCATGTACCTATTGTACTCCATCAACGAAAAAAACCAAATACACCCCTCACCTGCCAGGCCCCGCCCCTAGTGGCGTGGTACTTAGTACTGGGCATGGCCACCACTCACTCTTCCTCGGAAAAAATCGTTTCCAAAGAAACGTTTCCCCAAGGGAACTCAGGGCACGCTAAGAGGGGGACGCTTAGCCAGTACTCATATAACATTTACATTTACATTTAGTCATTTAGCTGACGCTTTTATCCAAAGCGACTTACAAGTTCTCTACGACAAGCCATCAGGAAGAGCACAACTCTATCAGCTGAGTAACAATGTTCATCAAAGTGTTGAGTGCTACAGTGTAGGTTAGTTTATTAGGACAAGTGCATGACAGTATGGTTAGTTAGGGTTAGATTTTTTTTTTTTTTTAATTCAGATAATGGTTGAAGAAGTGAGTCTTTAGTCGACGGCGAAAGATTGGACGTGTTTCGGCTGTCCTAACTGGGGTGGGTAGTTCATTCCACCATTGTGGGGCAAGGACTGAGAATAGGCGACTTCTCTTTGATGACCCTCCCGGAGCTTGGATAGGAGTAGGTCTGAGGCGGCCAGAAGATGCAGAGCGTAGGGGTCTTGAGGGTGTGTAGTTAGAGACCATTGACCGGAGGTAGGCGGGAGCAGTTCCCTTTGCCGCACGGTATGCTAGGTCAAGGGCCTTGAAGCGGATTCGTGCAGCAATGGGGAGCCAGTGCAGGTCCCTAAGAAGTGGGGTGACATGGGCCGACTTCGGTATATAGCGTACTTGCATCGCGTCACGCTCTTAAGCCATACCGAGATATGGGGTAGAGCGGACGCGAGGCCCGACAGATGCACCCCCTGAGGACCCGTAAGCCCACATCAAGGGGGAAGGGGAGTCCCGTCACCCCATCCTTCCTAATGAAGAGGGGGCGCAGTCAACTCCACCCGAGTGCGAACAAGAGGGAACTAGAACCCCTTGAACACACAGCACAGGCGGAACCACGTGTGACACAACACACTGTGGCACATACCCACACATCCCTGCTACCCAACCAAAGGACGGGAAGCAGGAGAGGCCACAGACCTCAGAACCGCCTGGGAGACGGAACCCCCGGTCATGTCCATGAGGTAAAACCTTACGAAGGGACCCGGGGAGGACCATGAAGCTGCAGCACAGATGTCCTCCACCGAGGCCCCACCCAGCAGAGCGGCAGAGGCCGCCATCCCACGAGTGGAGTGTGCCCTGACGCCCCCAGGGGGATCCAGCCCGGCCAACGTGTAGCAGAGGGCAATGCCCTTGCACAACCAATGGGACAGGCGCTGTTTCGATAGTGCCTTACCGGCACGAGAACCACCGTAACAGACAAAAAGCTGATCGGTAGCCCTGAGGCCCTGAGTACGGCTGAGGTAAATCCCCAAGCACGGACCGGACATGACAGGTGAAGGCCCGCCTCCAACTCACTAGCGTGAGGAGGTGGATGAAATGCCTGAACCACAATATCCCTGGAGCGGAAGGAACTCCGGATATTTTTAGGCACGAGGGACAGGATTAGGCCGCAGAGTGGCACCGCAATCGGAACGAAAGACAGGCACTCTGGTCGTACCGAGAGAGCACAAAGCACACCCACGCGTTCAGCGGAGGTGACGGCCAGCAAGAACGCGGTCTTAAACGACAGCTGTTCCAACGGCGCTTGCTCAAGAGGCTCAAACGGGGCCAAGGACAACCGACCGAGGACAAATTGAAGATCCCAACTCGGAGCCAAAGAGCGTTTTACCGGCTTAACGCGTCGGGCGCCAAGCAGGAAACGCTTCACAAGAGGGTGGCTGAACAAAACATCACCCTCAAATCCCTCATGATAAGAGGATATAGCTGCTGCATATACCCTCACCGTCGAAGCCGACAGTCTATCAAGGAGAGACTGGAGGTAACAAGGACAGTATCCAGGGGGCAGGACACCGGTCCCTGCCCCCCGCCTTACACCACTCTTGGAACATACGCCATCTGCCCGCGTAAGCGCGACAGTGGAGGGAGCATGCGCATTCCGGATGGTATCAACCACAGAAGGGTCCATCCTCTCCAGACTTACCCTCTCACCAGCCAAACCATCAGACGTTGGCACAACACCGGGTGCTGAACAGCGACCCGTGTGCTTGAGTGAGGGCCTTCGCTGACCAAGGAATAGGCCATGGCGGAGCTACCAGTAGCTGGATCAGGACCGGGAACCACACAGCTGCGCCCCGGTCCGGCGCAATCAGGATCAAGGACCTGCGCTCCTCAACGTACCCGCCCCAACAACTGACCTAACAGATGTATGGGGAAAGAATCCCAGGCGGCACGGCATCAGTCCCAGACCTGCCTGGCTATGTCCGGACGTAATCCCCACCCGTCAGGATGAGGACCGCCCCGCGACATTACACCTGTACCCACATTCACCCTGCCGGGGATGTGGGGAGCCCTCAGGCCGCGCAGATGGAGGACGCCCATAGCCAGCCGCCCGCCGCCCGGTGCAGACGGGGGGAGCATACTCCTCCCTGTCTGTCAATATACGACACTGACGTCGTATTGTCCGTCCTGATCAACACCGTTTGAGGACCAGAAGGACCGGTTTCAATACCAACACATTGAATGTAGCGCAGACCGGGCAGCATGGTTTGCCAGCTGCCCCCTACTGCGTTGGCCCAACACGTCTCCAGCGAGGGAGGCGTCGGTGAAAAACGTGACGTGTGACAGCCTACTGCCCATGGGGACCCCCCTGGTGAGGAACCCCCCAGGGCGAGGTCCCCCAGTACTGACACGGGAACCTTAGCCGCTTCCACTTGCCTCTCACCGGGTCTATTTCCATACTGGAAAACCCACCTCCGTAACCCCCTCCTGGGGTGAAGAGGAGGCCAAGAGGGACCACGGAATGAGCAGATGCCATCATACCGAGCAGGCGTATCACAGACAGCGCCGTAACCGTCCTAGGACGGAACCTCCCGAGCGTGTCGACAACACGCTCCGAGAGGGATGCCCATAGCACTCCAACCGTTGACTGGGAAGAGGAGTACTCTACTTCCAGTCTACAGCAAACCCCAGGCTGGTAGGAACCTGCCTGGTACGAGACCCGACGATCCACCTTGACCGCCAAGGACCAGAACGTCGTCAGGGCAGAATACACTCCGTAACCCCTGACGACGCAGAGGCCCCAGTGCGGCCTCCACGCACTTGGTGAACATGCGGGGAGCCAGAGAAAACCGAACGGCAGCCTCTGGTACTCATACGCTAACCCTGCAAAGGAAGCGTAGGTAAGCCCTAGGATGGAAGATCGGAGATGCGAATACGCATCCTACAGGTCTATGGAGGAGAACCAGACCCCCACCTGACAGTGTTCAACAGGTAGGAGACGATCCAAAAAATGCTGAACCTTCCCATGGGACAGGTCCAGCATGGGTCTGACACCCCCCCTCCCGATTTCTCAGGCACCAGAGAACACCGGGAGGAAAACGCCATGACGATGGCTTGCTTCGTCCACAGAGATTGGATCTCGTTGACCAGAGCTGTCACTGCTGGTGACCCTGACAATAGGGTCTGTACCAAACCCGAAAACGGGTGGGGTTGTGTTAATACAAGTCCCCGCCTCAGCGTTCTCTCCATCCACCTCGACATATGGTACTGCCGTAGTCATATGTGATGACACTCCCAATGCACCCGCCGCCATGTGGCGCAGGTCCGCCAGGAACTGTAGATAGTCGGCCCGGTCCCACCCGCTGTGCCTAGCCAACCCTGGACCCTTGCGAGCAGAGCGTTCCGTGGAGTCGGGTCGGAACCTGACACTACCAACGAGGCAATCGCACCCAAGGGGGGACCCCGACAGAAAGGGCCGGTTTGATACGGGGGAAGCTGACATCAATCTAGGTGACAAAAGCCCCCCCACTGAACACCCCTCCAGAACATGCTGAGGAGTTGTTCTGCAGCCGGACATGCAAGGCGTGAGGACCCCATGGGTTCCTACACACTGTAGCCCTGCAGTGATATTACTACCACCTAAATCACGCGCACCTCTTCTTTTCAGACCACTGCCGATCTCGCGGGAGTGGGAGGCACCAACATGATACCTGGCCTGGCGAAGGCGAGGTCGGGGAAGCCCGCACTGTGTGCCTCAAAAAGGTTTCGAGCCCCCTTGCTGACAACACTTATAGTTGACAGACGTAACACCAGGCTCAACCAACACAGCTTATGGTGTGGGAGCCGCTTGACAGCACAACATTCTCACGGACAGACCCAGGCTCAGCCATCAACTGGGTGTCAGCCCCTGTCCCCATGAGAAGCGAAAAGTGGGGCTGCACGCGCTTCAACAAAGGCACGCGGCCCGCAGCCAAAGGAAACAATCAGAGCCCCCTTTTTTCCACTGGTGTTGGGGGAGGGAGTGATCGGAGAGCGGGCTGCTCGCGGCAGGACGTCGACGGCTTGTATATTCCAAACCGAGCCCATCCAACATGGCCGATCCCTCGGCCGCCAAGGCTGTCGGCCTTGTGGACACCTGTCGATTCAACGCCCAGGATACCTCTGGCGGGGGAAAACATGGCTGCCTGTCGAGGGCCTCGTCATCAACGCTGACGAGGCCGTGCTCTCTCTTCTTCTGGCTGCGCGGTGTGAGGCGGTGTGGGGCCTAGGACAATACCGCCCACGCTCCAGCGGAAGACAAAAATCCTCTGCGGAGAGGGGAGCCCTGAGCGGTTATAGCTTGCGGCTTGGTCAAAGCTAATAACGTCAACAACCTCGCGCGATGTATCGACGTCGGCTGGCCCTCAAGGCCCCGCCACCAGACACCATTTTTTTATAGAAAAAACAGCAATTCGAACACAGTTACTAATCGCTGCCAATTCCATACCGTGGCGGTACAGGCTTTAGCAGCCCACCAGCCACTCACCGGGCCAACCCACCTCATGGCGTCGGCCGGGCGGGGCACTGTTTCAACATGTCAAAAGCAAAGGACTGATGCAACACGGAGCACCAGTGGTGGTTGCAAACAGTGGTGTGCACCATGAAGGGGTTAATGAATAAATGAACTAACACCACGAACATACTGTAGAATGGGCAAACCCATGCACACAACGTTAAGGGGAGGCGAACCAGAGAGAACCAGTCCCGCATTCATTCATAATATTCACAACAGCACACCAGCCCTAGCCCTCAGCTCATTTACCCATGAAGGTAAACAAAGCCCCCCCCGCACTACTCCCCCAGTAGACACGGATTGACCGTCAGCATGAATGGTTGAGAGGAGAGAAAAACTGTAGTATAGACAGACATTCCCGTAGCAGAGAGACAGAATAGAAACAGAGCCCAAAAATAGCATAGCGTTAGCCGCGCGCTTCAGGATAACGGGGAAAACAACAACGTTTACCCAGATATCCTGCCGCTTGCGCCAATACACACTCGGTTGTCTCTCGGGACAACTCGAGCACATCACAAACGCCAGCATTTGTCATGCCTAGTGACATCCCACAGTGGGGAACAGTAGAACATTGACCCAGCATTTATAGCATTTAGTATTAGCAGCGCGCTCCAGGACAGCCTGGGAAACGTCCACCTCTTAGAGGGACGTTTACCCAAACATCCTGCCCCTGGCGCAAAATACAACTCACAACAAGCAGCATTTACTAACACCAGCGATAATGCCTAGTGGCGTAAGTCCTACCTTGTGCGAGGTAGCTCGATAGCTACACCTCACACGCTGTCCCCTGTCTGCTGTCAACAAGACAAGGAAACTACCGAACTCGACGCTGAGCTGCATCAAAAATGCATCCCGCTGCAAGGTCGCAGAACCGCCAGAACATGCCGCGAAGATTTCAGGGGTGGGCAAATCTTCGGTAAGCACTCAATATTATCTAAACTTTTCGAACAGCTAGTTGCATAGGGCGACTTGCATCCGCTATGATGGAAACGAAAATAGAGTAAGAGTGAGTGGTGGCCATGCCCAGTACTAAGTAGCACGCCACTAGGGGCGGGGCCTGGCAGGTGAGGGGTGTATTTGGTTTTTTTCATTGATGGAGTACAATAGGTACATGAGATGAGGTATATCTCGGTATGGCTTAAGAGCGGGACGCGATGCAAGTACGCTATATAACCAGAAGTCAATCAGACTTCGAATGAATGGCTGTGGATGAGGAAATGGAATTCTGGAGAGCTTTTTTCTTGGCACACGGATCTCTCCCAAAGAGCCATTTCTGAACGGATTTTTATAAACTTTGGACCTGTACTACATAAGGCCTCAGGCTATGGAATCGCAGTGTTTTTCAGCTTATAATTTTTTTTTATTGCAACTGCTACAGAAAAATGTGAGTACAAAAGTTTAAGTTCAACTCAAGTTCAGACCTCTGTTACTCTATTTAATTAGCACTAAAAGTGATTTTCCTTTTTTGTATTAGTAACTTCAGAATGTTATCTTCCAAAAGAGACCAGGCTTATGCATGTGCTATAAGAATAAAGTATAAAGATAAGCTTTGCAAAAAAAGTATGCAGTCCTTAAGTTCAAGTAAATAAATGGCCACTTTTCTGCCCGCCCGTTAACTCAATGGCTGCCAACAACGAGTATACTCGCTATTGGCCGCAAATCGAATAACGCCAACGAGTATACTCATCCGGGCGGAGTTTTCTTGTAACGTGGATCAAGATCTTCACCCGATTGCATTGAATCGCTTTCGGGACGCCCGATCCATTATGCTGTGGGGGGTTATGGCGTGGGCCAAATGGACAAACGATCTAGCAGATGGCAATCAAATAATTGGAATATTCTTTTGGGAATCTCATCGGCCACAGGTGAGAGCAATTTAACGTCAATTTCAGCTTGGTTGTGCATTGTTTTCATAGCCATCGCCCTGATCAGCGTATGCTGTTGTACTAACGAATGCCGTTATTGACAATCAATTAGTCAGAAACGACCCCCCCCCTTTCATGCATGCATGATGGAACATAATATACTGATCATATGCATTTGAATTTTTTATTGTAGCGTGTATAGGGACGAAATGCCAATGGATAATATATAATACACGTCGCAGCCTATTACTAGCCTCCCAGGAATTACCCCAGACAACTCTAAAACCATACTTATATTCATCACGGTATAAAACGAGAATGTATGGATGGAACAAATATTCCTTTTTTCACATCTTGAACGATAGATACTCGATGTCAAACGGGCCATAGTATTGCATATATAGCTATAATATTTAAATAGTTATAGCCCTGCAAACAAGGTGAGCGACTCCCACCATTTACAGCGGTGGCGGTAGCTACTACAGGATGAGGCTAATCCGTGGCGTCCAATGAGTTAAGAGGTTAAAAAAAAGGTACTTTTAGAGATTTCTTATTTTAAACATTTTCAATAATTAAAAAGGTATTCTCTATATGTTTTTGAATGCAATGTAAATCACATTTATCTATTCAAATCTAGTGGGGTAAAAATATTTTCTTCTGAACAAAAAAGTGGTTTGATGTTTACCTGAGCGGAGAGACGAGGAGGCTTATCTGGTGCTGCTGAGGTGCAGAAGATAAGAGACAGAGAGAGAAAAACAACTGATTATACCCATAATATACAACATACTGTTCATACCCATATACACAACATACTGTTTATACCCATATACACAACATACTGTTTATACCCATATACACAACATACTGTTTATACCTATATACACAACATACTGTTCATACCCATATACACAACATACTGTGATAGTTTGTCTCTCCTGCCCATGTAAAGCGTCTTTGAGCACCTGGAAAAGCGCTATATAAAATAGATGTATTATTATACTGTTTATACCTATATACACAACATACTGTTCATACCCATATACACAACATACTGTTTATACCCATATACACAACATACTGTTTATACCTATATACACAACATACTGTTTATACCCATATACACAACATACTGTTTATACCCATATACACAACATACTGTTTATACCTATATACACAACATACTGTTCATACCCATATACAACACAACATACTGTTTATACCCATAATACACAACATACTGTGATTTTTCTCTCTGTTGCCATAGTGATTTAGACAAACCTGCTTTGTGGAACCGAAAAGCCTGACTTATGTCAAGATATCCTGAAGATTATCCGGCTAACTCAGTTAGCCACGTATGGGGAACAGGGCCCTGGGACCTGTTCCTCGTACCTGGCTAACTGAGTTAGCCGGATAATTTTCAGGATAACTTGACTTAAGCCAGACCTTTTGTTTCCCTGACGTGCGATTGTCTAAATCACTATGGCAACAGATCAGAAAGTTTGAACCTGGTCCAGCGCATGGTTTAGTTCAGTTAGCTCGATAAACTGGCCACGCCCTCGCAAAGAAATGCCAGCTCTCCTCACAGATCCCATTTTATGATTCTGAATTATGTTTTTGTGCTTCGTTTTTCTAGAGGTGGCTTTTGAAATGTAAAAAAAATAGACCTAAAATGCTGATAATAAATCATATTCAGGCTATGGATTTACTTTGTCCTAAATAATGCATGTCATAGTTATACGGATACGGCGCTCGCAAGTCGCGACACACACTATGTGGTTATTTTAATAACGGAGCATTGCAAATGTGAATCCCGCTGGGATATTTTTAATGAATGAAACCTATCGGGCGTTTGGCTCTGATTCGTTTCATATTCTCCACTGTTGATCTATTTGCTTAACGGAGCTCCCGGATTGTGTTTCATTCAAGCATAAATTGAAGTGTCTTTATGCGTGGATTGTAGATGTGAATTACGACAAATCTGAATCTGTGGATTGTTGAATTGTATCACTGTCACTCACACGTTATTGTGATATTGTAACTGGGATTCAAATGTCTGAGGGGGAGATGCACTGTTTGACGGATTTGATGACGTGGACATGATTTGAGAAAATTAATGAGCAATTGCAAGATTTTGACGTTTTGATGAATGAATTTGAGAAAATGCATTTATCTGTTCAAGCACTGTTATCTGATGATGAACAAGAGGGTGATTAACATGACTGGTGTCACTGGTATAAACCAACGGTTAATCAATTCAATGCATGTATGGTCTGGATGATGTCCGAAACAGATTAAAACCTGATTACTAGTGAAACTGTATAGCCTCCAACTCCCTCTCTGACATGTTATTTCGGGGTTCGCGCCTTGAAAACTTTGGGAACCATATGATGTATTTATATAGTACATGATACCTAAGCTACCTACACTTGTCCTAATAAACTAACCTACACTGTAGCACTCAACACTTTGATGAACATTGTTGCTCAGCTGATAGAGTTGTGCCCTTCCTGATGGCTTGTCGTACAGAACTTGTAAGTCGCTTTGGATAAAAGCGTCAGCTAAATGACTAAATGTAAATGTAAATGTAAGCACATACAGTACAGATATCCTCATAAGTATCTATTAATTCGTATCAATTAGATACTCTTTGGGCTTGTTTTTATCTACTTATTCTGAAAGAGTTGAACTAATTATTTTCGCTAGCAAGATCTCATTAGATTATTCATCCCATTAAGCCTACTGCCAGCAGGCACATTTAAAGAAATATAATCTGATTGATTGGGGTAATGAGGGACTTAAAATTAGCCTATAGATTATGCATTTAACTTGTCTGCGAGGCTATTGAGCCGTACTGTATTGTACCCATTCTGCAATCTGTTAATAAAGTTTTCAATCAATCAATGCCGTTCGAAAATCAGGATTTCTGCGATCGACACCTGCTGTCTTTTCAGGTGAGGCGGCCGCGCACAATTATCCTGAGTATCAAGTCTGGTTCGAATTAACGAGAGTGAAACCACCTTCGAGGAACTTTTATTCTTTTATTCATCGGGTTAATTGAATCTGGATAATGGGACTTTTGATCAACTTAGTTGAACCAGGGGGTCCTACCAATCACCCCAAAGTACCAGAAAATACCCTAAAGTACCCTAAAATACCCCAAAGTACCCCAAAATACCCTAGAAATACCCCAAAGTATACCCCAAAGTACCAGAAAATACCCCAAAGTACCCCAAAATACCCAGAAAATACCACAAAGTATACCCCAAAGTACCAGAAAATACCCCAAAATACCCTAAAATACCCCAAAGTATACCCCAAAGTACCAAAAAATACCCCAAAGTACCCCAAAATACCCCAAAGTACCCCAAAATACCCCAAAGTATACCCCCAAATACCCCAAAATACCCCAAAGTATACCCCAAAATACCCCAAAGTACCCCAAAATACCCCAAAGTACCCCAACATATCCCAAAATACCCCAAAGTGCCTGGAAATATACCACAAAGTACCACAAAATACCTAAAGTGAAAAACTAAAATGTGCACATTTTGTGTAATAGTGTAATAGTGTGTAATAGTGTAATAGTGTGTAATAGTGTAATACTGTAATAGTGTGTAATAGTGTAATAGTGTGTAATAGTGTGTAATAGTGTAATAGTGTGCTAGTGTGCTAGTGTAATAGTGTAATAGTGTGCTAGTGTGTAATAGTGTAATAGTGTGCTAGTGTAATAGTGTAATCATGTAATAGTGGGTAATAGTGTGTAATAGTGTAATAGTGTGCTAGTGTGTAATAGTGTAATAGTGTAATAGTGTGTAATAGTGTAATAGTGTGTAATAGTGTAAGTGTAATAGTGTGTAATAGTGTAATAGTGTAATAGTGTGTAATAGTGTAATAGTGTGCTAGTGTAATAGTGTAATAGTGTGTAATAGTGTGTAATAGTGTGCTAGTGTAATAGTGTAATAGTGTGCTAGTGTGTAATAGTGTAATAGTGTGTAATGGTGTAATAGTGTAATAGTGTGTAATAGTGTAATAGTGTGCTAGTGTAATAGTGTAATAGTGTGTAATAGTGTAATAGTGTAATAGTGTGTAATAGTGTAATAGTGTGTAATAGTGTAATAGTGTAATAGTGTGTAATAGTGTAATAGTGTGCTAGTGTAATAGTGTGTAATAGTGTAATAGTGTGCTAGTGTAATAGTGTAATAGTGTGTAATAGTGTAATAGTGTGCTAGTGTGTAATAGTGTAATAGTTTAATAGTATGTAATAGTGTAATCGTGTAATAGTGTGCTAGTGTAATAGTGTGTAATAGTGTAATAGTGTGCTAGTGTGTAATAGTGTAATAGTGTGCTAGTGTAATAGTGTAATCATGTAATAGTGTGTAATAGTGTAATAGTGTGTAATAGTGTAATAGTGTGCTAGTGTGTAATAGTGTAATAGTGTGTAATAGTGTAAGTGTAATAGTGTGTAATAGTGTAATAGTGTGTAATAGTGTAATAGTGTGCTAGTGTGTAATAGTGTAATAGTGTGTAATAGTGTAAGTGTAATAGTGTGTTAGTGTAATAGTGTAATAGTGTGTAATAGTGTAATAGTGTGTAATAGTGTAAGTGTAATAGTGTGTAATAGTGTAATAGTGTGTAATAGTGTAATAGTGTGCTAGTGTAATAGTAGTAATAGTGTGTAATAGTGTGTAATAGTGTGTAATAGTGTGCTAGTGTAATAGTGTAATAGTGTGCTAGTGTGTAATAGTGTGCTAGTGTAATAGTGTAATAGTGTGTAATAGTGTAATAGTGTAATAGTGTGTAATAGTGTAATAGTGTGTAATAGTGTGTAATAGTGTAATAGTGTGCTAGTGTGTAATAGTGTAATAGTGTGCTAGTGTAATAGTGTAATAGTGTGTAATAGTGTAATAGTGTGTAATAGTGTAATAGTGTAATATTGTGTAATAGTGTAATAGTGTGCTAGTGTAATAGTGTAATAGTGTGTAATAGTGTAATAGTGTGCTAGTGTGTAATAGTGTAATAGTTTAATAGTGTGTAATAGTGTAATAGTGTAATAGTGTAATAGTGTAATAGTGTGTAATAGTGTGTAATACTGTAATAGTGTGTAATAGTGTGTAATAGTGTAATAGTGTGCTAGTGTAATAGTGTGTAATAGTGTAATAGTGTGCTAGTGTAATAGTGTAATAGTGTGCTAGTGTGTAATAGTGTAATAGTGTAATAGTGTGTAATAGTGTAATGGTGTAATAGTGTGTAATAATGTAATAGTGTAATAGTGTGTAATAGTGTAATAGTGTGCTAGTGTAATAGTGTAATAGTGTGTAATAGTGTAATAGTGTAATAGTGTGTAATAGTGTAATAGTGTAATATTGCGTAATAGTGTGTAATAGTGTAATAGTGTGTAATAGTGTAATTGTGTGTAATAGTGTAATAGACACTATTACACACTATTACACTATTACACACTATTACACTATTACACACTATTACACTAGCACACTATTACACACTATTACACACTATTACACACTAGCACACTATTACACTAGCACACTATTACACTATTACACACTATTACACATTATTACACTAGCACACTATTACACTATTACACACTATTACACTATTACACACTATTACACTATTACACACTATTACACTATTACACTATTACACACTATTACACTATTACACACTATTACACAAAATTACACTATTACACGCTATTACACTATTACACACTATTACACTATTACACACCATTACACTATTACACTAGCACACTATTACACACTATTACACACTATTACACTATTACACACTATTACACACTATTACACTATTACACACTATTACACTATTACACACTATTACACTATTACACTATTACACACTATTACACTATTACACACTATTACAGTATTACACTATTACACACTATTACACTATTACACACTATTACACTATTACACACTATCACACTATTACACTATTACACTATTACACACTATTACACTATTACACACTATTACACAAAATTACACTATTACACGCTATTACACTATTACACACTATTACACTATTACACACCATTACACTATTACACTAGCACACTATTACACACTATTACACACTATTACACTATTACACACTATTACATTATTACACTATTACACTATTACACACTATTACACTATTACACTATTACACACTATTACAGTATTACACTATTACACACTATTACACTATTACACACTATTACACTATTACACAAAATGTGCACATTTTAGTTTTTCATTTTAGGTATTTTGTGGTACTTTGTGGTATATTTCCAGGCACTTTGGGGTATTTTGGGGTACTTTGAGGTATTTTGGGGTATACTTTGGAGTATTTTGGGGTACTTTGGGGTATTTTGGGGTACACTTTGGGGTATTTTGGGGTACTTTGGGGGTATTTTGGGGTACTTTGAGGTATTTTGGGGTATACTTTGGGGTATTTTGGGGTACTTTGGGGTATTTTCTGGTACTTTGGGGTATACTTTGGGGTATTTTGGGGTATCTTCTGGTATTTTCTGGTACTTTGGGGTATACTTTGGGGTAATAGTTTGGGGTATTTTCTGGTATTTTGGGGTATACTTTGGGGTACTTTGGGGTATTTTGGGGTATTTTATGGTACTTTGGGGTATTTTGGGGTACTTTGGGGTATTTTGGGGTATACTTTGGGGTATACTTTGGGGTATGTTGGGGTATACTTTGGGGTATGTTGGGGTACTTTAGGGTATTTTCTGGTACTTTGGGGTGATTAGTAGGACCCGAACTGGGTACAGGGAATAGGGCCCTGGTCAGTCTGAGATATTTTGAATGAGCAAAAGGCTTTCTATAAAGATTTAAATATATAACCTGTAATGCTGTCAAACAGTGACCTCTTGGCAAAAGAGCCCTGCTTGGTGTTGTGCTTTGTTTGTAAATTTTTGTTTTGGTCTGCCAGTTGGAGATCAATAACTTATATTATACTGTGAATTTCTCTAGCTCTCTCTTGGCAGAGCTGGAGGTGTGACCAGCAGTAGCAAGCCCTCCCCCTAGACCCACTGACATCCAATCAGTAGCAAGCCCTCCCCCTAGACCCACTGACATCCAATCCAGAGCTGGAGGTGTGGCCAGCAGTAGCAAGCCCTCCCCCTATACCCACTGCCATCCAATCCACACATCAGACAAAAACAAAAACAAAACATGTAAACAAAGCACAGTACAAAGTTGTCATATTTTTGCCTAGAGGTTGCAGTACATTATTTTACAGATGTATTTTACAGATACATTACAAATTCTACCTTTAAAACACTTCATCATAATGGCAGTATGGAAAATGACAGCAATATCAGCCTTCACTCCATCATTGAGGACCAATGGGAAGGTTTGTTATGATCAAAGATGGAAATAGCGCCATTTTCTTTTTTAATCGATGATCATATTTTATTGAAGTATCGAGTAATTATTTATGCCCATGAGGAATAGAAAATGAATGGATTTCCATGTTTCACCCCAGTGGGCACTTTAAATAATCTCATATGACACTTTAAATAATCTCATATGGCACTTTAAATAATCTCAGAGGGCACTTTAAATAATCTCATATGGCACTTTAAATAATCTCAGAGGGCACTTTAAATAATCTCATATGGCACTTTAAATAATCTCAGAGGGCACTTTAAATAATCTCATAGGGCACTTTAAATAATCTCAGAGGGCACTTTAAATAATCTCATATGGCACTTTAAATAATCTCATATGGCACTTTAAATAATCTCAGAGGGCACTTTAAATAATCTCATAGGGCACTTTAAATAATCCCAGAGGGCACTTTAAATCATCTCAGTGGGCACTTTCAATGACACTTACCATGTTCACTCTCATGTTTAGGAGACTGTAAAAAGAAAGGGGAAACCAAAATTAATATATTGTCACATGACTATCTTGGTAAACAACAACATCATAGTGTTAGCAGCAACAAACATCAAAATAGCTAACCCTTCATGTTAGGGATGGATTCAAATAATACATTATTCAACACACATATAACACAGATTGCTGATTATTATAAACAATAAATGGATATTACCAAGCCCTATTTAGTGGCCAGATCACATGACCATATACAAAATATATGTATCTAATATACCGTTAGCCTCATACGATAATAAAAAATTTAAAAAAATAGAAAATGTTTTGCCAAATTGAGATTTATGCCTAACTGTAATCTCCTCACACTGCTGCATCGCCCTGGCTTAGTGCCTATGTCCTCAGCCAATCAGAACGCTTGTTGAGTAAAAAAAAATCCCCATCTGCCTAACTCACTCGTGTGACTTGTGCATTTTAACGTTACATACACAGATGGCGATCGCATGACTAAAGGCCTCTACATGCTACAGCAACTTCAAAGCAACTTCAACACAACATCAGCGCGATTTCAACGCGCTTGTTTTAGAGGGTCTTGTAGACTGTGTTGCGAGGACGTTGCGTACCTGTCTCAAATCTAATCTAAACAACCGTTGCGTTGATATTGCGTAGCAGTGATTGGTTGGTAGTGAATGGGGGCGGGGCTGTCATATAATAATATTGGTCCCGCAGCGAGGAATACCATCAGCCATTGTTGTAGCCAGCCAGCTAGCGTTGAACTTGATGCTATTCAATGCTCTATCATACCCAACTAACGTTAATGCCATTCAGAATTTATTAACATAGCTACAACAACACACAGTAACGTTAATATAATTACATGCATCATTGTTTACAATGAACGGACGGTGGGGCAGTTCAAAAGGACTGGACACGGACAAGTTGTTAAACAGCAATCAATTAATTTAATATAACAGGTAGTTCGAGCTGCATTTTCGTGCCTACAACCACAGCCACAGGGATATATCCAGCTTTGACGAGCTCTCTCTCCTCCTGCCGATTAAATTCAGCAGCTCTTCCTCGACCTCGAGTGCCTGTAGCTGCCAGCTAACGTTAAAACTAACCTAAAGTTACACAAGCAGAATACATCACAAATACTTACGGTCGGGGCATTTCAAAATAAAAGAGTGACGTCTAAAAGCACCGGAAATACGTTTATTTTGTACATTATCTAACGTTAACACGAACCTAAACTAACTTTAGTTAAACTAACTTTGCGTGTCGATGTTGCAGAAGCATAAAGGCAGAGTGTCTACAACACCGTTGCTTTGTCGATGTTGTGGTGCAGTTGCTTTGAAGTTGCTGTAGCATGTAGAGGCCTTAAGGCAAGTATAACAACTGCCTTAGTGTATGACATGTATGTATGTACGAGGTAATGTAAAAATGCCTAAATTACGACATATTTAGTTTAAAAGTCACCTTATTTTGTTACGCAATGGTTGTTGTGTTTTTTTTATTTTTGCAAACTTGTTGATACACCTTGTGGAACTTATTTTCAAAATATAAATTAAAAACTTGTAAACATTTACTGGAAAATGTGTTTTTTCTTCTCTTCCAAAAATCTTGAAAAATTACTTAAGGCAATTGTCGTATGAGGCTAACATACATCCTAGGCACACATTTTCAGTTTGGGAGGCCGACGCCACAGACAAAACACACAGGGAGCCACCTTACCGCTGGGTCTGCGAATCCCTCGGGAGCCATGGGATCCTGCAAAGGAACGGGCAGGTTCACTTTATAGAATAGGGACATGGTGGAGCCCCGCTTGAGACCGGCGCCCACGGGCACATTCAACTCAACACTAGCCGGGTGGTGGCGGGAGAGCGCCAGCGAGTCGACGCGCCTCAGCGACACCCTAGTGTCCCGTGCCGCTGCGCCGCCGCCGGGGGGCACATTGAACTCAAGCGCGGCGGGGGGACGATAGTGAGACGGCAGGCTAGTACAGAGGGGGTTGATAAACGCTAGTGAAGTTCTGTTTGTCCCCACCAGGAGTCGCTCCTCTTTCTCCAGCCACTTCTCGTCCTCCGCCATCTGCTGCTTCTGGTGGCGCAGCGTGTCCTGCATGCGGTGTCGCTCCGCCTGCCACAGGCGCTGGGCGTCCTCCCTGCTGCTGGGCTGCTCCACGCGCGGGAACTCGCCCTCCTGGTGGGAGGAGCCACGCGCAGGGAAAGGTGAGCACCGACAGAATACATAATGCATGGTAGAGAGTGGGCTTGAGTTGTGGTGGTTTGTTAGACCAGCGGTTCTCAAACTAGGCGCATTGGCAAGTACATTTCTTTTATAATCAATTATGTATTATTATTTTGAATTTTTTTTGCAACATATTTTGGCTAAATATGCCTCGTTTCATAAATGTGTATTGATAACATAGTTTCTAGTAAATATGCATGATCAAGTTCAACAACGTGTGCTTTTATTTCACGTTGAAATTACGCGATATATTAAGTGTGTTTTGTCGCCAAAAAATTTTTCTAAATAAAATGGGGTCATGGTATAAAAAAGTTTGAGAACCCCTGGTTTAGACGTTAGCTGGAGAGCTGCCACTCTTGTTCATTATGCTACATTGTAGGAGGAGGTGGTATGAATAAAAACACCAATAATAAAATGAATAAAACACACACAGCCACACACACGCACACATGAACATGCACACACCCACACATACATACACACAAACATATAACATACTGACAGACAGACAGCCAGACAGACAGACAGACAGACAGACAGACAGACAGACAGACAGACAGACAGACAGACAGACAGACAGACAGACAGACAGACAGACAGATAGACAGATAGACAGGCAGGCAGGCAGGCAGGCAGGCAGGCAGGCAGGCAGACAGACAGGCAGGCAGGCAGGCAGGCAGGCAGGCAGGCAGACAGACAGAGACACATAAACACACTGAAAAAAATGCAGAGATGCCTGAAACAGTTGTTCGTACCCCCATGCTGCGACGTCGAGGAGACATCAGCCTTGGGACCATCAGGCTGCTCCTAGAGTCAACGGGAGACTGGTAATCACATGGGCTGGCGAGGTCTGGAGAGCTGGCACACAGCGCCTCGTTCAGCTTGAGGGACAGATACACACAGACCTTTCAGATGCAGCGCTTTGTGACGAGAAGACTAAGCCAAGCTTGATTACTTTGTAAAAGACAACGTGGGTTCAGTACCTGAATGTGCAGACCGATGCTGAGTGTGTTTCCAAACCGTCCCGGTTTCATTCTTGAAGGCTGGAGTAATAGTGGGCAAAAGACATTTAAAGAGCGAGTTCAGAATTTTTTATATTATGTCCATGCTCATCGATGATGTTGATTGGTAGATTTATTTGTGGTAGAATTCTTTGTGGTAGAATTCTTTGTGGTAGAATTCTTTGAGGTAGATTTCTTTGTGGTAGATTTCTTTGTGGTAGATTTCTTTGTGGTAGAATTATTTGTTGTAGAATTATTTGTGGTAGATTTCTTTGTGTAGATTTCTTTGTGGTAGATTTCTTTATGTAGATTTCTTTGTGTAGATTTCTTTGTGGTAGATTTCTTTATGTAGATTTCTTTGTGTAGATTTCTTTGTGTAGATTTCTTTACAATACATGATGTGCTTCATACTATCCACATTGATTCTTAAATCAAAAGCACACGGCGGGCGAGCGGCGTCGCCTGGCGATGCAATCGGCTGTCGCTCAGCGATAATCGCTTAGCACCCCACACCAGACCCGACCATTCAGGTCCATTAACCGGTCCGTGGCCGTCAGATAGACTCATTGGTTGCGCGTAATGTAGGATAGACCGGTCTATCAGTCTATCCTACATTACGCTTGTGACGGAGACGGACTTTCGGAACCTTCATTTGGGAGCAATAAATAATACGTTTAATAATAAGTAAGACAACGGATAAGTTTAATGAATTCCATATAAATTGATAGTTTATTATGGAGCTACCACACCTTGAAGTGCCGGTCCGTAAAAATAATGCCAACATTAAACCGGTCCGTGGCCATCAGATAGACTTATTGGTTGCGCATAATGTAGGATGTAGGATAGACCGGTCTATCGAGAGATAGAGATAGACCGGTCTATCGAGAGAGATAGACCGGTCTATAGAGAGAGAGAGAGAGAGAGAGAGAGAGAGAGCACAACTCATTGACTGCCTTAAATTGCACACACATCCCATCTCCAACTAATGTTATTTATTTAAATTGTTCCTGTTAATTAATAATTAACATAAGTAGCATGGTAATAATACGTAGGTTATTGATCAATGAATGTATTGATAAATTAATTTATATTACAAATTATACACCAGTATAAGTCATGTCATTTCCTCATTGTCCTTGCTGTGTCACATGCCGTCGCCTAACAAAATGGGATTGAGGCGATATTTGGCCAGGCGACAGAAGTTGCTGCACGATCGTCGCTCGAAAATCTCCTGCCGTGTGGGTTGTCTCATTCATAATAATGGAAGTGATACAATTCTGTCAGTCGCCTCGCTTAAAAAATCGGTCGCCTGGCAAAAATTGCCCGCCGTGTGCGTTGGACTTTAGTCGGCCACAAAACTAATGTACAGTTAATGGGGCCACTGTTAAACGCACCGTAAACATACTCGAAAACTACTGCATGCTTCTTTGCTTGTGGAGTAAGCTTCAGTGTTTATCTCAGGGCCTGTACAGACTAGAGCAGTTGACTTTACATTAGTGTTGTGGCTAACTAGCCAGAGCTGCAGGTGTCCAGTATGAAGGACAGCATGGGTCGGGCTGAGGAAGGACTCTACCAATCAACATCATTTGTAAATAGGAAATAGGGCTAGGGGTCTAAAAATCTCAATTTACCTTTTCGACCCGATTAAAATATGTATAAAGAAGCATTAATTGAATGTAGTACACTGCAAAAATATCCATTTTAATTATTTTAATCTTGAGTTGAGTCTTGTAAAATCGAATTTTCTTGTAAACAAGCCTAATGGGGTAAGATTGTTTCCCTTGTTATGACAATACATTTGTCTCAAGCACTTCCTCAAAACGTTCATTTTGTTTAGTTTTATTCTATTTCTACGGCGGTGCACTTTTGCCTCACAGCGAGAAGGCCCTGGGTGCAAACCTCAGCAGGGTGCAGTGTTGCGTGGGTTTCCTCCCACACCAAGACATGCATGCGATAGGTTTCCTGCCGTTTCCCTTGACCAAGGTAGTGTTGACTCATTTACTTTAATTTAATAAAGGCTTAACTTATTTTAAGACAAAATCCTGCTGCTCACCCATAACTGCATACACGGACACGCACCCCTCTACCTTCAGGAACTCATCACTCCACAATCCTCCACCCACACCCTCATATCTGCAGGTAGCCTGCTCCTTCAGGTCCCCAATACCCGGCTCTGCACCATGGGTGACCGAGTCTTCTGCACGGCTGCACCACGCCTGTGGAACAGCCTCCCCATCCAGCTGAGCGCACCACAGAGCCTGGACTCTTTTAAAGCCTGAAAACCTTCTTATTTAATTTTTGATTGCTAGCTATTTCTTGTGATTAAATATTTTTCTTGTGCTGTTTTTTTCTTTTCTTTTTCTGTTCATACTATGTTTTTAACTATTTTTTTTAAAATTTTAATTCTGTATTTTATTTTATTATTATGAATAATTATTAAAAAAAAATTACTATGTTTTAACCGTGTAGCACTTTGGGATCCGAATGAACAAAAAGTGGACTACAAATACGATTTATTATTATTATTATTATTATTAATATTAAGACTACCGTATTTCATGGTTAACATACTTTTCAAGATATTGTTAGATCCTGATCAAACTGGCCAGTATCACGTCTTCGTCTGTTTGGCTCTCCATCCAATTCCTCTGCGTTGTGTCATTTTAATGGTCCTGACGTCTCCGATACCGGTTGATAAGATCCTTATCTCTCCCCGTTAGTACAATCCGCAAACCATAATAATTCTCCACCTCCGTAAGAATTCGACACTTCGACAACGTGAAATACCTTACAAGGAAAAGCGTGGTTTTATTTGATAAACAGAAACCTCAGCTCAGATGTTAACAGATTGTATTGTCCTTGAAGAGTCTATTCTAATGATCTTTCGGTGTGTTCTATTGTCCCTTTGCTGTTATGTCCAATAGTGGTCAGGCCTGGTCGTTAGCCTGAACCCTCCTCGTGTTAGCCGAAGCTAATGATGATGTGGCATTCTTCCTCCCCCCCCCCCCCTCTCTCAGTCCTAGTCAGATTGTAGTCTGCCCTTAGCCGCTCTTGGTCTGCCTTACACCCGGAACCACTGTTCGACTTATAGATCTTTGTCGTAGCAACGACGGCCCCGCCTTCTGGTTGTCATGCGACGTGCTGATAACCTTTCACACATTAAAATGCAGTTTTCTACTGTTTCATTAAGATGAACCCCTCCCCCTCGCTCTCGCTATCAGTTTGTTCTTACAAGGAATTCAAAACATTCTCTCGCTGGCAGTGTGCCTCACAACAATCACCCTGCTCTACTGAACCACCGTCTCCTGCTTCCATGCACATTTCAATCTCCCCGTTTTAGCTGTGGTCACCTCCCCCCCAATCTATACATCACATACATTGAAAAAGCACCCCAAATCCTTCAATATGGTATTTGAATAAGAGATCTTTGCAGTGTATTCTCTTAACGTACTGTCTATGTTGTCTGGGTGGGTGAGGAGACTTGGTCCTACCTTGGGTGGAGGTTCGTTGAAGTTGAACTTGGTGTTGTCCAAGTACTTGGTGGAGCGTGCTCTGTCCCTCTGTCTCTCCACCTCCTGCTCCTTCTCCATCTTGTGGACGTCACTGTGACGTCAAACAATGCTTTATATTTTTGTGCTTCTCAACCTAGGTTTTTGTGCCTTGAGACATGGAATGTGGAAAAAGGGGGGGGGGGTTCCTGAAGCATTTCACTGCCTCTGTACAGTATGTGTATAATGTGTATGTGACTAATTAACTTTGACTTGAATAGATCAATTACTCAATGAATGGATAGTCTTTCAGTTGACAAAATGTCCATGACATTATTTTTAATATGACAAAAAAAAAGTTCTTCAATCTCCCGATAGTGAGATACACTATCAGCACAGATTACCAGAATGAATGAATGAATGACCTTTATTTATATAGCACCCTTCACAGCACGAATGCACAGGGTGCTTTACACTACAGCTTAATATAAAAACACAATAAAAACAAAATCAGAAATAAATGACAACAACAACAAACAGCAGTTAACTCTTTCAGTGCCACTCACGATATTTCTCTGGTTTTTTTATAGGTGGTTGCGTGCCACTCACGAGATTTCTCTGAATTATTATTATTTTTATTTTTTTGCGATCTGAAAAATGATTGCATCACCCGAGCCTACCCGAGTATAGCCGAGCTGCGCCGGTGATCACTGTGGAAAAAAGCGCCACCCTGTCGTCTCCCAGATGACATAAGTGATTTTGGAATGGACTCAATGAAAATGAATGGGGAAAAAAATCCGGTACTCCACATTTTCCAGTTCACTGATCCAGCCGGGGTTACCACAGTTCATTCTGGAGCCTCAGATCCCCGCGGATCATGGAGATCTACAGTGTCGCGTTGGATCCATACACGTATCGATTTTTTCGAATGGTGATCAGGAATTGGAATATACCAGTTGGATACCATCTGATGTCAGGTAAGGACTCTATGTTATCAGTGGTAGGATAATCGGAGTAAGTTTGATGAAGTTATAAGCTGTTTTGTGAAATGTCTTCTTTCGGTTTCACTGTAAAAGTCTGTGAGGAAATCAACGGAGTGATTATCAGTGCGCGGCCGTAATGTGCTTGCGTGCACGTATAATATTGATCATCTAGCGTTTATTTGAAAACGATTCATAAAAAGGCCGACGAATATCAACGTTGTGGAATATTCCACTAAAAGACGATTTTCATAGAATGCTCCAGAATGAGCTGTTTTTTATATCAAAACGGGGGCTTTTCTAACTGCTCTGAAACGGAAACGACGCGATAAAAAAACAATCTGCCTTCACAGCACTGACTGGAAAATAGTCTTTGATAATGCGATGGGCAGATTAGACACATAGCCATAATTTAAAACATAGATTAGGCGATATTAACGTTAACATTGGCGCCGATGGTGGCATTCAAGCGGTAAAACGGAAAACCAGGCGTGGCACTGAAAGAGTTAAAAACAGTGAAACCAGATAGAAAAAGTAGAATAAAAGAATTTGGATAAAATCATGAGTCACTAATTAAAACAAAAACTATAGAACAGTGAGGACAAGAACAAAAAGTGCATATGCATGACCAAAAGCCTGTCTGAACAAATGTTTTTAATTGTTTTTTAAAAGAGTTCTCAGAGGGGGCAATTCGCAGGTCCAGGGGGAGAGCATTCCAGAGCCTTGGTGCTGTCACCTGGAAGGCTCGATCACCCCTTGTTTTAAGCCTGGACCTGGGGACCACCAGGAGGTGCTGATCGGCAGATCTGAGTGAGCGGGTGTTGGTGTAGGGATGGATGAGTTCAGTGATGTAGATGGGGGCCTGACCGTGAAGTGCTCTGAAAGTGAAAGTGAGGACTTTGAAGTGAATTCTATAGTGTACCGGGAGCCAGTGCAGGGATACCAGAATGGGAGTGATGTGGCATGATTTTTTTGACCTTGTGTGTAGCCTGGCTGCAGCATTTTGGACCATTTGTAATTTATCTGTGGATGATTTGGTGAGACAGGTGAAAAGTGAGTTGCAGTAGTCAAGCCTAGAGGAAATAAAAGCATGCACGGACAGTTCTAGTTCAGAGTGAGATATGATGGTGCGTAGTAGAACATTACCACAGATTACCAGAACATTACTACAGATTACCAGAACATTACTACTAGCCCCAGAGGACAAACAACACTGTTTGGTGTGTGAGCTACAGATGAAAGTGATAATGAGGTAAAAAGAAAATGTACTGTCTTGCCTACAAGGACCAAAGGGATTTTAGTCCAATGTTTTGATTGATTGAATGAACATTTTATTTAACAGATTGCAGAATGGGTACAATACAGTACGGCTCAATACACACAATTGTTAAGGGGATGCAGACCAGAGAAAGACTTTCGTCTTGTTTACATCAGGGTCCCCCATTTTCAATTCATAATGAATTGTAAGTAAGGGTGCAATTAGCACCGTGCAATCCATTCTTTGTGGATCTAGCCCCAGGTATGTTCATCGTGTTCAACTTTTGCTGACACATCATTTTGCATCACATTTGATCAGAGTTTTTTGCAACATGTGTTTTAGTGAGACAGAGATGTGTTTAGAGTTATGAGAAAAGGGGATTGAGTTTTGTGAATTGTGTCTACAGGGGGAAATGTGTTTATGGTTTTGGGAAATGGAGGCTAGTTTTATTAAATGTGTTTAGGGAACTGGTCATTTGGTTTAGAGTATTGTGTGTTGTGTTTTAGCAATTGTGAAAAACTGTATTTTCCAAGCTCGGGAGAGAAGTGAGAGTTTTATACTTTTAAGACTAAGATGTATACGATTTTGTCATTTCTGTGCGCATGACACGAAAATAAAAGAATCAATTAGGGATGCTCGATATTGGCTTTTTTACCGATACCGATATTGTCCAACTCTTAATTTCCGATACCGATACCCCCCCCCCCCCCCCCCCCCCCCCCCAAAAAAACGGAATAATTTCAGGTAATTAACATTACATATCTCTTGTCGTGGAATTAACACAACATTATGCATACTTTTGACAATAAATAAAATCAGAATATGTTCTTACTTGCCTGCCTGGGTAAATAAAGGTTAAATAAATGTTAAAAAAATAAATAATAATAATAATAATTTGAAAACCGGTACCGATATTTTTCGATATCACATTTTAATGCCAATATCGGCCGATAATATCGGTAGGCCGATAATATCGGACATCCCTAGAATCAATCAATCAATCAATCAATCAATCAATCATCTACCTGATCTTGAGCACCAGCTCGGTGAAGATGGGTCTCTCCCGGGGGTCGTAGGACCAGCAGCGGGTCATGAGGGAGTAGAGGGCGGGGGGGCACCCCTCTGGTTTGGGCAGCCTGATGCCCTGCTCCAGCTGGTTGATCACATCTCTGTTCTCCAGCCAGAAGAACGGCTGCTGCCCGCAACTCAGGATCTCCCACACACACACCGCTGAGGAGGGACACGCACACAACTCAGGATCTCCCACACACACACCGCTGAGGAGGGACACGCACACAACTCAGGATCTCCCACACACACATCGCTGAGGAGGGACACGCACACAACTCAGGATCTCCCACACACACACCGCTGAGGAGGGACACGCACACAACTGAGGATCTCCCACACACACACCGCTGAGGAGGGACACGCACACAACTCAGGATCTCCCACACACACACCGCTGAGGAGGGACACGCACACAACTCAGGATCTCCCACACACACACCGCTGAGGAGGGACACGCACACAACTCAGGATCTCCCACACACACACCGCTGAGGAGGGACACGCACACAACTCAGGATCTCCCACACACACACCGCTGAGGAGGGACACGCACACAACTCAGGATCTCCCACACACACACAGCTGAGGAGGGACACGCACACAACTCAGGTCTCAGGATCTCCCACACACACACCGCTGAGGAGGGACACGCACACAACTCAGGATCTCCCACACACACACCGCTGAGGAGGGACACGCACACAACTGAGGATCTCCCACACACACACCGCTGAGGAGGGACACGCACACAACTGAGGATCTCCCACACACACACCGCTGAGGAGGGACACGCACACAACTCAGGATCTCACACACACACACCGCTGAGGAGGGACACGCACACAACTCAGGATCTCCCACACACACACAGCTGAGGAGAGACACACACACAACCATCAACACAATACACACACACACACACAGCTGAGGAGAAACACACACACAGCCATCAACACAATACACACACACACTGCTGAGGAGAAACACACACACAGCCATCAACACAATACACACACACACTGCTGAGGAGAAACACACACACAACCATCAACACAATACACACACACACTGCTGAGGAGAAACACACACACAACCATCAACACAATACACACACACACACAGCTGAGGAGAAACACACACACAGCCATCAACACAATACACACACACACTGCTGAGGAGAAACACACACACAGCCATCAACACAATACACACACACACACAGCTGAGGAGAAACACACACACAACCATCAACACAATACACACACACACACACAGCTGAGGAGAAACACACACACAGCCATCAACACAATACACACACACACTGCTGAGGAGAAACACACACACAACCATCAACACAATACACACGCACACACCGCTGAGGAGAAACACACACACAACTCAGGATCTCCCACACACACAGCTGAGGAGAGACACACACACAGCCATCAACACAATACACACAGCTGAGGAGAGACACACACACAACCATCAACACACACACAGCTGAGGAGAGACACACACACAACCATCAACACACACACACAGCTGAGGAGAGACACACACACAACCATCAACACACACACACAGCTGAGGAGAGACACACACACAACCATCAACACACACACACAGCTGAGGAGAGACACACACACAACCATCAACACAATACACATCATGTGTAGGGTTGGGCACCGAGAACCGGTTCTAATAGGAACCGGTTCCTAACTTCCGGTTCTGTGTTGGCCACCAGCTCTATGCATCAACTGGAGCTGGCACTGGACCTATGGGGGGTAAAACACACCCCCACAACCAGTGAGCCCATTTTTGTCGAGGCCACTGGTGAAATATAATTTCAGGAAAAGCCCTGTTGGTAATAATGAGAAGTGGCTACTTTCCTTATCTGGGGTGGAGTAATGAAATTTCTCTAGCTGATTTATTGGCTACACCACTTTGGGGGGAGTGGGGGCAATAAGAGGGGTCAACGTTCACGGTGGGGCCTTTCCGGAGATTGTGAAATGTGCTGAGATAGATCAAGAGGAAAGAAGGGGTCAACAGAAATGGGATGAAGTTTGAAAACTTGACTGTAAGAGTGACTGAAGGGACAGAGTCCAGAGGAACGACAAGAAAAGCTGAGAGGATGCAAACTGGAAAATATGTATAGATGAAGTAATTAGGGCTGCGTGATTTGGTGAAAGAGTACTATAGAAATGGATAATAAATAAAAGGTGTCATGGGTCTACTTGCTTGGTTATCAAGGGAAATGCAGAGATTACTGTTTATTTTTCAACTCAAACATACATGCAATTTTTATTAGTGCTGTCAGGCGATTACAAAAATGTATCTAATTAATTACAGGATTTGTAATTAATTAATCGAATTAATCGCATTTTAATCGCATAACCATTTTATGCCTGATATTCTATATTCTATAATCATATTTCAAATTGCATGTGTCCGGATGGCAGAATTCAGTACTGTATCTACAAAACCTTCTGTTTAATCATCTTCCATCTATTAATTTTCAGGTCTGGTCAATTTGAGCATGGTGTTATTCACAGTCAAAGATATAAAAAAAAAATGTATTGATATTCTCATTTGGTTCATTACAATTTACTCAAAATAAAATTTTCATTCAATCAATCACCACACAGATTGATTGATTGAATGAAAATGTTATCAACAGATTGCAGAATGGGTACAATACTGGGTACAATACAGTACGGCTCAATGTTAAGGGGATGCAGACCAGAGAAAGACTTTCTTCTTGTTTACATCAGGGTCCCCCATTTTCAATTCATAATGAATTGTAAGTAGGCTAAGGGTGCAACTTGCACCGTGCAATACATTCTTTGTGGATCTAGCCCACAGTATTTCTGACACTGGGAATACATTCCCTGAGATTCATAGATGTCCCTAGAATCAGATACCAAGAACATGCAAATGGACCATATTAAAAAAAAATCTGTAAATGTGTAATCTACATTCTTATGGAATTAATCAGATACAAAAATAAATAAAAATTGTAATTAATTTAGAGTTAATTTTCATAACGCGATAATTTGCTGTGTAATTAATTAATCTAATTAACGCGATAAACTGACAGCCCTAATTTTTATATAAACAAAATAGGACTGTCAATGTTAACACGTACATTTTCTCTATTCATTTTACAATCTTAACAATGTATCACGTTGATACGCACCACTATCTCCTATATATATATATAATAGTTAGAAACCTGGATGTGAATATCATGAATAGGGCATAGACTTTTGTGGAGCCAGAAAATCTTTCTCTAAGCTCTTACAATTCTTCTAATTCTGGTTCAGACCGGTTGGTAATACAAGGATATAAACATTATGGCTGTGTGCAAATTTCAGCTCCAGATTTTAAATCCAGGTGATGCCACACATTTTGAGGCTTCTCTCTCTGATTTCTCTCCCTGCCTGGGGCGCAGGACTAACATGCGTATGAATTCTCATTCTGGTGCATGAATCCAAAAGTGAAACAAACTGCAAACAGGCTTAACCTCTTGTACGTCTTCTGGAACCTCTGGAAACAATTCTCAGTATTTGTTCAAAAAATATATATTGTTACTGGTCACCCAAACATGCTTTACCTCAGGTATTTTAGTTATATTGTGTGTAATAAAAATCAATATATTGTACCATTTCTTTGACAATGTATTTGATTGCTTTCATTTATTTTTTTCTTCTTTTTTGCCTTTTCTCCCATCCCCCAATTTAGTCATTATGACAATTCCCTCCTGGGCATTGTGCTGCCTTACTGTCGGTCTGGGGAGGGTGTAGACTACCACATGCCTCCTCTGTTGGTCTGGGGAGGGTGCAGACTACCATATGCCTCCTCTGTTGGTCTGGGGAGGGTGTAGACTACCACATGCCTCCTCTGTCAGTCTGGGGAGGGTGCAGACTACCACATGCCTCCTCTGTCAGTCTGGGGAGGGTGCAGACTACCACATGCCTCCTCTGTTGGTCTGGGGAGGGTGCAGACTACCACATGCCTCCTCTGTTGGTCTGGGGAGGGTGCAGACTACCATATGCCTCCTCTGTTGGTCTGGGGAGGGTGTAGACTACCACTTGCCTCCTCTGTCAGTCTGGGGAGGGTGTAGACTACCACATGCCTCCTCTGTCAGTCTGGGGAGGGTGTAGACTACCACATGCCTAATCTGTCAGTCTGGGGAGGGTGTAGACTACCACATGCCTCCTCTGTCAGTCTGGGGAGGGTGTAGACTACCACATGCCTAATCTGTTGGTCTGGGGAGGGTGTAGACTACCACATGCCTAATCTGTTGGTCTGGGGAGAGTGTAGACTACCACATGCCTAATCTGTTGGTCTGGGGAGGGTGTAGACTACCACATGCCTCCTCTGTCAGTCTGGGGAGGGTGTAGACTACCACATGCCTCCTCTGTCAGTCTGGGGAGGGTGTAGACTACCACATGCCTAATCTGTTGGTCTGGGGAGAGTGTAGACTACCACATGCCTAATCTGTTGGTCTGGGGAGGGTGTAGACTACCACATGCCTAATCTGTTGGTCTGAGGAGGGTGTAGACTACCACATGCCTCCTCTGTCTGTCTGGGGAGGGTGTAGACTACCACATGCCTCCTCTGTCAGTCTGGGGAGGGTGTAGACTACCACATGCCTAATCTGTTGGTCTGAGGAGGGTGTAGACTACCACATGCCTAATCTGTCAGTCTGGGGAGGGTGTAGACTACCACATGCCTAATCTGTTGGTCTGAGGAGGGTGTAGACTACCACATGCCTCCTCTGTCTGTCTGGGGAGGGTGTAGACTACCACATGCCTAATCTGTTGGTCTGAGGAGGGTGTAGACTACCACATGCCTCCTCTGTTGGTCTGGGGAGGGTGCAGACTACCATATGCCTCCTCTGTTGGTCTGGGGAGGGTGTAGACTACCACATGCCTCCTCTGTCAGTCTGGGGAGGGTGTAGACTACCACATGCCTAATCTGTTGGTCTGGGGAGGGTGTAGACTACCACATGCCTCCTCTGTTGGTCTGGGGAGGGTGTAGACTACCACATGCCTAATCTGTTGGTCTGGGGAGGGTGTAGACTACCACATGCCTAATCCGTTGGTCTGGGGAGGGTGTAGACTACCACATGCCTAATCTGTTGGTCTGGGGAGGGTGTAGACTACCACATGCCTCCTCTGTTGGTCTGGGGAGGGTGTAGACTACCACATGCCTAATCTGTTGGTCTGGGGAGGGTGTAGACTACCACATGCCTAATCTGTTGGTCTGGGGAGGGTGTAGACTACCACATGCCTAATCTGTTGGTCTGGGGAGGGTGTAGACTACCACATGCCTCCTCTGTCAGTCTGGGGAGGGTGTAGACTACCACATGCCTAATCTGTCAGTCTGGGGAGGGTGTAGACTACCACATGCCTAATCTGTCAGTCTGGGGAGGGTGTAGACTACCACATGCCTAATCTGTTGGTCTGAGGAGGGTGTAGACTACCACATGCCTCCTCCGATACATGTGGAGTCGCCAGCCGCATCTTTTCACCTGACAGTTCAGGAGTTTCACTGGGAGAGAGTAACGTGCATGGAGGTTCACACCCAGATCCCCTCCCTGCCGACCCGTAGGAGTCGCTACTGAAACAACCAGGACTCATACCACCCACCCGAGGACACTGACAATAAGTGTTTGTAGGAATGACTGACCAAGCCGGAGCTACTGTACCACCTCCAGGAATTCAACCTGGGTATGTGGTAGGCGAACGCTTAGACCTCTACCCTACCCCAGACGCACCCTTCATTGCCTGTTTCAATGCCTGTTTCCAAGCATAATATGAATGAATTAGAAACTCACCAAACATCCAGACATCACTAGCTGAGGTGAAGCGTCTGAAGTTGATGGATTCGGGAGCCATCCATTTGATTGGCAACCGGGTAACAGATGCTGTGAAGAAAGAGAGATGCCAAAAAAAAGTTTGTCAATGTTTAGCTCAACATTTCTCCCTCTCTTTACATAGAAGATAATCAGGCAGATTTATAAAACACAAGCATATTACTCTACACATATATTTTGGGGTGCTATTTTTATTGCCACCTGTGTGTGCAGTGCACATATTCCATAAGGAGGCAGCCCTCTTACAGATGATGGATTTAATACCTCATACCTCTTGGGGTAGCAGCAGAGAATTTGACATTCAACAAACAGGGACAAGGACTTTCCATTAATATGGAAATCAATGGTTGAGTGAAAGCAAAAACACAAAAAATCTGGAAATCTGTCAGACTTTGTTCTACTTCTTTACACATACTGTATCTCTGCTAAGCAATTTTGTGCAAACGAGTATAGATGCATTATTTATTTGGTTTGGAAATATCCACACAAACAAGAGATCTATGCCATGAAGTTCAGGTACAGGAAGTAAAAAAAAAAACGTGCGCAGCATATAAGGTGAACAGAAACTAAAATGTGGTGCTCGATCTGGTAAACAGTGACCTGGCAGCTAGTGCCAAAATGTGTACCTTTGTAGTACTCTTCATCCTCTATGTATCTGGACAGACCAAAGTCACCCAACTTCACACAGTCTGGACTGGCGACCAGCACGTTCCGCACCGCAATGTCTCTGTCACACAACAACAACAATAACAACAACACAACAGTAGGAATGTTATTAACTCAATGGCTGCCAACAACGAGTATACTCGTTATAGCCCGCCAATCGTTGGACGCCAACAACGAGTATACTCGTTATTATGATCGTTATTTCTTTTATTCACTATTTCCATTCATAATTCATCCTGGAAGGCTGTGGTACTGTGTGGCAATGTGTCTGAGATCGCAAAGGTCCAATACCGCCACCTGGTGGTATGCGGCCGATGTCGCACTTACTTTCTGAAGGAAGTATCTGGCTGTGCGTCATTGAAAGTCATCCGGGCGGAGTTTTCTTGTAACGTGGATCAAGATATTCACCCGATCGCATTGAATCGCCTTCGGGACGCCAGATTCATTATGCTGTGGGGGGTTATGGCGTGGGGCAAATGGACATACGATCTAGCAGATGGCAATCAAATAATTGGAATATTCTTTTTGGTGTCTCATCGGCCACAGGTATGAGCAATTTAACGTCAATTTCAGCTTGGTTGTCCATTGTTTTCATAGCCATCGCCCTGATCAGCGTATGCTGTTGTACTAACGAATGCCGTTATTGACAATCAATTCATCAGAAACGACCCCCCCCCCCTTCATGCATGCATGATGGAACATAATATACCGATCATATGCATTTACATTTTTTATTGTAGCGTGTATAGGGACGAAATGCCAATGGATTAAGTATAATATGCGTCGCAGGCTATTACTAGCCTCCCAGGAATTACCCTAGACCACTCTAAAACCATACTTATATTCACCACGGTATAAAACGAGAATGTATGGATGGAAAAAATATTCCTTTTTCACATCTTGAACGATAGATACTTGATGTCAAATGGGCCATAGTATTGCATATAGCTATAATATTTAAATAGTTATAGCCCTGCAAACAAGGTGAGCGACCGTTTACAGCGCTGGCGGTAGCTGCTACAGGATGAGGCTAATGCATGGCGGTCAATGAGTTAACCAACAGTAGAACTAGTAAGGAGAGGGTAGGGGTGGACGGTATGGTCTAAAATGTATATCACGGTATAATTTGAAGCATAGACGGTAACGGTATATATCACGGTATCATCGTTTTTGATATTTTTTTTATTTTATATAATTTTTATTTTTTATTTTTTTATAAAATATATATATTATATAATTAGACTTGTACTTGTATTATCTGCGAGACATCGCCACCACGCAACAAGCTCCACTGTCTGTGTGTACTCTAGTAGCCTCCAGCTACGGCCAGGATTCTCCGGAGCTGCACCTGGACCTATACTCGAGTAGCCTCGAGCAGAGCTACGGCCAGGATTCTCCGGCGCTGCACCTGGACCCTATTGTATTGGTATAACGTTAGCAAGCCCTCAGCTCGAATACGCATCGAATCAGTGTTATAAGACATTGATATCACGAGCTATCTGTAGCTACTGCTAGCCGTATATATAACGTTAATACAACGCCTCAGTGAATTATTTAGTTCAATGGGACATTTCGTTTTGAACGGTGAACTAACTTGCGTTAACGTGAGCTAACAGGTAGCACACACGTCTCTACTAGACTTTGTGGAGCATTTGTTGATGTCAGGAGCTATCGGTAGCTGGCCGACTAGATACCGTTCGGTTAGACAATGCCTCATCATGTATTAAACTAAAAGTGAATAGTTGACTGGGTCATTTTGTAACGGTAGCTAAGCTAACGTTAGCTCAGGGAGACGCCGCCGTCCTCCCGACAGCTCCCGTGTCCCGTCCCACTAGACTACTAGACCCGTGTTTACATGCGTGCAGTAGGGGCTGGCACGCCCACTGCGCGAAGCCTCCTAAATAACTTTTTCCAGTTCGCACATATCTATTATCTATGACTAATTCTATCTATTTTTAGGGGCAAATGCGAGTGAACTAGTCGCGCTGTGGTTACATGACGTCATTGCTATTTTAGAGCTGCACTACCGGTTACACGGTATAGTCAAAATCCATACCGTAGAGCAAATTCATACCGTTTATACCGTATACCGTTTATACCGTCCACCCCTAGGAGAGGGGGTATTTTCTTTGTATTATACATGACATAATGCATTTCTTCTAGCTTGCAAGGCTAGGGATAGCCTACACAAAGCACTAAACCATTAAACCCACACACACACAACTAGAACACCACCACCACCATTGAATGGTAAATGGACTGCCTTTATATAGCGTTTTTATCCAAATCACTTTACAACTTACACCTTACTTTCATCCATTCACTCACACATTCACGCAGACGGCGGAGGCAACCATGCAAGGTGCCAACCTGCTTATCGGGAACAGTTAGTTAGTTAGGTTAAGTGTAGTTAAGTGTCTTGCTCAAGGACACTTTTGGAGGATCTGGAATTGAACAGGGAACCGTCTGATTCCTAGACTCTCTCTACCTTCTCAGCCACTGTCGCTCCCTCACACTGACAAACAGGAATAATAAACATTCACCAAACACACAAAGAACAGTATTTCACCTGTGTACCATGTTGACTCCCTCAAGGAACACCATGGCTTTACAGATCTGCAGGCTGAACAGGACCAGGGTGATATTATCCAGCTTGTCCTGGTTCTCTGTTAGGTAGTTACCAAGCTGCAAGGATCAAGAGACCTCAGTTTTCAATCAACATCAAAGTATGATGTATGTAATATTGGTTTCATTTGACACGAGGAAACACAAACAGTCAACGTAGAACTGACAGTCAGAGGAAACAGTCATAGATCTGACAGTCAGAGGAAACAGTCAGAGTAGACCTGACAGTCAGAGGAAACAGTCAACGTAGACCTGACAGTCAGAGTGAGAGTTGACCTGACAATCAGAGTGAGAGTAGACCTGACAGTCAGAGTGAGAGTAGACCTGACAGTCAGAGTGAGAGTAGACCTGACAGTCAGAGGAAACAGTCAGAGTGAGAGTAGACTGACAGTCAGAGGAAACAGTCAGAGTAGACCTGAGAGTCAGAGTGAGAGTAGACCTGACAGTCAGAGTGAGAGTAGACCTGACAGTCAGAGGAAACAGTCAGAGTGAGAGTTGACCTGACAGTCAGAGTGAGAGTAGACCTGACAGTCAGAGTGAGAGTAGACCTGACAGTCAGAGTGAGAGCAGACCTGACAGTCAGAGGAAACAGTCAGAGTGAGAGTAGACTGACAGTCAGAGGAAACAGTCAGAGTGAGAGTAGACTGACAGTCAGAGGAAACAGTCAGAGTGAGAGTAGACTGACAGTCAGAGTGAGAGTAGACCTGACAGTCAGAGTGAGAGTAGACCTGACAGTCAGAGTGAGAGTAGACCTGACAGTCAGAGTGAGAGTAGACCTGACAGTCAGAGGAAACAGTCAGAGTGAGAGTAGACTGACAGTCAGAGTGAGAGTAGACCTGACAGTCAGAGGAAACAGTCAGAGTAGACCTGACAGTCAGAGTGAGAGTAGACCTGACAGTCAGAGTGAGAGTAGACCTGACAGTCAGAGTGAGAGTTGACCTGACAGTCAGAGTGAGAGTAGACCTGACAGTCAGAGGAAACAGTCAAAGTGAGAGTTGACCTGACAGTCAGAGTGAGAGTAGACCTGACAGTCAGAGGAAACAGTCAAAGTGAGAGTAGACCTGACAGTCAGAGTGAGAGTAGACCTGACAGTCAGAGGAAACAGTCAGAGTAGACCTGACAGTCAGAGGAAACAGTCAGAGTAGACCTGACAGTCAGAGGAAACAGTCAGAGTGAGAGTAGACCTGACAGTCAGAGTGAGAGTAGACCTGACAGTCAGAGTGAGAGTAGACCTGACAGTCAGAGTGAGAGTTGACCTGACAGTCAGAGGAAACAGTCAGAGTAGACCTGACAGTCAGAGTGAGAGTAGACCTGACAGTCAGAGTGAGAGTTGACCTGACAGTCAGAGGAAACAGTCAGAGTAGACCTGACAGTCAGAGTGAGAGTAGACCTGACAGTCAGAGTGAGAGTAGACCTGACAGTCAGAGTGAGAGCAGACCTGACAGTCAGAGTGAGAGTAGACCTGACAGTCAGAGTGAGAGTAGACCTGACAGTCAGAGTGAGAGTAGACCTGACAGTCAGAGTGAGAGTAGACCTGACAGTCAGAGGAAACAGTCAAAGTGAGAGTAGACCTGACAGTCAGAGGAAACAGTCAGAGTGAGAGTAGACCTCACATCAACCTTTTACTGGCCTCCCCATCTACTGTAACGTTGCAATTTTGGCTCTTAGTACTATAGACCTTTTCAAACATAACATAACATTTGGGGCATAGGCCGTCAACAAGGGTTCTCCAAGTTCTCCATGTTATGTACAACAGTAACTAAATGGGCCCAAGTTGACTTCCTATTGCCATGTTTGCTGATACAATAGTTGACAGGAAATACACTTGGGCCCAAGCTTTCCCCCTAACAATGCAATTCTTCTAGATCAGTAGTGCAGGTTCTTGTCTGACTGACAGATAGACAGACAGACATAATGCTGCCACCAACCTCTCCATACTGGTAGAGCTCCATGACGATCCACACAGGATCCTCCTCTATGATTCCAATCAGCTTGACGATGTGAGGATGGTCCAGGTTCTTCATGATAACTGGCACACATATAAACAGAGATCACCAATCAAAGACAATATCGTCCATATCACCATCATCATCATCATCATCATCAGCATCATCATAATCATCACCATCATCATCATCATCATCATCATCATCATCATCATCATCATCATCATCATCACTATAATCATCACCATCACCATCATCATCATCATCATCATCATCATCATCATCAAACCGATGGTTCTGGCCAACAGAGGTATATTATATAAAGTATATGGTCAACTGGAGAGAGGAGGTTCTGGCCAACAGCAGAGGTATATATTATATACAGTATTTGGCTGACAGCAGAGGTATATATTATATACAGTATTTGGCTGACAGCAGAGGTATATATTATATACAGTATGTGGCTGACAGCAGAGGTATATATTATATACAGTATGTGGCTGACAGCAGAGGTATATATTATATACAGTATGTGGCTGTCAGCAGAGGTATATATTATATACAGTATGTGGCTGACAGCAGAGGTATATATTATATACAGTATGTGGCTGACAGCAGAGGTATATATTATATACAGTATTTGGCTGACAGCAGAGGTATATATTATATACAGTATGTGGCCAACAGCAGAGGTATATATTATATACAGTATGTGGCTGACAGCAGAGGTATATATTATATACAGTATGTGGCTGACAGCAGAGGTATATATTATATACAGTATGTGGCTGACAGCAGAGGTATATATTATATACAGTATGTGGCTGACAGCAGAGGTATATATTATATACAGTATTTGGCTGACAGCAGAGGTATATATTATATACAGTATGTGGCCAACAGCAGAGGTATATATTATATACAGTATGTGGCTGACAGCAGAGGTATATATTATATACAGTATGTGGCTGACAGCAGAGGTATATATTATATACAGTATGTGGCTGACAGCAGAGGTATATATTATATACAGTATTTGGCTGACAGAGAGGTATATATTATATACAGTATGTGGCTGACATCAGAGGTATATATTATATACAGTATGTGGCTGACAGAGAGGTATATATTATATACAGTATGTGGCTGACAGAGAGGTATATATTATATACAGTATGTGGCTGACAGCAGAGGTATATATTATATACAGTATGTGGCTGACAGCAGAGGTATATATTATATACAGTATTTGTCTGACAGAGAGGTATATATTATATACAGTATGTGGCTGACAGAGAGGTATATATTATATACAGTATGTGGCTGACAGCAGAGGTATATATTATATACAGTATTTGGCTGACAGAGAGGTATATATTATATACAGTATTTGGCTGACAGAGAGGTATATATTATATACAGTATGTGGCTGACAGAGAGGTATATATTATATACAGTATGTGGCTGACAGCAGAGGTATATATTATATACAGTATGTGGCTGACAGCAGAGGTATATATTATATACAGTATTTGGCTGACAGAGAGGTATATATTATATACAGTATTTGGCTGACAGAGAGGTATATATTATATACAGTATGTGGCTGACAGAGAGGTATATATTATATACAGTATGTGGCTGACAGCAGAGGTATATATTATATACAGTATTTGGCTGACAGAGAGGTATATATTATATACAGTATTTGGCTGACAGAGAGGTATATATTATATACAGTATGTGGCTGACAACAGAGGTATATATTATATACAGTATGTGGCTGACAACAGAGGTATATATTATATACAGTATGTGGCTGACAGCAGAGGTATATATTATATACAGTATGTGTCTGACAGCAGAGGTATATATTATATACAGTATTTGTCTGACAACAGAGGTATATATTATATACAGTATTTGGCTGACAGCAGAGGTATATATTATATACAGTATGTGGCTGACAGCAGAGGTATATATTATATACAGTATGTGTCTGACAGCAGAGGTATATATTATATACAGTATTTGTCTGACAACAGGGGTATATATTATATACAGTATGTGGCTGACAGCAGAGGTATATATTATATACAGTATTTGGCTGACAGCAGAGGTATATATTATATACAGTATTTGGCTGACAGCAGAGGTATATATTATATACAGTATGTGGCTGACAGCAGAGGTATATATTATATACAGTATTTGGCTGACAGCAGAGGTATATATTATATACAGTATGTGGCTGACAGCAGAGGTATATATTATATACAGTATTTGGCTGACAGAGAGGTATATATTATATACAGTATTTGTCTGACAACAGAGGTATATATTATATACAGTATTTGGCTGACAGAGAGGTATATATTATATACAGTATGTGGCTGACAGCAGAGGTATATATTATATACAGTATTTGGCTGACAGCAGAGGTATATATTATATACAGTATTTGGCTGACAGAGAGGTATATATTATATACAGTATGTGGCTGACAGCAGAGGTATATATTATATACAGTATTTGTCTGACAACAGGGGTATATATTATATACAGTATTTGGCTGACAACAGGGGTATATATTATATACAGTATTTGTCTGACAACAGGGGTATATATTATATACAGTATTTGTCTGACAACAGGGGTATATATTATATACAGTATTTGGCTGACAACAGAGGTATATATTATACAGTATTTGTCTGACAGCAGAGGTATATATTATATACAGTATTTGTCTGACAACAGAGGTATATATTATATACAGTATGTGTCTGACAGCAGAGGTATATATTATATACAGTATTTGGCTGACAACAGGGGTATATATTATATACAGTATTTGTCTGACAACAGAGGTATATATTATACAGTATTTGTCTGACAACAGAGGTATATATTATATACAGTATGTGGCTGACAACAGGGGTATATATTATATACAGTATTTGGCTGACAGCAGAGGTATATATTATATACAGTATTTGGCTGACGACAGGGGTATATATTATATACAGTATTTGGCTGACAACAGAGGTATATATTATACAGTATTTGTCTGACGACAGGGGTATATATTATATACAGTATGTGGCTGACAGCAGAGGTATATATTATATACAGTATGTGGCTGACAGCAGAGGTATATATTATATACAGTATGTGTCTGACAGCAGAGGTATATATTATATACAGTATGTGGCTGACAGCAGGGGTATATATTATATACAGTATGTGGCTGACAACAGGGGTATATATTATATACAGTATGTGGCTGACAGCAGAGGTATATATTATATACAGTATGTGTCTGACAGCAGAGGTATATATTATATACAGTATGTGGCTGACAGCAGAGGTATATATTATATACAGTATGTGTCTGACAACAGAGGTATATATTATATACAGTATGTGGCTGACAGAGAGGTATATATTATATACAGTATTTGTCTGACAGCAGAGGTATATATTATATACAGTATGTGGCTGACAGCAGAGGTATATATTATATACAGTATTTGTCTGACAGCAGAGGTATATATTATATACAGTATTTGGCTGACAACAGGGGTATATATTATATACAGTATTTGGCTGATGACAGGGGTATATATTATATACAGTATGTGGCTGACAGCAGAGGTATATATTATATACAGTATGTGTCTGACAGCAGAGGTATATATTATATACAGTATGTGGCTGACAACAGGGGTATATATTATATACAGTATGTGGCTGACAGCAGAGGTATATATTATATACAGTATTTGGCTGACAGCAGAGGTATATATTATATACAGTATGTGGCTGACAACAGAGGTATATATTATATACAGTATTTGTCTGACAACAGGGGTATATATTATACAGTATTTGTCTGACAACAGAGGTATATATTATATACAGTATGTGGCTGACAGCAGAGGTATATATTATATACAGTATTTGGCTGACAGCAGAGGTATATATTATATACAGTATGTGGCTGACAACAGGGGTATATATTATATACAGTATGTGGCTGACAACAGGGGTATATATTATATACAGTATGTGGCTGACAACAGGGGTATATATTATATACAGTATGTGGCTGACAACAGGGGTATATATTATATTATATATTACCTGCTTCACTCATGAACTTCTCCATGACGTCAGGGGAACAGTCTTTGCATGTCTTCACGGCCACGCTGGTTCTGTCTCCATTCTGCAACCAACACACACACATGTTCAATTCACACACATCTTTTCTGATCAAATTCCATGACTTTTTCATGATTATACCAAGACAATTAGTGTAAATATAAAACATTTGAGCAAGTGGAAAAAATATGAACAAAATTCCATGATATTAAGTATTCGTTAGTAATCATAACTTAGTAATCATTCATCATAACTTAGTAATCATTCATCATAACTTAGTAATCAATCATCATAACTCAGTAATCATTCATCATAACTTAGTAATCAATCATTATAACTTAGTAATCGATCATCATAACTTAATAATCGTTCATCATAACTTAGTAATCATTCATCATAACTTAGTAATCGTTCATCATAACTTAGTAATCGTTCATCATAACTTAGTAATCATTCATCATAACTTAGTAATCGTTCATCATAACTTAGTAATCGTTCATTATAACTTAGTAATCGTTCACCATAACTCAGTAATCATTCATCATAACTTAGTAATCAATCATTATAACTTAGTAATCCATCATCATAACTTAATAACCGTTCATCATAACTCAGTAATCATTCATTGTAATGTAGTAATCATTCATCATAACTTAATAATCGTTCATGATAACTTGGTACAGTAGAATCTCGTTTATCAGAAACCCTCTGGTCTGAAATGTTCTGATTATTGAAATATTTGTGAAAACACAAGTTTTTATTCAATAAAGTACATTGCAAAGATATATATTAAAAAAGTTTCAGGAAATGTGTTTGCATATGATATAACATGTTTATATACGGTCAGGTGAACTATCATGCTTAGGGGGGAAAAACAAACAAAAATTATATTCAACTTGTTCATTGAACCATGTCGGTTCAGAACTATTGAGGTTCAGATTAAATGAGGTTCTACTGTAATCTAGTTCATAACCAGTATGCATAGAACAAGTATGCATCAGAAACAGAGGTCTCCTATAGGCGTGCTCAAAAAGACACAGAGGCCTCATATAGGCGTGCTCAAAAAGACACAGAGGCCTCATATAGGCATGCTCAAAAAGACACACAAACACACGTACTACACACACGGCGATATTACGCTGAGGAAGACGTACTTGCTGTTTATAAACTCCATCGTAAACCTCCCCGAAAAAACCCTCGCCAAGAATCCGTCCGAGAACTATTTTGTTCCGGTCGATCCCGTACTTCACAACTGCATGGGGAGAAAATGTAACAATCACATTTATCTCAAGTCATTATATAACCTCTGGTACCATTTTGTTTATCCCAAAAGAGTGAAAAGATTCCCACGTACCCGACCGCGGCCTTTCGTCCATAATCTCACAGTAAATGTCTGACCCTGGAAAAAAACAGAAGGAAAAATGATAGGTTCTGAATGTCAGGATGTGATCACACGCCGACATTCAACGTCTACAATGTCATTTCTGGTGCATTTTCAAAAGAATACAGGGAAAGTCTTGTCGTCGCCAAATGGATATTATTGGAGAAAGAAAAGGAAAAAGAAACGCAGACTCACCCATACTGTATCTGAAGGAGTCGCTGTTCCTCCTGCCCCGGAGAGTAGATTGAATATTAGAGGAACACTAGGTCATAAATCTTGGTTAGAGTTACACAGCTCCTTGGAGCGCCGACAGTATGATACAATATAACGGCCCCCTGTCGTCGATAAATCTTTCTCACAGTCTCACTTCTCGTTTCATACTACAACCCGAAGTGAATGAGTACAGCTCGGAGTGGACCAACCAACAAACACAAGTTACATGAGTAACTGAAACCTGTGCAGGCTACCAGGGTTATATAGATAACATGTTTATGTAGAGTAATAATTTTAAAAAGATAATACATCCGCAGAGCTTTTAGACAGGTGCAGAATAATATGGGATTAACGATTTCACTACCACACTAGATACGGTTAACCCTTTCACTACCACACTACAGACGAACCGTCTGTAGTGTGGTAGTGAAATGGTTAACCTTCTGTAGTGTGGTTGTGAAAGGGTTAACCTGTTGTCGTGTGGCAGTGAAAGGGTTAACCTTCTGTATTGTCACAGTGAAAGTGTTAACCATTTGGTAGTGTGGTAGTGAAAGGGTTCTGTATCATTAGTGGATCCGCTCGGCATCACTCATGCACTGTCCTCGCACGTGCACGCGCACTGAATAAAATTCCACAAATGTACCTTTAATCCCAGTATTCGTCTGACCACACCCCTCGTTAGCTTACCTTCATAAGCAGGTGTGTGGTCACCTGCTCTCCTCCTTCTCGCTTTCACCACAAGGAAGTGCCTCGGTAGTACCCCACTTGACGTGTTGTTAGTTGAAAAGAGTTGTGACGAGTTTACATTGTGCTTAGTTTTTTCTTCTCTCATAACTGTTCAAAGGAAAATAATAATGTCTACTTCGGAGAGTAGACCCACTCTTCACCAGCGGTTCTCCATTCCCGCCTCCGTCGTGCGTTCTGGTGCGGGGCTGCTGCCACTTTCGTGGTTGCCGACCCAGCCCAGGAGACAGCCGATGGATAGTTTGCCTCTCCGAGGAGCCGAGACATCGGTGCCGTCGCTCCGGCTCTGGTTCCAGGGAATCGTCCGTTGTTGAACGGTCGGTTCTTTTGGGTCCGGAGGATTTGCGACGCAAACTTTTCGCGTCTGCCCGTTCACGTCACAAGATGGTGGCCTGGGTTTGGGGAATTGCTGGAGACCAGCGAGGATGCGTCGGGCTCTGCATGTCCGATGGAAACTGAGGATTTCATGGAAGAGTCGGACGGATTCTTGTTTGAAGGTCCTGTGGAGGCGAGTATCCCTTCTATCCAGGAAACACCGGAGGGGGGAGAAATGGCTCCTTGGGACGCCTTGTTCGAGGATGTCGAGGAACCACCTCGGCCTCATCAGCAGGATGCCCTGCTATCAGCCACATCAGACTGTGGCTCCTCAATGGGTCGAAGCCTGCTGCATGTGAGGGATGCGGGTTCGGTGGAGGAAAGTCAGCAGGGGGAACTGCGGGCTTTGTTTCCCGAGCTCATGGCGGTAGCTGCCGCTGCAAACGGTGTGCCGCTGCCGCTGCCATTGCCTGCTCCTGTCCCCGACGATCTCATAGGTCATCTCTGGCAGCGTCGCCCGGTGAGAGGGGTGGATGTTGTCTACCCATTTTTCCCCTCAATGGGGGCCTATGTTCGTCAGGGCCAGGCGATGTCTCACATCATGGGACTTACCCCCGCCTACGTACCAGTTACGCGGGTGTCGGGGTTGGTCAAAGGTATGAGAGAGGGCGTGCCACGGCTTGATAGGCCGATGGCCGCTCTCCTCTGTCCGGATATGGTGTGGGAACCATTATGCAAGCCGGTTCTCCATGGAAGATCGGCTAGGCGATTGGCATATTGGGGTGACCAGTCATTTATCGCTGGTACACAATCGCTGGCTGCGGCTTCTAACATCGCCCACCTGGCTAGATTTGTATCGGGGATATTGACGGGTGGCATGGATCTGACCCAGGGACGCAGGAAGGGGGGGTGCGGGGGGGGGCTGCAGCACCCCCTCTCAATTATTGCAAAAAAAAAAAAAAAAAAAAAAAAATATATATAATATAATGTAACACTGTATATTATAAGTTTATCCTGCTCAAAGCACGTCACCATTTTAATATTGTGTGTATTGAGCCGTACTGTATTGTAGCCATTCTCCAATCTGTTAAATAAAGTTTTCATTCATTCATTACACTACTGTATGTACACAATCATACGTGTAAAACCGAGTAGATTTTCGAGTGATGACAGACTGTCACAGACTGATTGAATGACAGGTGAAACAACTAATTGTATTCACCTCCCGTCTCCCGCCCTTCCCACGCGCCACGAACCACTGAGCTACTGTGATACAGTGCTTGCGCAGTCAGTCGATTTGAGCTAGTAGTCAGACTTTGCTAGCACAGAATGTCTCACTCGCAGAAAAGAAAAATATCAGATTTATTTTCTAAACGTCCCGCCGGTCCCAGTGACAGTCCCACTAAATCTGATAAACGTCAGAGAGAGACAGAGACGACAGGTTCAGCCTCAGCATCAGGTATTGAAGAGTTAACTGAGTCTGTTCCCCTATACTCCCCCTCGGGCGCCAGGGGCTTCCACTGAGGGGTGATGCAAATAGGGATGGGGTGTTATGGCAGCTCATGATGGAAAGAGTGCGCACCGAGTCTGATCCTGAGTTGAAGAATTGGCTCCAAAAGAGAGACAACTGGATGTCCAACAACATCCAAAACGAAATCTTACAGCTGCTTGCCCATGATATTCAGCGACAAATTAGAGGCAAAGCATCCAAAAGCCCAATCTTTGGCTTGAGCGCTGACGGAACCACTGATGTCACTCACTGGAAAAGAACAATTCCTGTGTAATATACAGTTCGCAGATGACAACTTGGAAGCTCAGAACTTCTTTTGGGGTTTTTACAATGCCCGGCCCAGACACAACAGCCGAGACGCTGTTTTTGTGTATAAAATACTTTTACGCCTCGACCTGCCCATGGAGAGGCTGATAGGATACTGTTTTGACGGGGCCAGCAACATGTCTGGGGGGTACAGGCTAGACCAGGGGTTCCCAAACTTTTCAGGCCGCGACCCAAAAAAAACGGTGTCAGAGAGCCGCGACCCCCACTATTATAGGAGGTAAAAAAAAATTTAAATGGAAATGTATGGTTGAAACATGCAAACGTTCAAACGCACACACACTAATAAGCATTGGAGGCTTTTAAGGGGAGACACTGCAGGTGAATAGGGTAAAACAATTAACTAATAGATATCACAATGAAACTTCCCCAGTTGATTACTTATATTAAGACAAGACTTTTTTGTATTACAAGTTTTCTGAAATTGTATGTTTAAATATGCAAATGAGGCATGATCTACTTAAATATGCACTAATTTGCATATACTTCCAGGACAGAAATCTGAACATTGGATAAAACCATTTTCAAAATTATAGTTTTATTTTGTTGACATATTAGAGCCAAAGGTTATTACAGAGGGGATTTTGGATATCTCTTTTTATCACTCCATAAATCAGAAAATACTCCATTCAGTCCATTTTTATGGTAAAATCCCATATTTCGCCATGTTTTTAGGAATAAAATGTGATATAAATCAGGGTATGAATGCGATATCAACAAACCCTTCTGTAAATACCTTCAGAACATAGATATGAATAGAACTGGAAGGTTTGGTGTATGTGAGTGCTACTGAAGTGGAGATTTCTGGCTCAGAGTATGAGGAAAAACTCTTAAAACTCATTTTTGGGAAAACGCCTTCAAAGTTCTGTATTGTAAAATGCCATACTTTTTTTTTTAAACAGATATTTACAAACACAATACCTAATCAAACCATTAGTAATAGACAACCTAAACACATGCCTGATAACTGAATAATAATAATAATGATGTTATTGAACTGAACAGAACTACACACAGGCTACAAACAGTGTAGTACAGTGTAGTACCCCCTAATAGGCAAAACATATTTGAATAGATATCACTATGAAACTTTCCCAATTTGTTATGTACATATAAACTAAGAAAACAATATATTGCAAGTTTTCTGAAATTTATGTTTTCTAAGCAAATGAGGCACTTCCCCATTAAATATGTGCACATTTATGGATGCAATAAGGCAAAATGATAATGAAAATAAACAACTAAATGTGTGTTATTGACGTTTTATTGTCACTAGTTTCATAGAAGACATGTTTAGGAAGCAAAATATAACAAAATCTCAAAATCAACAAAAAAAGTATATTTGACTATTCACCTGCAGTGTCTCGCCTTAACCAGGGCCGGACTGGGGAAATCATTCAGGCCAGGAAATATAGCCCCAGTCAGGCCACTTTTTAAGCAGGGGGTCTGGGGGTCCCCCACCAGGATTTTTTTTGTTACAAAGACTTAATTTCCAGCATTCTGGTGCAGGCATTTTTTTTATTTGTACCCTTTAAATACCAGTGTTTGTGATGGCATCACAACTTATTGTTAAAAAACAGGCTAGCATATGTATGATTAGCAACAACACAGATTTTTATGGATTTTCAGTTTTTTGTAATTGATAAATACAATATTTTATTCAACTTCAGCCCTGATCATAACACCACATATTCATTTTATAATTCTAACCCTTTAAATGCCAGTGTGTGTGATGGCATATATTTGCAATATATCAAATGCAAAGTAAATTTTTCTGGGGGGGATTATTACAGGCTAGCATGTGTCAATGATTAGCAGTTTTTCGTAAGGATCCCGCCTCCACCAATCACATGCGGCTCCCTTTGTGTGTGTGTGAGAGCAAGTTAGAGAGAGAGAGATAGTTCTCCAACTTGTGTGAGTTGCAGTGATCTCCTGGTTGTTCCCCACCTAGGTTATCTAACTATTGCGCTGGTGCAAATAGAAACACTGGCCTGGCCTGCTTCTAAGTTCAGTGGCCTGACCGCAAAAAAAAAATAAAAAATCATCTGGCGACCCCCCAGCACCCCCTGCCGTTTTATAGTTCCCGCGTGCCTGATCTGACTGAGGTAAAATGCGATCAGATCACCCAGGCGGCAGGAGCTGTCCTGCATCTTACCCAGGTGCTGGCCATAGCCTCGGGGAAGACGCGCGCCCTGGCCACCCTGACCCAGCGCCACCTTTGGCTGGAGCAGGCTCGAGTGCCGGAGAAGAAGAGAACCCCTCTTCTGACGGCCAGCCTCTCCGATGCTGGACTGTTCGGGAAGGCCCTGCAGCTGATGACCTCAATGTGCAGAGAGATGGCAGAGGAGAGATCCGTTCTCCAACCCCATTTTCCGCCTCCCGTCCTTGCCGGTGGAGTCAGAAGGCTTCCACGACGTCGAGCTCCCTCCGCCGTGCCTACCACTGCCTCCGCCGCCGCTGCTGGCCCCCCAAGAAGGCCAGGAGGAGAGACGGCGATTCTGCTGCCGCCGGCCCATCCATGACCGGAGGAGACGGTAGGGAACGTCGAGACCAGCAGACAGTTACCTACCGTCCCTCCGGGGCTCCTCGGGGTGGCAAGACTCGAGCGGCGCGAGGTGGCAGACGCCGCTAAAAGTGACTTTTCCCTCTGTGTCCCCTCTCCTCTACACCCTCCCCGGCCCCTCATGATTGTGTTTTTTTGTGCCATGGAAATAAAGAGTTCCCCGATATAAGGGGAACTGTATTATTGGCCAAACAAACTGTGTGTTTCTTCAACAAATCATATGATGGGGTTGTGTAAATGTGAATCTGCACTATTACATTGAGGGATGAGTCATGTTGTGTTACGAGATTAGGCAAGGTCTGCAAGCATACACTCAGTTGTAGGAGGTTCTATTAGCCTGACGCTCCACATGCAGGTAGAAACTGGTGGTATTTCCATTGCTTGAACAAAGTAAATGTGTCCCACAACGCTGTTGTGTTAGTTGCAGTAATACTCGTACACACGTTCCACGGCCTGGCCGTTACTCTCTGTCAGCGTTTGCTATGTATGACATAGAAAGCGGGTGTAGGATTCACACACATACGACTTGTTTTGTTATAAATCCTGTTCACATTTGTGGGTAGCGGGCATTGTATTAGCTTACGCTATACCAGTGTTTCTCAAAGTGGGGGGCGCGCCCCCCAGGGGGGGCGCAGAGGCATGACAGGGGGGGCCTGAGATTTATTTAAAAAAAGAAAAAAAAAAAAAAAAAATTGGATTACAGAAAATTATCACTAAAGTGCTATCTGTTGCAGCTGCACTGTTCTCCATGAAAATACCATTTCTCAAAATCTGAAAATCATTATTTAATTAATAAAACACAGAAAAGGATCACCAAGTTACTCTGGATAAAAAAAACCTTTACAGACAACATTGAGACAAAGCTTCCTGACACATCTCCATCCAAACTCAGGCGCACCGAACTATCTGAACAATGTCACACGGTCGAATAGGGCGCTCGTCTATTGGGCAGTGGAAATGTGTGTGTGGCTGCGAGCCCGTGTGTGCGTGCGCGCGAGTTCGACACGCATTCACACAAACCCGAAAAACCGGACTATCGAATTCTGGTCCGAAAGTCTGGACCAAACAGCTGTGTGAAAGCGACCTGAGAGTGTGGTGCTGAGTACCAAGTATCTCATGATGCAGCAGTTAAGGTGTTGATACCATTCAGCACCACATACAGTATCTGTGTGAAGCTGGCTTTTCATCCATGACAGCTCTGAAAACAAAATATAGGGCCAATTTGAAAGGTCACGATATTGGTGTTATTTCAATAAATTTAAACATGGCCCATTTCATGACTATTTTGTTGGGGCGAGGGGGGGGGGGGGCCAAAATATTTTGGTCCGCCAAAGGGGGACCTGACAGAAAAAGTTTGAGAAGCACTGCGCTATACATTGGCATTCTACCGAAGGTTTCAAAATGCTACAGTTGTTATTGTGTGTAGGGAAAAAGGGTTTTTTGTGAGGCGGTGTCGAATAAACCCCTCCTTTCCACTTGGTTGGTTTAGGAGATTTTTTCTCATTCTGCTGAGCCAATCAGGGCCGAGCCGTTCGAACGTCTTGGCAGGGAGGGGGGGGGGGGGGGGGGGGAGGGTTGTCCTGACGTGACTCCTATTACAAACAGGAGCCGTGTACAGGGTTTCCCCCCATCATAGCAATGTTGCTATGGCGACGGCTTCCGTGAGTTAAGATCTTAAGGTACGATATGTAAGGTTGTGGTGTTAAGGTGTCGAGTTAGAGCGTTGGGCTTGCGGGTCTGCTACGCTCGATTTATGTGTAAACTTGAGTCAGTTGGTCACGTGACTCACAGTTGGCATGTCTTTTTCATAACTACGACTCATGTGGGAAGGCTTCTGGGAAAGTTCGGTCTGTACTCTCTGACAAAAGGAGTGACTGGATGTAAAAAATAAACAGTTTTTTACTCCCAGCTGTGCTGTTGGGTTCATACGGTTGATGCTTCTTCTTTATTATTATAAAGAGTTGGATGAATCTATATGAATTGGAAATGGGGGACCCTGATGGAAACAAGACTAACGTCTTTCTCAGGTCTGTATGTATTGAGCCGTACTGTATTGTACCCATTCTGCAATCTGTTAAATAAAGTTTTCATTCATTCATTCATGGAGTTGGTTGCATCCCGCCCCTCTTGTCGTTCCCCTGGGCGCCTTGGGGATTCAATAAGATGGTCTACATAGCCTATTATTGATGTGGATGTGCCCGACGCACACATAGTGCTAGCTCGGGATGTTCTGCTGGACATTAAGCAAGTGACTGGCGCGCCTTGGTTGCTTGGGGTTAAAACAGCGTTTTTATAAAGCAATTGGAATGGGGGTTTCCTCTTCCGACGACCTGTGTGGTTGTCGACGGGTTCTCGTTCATATCAGGGGATGATAACGGAATGGATCTGGACATATGTAGAAGGGTCTCACGCCCTGGGGGTGGGCCACCGGGCGCGGTTCGCACCGAACGTCTGGGTGGCGCCTTCTTTTCATGTTTAAGATCAACACGCATATCTGCCCCTTCTCCTGGAGTTGGCATGTCGGCGTGGTTAGGGCACGGGACTGGTTCTGGTCACGCTGGTCCGGATCAGTTAAACCCGGGGATGCAGATCTGCTGTTCTGGTACCCTGAGGGACTTGGGCTTTTTTCAGGGGGAAAAATGCTAGGTCGGTCCGGGTGTCACAGGGTTAAGCGCTATGGAACCCTTGTTGGGTGCATTGTATTCTACACTGTCATAATGGCTTACGGCCGTGCCAGCCTGTACACGCCCGATCTCGTCGGATCTCGGCCGCCACGCAGGTTGGTCTTGGTTAGTACTTGGTTGGGTGACCTCCTGGGAATACCAAGTACGGGGTGTTGGGGCTGGTTTTCCATTCTTGCGCTCTTCTCTTACGCATGGCGAAGAGGGGCCTGTTGGAGTGGTCTTTGACCTCCTCAGGGGACCCTGTGCTCCCCGTATCACCGGGCCCGGTCCAAAGTAATGTTTTCGTTGACCCGTAGGCCCGGGATAACCCTGTTGGAAACTGGAACACGGGTACTGCGGCAGGTATGTTTTGGAGTTTTTTTCCTGAGGGGTTATGTGACCAACCACTGCATAGGGTAACGACTGGGTGGTTGGTTCTCTGGTGTGTTGGAGCAGTGTCAACTCCCGGGTTAACCGGTTGAGGGTGCCCCTGCACGTTCATGACGTCTGCCAATCGTGTCAGCCTTCTCTGCCTCAACCCCTCTGGGTGGGGGTTTTTAAATGGAGGCTTGGTCATGCAACAACGCCAGCATGCGCCCCTTCCGCCGGGGCGGCTGTGTTCAGCTGTCCCCTTTGGCGCCTGTCTCGTCCGCAGTCTCCAGGCTCGGGTTAACAGCCTGTTGCCTGGTTTTCCCCGGTGCGCTGCCTGCTTCCGTTGGTTAACCTTTTTTGTGTGCTTACGGCCATGCTGACTGCCTGTTCTGCAGGGTCAGTGTGCCAGGCGGTGTACTATTGGGGGGACAGGGCCCGCTCGGCTGAGGGGCCTTTGTCCGAATACGCTGGCGATGTGGGGGGCGGGGTCAATAAGTGCCCACCTGGTGGGGTCTTGATGCTGGCATCATGGACTTCTCCGGGCCCCCGTTCCAGGGGGTCCAGTCCCTTTGGTGGGTCTGGGCCTTCCTTCGCGCTCCGCTGCTACGGCCTTGCCACGGGGTTGGGTTTGCCCTTGACCCCGTGTTTCTGGGGGAAGTAACGAGGTTGTTCCCTCCGTTCGTTCCCGGGTGGCATGCGGGTTGTGCGTGTGTGTAGTCGTGGGGTCAGGCCACGGTCTGCTCACCCTGTGCGTTGAGTTGCTTGAGTGCCTCTTCGCACGGTCGGGTCCGTCGCCCTCCCGGGAAACCTCTAATAGGGGGGGTGCCCTCCATTAGGGGGGGTCGGGGGGGCTCAGCCCTCCCTGTTCTGATGGTCGTGGGGGGCTTTCAGCGGGGTGTATTTGTCGGCCGGTGGCTCCGCTCGGCCTCCTTATGTGCATGAGTGATGCCGAGCGGATCCACTAATGATACAGAACGTTAGGTTATGACTATAACCAAGTTCTGTTAATTAGTGGTGACGCTCGGCATCCGACGCCGCTGCAGCCCTTGACCTCACCTTGTGGTGAAAGCTTGGGAAGGAGGAGAGCAGGTGACCACACACCTGCTTATGAAGGTAAGCTAACGAGGGGTGTGGTCAGACGAATACTGGGATTAAAGGTACATTTGTGGAATTTTATTCAGTGCGCGTGCACGTGCGAGGACAGTGCATGAGTGATGCCGAGCGTCACCACTAATTAACAGAACTTGGTTATAGTCATAACCTAACGTTAACACTCACCCTGTTGGGAGCTCAGGTAGGGAGCTTCGTAGGTTGGCATCTGGGAGTTAAAGAACACAGCGTAATTTTAAATACTAAAGATGTTCCAATTCCAATTAACTGAAAAGCTTGTCATTAGAAGTAATTTCTTTAAAAAGGCCCAATCTGTGATTGCAGCATACTGAAGATATGTTATTCACTCTTAAATGTTATTATCTGAATAAATTATCTGAATATTATCTGAATATATATCTGAGCCTTTAAAACCAGGACGGACTGAAAGGAACAGCTAAACACTAAAATGTCACATGATTTTGAGGCTGTGAAAGTGTTGTTTACATTGGTAATGCCTGTAAACATTGGAGTGAAACAGACCTGGACCCCGTTCCCCGTACCTGGCTAACTGAGTTAGCCGGATAATTTTCAGCATAGCTTGACTTAAGCCAGACCTTTCGGTTCCCCGAAGTCGGATTTTCTAAATCACCATGGTAACAGATCAGAAAGTTTGAACCTGGTCCGGAGCAGGGTTAAGTTCAGTTAGCTGGATGAACCATGGCCACGCCCTCGCAAAGAAATGCCAGCTCGCTTCCTGAAATATTTCTCACAGTCTAGATCCCATTATACCATTCTGAATTATGTTTTTGTGCTTCGTTTTCCTAGAGGGGGCTTTTGAAATGTATAATAATAGAACTAAATGCTGATAATAAATCATATTCAGCCTATAGATTTACTTTGTCCTAAATAAAATAATGCACGTCATATACGGCGCTCGGAGTTGTGATACACGCTGCATGTGGTTATTTTAATAACGGCGCATTGCAAATGTGAATCCCGCGGGGATATTTTTAATGAATGAAACCTATCGGCCGTTTGGCTCTGATTAGTTTCATATATTCTCCGCTGTAGATTTGCTTAACGGAGCGCCCGGATTGTGTTTCATTCAAGCATAAAATTGAAGTGTCTATGCGTGGATTGTGGTCTTTGTGGATTATGAATTACGAGGAATCTGAGGATTGTTGAATTGTATCATCACTCACACGTTATTGTGATATTGTAACTGGGATTAAAATGTCTGATGAGATGCGCTGTTTGACGGATTTGAGCAATTGAATGAGCCGTTGACGTCACATTAATGCATTTGAGAATAAAGAGATAAAACTTCATTCAAAAGAAAAATATTCGAAACACGGGTCTCTTGTCCATTGATGGATATATAATGGATATATATTGTCTGGCACAGTGGTGTAATGGTTAGTGCTCATTCCTGTCAAGCGGATGACCAGAGTTCGAAACCCTGTGTTTCTAATATAATTTGTTTTGGAATATAATATTAATGACTATACGCAAAAGTAGCCTAGTTTTAAGTTAAAATATTATAAATCTACATGCATTGAGGATGTCATTCTTTATATAGCTCTCAAAGTGCACCAAATTGAAGCATTTACATCGCAAAAAGAAAAAGAATATTTAGAAAAAGGGGGATTCGAACGCGGGTCGTCCGCGTGAGGTATAAGGACTAACCATTAGACCAGTGGTTCCCAAAGTCGGGGTCGCGACCCAAAGGTGGGCCGCGAGCAGCCACGGATGGGCCGCGAGATGATTTAAAAATAAATAAAAATAAATAAAAAATTAACTTTTTTTTTATTTTTTATTTTTTTTATTTTTTATTTTTTTTATTTTATTTTTTTTTGTCAGGCCACTGAACTTAGAAGCAGGCCAGGACAGTGTTTCTAGTTGTATTCTAAAATTATTTTCTATTGTATTCTAAAATGTGACTATATGGTTTTATATTAACTTAATAAATGTTATGGTTTGACACCGACCCCAAACGCAACGACACAAGAGAGTAGGATTCAGAGTTGCCAAATACGAGGGCTTGTTTATTTGGTACTAAGAATAAGAGAAACAGGGAAAGCAGGTCAAACAAGACAGGTACAATGATCAAGGGGCAAAGTTCTGCTGCTCTGCAGCTTCTCCCGTGAGGGAAATCTTGGGAAGCAGGTGTTGACTTCTGAACCGCTCTGCAGAATCCTCTCGGTGGGTTCTCAGATGTTGTTGCGAGACCGAGAGAGGGAGAGAGGGAACGAGTCAGTGACAGAGCAGTCTTAAAACGAGCAGGAGAACAGGGAGTACAATTCTTCGTGTTAACAACACAGTGAGCACAGTTCCAAACACAGCCCAAGTGAATCTCTTCGTGTTAACAACACAGAGAGCACAATTCCAAAAACAGCCCAAGTAAAACTCTTCGTGTTAACAACACAGTGAGCTAAATCCAAACACAGTCCCAGTGAATATCTTCATGTAAACACACAGTGAATATCTTCATGTGAACACACAGTGAATATCTTCATGTAAACACACAGTCCAATTGTGAAATAATATCTTCGGTGTGAGCAAACACACAGTGAATATCTTCATGTAAACACACAGTCCAATTGTGAAATAATATCTTCGGTGTGAGCAAGCACACAGAGGGAGATGGTAGATCCCAAAATATTATTCCATAAAGGAATAAGCAAAAATAGATAATGGCTGGGTGAGTGACTGTTTGACAAAAAGGTGGTAGTCTTCAGTGTAAGTCTACACACGAAAAACGGAATAGGTCAAGAACAGTCAAATAGATAACTCACCCAGACGAGATGCGTAATTGGAACTGGAACAACAGTGGAGGCGAGCGCGCGCCACGGGAGCAGGTATCCAAGCGAAGGCTTCTAGGAATTCCTGGAGAACAGCACAGAGAAAAAGGCAGCAGCAGCAGCAACGGGGAAAAACATCCAGAGACAAATCAAGGCGACAAAACAAGACGATCCAACAACTTAGGGTGGGGAAAAACGGGGTATAAATAATGAGGGATCGATTGATTGAAAAGCGTGGGGAAGTGAGAGAACCAATCAGCGGCGTCTCTGATGACGTCAACGGGGAGAAAGCAGTGACAGCTGGGGAATGTGATTGAAAAGCGTGGGGAAGTGAGAGAACCAATCAGCGACGTCTCTGATGACGTCAACGGAGAGAAACGTGTGAACGAGGGGATAGAACCAATTGACAGAAAAATGAATGAAAACAAAGCGAGGGTGGTTAAAGGAACAGAACGAGTGAGAGCGCAAGGACAGAAACCTCACAGTACCCCCCCCTCCACGGGAGCCACCCGGCGACCAGGCCGACCCGGCTCGTCAGGATGGGCCCGATGGAAGTCGGTGATCAAGCCGGGATCCACGACGAGCTGCCGGGAGACCCAGCTACGCTCCTCAGGGCCGTAACCCTCCCAGTCCACCAGGTATTGGAACCCCCGGCCCCGCCGACGAACGCCCATCAACCGGCGGACCTGCCACTGGGGGTGACCATCCACTAGCACAGGAGGCGGCGGATCAGGAGCTGGAGGCATAAGGGGACAGAGGGAGACGGGCTTAACCCGGGAGACATGGAACACGGGGTGGATGTGCATGGATGCAGGAAGCTTCAGGCGCAGGGCCGCCGGACTGAGCACTTTCAGGACCTCGAAAGGCCCGACGAAGCGGGGGTTGAGCTTCTTGGCCGAGGACCGTAGCGGGAGGTCCTTCGCGGAGAGCCACACCCTCTGCCCAGGGCGGTAAGTCGGCGCGGGAACCCGGCGCCGGTCGGCACCACGACAGGCGCGCTCAGATGTTCGGAGCAGCGCGGTCCTGGTGATCTCCCAAACTTGACGGCAGCGGTCGAGGTGGACCTGCACGGAGGGAACTGCCACTTCCGTCTCCTGTGCGGGAAAAAGAGGGGGCTGGTAGCCCAGGGAGGACTCAAAAGGGGAGAGGCCGGTGGCGGAACTGACCATTGAGTTGATGGAGTACTCAACCCAGGGAAGGAAACGGCTCCAGGATGCCGGCCTCTCGGCTGCCACACACCGAAGAGCAGACTCCACGCTCTGGTTCATCCTCTCCGTCTGCCCGTTTGTCTGGGGATGATAGCCAGAGGAGAGACTGACCGTTGCCCCCAATCCTTTGCAGAAAGCCCGCCATACCTGGGAGGTGAACTGGGGCCCCCGGTCAGAGACGATGTCCTGGGGAAAGCCGTGAAGGCGGAACACGTGGTGCGTCAGGAGGTCCGCCGTCTCGGCTGCTGAGGGAAGCTTGGAGAGGGCCACGAGGTGGACCCCCTTGCTGAATCGATCCACCACGGTCAGAAGGCAGGTGTTCCCCTGGGAGGAGGGTAGACCAGTGACGAAGTCGAGCGCCACATGTGACCACGGACGGCTTGGAACGGGAAGGGGCTGCAAGAGCCCGGAGGGAGCCTGGTGAGAGGCCTTGCTGCGGGCACAGACCGCGCAGGCCAATACGAACTCCTTGACGTCGTTCCGCATGGTGGGCCACCAGAAACGACGAGCCAGGAAGGAGAACGTGCGATGGACGCCTGGGTGGCAGGCGAACCGGCTGGTATGGCCCCACAGCAGTACCTGGGACCGGACAGAGTCGGGGACGAAGAGACGGCTCCTAGGGACGTTGCTTGGAGCACGTTGGAAGCGAAGGGCACGCCTCACCACACCCTCGATGCCCAAGGTGATGGCTCCAACCACTCGGGCCTCCGGGATGATGGGAGATGGGACCTCAGAGGGTGGAGCCCCCTTGGAGTGCATCCGGGACAGAGAGTCGGCCTTCGTGTTGCGGGAACCGGGGCGGAAGGTCAGCGAGAAGTCGAACCGACTGAGGAAACTGGCCCATCTCGCCTGCCGACCGTTGAGGCGCCTGGAAGCGCGGATGAACGTTAGGTTCTTGTGGTCCGTCCAGATGGTAAAAGGCTCCTCGGCACCCTCTAGCCAATGACGCCACTCCTCCAGCGCAGCCACGACCGCCAGTAGCTCCCGATTGCCGGTGTCGTAGTTCCTCTCGGCGGGGAGGAAGCGACGCGAGTAGAAGGCGCAAGGATGTACCTTCTGGTCGGAAGGAGAACGTTGGGATAGGACAGCGCCCAGACCAGAATCCGAGGCGTCCACCTCCACGATGAACTGTCTCTTGGGGTCAGGGTGGAGCAGGATAGGGGCGGAAGTGAACCTTCTCTTGAGGGAGCGGAACGCAGCGCATGCCGCTGGGGACCAGTCGAACGGCAGAGCGGGGGAGGTCAGCTTGGTAAGAGGCTCCGCCACTTGACTGTAGTTCCGGATGAACCTTCGGTAGAAGTTGGCAAACCCGAGGAAACTCTGTAACTCCTTCCGAGTGGTGGGTTCCGGCCAATCCTCCACAGCTGGATCTTGCGAGGATCCGCTCGGGTCAAGCCCTTCTCAACGATGAAGCCCAGGTAGTCGACGGAGTTGGAGTGGAAACGGCACTTCTCCGCCTTGACGAAGAGCCGATTGTGGAGGAGGCGCTCCAGCACCCGACGGACATGCAGGATGTGTTCCTCGAGGGTCCTGGAAAAGATAAGAATGTCGTCCAGGTACACCACCACGAACACCTCCAGCATGTCACGGAGGACATCGTTCATGAGTGCCTGGAATACCGCCGGGGCGTTGGTGAGGCCGAACGGCATCACAAGGTACTCATAGTGGCCCCTGGGGGTCTTGAAGGCGGTCTTCCATTCATCGCCCTCACGAATACGGACAAGATGGTAGGCACTTCGGAGATCCAGCTTGGTGAAGAACGAGGCCTGGGTCAGTGGCTCGAAGGTGGAGCTCATGAGAGGTAGGGGGTATTTGTTCTTGATGGTGATCTCGTTGAGCTGACGATAGTCGATGCAGGGTCGCAGGTCCCCATCCTTCTTACCAACAAAGAAGAACCCGGCTGCCACCGGGGAGGAGGAAGGCCGAATGAGTCCTGCTTCCAATGACTCAGAGATGTAGAGATCCATCGCCTTCTTCTCCGGGACAGTCAGACTGTAGAGGCGGCTGCCGGGAAGGGGAGCCCCTTGGCGGAGGTCGATGGCGCAGTCATAGGGGCGGTGAGGTGGAAGGGCCTGAGCCCTGGTCTTACTGAATACCTCCATGAGGTCGTGGTACTCGGGAGGAATGGACGAGGGGTCCGGGGGCAACTCACCAGCCGGTCTCCGGGGCGGGGGACAGGACGCCGCCTGCAGACAGCGGGCGTGACAGGAGGAGCTCCAGCCCCTGATGGTACCGGAGGACCAGGCGATGTGGGGCTCGTGCAGCGCGAGCCAGGGCCTACCCAGGACCACCGGGACAAGGGGGGATTGGGTAATGAGGAACTGGATTCTCTCGACGTGGTTCCCAGCGATGGTCAGCACGACTGGGCCGGTGCGTTGAGAGATGTCGGCCAGGCGGTGTTGGTCCAACGAAAAGATCTCCAAGGGCCTCACAAGGGCCTCAAGAGGTATGTTGGCTTGGGTGGCAAACTCGAAGTCGAGGAAGTTCTCGTCTGCCCCAGAGTCGATGAGGGCCTCCACCGTGGCACGTTGGTCCCCCCAGGCCAGGGTGACGCTCATCAGATGGTCAGGTGGTGCGCGGCGCTGGGACTGGGAAAAACGGCTCACCAGGATCTCCCGGGGTCTTGGTGAGCCCGATCTTTTGGCCGGGTAGGGCAGTCGGCGATACGGTGTCCCGCACCTCCGCAGTAAAGGCAGAGACCGGACCTGAGCCTTGCCGGACGCTCCGCCTGGCTCAGAAGAGAGCGTCCCAGCTGCATGGGTTCCTCTTCGCGCACCGGACGGGGAAGCCTGTTACCATCAGTAGTGTTGGGGACGGGGCGTCCAGGAGTCCGGGGTGCTTCAGGAGGTGACAGTCGGGTCCTCTCGCGCCTTCTCTCCAGGAGGCGTCCGTCAATACGGATGACAAGGCTAAACAGCTCCTCGAGGGAGTCGGGCAGCTCCCTGGTAGCGAGCTGGTCCCGGACTGCGTCACTGAGCCCCCTTATGAAGGTTAGGCGAAGAGCAGGTTCGTTCCATCCACTCTCCACCGCCGCCAGTCGAAACTCTATGACATAGTCCGTCACCCTGCCGCTCCCTTGTCGGAAGGTCCCCAACCGGGCTCCAGGGTCCAGACCTCGGGCTGGATGGTGGAACACTCTGCGGAGCTCCGCCACGAAGTCTGGGTAGGAGAACAAAAAATCTGCTTCCATTGCCCAGGAGGAAGTGACCCACTGGGCAGCATGGCCTGAAAGTAGGTTGGTTATAAAAGCCACTCGGGACCCATGAGCAGAAAAACGGCTTGGTTGATGACGGAAAACCAACTCACATTGCATGATGAATGTGGCACACTCCTCGGGATTACCGTCGAACAGCCGTGGGACGGAGAGATGGGGTTCCCGAGGTGCGAGATCTGCTGGGGCTGCGGGGAATGTTCCTGAAGGGTGTGAGAGATGAAAAGTATTAACGGCGTCGCCCAGCGAGTTAAGCTGAGCGAGAATCTCGGACTGTTGTCCCGCCATAGCGGCCATAGAACCCTGCATAGGCAAGACCTGGTCCCTGAGGTCTTGCACCGCAGCCGCAGCCCGCTCTAATTGGAGACCGTGATCCCTGGTCAACTCGACTTGAATAGCAAGTGCGGTTCTGACCCTCTCTGTGTCGGCTGGGGTCGTCATATTGTTGGTTGGATCGTAATGTTATGGTTTGACACCGACCCCAAACGCAACGACACAAGAGAGTAGGATTCAGAGTTGCCAAATACGAGGGCTTGTTTATTTGGTACTAAGAATAAGAGAAACAGGGAAAGCAGGTCAAACAAGACAGGTACAATGATCAAGGGGCAAAGTTCTGCTGCTCTGCAGCTTCTCCCGTGAGGGAAATCTTGGGAAGCAGGTGTTGACTTCTGAACCGCTCTGCAGAATCCTCTCGGTGGGTTCTCAGATGTTGTTGCGAGACCGAGAGAGGGAGAGAGGGAACGAGTCAGTGACAGAGCAGTCTTAAAACGAGCAGGAGAACAGGGAGTACAATTCTTCGTGTTAACAACACAGTGAGCACAGTTCCAAACACAGCCCAAGTGAATCTCTTCGTGTTAACAACACAGAGAGCACAATTCCAAAAACAGCCCAAGTAAAACTCTTCGTGTTAACAACACAGTGAGCTAAATCCAAACACAGTCCCAGTGAATATCTTCATGTAAACACACAGTGAATATCTTCATGTGAACACACAGTGAATATCTTCATGTAAACACACAGTCCAATTGTGAAATAATATCTTCGGTGTGAGCAAACACACAGTGAATATCTTCATGTAAACACACAGTCCAATTGTGAAATAATATCTTCGGTGTGAGCAAGCACACAGAGGGAGATGGTAGATCCCAAAATATTATTCCATAAAGGAATAAGCAAAAATAGATAATGGCTGGGTGAGTGACTGTTTGACAAAAAGGTGGTAGTCTTCAGTGTAAGTCTACACACGAAAAACGGAATAGGTCAAGAACAGTCAAATAGATAACTCACCCAGACGAGATGCGTAATTGGAACTGGAACAACAGTGGAGGCGAGCGCGCGCCACGGGAGCAGGTATCCAAGCGAAGGCTTCTAGGAATTCCTGGAGAACAGCACAGAGAAAAAGGCAGCAGCAGCAGCAACGGGGAAAAACATCCAGAGACAAATCAAGGCGACAAAACAAGACGATCCAACAACTTAGGGTGGGGAAAAACGGGGTATAAATAATGAGGGATCGATTGATTGAAAAGCGTGGGGAAGTGAGAGAACCAATCAGCGGCGTCTCTGATGACGTCAACGGGGAGAAAGCAGTGACAGCTGGGGAATGTGATTGAAAAGCGTGGGGAAGTGAGAGAACCAATCAGCGACGTCTCTGATGACGTCAACGGAGAGAAACGTGTGAACGAGGGGATAGAACCAATTGACAGAAAAATGAATGAAAACAAAGCGAGGGTGGTTAAAGGAACAGAACGAGTGAGAGCGCAAGGACAGAAACCTCACAATAAATAAACAAAAACGAAAAATCTACTCATTTCAACGAACATTTCAAACTAAATAACAGATTATGCACATAAAACGCTGAAAACAACCAAAGCAACAATAGTATTTTAATGAGGCTATTATAATTATCATTATTATTTTGCAACAAGTTAGCCCTCTCATAAATAGCACATATAAATGAATAACTAACTTGAACTAACTTAATAGGATTGAAGTGATATTTGGCTTAAAAAATCGGTCACATGGCAAAAAAAAAAAAAAAAGCCAGACGATGTGCATTGGGCCGCGGCTCTCTGACGCCTTATTTTATGGGCCCCGGCCTGAAAAGTTTGGGAACCCCTGCATTAGACCACGGTGCCAGATAAATAAAATATCCATTATATATCCATTAATGGTAAAGAGAGCCGTATCCTTATTCTGAAAGAGTTGAACTAATTATTTTCGCTAGCAAGATCTCATTTGATTATTCATTCCATAAGCCTACTGCCAGCAGGCACGTTTAAAGAAATATAATCTGATTGATTGGGGTAATGAGGGACTTAAAATTAGCCTATAGATTATGCATTTAACTTGTCTGCGAGGCTATTGAGCCGTACTGCATTGTACCCATTTTGCAATCTGTTAATAAAGTTTTAAATCAATCAATCAATCAATGCCGTTCAGGATTTCAGGATCAGGAGAAAATCAGGATTTCTGCGATCGACACCTGCTGTCTTTTCAGCTGAGGCGGCCGCGCGCAATTATCCTGAGTCTCAAGTCTGGTTCGAATGAACGAGACTGAATCAGCGTTCGAGGAACAGGAAAATCCCGGATTCAAACATCGGGTTAATTGAATCTGGATAATGGGACTCTTGATCGACTTAGTTGAACCAGGTACGGGGAATAGGGCCCTGTATTTTATGTTAAAGAAACATTTAAAAGTGTACTTGTTGTTTATTTTCCATCAAATGGTCAAACTCACAACTGGACCCCAAACTCTAGCCAAATAAATTACACAATCTAATTCTAAAGTCATCATACAACAGAAATGTCAAACAGAATGGTCCCACGCACGGTAATTACAACCCACAAAGAAGAACTTAAGAAGAGCAGAAGAAGAAGAAGGATGTACCTTTATTGGGTCTGGAGATAAATGACTCGTCGGTACCACTTTCCAAGCGGCAGTAACCGTCTATAAGATCCACCATGTTTTCTGCCATGGCGAATGTGGCTACGTTGATTGTCAGAGGCTGTCAGGAAGAACAATTTAAATTAACACCTTTGCGTGTGACAGTCTGGCGTAATATACATCACAGTTGGTTAAGTTCCTCATAATTGTTCTGTAAATAGACATGGTGATTTAAATTTTTTTTTAAGGTTTTCACAGCAGAATACTTGTTGCTGGTAGCCATGCTAGTCAATGAGGAATGAAGCCATTATCCTTAAAATAGCTTGCAAGCTATTTATATGAACTCTAAGTATATAGAGTTAGTGATCAATAGTACAATATATAGAGTTAGTGATCAATAATACAATATATAGTTAGTGATCAATAATACAATATATAGAGTTAGTGATCAATAATACAATATATAGAGTTAGTTATCAATAATACAGTATATAGAGTTGGTGATCAATAATACATTATAGAGTTAGTGATCAATAGTACAATATATAGTTAGTGATCAATAATACAATATATAGTTAGTGATCAATAATACAGTATATAGAGCTAGTGATCAATAATACAGTATATAGAGTTAGTGATCAACAGTACAGTATATAGAGTTAGTGATCAATAAGACAATATATAGAGTTAGCTCCTAGTGGTCAACAGTGTCAGACTGTGGTTGTACTGGGCACTCATAGTGGTCAACAGTGTCAGACTGTGGTTGTACTGGGCAGCTCCTAATGGTCAACAGTGTCAGACTGTGGTTGTACTGGGCAGCTCCTAATGGTCAACAGTGTCAGACTGTGGTTGTACTGGGCAGCTCCTAGTGGTCAACAGTGTGTCAGACTGTGGTTGTAATGGGCAGCTCCTAGTGGTCAACAGTGTCAGACTGTGGTTGTACTGGGCAGCTCCTAGTGGTCAACAGTGTCAGACTATGGTTGTACTGGGCAGCTCATAGTGGTCAACAGTGTCAGACTATGGTTGTACTGGGCAGCTCCTAATGGTCAACAGTGTCAGACTGTGGTTGTGCTGGGCAGCTCCTAGTGGTCAACAGTATCAGACTGTGGTTGTACTGGGAACTCATAGTGGTCAACAGTGTCAGGCTGTGGTTGTACTGGGCAGCTCCTAGTGGTCAACAGTGTCAGACTATGGTTGTACTGGGCAGCTCATAGTGGTCAACAGTGTCAGACTGTGGTTGTGCTGGGCAGCTCCTAGTGGTCAACAGTATCAGACTGTCGTTGTACTGGGCAGCTCCTAGTGGTCAACAGTGTCAGACTGTGGTTGTACTGGGCAGCTCCTAATGGTCAACAGTGTCAGACTGTGGTTGTACTGGGCAGCTCCTAGTGGTCAACAGTGTCAGACTGTGGTTGTACTGGGCAGCTCCTAGTGGTCAACAGTGTCAGACTGTGGTTGTTAGACTTCCACGTAGGTTTTATATCTGCTGTGGTTGCGGGGGTTCAAGCATTTATAGTTCCATGTTAGCTTTTTGTCAATAACACAAATGAGCGACTCAAGGTGAGTGGACCAATCACAGCGCTTGGCTCGAGGCAAGAGGACCATCACTTTTTTCAATTTATACTATATAAATGATATATAGTATATATATTTATCCACATCTGTATACCTGTATATAATCCTTCTTACATACCTGTAGATACTATACCTATATCTGTACATATACCAGTTAAATCAGTTAAATCATCTGTACATTGTGTATTAGTAGTATTGCATATTAGTATTGCACTTTACTGTTACATTTGCACTCTGGTTAGATGCCAACTTCTTTTCGTTGTACTGTACTTGTGCTGTAAGATGACAATACATTATAATCTAATCAGCGTAACTAGTAAGAGTGGGTAAGGGATATGTACAGATATGGATATAGAATCGACAGATGAGTAGAGCTCCGGACTCATGATCAATGCTGCTGTCGGAAAGTGGTGTTGTTGTCCAGCAGGGGGTACTTGGTCCTCTGGACTAGTCAGTAACAATGCCCCTGTTACGGTGATAGGGACACCGTACAGCTGCGAGTGCCGTCCTTCGGATGAGACGCTAAAACGAGGTCCTGACGTTAAAGAAACCAGGATGCCTATCGTAAAGAGTGGGGGGTTCCCCGACGTTCCTGGCCAAATTCCCGTTCGGGTCTCTGACATCAAGGCCACCTAATCATCCCTTCCCCTTAATTGGCTGATATCAATCCCTGTCTCCTGAGCCGTTCAGCCATGGTGTAGTGTAATGTGTGTTGGGTGCCAGTGTATGGTAGTCATTGAGCCTGAATAGCCCACGGTTGGGTGCTACCAGTGGTGGTGAAGGAGGCAATTTCCCTAACCCTACATTGTAACGCGATTTGAGTCTGAAAAAAGCGCTATAAATGTAATGAATTATTATTATTACAGACATATGTGGATATATATATACTGTATATACGGTACGAATAAATATATATCTAATCCAATCACCCTTTGCACGGTTACATTTAGGGAGAGACGCATGTTGGGTCTGCGACTAGGCTCCTTGGCTCCATACTCTGACGGTATGTTCACTAGTATAAATGAGCCTAGAGTGTGAAGCAGTGTTTTTGCAGTGTTGCTGAAAAAGAGCATCCACCTACCCTTGGTAAATAAATAAATACTCACTTGTCTTGCACCCTCTATATCCAGGGTTAAGAGGGCCTTGCCATCACTCTGAGACAAACATCTAATGCTCTTGATTTGCTTGAAGTCAGCAAGACACACAGGCTGGGGTTGAGGCAAAAACAGAGAGTGTTATGACATTGAGATATTAACGCATATTGTGTTAACTTTATGATCCTTTGTCCTTTGTCATACTGGTAGATAACATAATGATCAAAGATCAAAATAAACTACCGTCTCTGTTACAGCCTAAGTTTAAGGTACAAGGTCCAAGTCTGTCTGAAGAGAAGGTCCATTATATTGCCATCTTAATAATGGGAACTAACCAGACTAAGAAGACATGGGCCCTCATTTATCAATAATGCGTAGAAAGTGTTCTATTTTCTTTCCTACGTTCGGAATTTAGAATGTCTCTACGCACAGAAAAATTGGGATTGATCAACCGTGCATGCACAGGTCGTACGTGTTGATAAATACCAATTGTACTTACCTTCTATGCTTGTGCACGATTGTAATCATTTGCATACAGAACCGCCCCTAATTAACCATATATGGTAATGAAACACCCCCATGGAATGTGAAATAATGGACTAAGCGAACTATGAGAAACGTCACTGAGAGCGAGATTGATCACGGAGGTCTAACCAACAAATTGAACATATACAGTATTTTCCGTTGTGAACAATCTTATTTGGAAACATGACACACAGAATAATAGTATATAGGTTTTTATTTTAAACAATATTTAATTGCGTTTGGAGGTGGGTGTTCTGCGTCTGCCCCCCCGTGCCAAACAAGCAGGCCAACTGCGTTCTAAATGGCTGTTGTGCACTCGTGAGTCCGTTATAATTGCGCTCCTGTTGGGTCGGGTTGGTCAGAGTCATTAACTATGGCTTCAGTGGATAACCCCGATCACCTGCATTTAAGTGATATTTTAATTACAGATACCCCAGTAATAACATTACAATTTAATTAAATACAATGCATGCGTTCCTCCCGTCACCAGCAACGACATTTATCAGCCAAATGCGCATCGCATGTACATTGATTGAGTGGAATCCCTTTCTATTCACATAACTGAATTTGTGATGGAGCTTTGACAGCTACATGGGTGGTACAGTCTATTGCGTGATCCATCTCCAATATCACGATGGACCGTGACAATAATTGACAATAATTACACTACTGTCGCTATTTTACATTTACCTATAATTAATTACGGGTCATACCGAAGACGTCGGTGTTGAAACGAATGCATGAAATCTTATTCCGTCCGTCTGCAGTCGTCCTATTCTACCGCTTGGTGACAGGTACGCACGGTCTGAGCTGTACATAGATATACGCACAATGGTAATATGGCGCCGCTCCGACCGGCTGCCTCTCTGATCGCTCCGTCGAGACTGTGCTTTCTTTTGTTAATTTTCATAGTATTAAGAGTTTTATTTGCACCAACTGTTGGTGCATTATATGTGTATGACCGTCAGTCAATCATTGACATTGGATTAAGGGAAACTTACCGATTGGATTGCTCTCTGGATCGGATTGCTGAACAACAACAGTGGCCAGCGGAGATCCTTTGTTGTGGCCGTGGCCAAAGCCAGGAGAAGCCGCGAAGACGAGGGAAGAGAGCCGGGGTCCGGAACAGACTGAGGTCCAAACGACACAGAACCACATTGCCCAGCATATTGTTGGCCAATGTGCAATCGATAGGAAATAAACTGGACGACATCAGAGCATGGATCCAATTCCAGAGGGACATTCGGGATTGTAATGTCCTCTGTTTCACAGAAACTTGGCTGTCTCCAGATGTCCCGAATCATGCAATAGAACCGGCAGACCACTTCTTTGTCCTCCGCAAGGACCGGACGGCAGAGTCACTAAAGACGAAAGGAGGCGGCATTGCTTTCATGGTAAACAAGGAGTGGTGCGATATAGGCAACGCAAAGGAATTGTCTAACCACTGCTCCCCAGACCTGGAGTTCATCACGATCAAATGTCGACCCTTCTTTCTTCCGAGAGAGTTAACGTCCATCATCCTCGTCGGAGTGTACATCCCACCACACTCGAACACTGGGACCGCACTTTCAAAGTTACACGACGAAGTAAATAAACTCCAGACAGCTAATGTTGACGCTGCCATTTTGGTTCTGGGCGATTTCAACAGCGCGCGTCTTAAAAAGGTGTTGCCGAATTTCTATCAGCATGTGACCTGTCCCACCAGAGGCGAGAACATAATTAGACCATGTATACTCGCAATTTAAGAATGGGTACAAGTCACAGGCTCTTAGTCCATTCGGTAAGTCCGATCACGCCGCCATTTTTCTTTTGCCAAAGTATAAACAAAGTCTCAAGCGAACGCCGGTGGTCTCGCGAGAGGTTAAGCGTTGGACCGTGACGTCAGGGGAGACACTCCAAGCTGCACTTGAATGCACAGACTGGAGGGTATTCCGTGATAACACAGCCAATATTAACGAATACACTGAAACAGTGCTTGACTTTGTCTGTACTCTGGTAGAAGAAACAATCCCCTCTACCACAATTAGAATCTACCCAAATCAAAAGCCCTGGGTAGATAAATCCGTCCGTGAGGCTCTGAAAGTGCGCACATCAGCCTACAACTCCGGCCTGGTGACAGGCAACATGGAAGAACACAAGACGGCAAGATACAACGTCAGGAGAGCAGTAACAGAGGCAAAACGGTGTTACAGGGATAAAGTTGAACTTCAGTTTGAACAGGCTGACTCTAGAGGCATGTGGCAGGGCCTCAGAACAATGACAGATTACAAAGGCACCTCCCTCAAGCTGAACAGTGACATATCCTTAGCAAATAATCTCAACTCCTTCTATGCGAGGTTTGAGGCTGTGAATAACAACACCAGCCTACAAACCACGGCAATGGGGGGGGGGGGGGGTCTGCTGATGGAGACTCAGTGTTCAGGGTAACAGAGCATGAGGTGAGACGGATCTTTAAAAAAGTGAATATCAGGAAGGCAGCAGGACCGGACGGCATCCCCGGCCGCGTCCTAAAAGTCTGTGCCGACCAACTGGCCCCGGTATTCACTGACATCTTCAACCTGTCCTTGGAACAGGCTGTCATCCCCACCTGTCTGAAGAAGTCCACCATCATCCCTGTACCCAAAAAATCTACGCCCGCTTGCCTCAACGACTACCGCCCTGTAGCCCTCACCTCCATAGCCATGAAGTGCTTTGAGAAGCTAGTGAAGGGCTACATCTGTTCCTCCCTCCCCATCAACCTGGACCCCCTGCAATTTGCATATCGCCCCAACAGGTCCACGGAGGAGGCCATAGCCCATGTGCTGCACACAGCAGCATCACACCTGGACAAGAGGCAGGGGAACTATGTGAGAATGCTGTTCATCGACTACAGCTCAGCATTCAATACCATAGTCCCCTCCAAACTCATAGCCAAGCTCAGGGACCTGGGCTTGAACTATGACCTCTGCCAGTGGGTCTTGGACTTCCTGACGGGCAGACCCCAGGTGGTAAGAGCAGGCAACTGCACCTCCTCATCCATCACGCTCAACATAGGGGCCCCCCAGGGCTGTGTTCTGAGCCCCCTCCTCTACTCCCTGTACACACATGACTGCGTGGCACAGCGGAACAACAACACAATCATCAAATTTGCTGATGACACAGTAGTGGTGGGCCTGATCTCTGCCAACGACGAGAGGGCCTACCTGGAAGAGGTAGAAAATCTGTCACAGTGGTGTCAGGAGAACTGCCTCTCCCTGAACGTCAGCAAAACAAAAGAGATGATTGTGGACTTCAGGAGGTCGGGGGTCAAGGACTACAGCCCCCTCAGCATCGACGGGGCACCGGTTGAGAGAGTGAACAGTTTCAAGTACCTCGGAGCCCACATATCCGAGGACTTGACATGGACCACACACATTGACAGTGTTGTGAAGAAGGCACGACAACGCCTCTACTTCTTCAGGCGCCTAAGGAAGTTCCAAGTCAGTCAGAAGATCCTTAGGAACTTCTACTCATGTACAATAGAGAGCATCCTGACTGGCAACATCACCTCCTGGTTTGGGAATAGCACTGCACAAGACCGTAGCAGACTACAAAGAGTGACACGTTCAGCCGAACGCACAATTGGAGGGGGGCTTCCCACCCTCCAGAACATTTACAACAAGCGGTGCAGGGGGAAGGCTAAGAGAATTATTAAGGACTCGAGCCACCCGAACAACTGCCTCTTTGAACTGCTGCGGTCAGGCAAGCGATACCGGAGTCTTAAGGCGAGCACAGAAAGACTCAGAAGAAGCTTCTATCCCCAGGCCATCAGGCTGCTAAACGAACAATAAACAATATGCAACAACCATCAAATGCACACAGCACACACACCCACACGCACACACTCACTTAAACAAACAACACACTGCAGCACCCACTCTCCACACTTTAGATCACACAAACACACTTTATATTTATTGATAAAGGATTTGCACTACAACTCGTACACCTACTGTAAATTGTACCTAAATTGCACCTCATCCCATTTCTGCTTTGCACTATATAGTATTGTATATTAGTACACTGCATAGTATTGTGTATTGTATATTATATGGTAACTCAGTTACGTCTATTCTGCATCGAACATTGTACATATGTCTATACTGAACACTGTGACCTCATTTTTTTTTACTTCTAATTTACATACTATACTATGTTATTTTATTTCATACTTATCTTATCTTGTCTTGCACAGTCTCTGGAGCGTAACAGTAAGAAGCATTTTGTATAAAAGTATTCTGTACTTCTGTATGACAACTATTAAAGAAACTTGAAACTTGATCTCAAGCACACGTTCATGTTGATAAATCCCACACTTTGCTTAGAAATTATCGTACGCACGGTTTACGCACATATCTGTGCGTACGCAGCATTGATAAATGAGGGCCCTGACCTTTATCACTTTGAATGTATCTTCATCCGTATCTAAGAGTCTGCCATACAGTTTTCTTTCATATTCAAAGTTAATCTATATAGATTGATAGATAGATTGATTAATTTGGTCAAAAAGGAACATTTTGTGAGAAGAATGGGTCTCATTCCCGAACGGATTTACGACCAAAGATTTCCTCTTAGCCAGATTTCTGCCCATTTAAGACATATTAGGGCTGGTAGCGCGAGTCCCCAAATTTTTCTGAGATCAGATTTGAGCGTGGCTGAGAGCAGATTTAAGAGTGCTGAGGAGCACACTTATGATTGATTGACTAATTGAAAATTGTATTAACTTGACACACTGTGTTCTCATAGTGATTCCTTCATGTCAACGCTACAGGCCTCCTTGGAATTAATTACTTAATCATAATTAAAATAAATATGACAATATTTGTACGATAAGAAATTACGCATTTGATGTCGGAAAAAATAAATAATATGGATTAATCTGATCACAGGGCAGCTGGATTAACCATATCTGAACCAGCTATTTTGGACAAATGTATAATTACTTTAATTACTATTACAATTACTCAAACACCATTATATATGCAATTATTGTGAAATGATTGAAAATAATAATTATTTAATGCCTTCTGTGGAATTTGTATTTCTTATTTGTTACATATCTGTTTTAATGGTATACAATGGGACAGACCTTTGTTTGATATAAACCTGCATTCCTTCGAATATATCATTAATCAATTAAACTTATATTGAAATACACTATATAGCCTATACACCAACACTGAAATGACAGTGGATAAATAAATAAATAAATAAATAAGAACTAAAGCTAATCGGTGGAAATAGACTGCATTAATATTCCATAACAAGTCTTGTGTGCGCCAGTATGGCCTACGTGTCTGATGAGTGAACGGTATAGGCTTGATATATTCTGGTTACTTGTTTCATTGGGATTTGGTGGATGCTGTATATGTGTGCTCTGCCCTACGTGCTGTGTAGGTACAGTCTGTATGTATGCGGACTGTGCCTGTGCTGTGCGTGGGGCAGAGCATGTGTGTGGTGTCTACTAGATCCTAATGAAACAAGTCATTAATGGAATAGTGAGCCTATACTGCGTTCATTCATTATGTCGTAGGCTCTCCAGAACATTTCCATTTACAACAAGCGGTGCATGGGTAAGGCTAATAGAATTATCAAAGACTCCAGCCACCCAAACAACTGCCTCTTTGAACTGCTGCGGTCAGGCAAGCGATACCGGAGTCTCATGGCAAGCACAGAAAGACTCAGAAGAAGCTTCTATCCATGCAGCCATGCAGCCTTTGACACTATCGATCACTCGATTCTTCTAGGTCGGCTTGAGAATCATGTTGGCATTCGGGGTCACGCACTAGCTTGGTTTAAATCTTATTTAACTGATAGAACACACTGTGTGGTCTATAATGATTTAACATCTGAGACCCTCCCAGTGCAATGTGGTGTCCCACAAGGCTCTGTCCTGGGCCCTATTTTCGATTTACATGCTACCCCTCGGCAATATCATACGCAAATTTGGCATAAACGTTCATTTTTACGCTGACACTCAATTATATTTACCTATTAAGCCAAATGATTCCTCCCAATTACAAAACCTTGAGGCCTGCTTGCTTGCCGTCAAAAAGTGGATGTCGCAAAACGTTCTACTCCTTAATGCAGATAAAACTGAGATGTTAATTGTTGGCCCCCCAAACCACAGAGGCCTGTTTCAGGACATCTCCCTCAACTTTGATACTTGTCATGTATCCCAGAGCTCCACCACAAAAAACCTCTGAGTAATTTTTTATTCCTCCCTCTCATTTAATGCACATATAAAAAATGTCACCAAAATTGCCTTCTTCCATCTTCGTAATATCGCAAAGATTCGCCCCATTTTAACTCTGGCTGATGCTGAAACCCTGATTCATGCTTTTGTCTCATCACGTCTGGACTACTGTAATGCACTTTTTTCAGGCCTACCTAATTCAAGCATCAAAAATCTTCAACTCGTGTAAAATGCGGCTGCACGGATACTAACTAGAACTAGAACATTTGATCACATCACACCAGTTTTGTCCGCCCTACACTGGCTTCCTATTCAAGCCCGATCTGACTTTAAAGTGCTACTCCTCACCTACAAAATTTTTTATGGGCTTGCACCACTCTATCTATCCGATCTCATCTCCCGATACTCGCCCGCTCGTGCTCTGCGCTCACAAAATGCGGGGCTTCTATCGATTCCTAGGGTTAAAAAGAAATCCGCCGGCCACAGAGCCTTTGTCTACCGCGCTCCCTACCTGTGGAACAAATTACCTGCCGTCATCAGGGGCGCCTGCTCTGTCGAAGCTTTTAAATCCCTGCTTAAGACCCATCTTTTCTCTCTCTCCTTCAACCTACCCTGATCTCACCTGGTCAGGGACTGACCTTTAGATTAATCTGTCTAGTTTAGTTAGGATGTCTATTTTCTCCCATCTCTGCTTTTCCGCAGCATTACAAACATGGGAACTCTCTAACCCCTGCCCCCCCCCCCCCCCCCCCCCCCCCCCCATCTCTCTGAGTGCCTGTCTCGTAGTGCTGACCAAGGTGATGGATGTCTCGGGGTCTTGGCCAAGATTGCAGAGACTGCTCTACATGCACCACCGAGGCCACGGATCAGCTCCTTACCGTGGTCTGTCAACGTGGTTTGTGGTCTGTCAATGTGGTTTCATTGCTGGGTTAAGTACTTCTATTCTATTCACATAATATGCTTACTTCATATATCTACTCTATTCACATATATGCTTACCACTTGTATCTATTGCTATGTCCGCCCACTACAATCACGTGAGCTGTCTAACGCCTGTCCCGTCTCCCTGTCTCCCTGTGAGTTGCTGTCCCGGAGTGTTGACCGGAGTGTCGGACGTCCCGTGATGAAGGCCGGGAGAATGCGACCCTCTCTGCGTGCCCTCCTGTCCCCCTGTCTCCGGCGGTCTCGTAGTGATGACCGGAGTGTTGAACGTCCCGTGATTAAGACGGGGAGGTTGTGACCCTCTCTGCGCCGCCCCCTATCTCCCTGTCTCCGGCTGTCTCGGAGCGATGACCGGAGTGTTGAACGTCCCGTGATTAAGACGGGGAGGACGCGACCCTCTTTGCGCCGCCCCTGTGCCTCAAATAGATTCGCTATCAGCTCTATCTTTAATCTTTCAAAATGTTCAGTTGCTATCGCTATCAGCTCTATCTTTAATTTTTCAAAATGTTCAGTTGCTATTGCATGCACTCATCTGTGTTTCACTACACACTTGAGTGCATGCTTACCAACTGTTAGTCTGCAACACTACTATCACCAACATCTAAGAAGGGAGATCCCCCCTTGAATGGCCCTTCTCAGGTTTCTCTCCTCCACACTGCCTGTGGTGCATTTTTCCCTATTGTTAGGTTTTAGTGAGTTTTTCCTTACCTTCGCGTGGGGTATGTCTGGGAGTGCTTGCATTCATTCATTTATTTGCATTTATTTAAAATGTGTTGGACCTTATGGTGTTCTTGTTTTGTTCTTGACTTATTGTTATGTTTCTTCTTGACTTGTTTAAAGAAGACGTGTCCGGCCCATGGGGACATTAACGTGTGTTGTCGGGCCTTACAAATACATTTTATTTGATTTGATTTATCCCCAGGCCATCAGGTTGCTCAACGAACAATAACACTATACAACAACCACCAGATGCACTCACAGCACACACATCCACACGCACACACTCACTTTAAACAAACAACTCAATGCAGCACCCACTTACACACTTTAGAACACCTAAACACACTTTATATTTATTGGCAAAAAAGTGCACTACAACCCATACCTCAGTACACCTTACTGTAAATTGTACCTAAATTGTACCTCATCCCATTTCTGCTTTGCACTATATAGTATATTGTATATTAGTATATTGTATAGTATATTGTATGGTAACTCAGTTACTTCTACTTTGCATTGAACATTGTACATATGTACATATTGAACACTTGTGTCTACGTACACTGCTATACTTATTTTATTTTATACTTATATTTTTTGTCTAGCACAGTCTCTGGAGCGTAACAGAAAGAAGCATTTTGTATAAAAGTATTCTGTACTTCTGTATGACAACTAATAAAGAAACTTGAACTTGAACTTGAAACTATATATATATATATATATATTATGTAAACAAGACGAAAGTCTTTCTCTGGTCTGTATCCCCTTAACAATTGTGTGTATTGAGCCGTACTGTATTGTACCCATTCTGCAATCTGTTAAATAAAATTTTCATTCATATACAGTACTGTGCGCATGTGTGTGTGTGTGTGTGTGCGCACGTGTGCTGCGGCAGGTGTACCACGAGCTGCACTATATATGATGCCAATACATTCATCTAGTCTAATTTTGATGCGTCGCAAGACTCGCAAGGCACTTCCGCATCCATTTTCACGCGGCTGCGTCATTAGTTCCCTTATAAGGAGCTCTGGAGGCATTGTTTTCTATGCAAATGACCTAGACGGGAACGCGCTTTCGTGTTTAAGACATGGTGTCATTCCCCAAGCAGATGTCACAGGTGCGACCGTTTGAGCCACTTAAGACATATTACCAGCACGTTGGGGACTCAGAGTGAACTTGTCATTGATTCTGTCTCAGTCGGTTCCAACTAAGATAAGAACTCTTTGGAACATTTGGGGGAATGAGACCCATTGCCTTCCCCCCCCCCCCTTAGAGCAGCTCCTTGCATGCATCATGCAGTGGCTTCCTGCCAAGAGCAATTAGTCCTTAGTTACCATGGCAATCAATCACTGCGCAACTCCCAGCCTTTTAGCAGAGAGCATTTTATTTATTTAAAAACATCTTTAAAACTCACATTTCACCTCGAAATGCAGTCAATTATAATGTTTACTAAACATTGGTACTTTATTTACATATTTTAAGTGAGATCGGGCTGCACAGGTGAACCCTGCCCCTCCACCTGGCCAATATAAATAGTCGGCCTGCTAGGCTCATACTAGTCGGCCCCCACTTACCGCTGAATCCTTCTGCGTGCGCTGCCGGATGCCCCTGGCTCCAAGGACCAGCTCCACTGACAGACTCCAGCCTTGCTGTTCACAGGTAACAAGTGGTGTAATGTTAAGAGATATTACAAATATGTACAACTTTGGAGAATATACATTTTTTATTTTATTTTTATTTTTTTCTCCTTTTCTCCGATTTTTCTCCCATCCCACTGTTTAGTCGTTATGCCAATTCCCAACCCCCTTCCTGGTTGTTGCGCACTCCCCCCTACTGTTGGTTCGGGAGGCCGGAGACTGTCACATGCTTTCCTCCGACGCATGTGCAGCCAGCCGGCAGCCAACCTGGCAGCGCAGATTCTCACCGGGAGAGTGTAACGTGTGGAAGGTCACACTACCTCCCTCCAGATCCTACCCTCGCTGTGCAGGCGACCCGACCGAACTGTAGGGGTCGCTGTCCACAACGCCCAGGACCCACCCATCAGCTTTCCCACCCCTAACACTGCCAATTGTGTTAGTATAAACGACAAGCCAAGCTGATAACAACGCCGAGAGCTGGATTCGAACCCAGCGTCTCCAGCGTTGATGGCGAGCGCCTTGCCCACTACACCACCTAGCCGCCCGGAGAATATTCTGATCTCCCAAAAGCCATCTTAATTCACATATTTATGCACCAACATCATTGCCACTCACCACTAGCTCGCACGGGTAGACCTCTTCATCGTAGTTGATGAATTCTATGAGGGTCTCAAAGAATTTGACCATGCACTCCTCGTCCTTGAGCGTGGCGTACTGCTGAAAGGTCTGCTGGATCATCTTCCTCAGGTGTTTCGACTGCAGCACGACATGGCATCAGATTTAACACTTTCACTGCCACACTACCAAAGGGTTAACCCTTTCACTGCGACAATACAGAAAGGTCAACCCTTTTCACTGCCACACACGACAAAGGGTTAACCCTTTCACAACCACACTACAGAAGGTTAACCCTTTCACTACCACACTACATACGGCTAACCGTCTGTAGTGTGGTAGTGAAGGGGTTAACCTTCTGTAGTGTAGTAGTGAAAGGGTTAAACACTTTTAGTGGGGGTAAATGGTAAATGAGGTAAAAAAAGAAAAAGAAAAACATATTGACAGATACATTAACACATTGATTGCCACGCAGTATGCCCATCATTATACCCAGTCTGCCACCGCTGTAAGCCTATGGAGATGTTTACTGTACCTTCTTTGCAGGGCTATAACTTTTTCAATATTATAATAACTTTATTTGTATAGCACTTTTCATACAGAGGTTGCAGTTCAAAGTGCTTCACAACAGTAAAAAATACAGGCATAAGCGGGCATAAAAAAGATAGACAGGTAGCAAGGTATGGCAAATCACAGTGTTTCACAATAGGATCTAGCATCCCAATAGGCTCTCCGCTTACAGTTTTCAGTAACACAAATAATAAAAATAGTTTAAAATGATTCAGTTAAAAAATAGTCTAAAAATTATAAAATAGAACGGACATAAAAAATACAGGCATGAGTGAGCATAGCAAGATATGGTAAATCACAGTGTTTCACATTAGGATCTAGCATCCTAATAGGCTCTCTATTCAGTAATACAAATAATCACAGTGTTTCACATTTGGATCTAGCAAATAATAAAAATAGTTTAAAATGATTCAGTTTAAAAATAGTCATCAGTAAGAAGTAAAAAGTGCAATAACCAACACATGAATTTGATAGGCAGTGTATAAGAGTAGGCAGGGTAAGAATAGTGCAGGTAAATACAAGTTGTGTCAGGATATCCATGATGTTTCCTCTTGCCACTAGGTGGTAGCAGATATCTATCAGTGAAATGCCTGAGCAAAGAGATAGGTTTTAAGCTGTCTTTTAAAGATGTCTAGCGAGTTGGCTTCCCTGATGTTTTGGGGTAGTCTGTTCCATAGTTTTGTGGCATAGTTGATAAAGGCTGCATTACCGATCCTCTTTTGACTGCTTCTGGGAGCCTCTAGTAGTCCAGCAGCTGATGATCGCAGTGTTATTGCTGGTGTGTAATTTATTAGAGTGTTGGTGATGTAGCTAGGTCCCTGTCCATTTAGAGCTTTGTATGTAAGGAGAAGGACCTTAAAGTCAATTCTAAATGTTACAGGAAGCCAGTGTACTTTACTAATGAATGGTAGGTTGGATATTGGATGATAATTTGCCATTTCATTACTATCCAAGTTAGGTTTTTTTAGTAATGGCTTTACAACTGCTGTTTTAAAGGCATCTGGGAAAATACCAGTCCTAAGGGAAGTGTTTATGATATCTAGCACAGCGCTTGAAACACTATTAAACACCCGTTTGAAGAAAGCTGTATGTATAGGGTCAATGTCTGAGGTGGAGGAGTTACATTCTGAGACAGTTTTGCAGAGTACATCTAATGTGATGCATGTGAAACTTCTCATGGTTACATTGCGCGGTTTGCCGCAATCAGCTTTATTTCCATCATGAGTAATGCTGGCCCTGATCAAGGTTATTTTGTTGTTAAAGAATAGTGCAAGTTCTTCACACTTAACCGTTGATGACTGAGGAGGTGTAGGGGCAGTGTTGAGTAGTACATTAATAGTGGAAAAAAGGATTCTGGAGATTCCACCATTTTCTGTAATGATTTTAGAGAAGTAATCTTTCCTTGCTAAGCGGATGGTTTTATTATAAGCAGTTAAAGCATCTTTGTATATATCACAGCATATGGTGGTTTTTGTTTTTCTCCATTTTCGCTCCGCTGCACGACATTTCCTTTTTTCTTTGTTGACCGTATTATAGTTCAACCAGGGCGAGGCTCTAGTTTTCTTCTTTTTCGTTTTAATGGGGCGACAGAATTTAATATAGATGACATTGCATCATTGAGATTTTCTACCATTTCATTTAGAGAGCTGTCATGATTGTGTGGTTCATGTAGTCTGATAAGATCAATGAACTTTGATTCAGCCTTGTCGTTTAGGAGCCTCTTTTTAACTATGATTTCTTTTTTTGTGTTAGTAAGGGTTATTTGAGTAACAAAAAATATACAGTGATGGTCGGAGAGAGGTAATTCAGTTATTGAGATATTTGTTATGCTTAGCCCAGTTGTTGTTATAACTAAGTCTAGTGTATTCCCAAGCATGTGAGTTGCATTTGTTATATGCTGTATTAGGTCAAAGCTATCCAGTAGATTTTTTTGTTCTATAGTTTTGGAGTCTGTTTTCTTATTAAAATGGATGTTCAAGTCTCCATTTAGGATCACCTTATCATATCCGGTAACACATAGTGAGATCAGTTCAGAGAGCTCCTGTATAAATATTGGTGAGTGTCTAGGCGGGCGGTATATTGTGACAATTGATATGAACTCGCCTAGTTCTGTGATTCTAAACAAGAGTTTTGAGGAGAAGATTGCTGCAACTCCTCCGCCCCTTTTATTTTTTCTGGGTATTTGAAAAAAGTTATAGTCTGGTGGACAAGCTTCTATCATTATTGATGTAGCTGTGTCATTATTTAGCCATGTCTCTACTAGGCAGATGCAATCTAAATTATTTTCTTTAATCAGATAATTTACTAAGAATGTTTTATTATTCAGTGATCTGACATTTAGGAGGGCTAATTTTATTTGTTGGACTTCTTTAGAGGAGGTCTGCTTTGGCTTGACCTTGATGGCCCTGAGGTTAATAGCAGGTAAACGCATTGATGGCGTATATTTTTCACCATGCCATTGGCTGGTTATGATTACCGGTATGTTTTGAGAGATGGCATGGCAATTGTGCTATACTGCACCGTACTGACTGTACTGTGCTTTCGGGGACATTTGATCAGACGAGATGGCCTTGTGTGATATGGGGGGGGGCACGCCTTGTGCTGCTGCTCCACCTCGTGGTGAGATTGTGTCCTTCGTGATTATCTCTCGTGCTGGTATGAGTTTGATATTCTTGGAGGCCATTAAGGCATGACGCATGTTTGCTGCTAGAAGCCTTGAACCTAAGCGATTTGGGAAGAAGCCATTTCTTTGAAAACGTTCTGGGTTATTCCAGAAAACATTGAAGTTGTCAATGAATTTCAGGCCGTGTACAAGACATGCAGACCCTAACCATGAATAAAAATTTAGGAGTCGACTAAAGGCTTCTTGTCCTCTGCGAAAGCATGCAATTGGTCCACTGATGGACACATCAGTGTCTATGTACACAGACTGATGTTTGTCTAGTGTGTTCATTAAACGTGTGAAATCGTCTTTCAAAGTCTCTGTGCAAGAATTCTGGGTCTCAATGAATCCAAAATGTCAATGTGGTTAGAAGTGGTGGAGAGAATAAAAGCTAGCTTATAATGGTAGTGTCTGGTTAGGTGTGAGGGATAGTGGAGGTACTTCCCAAGGTGGGGTCCGGGAGGGGGGGGTTCGAGCTGGAGCATATGTGTGTAGGTTTTTAGATAACAGGTATTAGGGGTATATCTTATATAAGACAATTAACTAAAATGTGATCTCATTGGATGTGCTCTGACAATTAATGCTTGTATATCTTATCGTGTGTTGTCATGTTTGTTTATGTGTTTGTTTAAAAAATAATAAAAAAATAAAATACAAAGTCTCTGTGCCAGTCTTCTTTCGCAGGATGTCAAACGATCCAGAGTGAATGACAATTTTTGTTATGCCCGGTCTGATCAGTGTTGGAAGTATTTCGGCCAGCTCTTTCACAGATGTATTGTCTAGACAGATATTTTCTGTGTTTGTCATCTCCACATACCTTGTTGTGGAATCTCCAATCAGTATGAGTCTGTTTTCTGTGTGAGGTTAGCATTTTTCTTTCCAACAGTTTTGGGGCCGTTTGTTTTTGGGCTAGGCCTAGTCTGCCGGTTCTTACCACAGTCCTGTGGCCTTGGTGAAGCCTCGTTAGCCTTCTCAATAGCCGGCATGTTAACGCTGGTCCCGTACCTTCGGCGTTGGCTACCGCGACGTTCTCCTCGGCGCATGGTAGTCTCTTCGCTGTTAGCCGTTAGCTCGGTCTGGGTCGTGTTTGCTAGCCGTGTCGCTCGTGGCTCTGTTTTCCTCGTCGTCTCGTCGTTAGCGTGTGCTCCGATGTGCCGGCTGTTAGCTTCGCTAGCATTAGCGTGAGCTCCGGCATGCAAGCTGTTTGCTTCGCTAGTGTTAGCGTGAGCTCCGGTATTCCTGCTATTAGCGTCGTTAGCGTGAGCTCCGTTCCGCTCGCTGTTTGCTTCTCTAGCGTCGTTAGCCACGCTTCTATGTCTCTTTGCTTTTGGTGTTGATATGCGTGTTTCCGAGAGTAGGTTGAAACTATTTCCTGGCGGTACCGGGGGCGAGGTAATAGTCGTGTTCCTGGTTAGTTTATTTCTCCTTTTATCCTTGACGGTGGTCCACTGCTTTGGTCTAGCTCCTTGCTTGTGCCAGGGACCGTCTTTTGGGTGGTGCTGTACTGTAGCTAGTCTAGGCCAGGTCTCAATCATGGTATCGTTGGCTATATTTGTAGTAGCTTCAAAAATAGAGTCAATGAGTTGCTCATCCTGTTGGATTTGGTGCAGGATAGTAACTCGAGCCTCCAGCTCTATAATCCTCTTACTCATCCTCATGCAGCTAGTACATTCTGTGGGAGAGCCGAGTCCCGGCATCTTCCCTTATTAATTGTCTTTTTAGGTTAAGCTAAACTGAAGCTAAGCTAGGTACTTAGCTGGTGATGGTGGGTCTTGTTTTCTTTCAGCCGGGGTCTTTATGAAGTATTCTCACCTTTCATAAATATCTTCGCCTTCAGCAGTGCCCGATATAGTCCTTTGTGTGTAGCTGATAAGACGGAGATTTCTTCATCTCACTGGTCCTCCCACGGAGAGATCTCGCTACTCTCCTTTCGGCAAAGTACTGCGGTCATAAATCTAAATAAATAAATTCACAGTTCTGGAGAAGTATAGCTATATCTGCATTACTATGGCCCATTCAACATCGATTATCTATCGTTCCGGATGTGGGAACGTTATATTTTTTCATTCATACATTGTTGTGTTAATACCATCGAGAATATAAGTATGTTTTAAGCTTTTCTGCTGTAATTCCAAAAACGCTAGTTAAAGGCCCTGACGCATATGATAGATTATCGATTGGCGTTTCTTTCCTATACACGCTATATTAAAAAATGTAAATGTATATGATCGGTATACATTACGCTTCACATGTGTGAAGGAAAGGGGGGGGGGGGGGTCGTTTATAATTCCTTGATCGTCAGTAACGGCTTTATTTAGTATGGGTTGATATATTGATCAGACTGATTGTAAACAAAGAAATGGACAATCGGGCTGAAAATAACGTTAGTGTCCTCTTACCGTTCGCCGATGAGACTGGAGGAAAAATATCCCAATTATTTGACGTCGATCTCCTAGATCCATTTCCGGTTTGTATGACGCAATAAACGCCGAAATCATATCGATTATTGCGTTTCGAAAGCGATCCAAATGCACTCGAGTGTGTATATCGATCCACGCCACAATATATGTCTGGCAGAGGAATTTCCTCGATGCACCGATCGCCACTTCCAGTTTGCCGTGAGTGTAACTTGCCCGACCATCCACCAGGCGGCGGTATTGAGACGTTGCAATATCAGACAGGGTGCCGCTGCAGTCCGGAGGGAGGCTGGATGAATTATGAATGCCATGGCGAAAAATGAAATATTGATCCCAAAAACGATTTACGCCGTTGTTGGCGTTCAACGCATGGCGGGCAATAACAATTTATGCCGTTTATGGCGTACAATGTGTTAAGATTAGGGATGGGTACCGAATTCGGTACTTTTGAGGTACCGAACCGAAACACGTCGGTACTACCGAGTATCGAATCAAGTGAGAAACCGAAAAAAAAATAAAATAAAAATAAAAAAAAATATTTTGTATTAATTTTTTTTTTTACCTTTTTTTTTATTTTTTTTTACTTTTTTCTTTTCATGTCAACGTTCACACGCACAATATATGCTTACCTAGGATTTGACTTGATTCAACAACAAAGCAGTCGGAGCAATGACAAGCCGAAAACTGTCGAAATTGTAGTTATTTGAAGTTTGGATTTTTTTTTACGACTGAGGTAGGTAAATTAAATTTCGACAGTTTTTGGCTTGTCATTGCTCCGACTGCTTTGTTGTTGAATCAAGTCAAATCCTAGGTAAGCATATATTGTGCGTGTGAACGTTGACATGAAAAGAAAAAAGTAAAAAAAAAAATTAAAAAAAAGTAAAAAAAAGAAAAATTAATATTTTTTTTTTTTTTTTTAAGTACCGAAAAAAGGTACCGTTGGGTACCGGTATCGATTCACAGGTACCGGTACCGGTACCGGTATCGGTTCAAATGTGAAAGGTACCCATCCCTAGTTAAGATACACAATATTAGAAGGAATGATCATTTGTTCTTAATTATTTTACAATAGCATAGGAATACGAGCACGATCATGAACTGGATATTTAACCCTTTCACTACCACACTAACAAAGGGTTAACCCTTTCACTGCGACAATACAGAAGGTTAACCCTTTCACTACCACACTACAGTTAACCGCCTGTAGTGTGGTAGTGAAAGGTTAACCTTCTGTAGTGTGGTAGTGAATGGGTTAAATTAAACAAATGATGCAAGTATGAAATACAAGGTATGGTCACTGTTCCAATAGCAATGTGTTGGAATCAAAGGTGGAGGGAGTTTACCTTCATGCTGTCTATCAACTCCTGAGGGAAGAACAGGTTCAGGCCGACATCCTTCCTTCAGAGGAAACAAGCAGTGAGAATCATAGACATGTGCTACACAGGAGTCCACTTAAGAGTTGCAGAGATTTGAAGATAAACTTACTCTAGCAACTCGAAATTCGACTTCTTCTCGAGACCTTTAGCGTTCATGTCTTTATAGAACCTCCTGAAAAGCAAGTATGAAAGATGGAATATGAGCAAAGTAACTGATAAAATACCTATTTAAATAGTATTAAATACATACATACCTTGTTTGCGAATATATTTTCACACTAATGATGTATCTAGAACCGACCATCCGTCTCTTTTACCACTTTGCACACTAAGATCCAAACCAAACTTGCTTGCTGGTCCCCGGCTGTATATGTACCGCTACGCTTTGCTAGCTTCATATCACAACCGGGTAAATTAACCCTTTTACTACCACACTACAGGTTAACATTCTGTATTGTCGCAGTGAAAGGGTTAACCGTTTGGTAGTGTGGCAGTGAAAGGGTTAACATAGACTGAAAGGAGCTTCAGATCTGCTGGCCAACGGTACATCATGTCATTTTATTTGACTTACTCCTTACCTAAACATACTGATTACCTGACATCTTGATTACATCATAAAAAATTTTATTTTCGCTCCAAGTCACATTTGATTCAACGTATGAGCGACTTGATTTGATTCAACGTATTTCAACGTATACTGAAAAGCGCTCTATAAATTAAATGAATTATTATTATTATTATTATTATTATTATTATTATTATTATTATTATTATTATTATTATTATTATTATTATTATTATTATTATTATTATTATTATTATTATTATTATTAGAAAACAGACAGACTCTCCATTGAAACTTTGAGAAGTTGGACCGTTTCAACAACTTTGGGGCAAGTGTTTGACAAATTAGTGGCCAACATTTTATGTTTAGGTTAATATAAAATGCTGCTGAGTTAGTAAAATCGAATTACATGATGTACCGTTGCCAGGGAGATCAAAGGTTACTTTCAATCTATGTTAATTTGCTGACTGTGATATAAAGCTAGCAAAGTGTAGCGGCACATAATACAGTCGGGACGTGGCCACACATTAAACAATAGAGCTGTTGTTTACCTGAGTAAAGGGTGACAGAGCAGGAGAAGACTGAAGGTTAGAAATGAAAAACAAAAAGGCGGTTAGGTGGCCGAGCGGAGATTGCGTTCGTCACCAGCCCCGGAGCTGTGAGCTCGATTCGCCTGTTCGAATCCGGCTCACAGCTCCGGGGTTGTCACCAGCTTGGCTGGCCGTCTGCACTGATACAATTGGCTGTATCAGAGGGTGGGAGAAGCTGGCGGGGTGGGTCCGGGTCGTTGTAAACAGCGACTCCTACAGTTCGGTCGGGGCGCCTGCTAAGCGCGGATTGGACGTGAGGGGCATAGTGTGGTCCTCCCACACGCTACGCCCTCTCAATGAGAATCCGCGCTGCCAGGTGAAAAGAAGCGGTGATTGGCTGGACGTGTGTCGGAGGAAGCACGTGGTAGCCTCCACTCTCCCAGATGATCTGACTGTGGGGGGTAAGTGCGCAGCGATCAGGAAGGGACTGGGAATTGGCATACGACTAACATTGGGATGGGAGAAAATCGGAGGAAAATGGAGGGGGAAAAAGACCAAAAAATAAAAAATAAAAAATGAAAAACAAAGACATCCCACACCAGGTTTCAACAAGTTAAATTTAAGACTTTTTAAGACATTTTTAATACCACTTAGAGCAAAATTTAATACCAATTTCACAACCATACTAGCAAAAAACAAATACACATAGCAACACTGAACTGGCGGCTGCACTTGCGGCCCAATTAAAAAGCTGGCACACTCCATACAAGCTCTCGCCAGATGCACCAAGCTCCCGGTAGCCCTACAAAAAACAATGACTTGAATACAAAAACATTCCATATATTTAATATAATTTAATTTACCAACAGCCGGGCTGCCCCACAAATATTTTTATACCTGTGCAAATGAAAGATATTATTAGGTATTAAGACTTTTTAATACCTTTTAACCCTTTCTGCGCCAACAACGAGTTTACTTGTGTTAGCCCGCCAATCGTTGAGCGCCAGACAACGAGTATACTCGTTATTGGATCCGTTTTTCTTTTATTCGCTATTGCCATTCATAATCCATCGAGGCAGCCTGTGCAGAATGTGTCTGAGCTTGCAGTCAATACCCGGTCAATACCGCCGCCTAACGCCTTGCAGACGCTATTGCACTCCATTTGGAACTATGTAGTTTGTTTTCTGGGCCGAGCTGAGCCGTGCCGCGGGCAGGGTTTAAATATTCCGGCAAGACAATCGCTTACAACGATGCATCAACTAGGCTGCCCCCGCCCCCCTCGTTCATATGCAATGCCGGATAACGTGGGACGGACTACCGCGACTGTACTTGGAATGGCGATCAGATAATTGGATTCTTTTTTTTGCATTACATCAGAGACAAGGTAAGGACAGTATATATCCAATCTTGCATTGATCTGATATTATTTTCTCCCGCGATCGAAGCTGTCTGTGTGCAATGTGTGTGTCCTGTTTCCCGTTGGTCACATCACAGCACGGAGGGGCGCCCCGCTCCAAGCCCCCTTTAATGCGTGCATGAGGAGACATAATAACGATAATCTAGCGTTGATTTCAGGAAGATTCGATAGTCAGGCGAAAAATGGCAACGTGATAAGTGGATTTAACTAAAGGGCTGTTTTCGCGTCTTTTCCTGGGATTACTCAGAATCACTCAAACTATACTCATATTCACCACGGTATAAAACGGAAATGTACAGATGAAAAAAGAATCCGTTTTTTGGATGTTGACCAGAAGAAACTCACTGACAATCGACAACATTATTAGATCCATAGCTATAATATTTAATATAGTTTTAGCACTCGCAAACACGGCATTCTCTCCATTGAACAAAGCGCTGGCACAAACGGCCCACAGCGACCTCCGGCGGTCAATGTGTTAAGGGCTTAAATAGAAAATTATGAATTTAAGACTTTTTAAGACTTTTTAATACCCCACAGATACCCTGCACACACTGTCCCCTTTACTTGCAGTTAAAACATCTTTAGTAATGAGCCTTATTCACATCGCCGCCATGTTTAATTAGGACAAGCGCTGAGGTGGGAGAACCAGGAGAGCTGCATTGACTCCCATATGACTGAAGTGAAAATCATTCATGTGACCATCAATACGACGCATGCAGATCAATGAGCAGATTTACAGTATTCATGTTCCATACATTTCAAAACATGAAAACTGCAATGGTTAAAAACAATGTGAGTCAGTTGTTTAAACTGTTTCCATTCTACAAGGGTGGTGTTTTATATCAACGTTTTAACACTGAAGTGAACGGACACTTCAGCATCTTCCCACCCTATCAACAGATGTGAACAAGGTGGATAGACATACAAACTGCAATAGTAACACATGACCAAATGTACTTTAACTGCTTGTCAGATTAAATCCTCACTGTAACTATGGCTTGTTCACTAATGGTCGCTTTCACATATAGTTTTGGTGGACTCGGTGCGGTTCTGGTGGTGAAGTTGCAACATTGTTGCATTCTTCATTTGGTTCGTCTGCGTTCACATAGCAATTTGTCAGGCGCACCGAACTTTCTGAACAATGTCACGCGGTCGAAAAGGGCGCTCGTCTATTGGACGGAAATGTGTGTGTGGCTGTGAGCCCGTGTGTGCGCGCGCGCGCGTGTGTGTCTGTGTGTGGACTGCGAGCCCTCCAGATCAGCGGAGGCGGAGTTGTTTATTTTGACGTGACATTGATCCATTGTTCTATTGAAGCCCATTACCACCATCCTCCCACTAAACAACTTGTACGCCGCATTGTTTTTATGAGTGCCCACAAGTAGCTGTTTTATTTGGTCTTCTGCCCATATGTGTACAGTGTGCTTGTTTTGCAGTGAATGCAGAGCGCCTCGGTAATAATATAATAAGCCGCGTTTTTTTCTTCCTTCTATCCAAGATGCACAGTCAGTTAGATAGATAGATAGATAGATAGATAGATAGATAGATAGATAGATAGATAGATAGATAGATAGATAGATAGATAGATAGATAGATAGATAGATAGATAGATAGATAGATAGATAGATAGATAGAGAGATAGAGAGAGAGATAGAGAGATAGATAGATAGATAGATAGATAGAGAGATAGATAGAGAGATAGATGCAGTGTGCTTGTTTTGCAGTGAATGCCGTGCGCAGTGGAAATAATAAGCACTTCCTATATTTGGTCCGCGTTTGGTCGATGAAGCGAACCGAGACCTACAGTACGTTTTCAGGCGGACCAGAGTTCGTGTGTTTGGTCCGCGGACCGAGTTCGACGCGCATTCACACAAACCCGAAAAACCGGACTATCGAATTCTGGTCCGATAGTCCGGACCAAACAGCCCCTGTGTAGGTCTATTCTCAGAACGAAAGGTTATCCTATAACCTAGTTATATGAATACTGGCTGAGCGTCTCGCTCTTTGCCATTATGAGATATCTCTTATCTCCTAGCACCTACTGTGCTCACGAACAAACAATTGCACTCACATGCATGTGACCAGGCCACGCCCCCGCGTCCTGCTATAAGACGCCGGACATGGTCACACTCTACCTTCCTCGGAAAAAGTTTCCAACACTGAAAACCCAACCAAGGGACCTCAGGGCGCTAAGAGCGAGACGCTCAGCCAGTATTCATATAGGATAACCTTTCGTTATATATCATACTGGACATTGCGTCTCGCTCTTTGCCATTATGAGATATGGGACAGAGCAGACGCGTGGCCCAACAAGTGTACCCCCTGAGGGCCCGTAAGCCCCAACCAGGGAGGAGGGGAGTCCCGTCCGCGTGAATACTTTCCCCAAGGCAGTTGTCCTTCCGCGTTCGGTTTACGCGGCCTGATTGGCCACTGACGCTTCTCTCAACGCCCAATCGCGTTACTCCTAACGCTCGCTCCTAACTTTCAGAATTTCTCTCAGTTCCACAAGTCCATCACATCAATATACTACTAACTATCAACTAACTTGCTACCGCTGTGCATCAATATACTAACTAACTAGCACATCAATGCACTAACTACTATCGCCGTGCATCGCTATACTGCTACCGCCGTGCATCAATATACTAACTGTTGATGTGATGTCGATTGATATGAATAGCTAGTTACGTTAATATAGAGAGATGAAAACAATACGTTATTTATATTGATGTGATGTCGATTGATATGAATAGCGCGTTACGTTAATATAGAGAGATGAAAACAATACGTTATTTATATTGATGTGATGTCGATTGATATGGTAGCAGTATAGCGATGCACGCCGGTAGTAGTTAGTGCATTGATGTGCTAGTTAGTTAGTATATTGATGCACGGCGGTAGCGAGGTAGTTGATAGTTAGTAGTATATTGATGCAGGTAGGTAGCTGATGTGATGGACTTGTGGAAATGAGAGAAGTTCTGAAAGTTAGGAGCGAGCGTTAGGAGTAACGCGATTGGGCGTTGAGAGAAGCGTCAGTGGCCAATCAGGCCGCGTAAACCGAACGCGGAAGGACAACTGCCTTGGGGAAAGTATTCACGCGTCCCGTCCACCCGCCCGTCCTAACGAAGGGGGGGAGGCAGTCAACTCCACCAAAGTGCGAAAAAAGGGGGAACCAGAGACCCCTAAAAACGCACAGCACAGGCAGGACCACGTGTGACACAGCACCCCGTGGCACACACCCACACACCCCTGCTAGCCCACCAAATGGCGGGATGCAGGAGAGGTCCCAGACCTCAGAACCGCCTGGGAGACAGAACCCCCAGTCATGTCCATGAGGTAAAACTTAACGAAGGGACCCGGGGAGGACCAGGAGGCCGCAGCACAGATGTCCTCCACCGAGGCCCCCCCTAACAGGGCAGCAGCCCGAGGGCGGACCTGTCCAGCCAATGGGCAGCAAAAGGCAACGCCCCTGCACAACCAATGTGACAGGTGCTGCTTGGCAGTGATGGGAATAACAGCGCTATAAGTAACAGCGTTACTAACGGCGTTAGTTTTTTCAGTAACGAGTAATCTAACGGATTACTCTTCCAATCTCAATAACGCTGTTACCGTTACTGCAAATAAATACGGCGCGTTACTATGAATTAACCTGTTTCTTTCATCAGACAGATATCTGCGCTGAGAGGCAATATGTTCTTCCTTGTTTAGTGGGCAGTGCGCGAATACAAGCTGACGATTGGCTGAGGCTGAGTAAAATGTCATGGTAAGCCAATCAGAGATAGAGGTGGGCGGGTCTAACGCATCCAGAGTCTGAGCCACAACACAAGCGATTCAGTCAGCGGAGACCGCGGGTCTGTGTAATGTACGGTTTGACTTTGAGCCCAAATAATCTAAAACGAATCCAACGGAACAACATAATAAGCGAGCCGTCAGCGTGAGACCGCGGCTCACTCTTGTGTTGCAGCGCAGGGCAGTAGTGGCCCTACTGCTGACAGGCTCAACCATAGATATGGGCTCAACATTCAAGTTTCAAGTTTTCAAGTTTCTTTAATAGTTGTCATACAGAAGTACAGAATACTTTTGTACAAAATGCTTCTTACTGTTGCGCTCCAGAGACTGTGCATGACAAGATAAGTGTGAAATAAAAACATAGTAAAAATTAGAAGTAAAAAAGGAGGTCACAGTGTTCAGTTTAGACATATGTACAATGTTCGTAGACGTAGTTACCATACAATATACAATACTGTGCAGTGTACTAATATACAATACTATATAGTGCAAGGCATAAATGGACGAGGTGCAGTTTAGGTACAATTCACAGTAGGTGTACGAGTTGTAGTGCAAATCCTTTATCAATAAATATAAAGTGTAAGTGTGTTTGTGTGATCTAAAGTGTGGAGAGTGGGTGCTGCAGTGTGTTGTTTGTTTGAGTGAGTGTGTGCTTGTGGGTGTGTGTGCTGTGTGCATTTGATGGTTGTTGCATAGTGATTATTGTTCGTTTAGCGATTATTGTTCGTTTAGCAGCCTGATGGCCTGGGGATAGAAGCTCCTTCTGAGTCTTTCTGTGCTCGCCATAAGACTCCGGTATCGCTTGCCTGACGGCAGCAGTTCAAAGAGGCAGTTGTTCGGGTGGCTCGAGTCCTTAATAATTCTCTTAGCCTTCCCCTTGCACCGCTTGTTGTAAATGTTCTGGAGGGTGGGAAGCCCCCCTCTAATTGTGCGTTCGGCTGAACGTGTCACTCTTTGTAGTCTGCTACGGTCTTGTGCAGTGCTATTCCCAAACCAGGAGGTGATGTTGCCGGTCAGGATGCTCTCTATTGTACATGAGTAGAAGTTCCTAAGGATCTTCTGACTGACTTGGAACTTCCTTAGGCGCCTGAGGAAGTAGAGGCGTTGTCGTGCCTTCTTCACAACACTGTCAATGTGTGTGGTCCATGTCAAGTCCTCGGATATGTGGGCTCCGAGGTACTTGAAACTGTTCACTCTCTCAACTGGTGCCCCGTCGATGCTGAGGGGGCTGTAGTCCTTGACCCCCGACCTCCTGAAGTCCACAATCATCTCTTTTGTTTTGCTGACGTTCAGGGAGAGGCAGTTCTCCTGACACCACTGTGACAGGTTCTCTACCTCTTCCAGGTAGGCCCTTTCGTCGTTGGCAGAGATCAGGCCCACCACTACTGTGTCATCAGCAAATTTGATGATGGTGTTGTTGTTCCGCTGTGCTACGCAGTCATGTGTGTACAGGGAGTAGAGGAGGGGGCTCAGAACACAGCCCTGGGGGGCCCCTATGTTGAGCGTGATGGATGAGGAGGTGCAGTTGCCGGCTCTTACCACCTGGGGTCTGCCCGTCAGGAAGTCCAGGACCCACTGGCACAGGTCATAGTTCAAGCCCAGGTCCCTGAGCTTGGCTATGAGTTTGGAGGGGACTATGGTATTGAATGCTGAGCTGTAGTCGATGAACAGCATTCTCACATAGTTCCCCTTCCTCTTGTCCAGATGTGATGCTGCTGTGTGCAGCACATGGGCTATGGCGTCCTCCGTGGACCTGTTGGGGCGATATGCAAATTGCAGAGGGTCCAGGTTGATGGGGAGGGAGGAACAGATGTAGCCCTTCACTAGCTTCTCAAAGCACTTCATGGCTATGGAGGTGAGGGCTACAGGGCGGTAGTCGTTGAGGCAAGCGGGCGTAGATTTTTTGGGTACAGGGATGATGGTGGACTTCTTCAGACAGGTGGGGATGACGGCCTGTTCCAAGGACAGGTTGAAGATGTCAGTGAATACCGGGGCCAGTTGGTCGGCACAGACTTTTAGGACGCGGCCGGGGATGCCGTCCGGTCCTGCTGCCTTCCTGATATCCACTTTTTTAAAGATCCGTCTCACCTCATGCTCTGTTACCCTGAACACTGAGTCTCCATCAGCAGACCCCCCCCCCCCCCATTGCCGTGGTTTGTAGGCTGGTGTTGTTATTCACAGCCTCAAACCTCGCATAGAAGGAGTTGAGATCATTTGCTAAGGAGATGTCACTGTTCAGTTTGAGGGGGGTTCCTTTGTAGTCTGTCATTGTTCTGAGGCCCTGCCACATGCCTCTAGAGTCAGCCTGTTCAAACTGAAGTTCAACTTTATCCCTGTAACGCCGTTTTGCCTCTATTACAGGTTTACATACACTATTACATAGTGCTGCACTTCCTGGTTTAATAGCACAGTCTGGTGTGCAGAGATATATATCTGTATGTCATGCATGTCTTAAATGTCATGATTAGATTGGTTTAGAATGATTCTTGTTGGTTTTAGATTAGATTCTTATATCTGTATGTTGTGTATGTCATGAATTGAAAATGGGGGACCCTGATGTAAACAAGACGAAAGTCTTTCTCTGATCTGCATCCCCTTAACGATTGTGTGAACACTATGAACACTACACAACAACAACCATCAAACGCACATAGCACACACATCCACACGCACACACTCACTTTAAACAAACACACTGTAGCACCCACTCCCCACACTTTATAGCACACACTCACTTTAAACAAACACACTGTAGCACCCACTCCCCACACTTTATATTTATTGATGAAGGATTGCACTACAACTCGTACACCTTACTGTAAATTGTACCTAAATTGTACCTCATCCCATTTCTGCTTTGCACTATATAGTATTGTACATTAGTACACTGCATAGTATTGTATATTATATGGTAACTCAGTTACGTCTATTCTGCATCGAACATTGTACATATGTCTATACTGAACACTGTGACCTCATTTTCTACTTCTAAATTACATGCTATACTATGTTATTTGATACTATCTTGTCTAGCACAGTCTCTGGAGCGTAACAGTAAGAAGCATTTTGTATGAAAGTATTCTGTACTTCTGTATGACAACTATTAAAGAAACTTGAACTTGAAAACTTGAAACTTGTATTGAGCCGTAGTGCTGTACCCATTCTGCAATCTGTTAATTAAAATGTTCAATCAATCAGTATATATTTGTTATTTATTTTTGGTATAGTGCTTAACAAGCATAATTTAATGTTGCCCAGTTGTGGCCTGTTGAGGGGCAATACATATCAAAAGTTCCAAAAGATCTATTGTATTTGTATGATCCACTATATAAACATAGTAATTATAATATCTACATACATGGCATTTGATTGGAGGCTAGTCTCACTTTGTCCCACAGCAACATTAAAATAGTTTAGATTTGTGTATGTTGTTTATGTAAAAAAAAAATATTGAAAGTAACGCAATAGTTACTTTCTGAAGTAACTAGTTACTTTTATAATTTGTAACTGAGTAAGTAATTTAGTTACTTTTTGGAAGAAGTAACTAGTAACTGTAACTAGTTACTTTTTAAAAGTAACTTGCCCAACACTGCTGCTTGGACAGCGCCTCACCCGCGTAAGGGCCACCGTAACAAACAAACAGTTGAACGGAAGCCCTGAGAGCCCGAGTCCTGAGGTAAAACCCCCCAGTGCACGGACAGGACACGACAGGTGAAGGCCCGCCTCCAACTCACTAGCGTGAGGAGGCGGACGAACGCCTGAACCACAATATCCCTGGAGCGAAAGAGCTCCGGACATTCTTTGGCACGAAGACTGGATTAGGCCTCAGAGTCGCACCGCTATCGGCCGAATAGACAGGCACTCAGGCCGCACCGAGAGAGCACACAGCTCACCCACGCGTTTAGCGGAGGTGATGGCCAAAAAGAATGCGGTCTTCAAGACAGCAGATCCAATGGCGCCTGCTCAAGAGGCTCAAACGGGGCCTCCGACAACCGGCCCAGGACCAGTTGGAGGTCCCACTCGGAGACAGAGAACATTCCACAGGCTTGAGACACCGAGCGCCAAGCAGGAATGTTCCACGAGAGGGTGGCTGAACAATGTTCCCCCCCACACTCGACCATAAGCCGCGGTAGAGGACGGAGCGCGCGCATACCGGATAGCGTTAACCACAGAATAGTCAAGACGCATCCCCACCAGATTCACACTGTCAGCAGCCAAGCCTAGAGGCAGCCCCAGAACAGGAGGCAGAACAGAGTTCCGCGTGCCTGAGAGAGGGCCCGTGGTGACCACGGAACAGGCCACGGCGGGCCCGCGGGCCACAAAGAGCTGAATCAGAGCCGGGGACCACACAGCTGAGCCCCGGCCCGGCGCGACCAGGACCAAGTCCCAGCTGAGCTATCAGGTGTAAGGGGGGGAATATGTACAGAATCCCGGACGGCCACGGAATCGGTCCCAGACCTGCCCGACAATGTCTGGAAGGTAGTCTCCACTCGTCAGGGTGAGGACCGCCCCGCGACATCACACCTGCACCCACATTCTCCCTGCCGGGGATGTGGAGAGCCCTCAGGCAGAGCAGATGGAGAACGCCCATAGCCAGAGCCCGACCGCCACCCGGTGCAGACGGGGGGAGTGCACTCCTCCCTGTCTGACAATATACGACGCTGACGTTGTGTTGTCCGTCCTGACCAAAACATGCTTGCCCACCACAAAGTGGTCGAGCCGTTTGAGGACCAGAAGGACTGCCTTCAATTCCAACACATTGAATGTAGCGCAGACCTGGCAGCATGGTCTTGCCAGCTGCCTCCTACTGCGTTGGCCCGACACGTCCCCCCCCCATCCCATGAGGGAGGCGTCGGTGAAGACCGTGACGTGTGACAGCCTGCTGCCCACGGGGATCCCGCAGGTGAGGGCACCAGGCCCTCGCCAGAAGACGAGGTCCCCCAGTACTGACATGGGAACCTTCAGCCGCTTCTCACACCGGGTCCATTTCCATACTGGAAAAAACCACCTCTGTATCCTCCTCATGAAGAGGAGGCCAAGAGGGAACCCAGCAGCAGGCGCATCACGGACAGCGCCGTAACCGTCCTAGGACGGAACCTCCCGAGCGCGCCGAGAACCAACCACTCGCCGCCGCTCCGAGAGGGATGCCCATATAGACCTTGAGCTGAGAAAAAAACCCAAGTACTCCACCCGTTGACTGGGAAGAGGAGAACTCAACTTCCAGTCAGAGTCTACAGCAAAACCCAGGCTGGTGAGACACCATCTGCCTGGTATGAGACCTGGCGATCTACCCTGACCGGCCAAGGACCAGAACGTCGTCCAGGGCAGAATACAATTCGTAACCCCCAACGACGCAGAGGCCCCAGCGCGGTCTCCACGCACTTGGTGAAGATGCAGGGAGCCAGAGAGTAGCCGAACGGCAGCCTCTGGTACCCGTACGCTAAGCCCTGCAAAGGAAGCATAGGTAAGCCCTAGGATGGAAGATCGGGATGCGAATACGCATCCTACAGGTCTATGGAGGTGAACCAGGCCCCCACCTGACAGCGTCTAACAGGTGGGAGACGGTCAACATTCTGAACCTTCCATGGGACAGGGCCAGTATGGGTCTGACACCCCCCCCCCCTATTTCTCGGGCACCAGAGAATACCGGGAGGAAACACCACGCATTGCGTCCTCCTTTGGGACCACGACGATGGCTTGCTTCGCCAACAGAGATTAGATCTCGTCGGCCAGAGCTGTCACTGCTGTTGACCCTGACATTAGGGTCTGTACCAAACCTGAAAATGGAGGGTGTGGTTGTGCAAACTGCAACACAAGTCCCCGCCTCAGCGTTCTCTCCATCCACCTCGACATATGGCACTGCTGTAGCCATATTTGATGATAATCCCAAGCACACCTGCCGCCACTTGGCGCTGGTCCGCCAGGAACCATAGATAGGCGGCCACTGTGCGTTGCCAACCCTGGACTCGCCAACCGCGCGAGCAGGGCGTCTCGTGGAGCTGGGATATCGCACCCTGACACTACCAACGAGGCAATCGCAGCCAAGGGGGGACCCCAACAGAAAGGGCCGGTTTGATATGAGGGAAGCTGACATCACACTGGGTGACAAAAGCTCCCCCACTGAACACCTCCCCGGCATGGATTGCTGAGGAACTGTTCTACAGCTGGACATGCAAGGCGTGAGGTCCCCACACTGCCCGATAGGGTGGGTTCCTACACACCGTAGCCCTGCAGTGATATTACTACCACCCAAATCACGCGCGCCTGACTGACCACCGCCGGTCTTCCGGCCGTGGGAGGCACTAACGTGATACCCAGCCTGGCGAGGGCGGGGCTGGGGGAACTCGCGCTGCGACCCCCTGGGCCTCGAGTTCCCCCACTGACAACCTTCGTCGTTGACAGACACAACACCAGGCTCACCAAACACAGACGCAGAACGTGTGGTGTGGGAGCCGCTTGACAGCACAGCATTCTCACGGACAGACCCAGGCCTAGCCAGCAACTGGGTGTCAGCCCCTGTCCCCATGAGAAGCGAAACGTGGGGCCGCTCGTGCTTCACTGAAGGCACGCGACCCGCAGCCAAAGGGAACAAATCAGAGCCTGTATCCCGCTGGTGTTGGGGGGGGAGTGACCGGAAAGCGAGCTAGACACAGCTAGACGGCAACGCTTTTTTAGGGCGTGCTCATCTAATGTAGCCGATCCCTCGGCCGCCAAGGCTGTCGGCCTTGTGATCACCTGTTGTCTTTGTGTCCAGGGTACCTCAGGCGGGGGAAACATGGCCGCTGGTTGGGGGCCTCGCCACAGCCGCTGGCGAGGCCGTGCCCTCACCTCTGGCTGGGTGGTGTGAGGCGGTGTGGGGCCTAGGTCAAATACCGCCCGCGCTCCTGCGGAAAGACCAAAGTCCCTCTGCGGAGAGGGGAGCCCTGAGGAGGGAAAAACCTTCTCTCCTCCTCAAGGGGAGACTGATCCAACCAAAGATGTCTGTAAACTAGCGTTGACAGCATCCTAGCCCTCCCTGCGGGTACAGCTAGCGGCTAGGTCAAAAGCGAATAACCTCAAATCCTTGCGTGATATTTCGACGTCGGCTGGCCCTAAGGCCCCACCACCCGACACCATTTTTGACAAAAAAACAGCAATTCGAACAATGTTGCTAGTCGCTGCTAATTCTATACCGCGGCGGTATAGGCTTTAACAGCCCACCAGGCACCTGCCGGGCCGACTCGCCTCATGGTGTCGGCCGGGCGGGACACCGCTCCACCATGTCAGAGGCAAAGGACTGATGCCACCTGCTTTACAAGCACGGAGCACCAGTGGTGGCTGCAGACAAAAGACTACTACGGTACTAGTTAAGTGAAGCACTGCCTCACTAATAGGCATGCAGCAACCTCCACTGTGGTGTGCACCCATGAAGGGGTAAATGAATAAATTAACGAAAACTCCACTAACACACTGCAGAATGGGCTAGCCCATACACACAATTGTTAAGGGGATGCAGACCAGAGAAAACACCAGTCCCACACACAATTCATAGATTCACAAAAAGCACACCAGCCCTGAGCCTCAGCCCATCCACCCATGAAAATGGTAAACAAGCCCCCGTTAAACCCCCAACATTAGACACCGATTGACCGTCAGCATTAGGGGTGGGAATCACCAGTTTCATCACGATACGTTACGATATCGATTCTTTGCACAACGATACGATATTTGCCGATATCACAAAGTCTGCCACGATACGATACGATACCATTCGATTCAGGTGCCTGCGATCGATATGAGGCGATATTATGTGCCCATTTAACACAATCAGTCACATTTAGATCAACAAAAAAAAAGGAAATATCAATTGATGTTTTTATTTTTGAGCTCTTCCAGACATTTCAATGAAAAACAATCTATTGTTTTTAATACAAATATACCTCCTGTTCACTTTTTATGTATTGAGCTTTAAACTTTAAGTAAAATGTTTTGGAACTCACAACACGCAAGCTAAAACTCCTTCCTCTCCCAAACTTCCTACAATTGTTTTATGTTGCATGATGATCATGAATACATTTAAATATCAACATTATCTGTCCATCCTCAGTAACACACACACACACACACACACACACTGCCCCTCCCCCAGTCCCCACACACAAAAAGGTAGAATGCCCCCGCCCCTCCTCCTTCCCCTCTCCGTCTCCTGTTCTCTCACGGTTAGCTGCTTAGCTTAAGCAGCCAACGTGACGTTTATTTCGATATTTAACGCGACGTGGGCATAAAGGAATGGCGACGATGCAAAGCATGTTAGATGCATTTGACCCGTTGCAGGGAAAAAACTGCACAGACTTATATCGCTTCGCAAAATAGACGCTCTGTTCTGCTGTACAGAGCTACACGGAGTTTCACAATACTGGGCGCCGGCGGATATGACTCGCGGATTTTCAAAATAAGAGTATCTCAATATGAATCGAACTTTTTATCGTCCCACCCCTAGTCAGCATGAATGGTTAAGAGGAGGGAAGATCTTTTAGTAAAGACAGCCCTCGGCGGGGAACAAAGAACGGAGACCCAGCATTGTAGCATTAGCCGCGCGCACTAGGATAGTTGGGAAAACACCCAAACAGAGTCATGACGACCATGTGTTCCCAAATATCCTGCCCCTCGCGCCAATACATCACACGGCTGTCTCACGGGACAACCAGCAGTATTACTCATGCTAGTATCAATGCCTGACAACGTGGGGCGGCTAAGTGGCGCAGTGGGCAAGGCGCTCGCCACTAATGCAGGAGATGCTGGGTTCGAGCCCAGCTCTCGGCATTGCTACCAGCTTGGCTGGTCGTTCATACTAACGCAATTGGCAGTGTTAGGGGTGGGAAGCTGGTGGGTGGGGATTGGACGTTGTGGACAGCGACTCCAACAGGTCGGTTGGTGTGCCTGCGCAGCAGAATCAGGAAGCAACGGGGGTGGCGTGACCCTCCCACGCAGACCCTCGCCGCTGAGAGATTGCGCTGTGCAGGTGAAAAGATGCGACGGCTGCCTCCTCGTGTACCGGAGGGGACACGTGATGCAAGGCTTCGTCCACATTGCAGCCGGCCTGTGGGAGGCATGGCCTAACAGTGTTCGAGACAGGGGAGGGTAGAATTGGACAATACGAAATTGGGATGGGAGAGAAATTTAAAATAGGAGAAAAAAGTAGATACAAAAAAAAAGAATGCCTGACAACGCAGGCCTACCTGTGCGCGACGTAGCTCGACTGCTAACCGTAGCGCGATGTCCCTCGATCCGCTGTCACGAGATGAGGAATGTTAGGATGTGCCGAGAAGATTCCAGGGGCTGGTGAACCTCCGGCGAAAACCCAACATTGTGTAATTTCTCCCTGCATTTCATAACAACTAGTTCACGGAGTGCACTGCAACGTCCGTGTTGGAAACAAAAAAAGAGGAAGGTAGAGTGTGACCATGGCCGGCGTCTTATAGCAGGACGCGGGGGCGTGGCCTGGTCACGTGCATGTGAGTGCAATTGTTTGTTCGTGAGCACAGTAAGTGCTAGGAGATAAGAGATATCTCATAATGGCAAAGAGCGAGACGCGATGGCCAGTATGATATATAACTGCACTATTGCATTATTTTATTCTGTCTATTCTATTTGACTAACTGTTTTATTGCACTACACTATTGCACTGCACTTTTAACTAAGGCCCTGTTTAGACGGAAACGCTAGCAGGTGAATCCGCAAAAATATTTTTTCGGATGTGCCTTTCGTTTATACGGAAACGGCGTTTTTACGGGGTGAAACCGTAAAAAAGTGAGACCACCTTCCAGGGTGGAATTCCTAGAAACGATAAACCTTTGCGCTATCATCTAAACTGTCAAACCGCATAAAACGATGACGAAAGGGTTGTCAAAGCTCTCGTCGCGTGTACTGCTTACATCACAGGCGTGTGCCAGTAGCCTAGAAGCGTAAACAAAACATGTCTGATTCTATCCATGGCGATCACCTGAAGGCTACATTGGCAGTACTTTTAAATACACAAGAATCTGTCCCGTGGCTATCACAACTATTAGTACTGGACCCACTGTCTGTGAGTGACTCTGCTTTGGTCCAATCACATTCCCCACCCACAGTCTGCGAATCAGAGGCAGAGTAGGGCGGGTCTTCACAGCACGTCATGTGACATATGCGCCAATCGTGTGACAGTGGGGCTCCGTCGTCTCGAGTCGTTACAGCGTCATCTGCACGCAGAATTCCATCCCAAAACGCTAGTCTAAACGCAAAATTTAAAGTGAGACCGCAAGACGACTTTTGCGGTTTCTGTTCAGACTCTCTCCGTCTAAACGTAGCCTAAATCAAACTATAAACAAGGTGGCCTGTTGGGATGTTAGATTCTAATGTGAAAAACTGTGATTTTATGTCTGCACTTTATGTGCTCATTTTATGTCTTTTTTCTGTTGTGAAGCACTTTGAGCTGAAGTTTCTGTATGAAAGGTGCTCTACAAATAAAGTTGTATTATTATTATTATTATTATTATTATTATTATTATTATTATTATTATTATTATTATTATTATTATTATTATTATTATTATATTGTTCAGCGCAGAGCCCAAACGCCTAACTTCCTTTTATCAGCGCGCTCTTAGATCAAATCAATGTACCTGTTTGTTTACACAGCGTTCAGCCAGAGGAGAGGAATGTAGAGAGGAATGCTCACCTGATCTCCAGACAGCCTAGCTGCAAGGCCATTCCATCGCTGACCTTATTGGCATGGAACTGCATGTAGTCACTACGCACCTGTCAGAGGTCCAAGACACAAAGGAATCCTGCTGGTGAACTCTGACACACAACCCCACATAGTCTTTTACAATCTAACTCTCTTGTGTGGTGTTCGTGTTTCTTTCTTATTCACCCGATGTGGTGATGACCCACAACATTATTGGAATTATAAAACAATACAGCCATAACAATTTAACTTAATCTCAATTACAAGCAATATAGTTAATGTTTGCCATTTACCTCTGCTAGACCACATTATTTTATCAATAAAAGTGCTATTTGTTTTTTGTGATAAAATGTGACGTTTGTAAAAGAAAATAAATAAAGACTTTGTCTTTGACTTTATCTTCAACAAATATAAATTAAACTAGTCTAGTAGATATATTCTGTGTATGGAATATAAATGTGTAGGGAGGGCTGCACTGTGTGCACTCAATGGAAATGCGTGTCTTCATATGTCTGTATGTCTGTTGACAGAATCCGGCTATAGGGCGACAATAATGTGGTCAAGAGGCATGGTTTCTATCTTTAGCCTTTAACTGGTGTGGTTTATTTATTCACATGGTATGAGCAGCAGTTCTAGAGTTCTCCTCTCACTGAGAGGCTGGGGGGAAAGAGGTAGAGTAGGAGGAGACATCTCTATTTATACTCGCCACCTGGTGGTGTTCTTGAGTGGCTCCGCCTAGAGCGCCCTCTAGTGGAAACAGTTATATATGCAGTTATACAGTTACTAACAATCCTACATAGAACCTCTGACTTCAACATGTCTTTTACAAGTTCTTCATAGAAAATGAGCCATGGCCAATAAGTCTCAGGTTGAAAATATAATTCATTGTATCATTTCTCTTTAAGTAAACATTGAAAACAGCTCCCACAGACCTGAACACCACCAAGGGTTAAAAAAAGTGAAAGACAGAGGTCAAAGAGGTAAAGTAATGTTACTTGTTTCAATACAAAATAATAAGCTTGTGTACACAGACTTGGAACAGAATGAGTGGCCTGGGTAATTTCAACATAGTGTCGTCACTTGTATAATTTCCTGAAAAGTTTTGAAGGTTTTTTCTTTAAATTGTTGACCTTCTTTCTATTGAAACTGACTGTAATTTTCAGAACTGAACACTGCCTCAATGGTCTTAACCCTTCCACTACCACACAGTGGTTAACCGTCTGTAGTGTGGTAGTGAAAGGTTAACCTTTTGTAGTGTGGTTGTGAAAGGGTTAACCCTTTGTCGTGTGGCAGTGAAAGGGTTATGTAGTGTGGTTGTGAAAGGGTTAACCCTTTGGTAGTGAAAGGGTTAATAGAGGCCTTTCACAGCATGCCAGTAACCATTGGTAACCACTTTCAAAAGAACATGCTACATTTCTGTGTAGTGATGGAGTAGGTAGAGCATTAGAAAAACATAACGTTTCCAAGATCCAGTCATAAATCACCAACTTATCAAATGTTTGTTGATGTATTTCAAAATGTTCAACCCGTAGCAAAAGATTCTAAGCATTCTGTTACCTCTATTGAGTTATTGATCTGTATGACTGAAGCACCAGCATCACATTGACGTGTCATGCCTAGAGCTGCCGCGATTACCGCATTACCGCGGTATCGCTGTTACATCACGGCCACCGCAGAGTAGGCTGAATACCGCGTCACCGCTGTTTTTTATAATAATAATAATAAATTACCCTCCTCTCGTTGGGCTTGCGGCTCTGCAGATATACCCTACTCATCTATCGAGGTTCCAAGCGACCCTATTGGGTACCAGAAAAGTCACGTGAAACATTGCAGACCACTGATTGGTCAGAAGAGAGACGCGTCACACGTTGTAGCGTCATGCAGTGTGTTACCACCAATCGGCAAGCGCGTATTAGGTTTTTACTTCCTGAATGTCAGATCATCACAACACGGCTAATAACGTTAGCTTTAACTCTCCGCCGGAGTGGACTATCATCGCTCCTCAGGAGTACTAAACGAGACATAATGATTTTACTGTCTGCAACGAATGTTATAATAAAAGCCCTTCGTTCTATACACTTGTCTGATTGAAAACTTTATTAACAGACCGCAGAATGGGACAACTCAGCACGCTCTGAGCAAAGAAAGGAACTGAGATATGAATAGAGTATTGCTTGCCTTGCTATTGTCCGGTAAATACGCTGATGTTATTGAACGTATAACTATATAATGTTAATGCCACAAAACGAATGCCTTTATTATAAAGTAATAACTTTATAGTAATAATAATAAGAAAGGGTCGGGGGGGGGTTAGGGGTAACCACCGCTGCCCGCGACACCGAGTGAACGGCGCACGACCAGAGTGGAAACTTCGAATCCGTGTTTCACTTTCAATAACTAATGCGTGCTTGCCGAATCCCAAACAATATTCATGCTGCAAAGTCATCCTCTAAAAATAGACATTTAGACTAGAGGCAGGCTATATGCTATAAAGAGTAGACTACTACTAAAAAAAAAATGCATTCAAACTTTTTTTTAAAAAATTTTGTGTGCATGCGGTAATAACCGCGGCGGTAGGAAATATTTTGCAAATTTGTGCGGTAAGGAAATAATCAATACCGCGGCAGCTCTAGTCATGCCTACCAATATGGAGACATGCCACATCTCATTGGCAGCAGTTGTCATTTAATAATGATCACCTATTATTTGCCTGACCAGATGTCCATGATAATACTAAGAATAGGGTAGTGTCTAGATCCCATAGCCTGGAAAGATGTTTCCATGGGAATCATCTCTTTATTGCAAAGCTGTGACAAAGTCTCTCTCAAGAGAAGTCTGCTCACTCCACCGCCATCTTGAAAACGGCAACGAACAAGTAGGCCTGACCCCCTTCTACACATGCTGCCACCCAGTGGTTTCTGACTGCAGAGATACATTTTAAACATCTATAAAACTCATATTTCACCTCAAAAGGCAGTAGATTATAATTTTACTCAACATAAAATAACATCACATTCAATTATTTCCCCTGAATATGTTTGTTTTGTAGCAAGTTGTTTTGGATTTCTCCATTCCTAGACTGTTTGCTCCTCATTATATAGAGTCCGTGGTAACTCGTCATCATTTTCAACAAAAAAGTTGTATATAAACCTATGGTTTACCTGAACCCTAACCTTACCCACTCACACCACCTAAATATTAAAAATAAATGTGGAAATGTCCTTTCCAGCTTTATGATCTAGACCAGCGGTTCTCAAACTATGGGTTGCGACCCAACGTGGGGTCGTGGGTAGGTGACAGTGGGGTCGCACGCATTGGCAAAAGAAAATATAAACTGTATATATATATATTTTTTTTTTATGTTCTGGCAACATATTTGGGCTAAATATGCCTCGTTTTATAAATGTGTATTGATGAAATAGTGCTGTAATAAAATGTTCTAATAAATATGCATGATCAAGTTCAACAATGTGTGCTTTTATTTTGATATTACTTAAACTTACTTTTGGGGTCGCCAACATCCTAAATAAAATGGGGTGGTGGACTCGTGGTATAAAAAGGTTTGAGAACCCCTCATCTAGACACTACCTAGGGGTAGCAGCGTCCTACCTGCTGGTAGAAATACAGAAGTGTGGTTCTGTCATCTTTTAACCTCTCCAGGAAGTGATCTGGGACGTATCTGACTCGTAGGTCGTACCTAGACGAGTACAGAGGAACACAGCAGACAATAGAAGGCATGTTTTAATATTGTGCAAAAGATATATCCACATTGACTTCAAAGCAAAACAACAGAAGATTCAAGACATATACTGTACACACATACTGCAAAGTGCAAACACACAATCATTCAATCCTTGTCTATCTTTCTATCTTTCACCTCCATTCAGCCTCCATGGCTCTCATAGCACTGCTCCACCTCTCCCAACACACACACACACACAGACCCCCCCCCCACACACAAACCCCTCACCTCCACTCAGCCTCTACATAGAGGCTCCACACACACACACACACCCCTCACCTCCACTCAGCCTCTACATGGAGGCTCCACACACACAGAGCCCTCACCTCCTCTCAGTCTCTACACAGACCTCCACACACACACACACCCCTCACCTCCACTCAGCCTCTACACAGACCTCCACACACACACACACCCCTCACCTCCACTCAGCCTCTACACAGACCTCCACACACACACACACCCCTCACCTCCACTCAGCCTCTACATAGACCTCCACACACACAGAGCCCTCACCTCCACTCAGCCTCTACATGGAGGCTCCACACACACACACCCCTCACCTCCACTCAGCCTCTACACAGACCTCCACACACACAGAGCCCTCACCTCCACTCAGCCTCTACATAGAGGCTCCACACACACACACCCCTCACCTCCACTCAGCCTCTACACAGACCTCCACACACACACACCCCTCACCTCCACTCAGCCTCTACATAGAGGCTCCACACACACACACCCCTCACCTCCACTCAGCCTCTACATAGAGGCTCCACACACAGAGAGCCCTCACCTCCACTCAGCCTCTACATGGAGGCTCCACACACACAGAGCCCTCACCTCCACTCAGCCTCTACATGGAGGCTCCACACACACAGACCCCTCACCTCCACTCAGCCTCTACATGGAGGCTCCACACACACACACAGAGCCCTCACCTCCACTCAGCCTCTACATGGAGGCTCCACACACACAGACCCCTCACCTCCACTCAGCCTCTACATAGAGGCTCCACACACAGAGAGCCCTCACCTCCACTCAGCCTCTACATGGAGGCTCCACACACACAGAGCCCTCACCTCCACTCAGCCTCTACATGGAGGCTCCACACACACACAGACCCCTCACCTCCACTCAGCCTCTACATAGAGGCTCCACACACACACACCCCTCACCTCCACTCAGCCTCTACATGGAGGCTCCACACACACACACACCCCTCACCTCCACTCAGCCTCTACATGGTGGCTCCACACACACACACCCCTCACCTCCACTCAGCCTCTACATGGTGGCTCCACACACACACACACACACCCCTCACCTCCACTCAGCCTCTACATGGTGGCTCCACACACACACACCCCTCACCTCCACTCAGCCTCTACACAGACCCCCCCCCCCCCCCACACACACACCCCTCGCCTCCACTCAGCCTCTACATGGTGGCTCCACACACACACAGAGCCCTCACCTCCACTCAGCCTCTACATAGAGGCTCCACACACACACAGACCCCTCACCTCCACTCAGCCTCTACATAGAGGCTCCACACACACACACACCCCTCACCTCCACTCAGCCTCTACATAGAGGCTCCACACACACACCCCTCACCTCCACTCAGCCTCTACATGGAGGCTCCACACACACAGAGCCCTCACCTCCACTCAGCCTCTACATGGAGGCTCCACACACACAGAGCCCTCACCTCCACTCAGCCTCTACATGGAGGCTCCACACACACAGAGCCCTCACCTCCACTCAGCCTCTACATGGAGGCTCCACACACACAGAGCCCTCACCTCCACTCAGCCTCTACATGGAGGCTCCACACACACAGAGCCCTCACCTCCACTCAGCCTCTACATGGAGGCTCCACACACACAGAGCCCTCACCTCCACTCAGCCTCTACATGGAGGCTCCACACACACACAGAGCCCTCACCTCCACTCAGCCTCTACATGGAGGCTCCACACACACACACCCCTCACCTCCACTCAGCCTCTACATGGAGGCTCCACACACACAGAGCCCTCACCTCCACTCAGCCTCTACATGGTGGCTCTCGTAGCGTTGCTCCACCTCCTCCACGGTCAGGTCTGGGTGCAGCCAGTGGATCTCCTCCGACTTGAGGTGCTTCAGCAGGAGGCCGTAGCAGCCTCTGTGTTGGATGTTTGGCCCCAGTCTTCCACTGACCAAGATCGACTGGATGATGGCCTGGAGGAGGAAACCAAATGTATTAAGTATAAGTCTTTATTTGTCATCAGATTAACACCTATGTTAACACTTTAATCGCCGGAAACGCCGTAACTCGTCATTGCCCGCCATGCTCATTCTGCCGAAGACGCCGTAACACGTCTTTGATATCAATATTTCAAAAATCTGTGATTGAAATCATATTTCGGACTCCATCTCGACACACTGGATAATCAATCGCTCGCCCTAACTCAATAAACAACGTTATTTGGACGTATATAGTATTATACAACCTGGAAATGGTTCATCTAGATCAACATCCCATAATCGAAAACTGTCTACTCCAAGCTGATCGTCCAACGGCGCGAGGAAGATACGGTAAGATCCAGCGTTATTTTCTAACGTGTTCCATATAAACTGCTCTGATGATCATATGACCCACACTAGGTGAATGATATAACGTTGCCCACAGAATTATAAACGACCCCCCGCCCATCCGGTCATCATCAGATGATACGTAGTAACTTCTAGAAGTACCTCCAGTTGAAATTTTTTATCTGGCACCGATCGCTACCAAACTGTATTTGATCATCAATATAATGCATTTGGGGCTATAAATCAAGTTCTGGAGAAAGCTGCAGAAAACGATAAAAACATACTTATACTTTAGACCATATTTTAGTATGAATATGTGAATGAAAAAGTATAACGTTGCTACACCCTGAACAATGGATATAGGACATTGAATGGGCCATAATAATGTCAATTTAGCAATAGAATTTAAAAAGTTATAGCCCTGCAAAGAAGGGGAACTTCTCCATAGACAAATAGAGCTGGCTAGGGATGGTAAATTATGAATTTAACCATGGCGATCAAAGTGTTAACAGACTCAAACACATGCGATGGGCGACCCACAGGAACACACACACACACACACACACACACACACACACACACACACACACACACACACACACACACACACATGCACTGAGTCGCTGACGAAATGTTCTCTGCACCTCCCATCCCATTAGGGATGGGTACCTTTCACATTTGAACCGATACCGGTACCTGTGAATCGATACCGGTACCCAACGGTACCTTTTATCGGTACTTTAGTCTCAAGAAATTTTATTTACCTACCTCAGTCGTGAAAAAAAAATCCAAACTTCAAATAACTACAATTTCGACAGTTTTCGGCTTGTCATTGCTCCGACTGCTTTGTTGTTGAATCAAGTCAAATCCTAGGTAAGCATATATTGTGCGTGTGAACGTTGACATGAAAAGAAAAAAGGTAATTTTTTTTTTTTTTTTTTTTTTTTTTTATTTCACTTGAATCGATACTCGGTAGTATTGATTGATTGATTGAATACTTTATTTTGACACAAATCGTAAGACAAAAACATTTTAAAAGACAAGACAATAACAGTGTCAACAACGCTGGTCAAAAATGGATAAAACACAATAAAGCCAAGGCTTGTTTCCATTGTGGTCCATACATGGAACATAAAAAGGCACAGAAACACAAATGGACATGTACACTAGACAGGATACATCCTAAAAATGTGTATAAAAACACCTAACCTGACAACTCATACAGTTAACTAATGTTAAAAGAAAATCCGCAACCCTTAAAAGCAACTCATGATAAAAGAAATAAAAGCCATGTTATGATAAAAGAGATAAAAAACATTTTAAGACCAATTTGAGTTGCTGCTGAGCCATGTTTTTAGGGCGGATTTAAATCCGAGAGGGGAGTTCAGGAGTTTTATGAATGCTGGCAGGGCATTCCACATTACCGTAGCCGAGTAAAAAAATGCATCTTTCCCCATGCATGTCCTAACTCTCGGCGGGACCAGGTCCGTGGGGCTCCCTCTTGTGGCGTGTTGGTGGACATCTCCTACTTTATTAAAATAATTTACTAGGTACTTGGTACTTTAGTACCGACGTGTTTCGGTTCGGTACCTCAAAAGTACCGAATTCGGTACCCATCCCTACATCCCATCATCCTTCCCCCCCCAAGGGCAGCCGGGAGCAGACAAGGGCTGTGGCAAGAGTCGCGCCCGGGGACCAATCCAAGTGCTCCTGTCCGTCTTCGTCAGGGACGTGACAGCGTCAGCGGTCCGTTGTGCATGTTTTTCCATTGGGTTTATCTTATCTTGCGAGCACGGGGAGAACATGCAAACTCCACACAGAAAGGCCCGGGAGATACCCCCCCACCTGGGTAACTGGCAACACGGCAACCTGGTCCCCAAGCGGTAATCGAAACCCACGACCTTCTAGCTGTGAGGCGACAGTGTTAACCACTACACCACCCTGCCGGCCATTACTGTGAACAGTTAGGCAGAGCCTAGGCCTCTAGGCAAAAGAGCCCCACTTGGTATTGTGCTTTGTTTAATTCTTTTGTTTTGGTCTGTTGTGTGGATTTCAATAGGTCTAGGGGAGGGGTTGCTAATAGTGACCACACCTCAGGCTCTGCCAAGAGAGGTCTGGAGAAATTCACAGTATAATAACTTACTAAACTGCAACCCACACGCTATAGACCAAAACATAAAAAGTAAACAAAGCGCAATACCAAGCGGGGCTCTTTTGCCTAGAGGTCGCTGTTTTACAGCATTACAGATTCTACCTTTAAAGGGCTATGCCACCAATTTAAATAATTTACATAATGTTCGTCATGTGCCCCAGGACAATTCAGTCAGCATTTGTGAAACACCCATTCTCTACTAAAGCTACAATTAAGAGAGAGAACCCTCCAATCTGTGATGAATGGGGCTCTGACTTCATGAGGCCATACAATGGGTCTCATTCCAGAACGGATTTACGACCAAAAATGTCCTCTTAGGCAGATTTCTGCCCGACATATTAGGGCTGGTAGCGCGATTCCCCAAATTTTCCTGAGATCGGATTTGACCGTGGCTGAGAGCAGATTTAAGAGTGCTGAGGAGCACACTTATGATTGATTGACTAATTGAAAATTGTATAGTGATTCCTTCATGTCAACGCTACAGACCTCCTTGGAATTAATTACTTAATCATAATTTAAATAAATATGACAATATTTGTATGATAAGAAATTACGCATTTGATGTCGGAAAAATAAATAATATGGATTCATCTCAATACATTAATCTAATCTAATTTCGATGGGTCGCAAGACTCGCAAAGCGCTTCCGCCACCATTTTCACACGGCTGCATCATTAGTTGCCTTATAAGGAGCTCTGGAGACGTTGTTTTGTATGCAAATGACCTGAACGGGGCCGCGCATTCATGTTTGAGACATATGCCATTCCCCAACACAGATATCACAGGTGCGAACGTTTGAGCCACTTAAGACATATTACCAGCGTGTTGAGGACTCAGAGTGAACTTGTCATTGATTCTGTCTCAGTCTGTTCCAAGATAATTCTTCCAAGAGAACTCTTTGGAAAATAATGGGGAATGAGACCCAATGTTTGTGTGAGCTCTTAACACCCCAATGACGTTTTAATTCTGGTTCAGACCTGCTAGCAGTGCTAGAATATAAAGCTCATTTAGATGTAATAGTTCACACAAGCATTTCATGGAATCACAAAGTCACAGCCCCATTCATTGTCTCTAGAGCAGCCATCATAATGAATCCTTAAAGGCACAGTTCACCCAAAAAAATTTAAAATTAAAAAAAATGAATGATCCAAATATTGTTGTATTTATTTATTTTATTAACGATTTCTCCCAAATGAAGCCTTTAAGAACACGGGCGCACCCCAGTCTGTCCGATTTACGACTGCCTTTCTGTGCTCGTAATTCTTGCTCTTAGCTACGAGCGAATCCCAGAGAAGGAACCGGCCCAAAAAGCTTGTAAGTTACGATGAAATTAGCTCGTACCTTTTCTCGTAAGTCCATTCGTGATTGGGGTACAATGAGTGGTAAAGTTAACGTTAGTAGAATAAATACAATGAGCGGTAACATTAATGTTAGTAAAATAAACATAACAAGTGGTAACATTAACTCAATGGACGCCAAGGGGGCACTGTTTACATTCTGGTTAGAACGCCATCGCTGTAATGGAATGGGGAGAATGCCGTGTTTGCGAGTGCGTAAACTATATTAAATATTATAGCTATGGATCTAATAAACACGTTGATTGTCAGTGAGTTTCTTCCAGTCAACATGCAAAAAACTGAATTTTTTTTCATACATACATTTCCGTTTTATACCGTGGTGAATATGAGTATAGTTCCAGAGCGATTCTGTCTAATCTCAAGAAACTCGAGCAAACCGCGCTTCAATGCATTTCCTTAGAAATCGTGCCATTTGTCACTCGATTTATGAATCATTCTGAAAATAACGCTAGATTATTGGTATTATATGTGTCCTCATGCACGAACAGAAGCGGGGGCTGAAAACGCGCTTCTCCGTGCCTTGGTCGCAGACAACCGCACACACACATGCGTGATCATTACGAAAGAAACATCGGATTAACCCAAGATTGGTAACATAGAGTCCCTACCTCACATACTGCAAAAAGAATAATCCAATTCCTGATCGCCATTCCAAATATTGATCGTGTTTATTGATGCAACGTTTCTCCACCAAAACGCATAATCCACGCTGCTCCCAGTCTCCCCAGTCCATGTGTTATAACGGTACTGCATGCCCGAGAACGAAAACCTGGACCGGACTTCTTAGATCAGCGTACAGCCCAAGAGGGAGGGATTCCAATGATGTGCAATACCATCCGGAAGGCGTTAGGCGGCGGTATTGGCCTTTTGCGAGCTCAGACCCATTCCAAATGATAACATCAGGCTGGATGGATGAAAAATGAATGGATATAGCAAATAAAAGAAATAACGATTAAAACCCTACTTTTCTCGTGATTGGCGCTCAAGCGGTGGCGAGTTAACCTGACTTTTCTCGTGAATGGCACCCAATGAGTTAACATTAGTAGAATAAACAAAACAAGTGGGAATGTTAGCGTTAGTAGAATTAACATGTTACATCCCAATGTATGTGCTTCCCCAGTGTGTGTCTTGTTCTCCATTTTGTTTCCTCCCTCCAGCCAGAACCCGTCCTCCACCATTGGTCCCGGCTGCCTATTCTTTAATCCCAGAAAAGTGCTTCCGCGTTTTCCCTGATTGGCCACGACAACACCTAGCACGGCCCGCGGCAGAGCGGCAGCGGCAGAGGCGCATAGGTTGCCGCGGCATTATGCAGCCGTAATCCCCCCGTTTTAACATCGACGGTTAGCTCAACTCGTTCGCCGCCTTGCTGTGGAGCCTGCGGTGCGTTGGTGACAAGTTTAAATCACTTAAATGTTTTTCTTTTTCTTTTACGTTTAATTAATTTATCATCTCTCTATATAAACGTGCATTCTTTCGCCGGTTAAGTTTAGGCATTCTTTCGGAGTTGGTTAAGGTTAGGGTTAAGTTTAGGCATTCTTTCGGAGTTGGTTAAGGTTAGGGTTAAGTTTAGGCATTCTTTCGGAGTTGGTTAAGGTTAGGGTTAAGTTTAGGCATTCTTTCGGAGTTGGTTAAGGTTAGGGTTAAGTTTAGGCATTCTTTCGGAGTTGGTTAAGGTTAGAGTTTGTCGCAGAGCATGGCAATAGAATGCCTGTCTTTCTTTCGCCGGAGCAGCAGCCTATTTCCGCTCTGCCGCGCGCCGCGATAAGCCGCGGTCACATGGGCGTCGTGGCCAATCAAAGAAACACGAAGCACTCTTGGGCTGGGATTAATATAGACGCGTCCCGGCTATGCCTGCCCTTCCATTGGTGGACTACATAGCAGCAAGGCCAGATTAAGAATTCAGAGGCCCCTGGGCCAGATTCTTGTGGAGCCCCCCCCCCACACCCACACACATACACGCACAATGGCGTTTTTATATGTCACTTTAAAAAAAATAAAAAAGCTGGATCCGTAACATTGTCCAACCAATCCTCCTGGTTTTCATGTTCAAGCACGGGCTGTCATCATCGCGGTCTGCCTCAGAGTCAGAGTCATTGGTGTTGGTGTTGGGGCTGGGCTGTGGAGATGCGGCGGGCGTATACGAACTGGTGGCAGCCACTGGTGGTGGTGGGCCGGCTGAACTAGAGGCTGCCGCTGCCTCTTCTCTGTCGCTAGCATCAATAATAATAACGTTAGCATTCTCGTCCTCTCTGCCCGCGGCGCCTGGCTCAGCCTCTTTAACGTTGCTACTACTACTAGTGCTAGCCAGGGGGCTATCCTCCTCCTTACCTGACGGGGTGAAAAAAGTAGAGATAGTCGGTATGCTATCTACTTAACTTAGCAGCTCCGCTTTCCCACCGTTTAACTTTTTTATCCATGTTCTTTGAGTCTCATATGATCATACAGTACTACTCGAGTCTTAGCCTACTTGATCAACTTGCAAGTGCAATTCTCGCGGTCAGTGGTCACCTGACCTGACCTGACAGTGACCCCTGGACCTGGACGTCAGTGTCACGTAGACTCAACGTCTCTCACCCCTCATTATCAAACAATCAATCATATTTTTATTTGCAATTCAAAAAATGTAATAAAAATAGATAGAGAAGAGATGAGATGATACTAGTAGTCACTATAGATGCTGTGAAAGTAAACGCTGGATGAGGATCTGATTATATATTTTTTTTTCGTATTTCTTTTATTTTTTTTACTAGTGTGTAGTGGAGGCCCCTAGTCACCAGGGGGAGCTTGATGATATCCGCTATCAGCACCGGCGGGTCTCTGCTGTCTGTCATGAATAATGATCCCAATCTGCCTCATTCGTGTCGGGGCTGCGTCTATTCTTTTACCAACGGATTTCCAGTTCCGCGTTCGCGTTCTGCGATCTGATTGGCCACTGACTTTTCTGGTGCGATCTGATTGGCCACTGACGTTTCTTAGGCGACTCTTTCGAAGTTGGTTAAGGTTAGAGTATGGAATCAGGGCTGGTATTCTATCGCCCTGCTCTAAGACAAACTCTAACCTTAACCAACTTCGAAAGAGTGCTTACGCTTAACCGGTGAAAGAAAGAGGCGTCACACGATTGGCGCTACCAGAAACGTCAGAGCGCAGAACGCGAACGCGGAACTGGAAATCCGTTGGTAAAAGTATTCAGGCGTCGGGACTGGGATGTGGAGATGCAAGTTTTGACTTTTTATTGCTGTTTTTACCTCAAACTGAAAACCTCAAACTCTTATGAAAAGGAGAAAAAATACTCAAGATTAGCCACTTGCAGATGGCAGGGTGTGACGTACTGTATATTTTAGTTGATGAAATATTTTAGTTGACTAAATATTTTAGTTGTTGAAATATTTTTTCATTTCAGTGTCACAGTATGACATCGATCTCCAAAATAAGAAAAAAACAATTTTAAATGTGGGGCCTCTAGTGACAAGGGGCATCAAAAAATAGAAAATAAAGAAAATAAAAAAATATTTGGGACTCCAGTGACGAGGGGCCTCCAAAAAAATAAAAAATAAATTTGAAAAAAAAGATTTTTTTTTATTTTTTTTTGAGGCCCCTCGTCACTAGAGGCCCACGGGCCGCGGCCCAAACTGCCTGGTCGTTAATACGGCCCTGCATAGCAGCACAGCACCGATTGGTGGATGGGTTTCAAGACTCCAAGACCCAATCAGAAGCCATCACCCACCACCCAATCGTGGATCACCACACCCTGTTAAAACATGGCTTCTCACTTCAGTCACTCTCTCTCTCTGGCATGAGGCTAGTCAGCGTTATTTCTAAACCTAGCCGCATTTCTGGCAAGACGCTCTCTGATTGGCCGACGCCTGTTTCTACACTGGTTAAGCTTAGGCACTCTTTCGAAGTTGGTTACGGTTAGAGTTTGTCTTAGAGCGTGACGGCAAGTTCTTTCGACGGTTAAGCTTAGGCACTCTTTCGAAGTTGGTTAAGGTTAGAGTTTGTCTTAGAGCATGGCGATAGAACGGCAGGTAGTTTTCAGGCTGTTTGACGTGGAAATGGGCAAAGACACAGCTCGTCACGCGATTGGGCAAACTCGTCAGTGGCCAATCAGAGAGCGTCAGTCAGTGCCAATCAGAGAGCGTCTGCCAGAAATGCGGCTAGGTTTAGAAATAACGCGGCTAGGCCTGGTTTGATTTTGTGACATTGAACTTTGGATACTATTGCATTTGTTTATTGGCCTTTGTGTTAGTGAAACTGCCTTTGTGTGTGTATGGCCACAGAGAGAACATTGTTAGCTATAGATTGTTGTGTTATATGTTTTCCATTCTTGTGTGTTTTTTCCCTCTTTTTCAGGAAGCACAGATGGGGTGAGCTGCCATTTCATTTGGATATTGTTTTCTCCTGTTTTGGTTAGGTAAGGGTAGTTTAGGTAATGTCATTTATTTTACCATAGATTAGGTTGGTTTATTTGGAGAATAGTGGTGTTTGTTAGTTGTTTTGGCCTTGGCTCACCCTTGAGCTACATGTGCTTCCTTTGCATATCTCAATACATATCATTGTGTTTACAAACTTGGTCCATCATTTCTTTCAACCAACATTTATGTTACAGCCCTTTACCCTTAGACCCACAGGGGTCGTAACATAACACAACAAGTGGTAACATTAGCATTAGTCGAATAAAAAAAAACAAGTGGGAACGTTAGCGTTAGTAGAATAAACAAAACTAGTGGGAAGGTTAGTGTTAGTAGAATAAACACGAGTGGTAACATTAGCGTTAGTAGAATAAACACAACAAGTGGTAACGTTAGCGTTAGTAGAATAAACACAACGAGTGGTAACATTAGCGTTAGTAGAATAAATACAACAAGTGGTAACATTAGCATTAGTAGAATAAACAAAACAAGTGGGAACATTAGCGTTTAGTAGAATAAACAAAACAAGTGGGAACATTAGCGTTAGTAGACTAAATACAACGAGTGGTAACGTTAGCGTTAGTAGAATAAACAAAACAAGTGGGAACATAGCGTTAGTAGAATAAACACAAGTGGCAACGTTAACGTTAGTAGAATAAATACAACAAGCTGTAATGTTAACGTTAGTAGAATAAACACAACAAGCGGTAACGTTAGCGTTAGTAGAATAAACACAACAAGTGGTAACGTTAACGTTAATAGAATAAACTCAACAAGCCGTAACATTAACTCAATCCCTGCCAACAATGTTTATATACGTGTTTGTCCGACAACCGTTGAACGCCAACCACATACGTTATTTGATAGTTTTTCCTTTTTTTCCATATTTTTATTCATTATTCATCCGGGGACCTCTGTGTTACCATAGGGAATGAGTCTGAGATTGCCAAAGTGCAATACCGGCCGCATCTAGCTAGACGGCGGTATCGAGCACCCTTTTCCTTGTTGGGCGAATGGAGCGGTTCTCCCGGTTCCATTGAAGCGCGTCAAATATCCCAGATCCATATGTTGTGGTGGGTTATGCCGTGGACCAAATGGACATCGGATGTACCAGATGGCGATCAAACAATTGGAATATTATTTTTGGAATACTCCCGATCACAGGTAAGGACTATCTGACGTCAATTTTAGCTTGATCGTGCAATGCTTTTATACCGATCGGGCTGATAAGCGTTTTTTAGTGTTCAATACGAATGCCGTTACTGCCAATCAAATAATCAGAAACGACCCCCCCCCCCCTTTCATGCATTCATGATGGAACATAATACCTATGATATAGATTTGATTTGGGAATAATAGAGTGTACAGGCAAGAAACGGCAACGTTTATAGTAGAATTAACTTATAAACCTATTACTCAGCCTTTCGGGAATTACCCCAAACCACGCTATAACGATACTTATATTCACCACGGTATAACACAGGAACGTATGGATGGAAAAGTTTATTCTTTTTCACATATTGAACGATAGATACTGTAGGTGATGTCAAATGGGCCATAGTATTGTATCCATAGCTATAATATAGAATATAGTTATAGCTCTACAAACAAGGTGACGCACTCCTATCTTTTAGAGCGTGGCAGTGCTAGAACGGGGCCCGACTAATTCCCGGCGGTCAATGAGTTAACGTTAGTAGGATAAGCACAACGAGTGGTAACGTTAATGTTAGTAGAATAAACACAACAATAGGGCTGCAACGATTAGTCGACATAATCGACGACGTTGATCATAAAAACTTGTCGATGCAAAATGTTTGCGTCGATTAGTCATAAAAAATAATTATATATATATATATTTTTTTTTGCACTGCCTATCTTTGTGAAAGTGGCTTCTCAGCTCTGGTCCAGCTGAAGACAAAGCAGAGGAACAGATTGGACATTGAGCATGACCTCAGAGTTGTGAGCATGACCTCAGAGTTGCTTTGTCTACCATCACCCCAGACTTTGAGACTCTTGTCAGGAGCGAACAACATCCCCAGTTATCCCATTAGTTCCCTGGGATGTTAAGCTAAGAAGTCTGCTATATATTTTTTTTAGTTATTTAAACACTTCCACTTTAATTTGTATTATTTAATTTATTTATCTTGTTATGAGTGATTGTTGTATTGTTCAAATACATTTTGATTTAAAGTTGCTTAAGATCCAAATTCAAATGTTTCATGAGTCATTATTTTAATTTGCTATGGGATCATCATGTTATGTTAAGTTAACTGTTAAGGCAGAGGGACTGGACAACAGGGTGACATTCACAGGTGTGCAGACTTGAGCATGTGAGGTAAAACATGCATTGGAGAAGGAGCCATGCCCACAGGAAGCAGAGATTGAGGGTGTGACAAAAATAATCGTTAGATTAGTCGACTAATCGAATGACAAAAATAATCGTTAGATTAGTCGACTAATCAAAAAAATAATCGACAGATTAGTCGATTACCAAAATAATCGTTAGTTGCAGCCCTACACATTCAGCTCAGACCATTTCCTGCTCCAGTAAATTAGGCCATCCTGATTTGAAGGCCTGAGTGACGTCACTCTCTGGGTAGCGGACAGTGATGTGATTGGCTCTGTGGTTGTAGCTAATGCCTTACAGATGTCTTCAATAGACTCACAGGAATTGTGTAAAGTTGCCCATATAGTGCTACAAGAGTATGTATGCACTAGTGATTTTCTGCTTCTCACCCTGATGTTCCAGGAGCTGTCGCATTTGACCAACTTAAAGTTCTTGCCCAGGCTGTTGTTGGTGGAGAAGCAGACTTTGAGGATCTTGACGGGTCCGTCGCTGGTGAAACCCGCCTCGGGACTGAGCTCTGGACCATTGTGGCCCGGACTGGGCAGCTTCCAGGATAGGGTGCAAGTGTCACCCTGCATCACCTCATACATTCTCAAGGTTCGCCGGACACCATCATACCCACATCACGCCTGAGGAGATGGAAAAGGGTTTTAAATTAGTGGTGAAATGAAGTTTCACTTACTTTAAGTAAAGTAACACAGTTCCTTTACTTAAAGGTGCTATAGATAACATTCAGCCACTAGATGTCACATGTCATTTATCCAATCAGGTGCCTTCTACATGGGAAGTAGGCAGGGGATACAGGCATGCAACATGTAAACAACAACATTAATTTTGGACCCGCCAATAATTTTTAAATGATGAATTCATTAATCAATACATTTTGGGGGGGGAAAGCAATACTTTAATTCTGCACCTTTCTTAAAGCTCTGTGGATGTATTATTTGAAAAAATACATCTACATAAAGATTGTATCCTGTTCCACCTGTGGAATATTTTCGCCTAAAATATATACCTAGGTAAATGGAATATTGCTCCACTTCTACAAGGCCCATTTGCATATTCTTGGTATCTAGGTACATCTATGGACCTCAGGGAATGTATTCACAGTGTCAGAAATATTGTGTCTATTACTAGGCTTGCTTAAATTGTGATGAAACAAAGGAGAATATGAATTATGATTTTTCTTTGAATCTTTGACAGTGAATAACACCATGATAATAATGACCAAACTTAAAGAACTGCCACTGATCTTGTTCAGTACCTTACTACCTTCTTGAGATCATGTGTACAAAAGATCTAAGGGAATTAATAAAGGGAAGATGATTAAACAGAAGGTTCTGTAGATACAGTACTGAATTCTCCCATCCGGACCAATGCAATTTGAAATATTATTATAGAATATAGAATATGATGCTTATAAATGACCTTATTATAGCCAATTCGCACATTTATATATATATACATATATTATCTTTCAAATGCCCGAGTTCAATTTGGATTTAGTATCACCAGGCGTGCATAAGAACAGATAATGATATCTACTGTAATTTACTGTACCTTTTTATTTTCACAACAGTGCAACCATTTTGAAACTAATTTCAGATCTAATTGTTGCTACATGCTAACAATAGGGAGGAGAAACTGCGTTTCAATATTTGTCAAAAACGTTACCTTTTGTGGCTTATTATCCCGAATAATAACAGTTATTAAAAATAATTCATTCAGAACGCTGAACTTTGAACCCCCACAGTATCTGACAGGAAGTGTAGTTCGGAATAATTCCAACACTGATCCACAGCGATGCATCCCCTCGACAAAATTGCAGCAAAAAACTACAATTTCCATGATTAAAATTTTCCAAAATGGTCGCCGTCTTGTAATAGACTTCAGCAAATCGAGAAGTTAAAACTATCTAATGGCACTTTTAACCTATTGCTAAACTAACGTATTGATGATAATATACATTCTACATGCTTTTGTGACATGTTAGTGATGTTAATACTTGAAAATGTTTGATAAAAAAATTGCTAAAAATATGCAACACTGAAAAATATTGATTTATGACCATATGCCATTTTTGGGTCGGTACCGACCCCGTCGGGTGGAACAGGTAAAAGTAGGAATACCCAAATAAAAATGGTAAAAATGAAAGTTCTTCTTATGATATTGAATGCACTTAAGTATCTCATGATCTCGTGAGCTCATGTTCAAAAATATTGATTGAACCATGGAAATAAAATATTGAAACTCTTAATTTGGGTGGTGTTACCCTTTAAGGAGGACCCAGAAGAATTCCACTACTTAGTGGGAGGTGCATTGTGTGTTTATTTATTTATTTATAAATTTTTTAGATGTAAAGCACTTCTATAACTGGCCATGTCACTAACTCACTCATTAATTCAGGCAGTCAGTCAGTCATTCACTCACATTTAGCCACTCTGCCCCTAGTGGCAACTCACATGCATGGCACTTTGTGTAAGATCAGTTCATCTATACAAGAATGTATGGCATAAAACATTTAATATAATCACAATTATTTTGTTCTATATTGAGATCATGATTATTTAACGCGATTACTTATTGACTTTGGAAACATCATGAATTTATTCAACTTTTAAAAAATTTAAATCTTTTTAACAATGGATTTCCTGGAACTTTAAATATAATTCAACTGAAAAACTAAAACATGACCTGGTTTAAAAACATGACTTAGTTTAAAAACATGACCTGACTTAAATACATGACCTGGATCACATGACCTGGCTTAAAAAAATTACCTGGATCACATGACATGATGGAAAACATGACCTGGTTTAAAAACATGACCCGTGACCTGGATCACATGACCTGGCTCAAAGACTTGACTTAGTTTAAAAACATGACCTGACTTAAATACATGACCTGGATCACATGACCTGGCTTAAAAACATGACTTAGTTTAAAAACATGACCTGGATCAAAAACATGACCTGGCTCAAAGACTTGACCTGGTTTAAAAACACGACCTGACTTAATAAAAACATGACCTGGATCAAAAACATGACCTGGCTCAAAGACTTGACCTGGTTTAAAAACACGACCTGGCTTAATAAAAACATGACCTGGATCAATAACATGACCTGGCTCAAAGACTTGACCTGGTTTAAAAACACGACCTGGCTTAATAAAAACATGACCTGGATCAATAACATGACCTAGCTAAAAGTGAATTATCTTGTTTTCATAATCGTTGGAAGCCATAAAATGTGATTAATTGCCCAGCCCTACGAGAATGCTTTGCATCTACGCCACTGTGTTTATTTTTTTACTTGTGTTGTGTGTCTGATTCACTCTGTAGATTTTCCATAACAGTTCAGATTTTCAAATGTTTCTGCTCAACAAAGACTATTTAATCACAGACAAATGTTTTTGAACGGAGTCTTTGCTGTGATATTCATGTCACCAAACACCCACTCTTCTGTATATCTCCTCATGAAGGCCTATTGACTGTGTCCTGTTTTGTTTCCACATGAAATTATTTGCATTCTCATGACATTCCATGCCAACCAATATGGCGCAACAACGCTCCAGCTCATTGGCCACAGATAATCGCCTGTCATTTGATTAAGATCACCAGATGTATTCCCTCCGTGACGGGATAGCAGGGGGAATACTGGTGTGCTTGGGTGATTCATTTTCTAATTTAGTTCTTGTCTTTCATTCGAATGACCTGGAAACCAAAATTGGAGCATCAATCCTCGAGACAGTGGAAAAACAGTGTTAAGAAATCACTGGGAGATACGGAATATGATATATTGAAATCAGACCTACGCAACGTCTGCAAGGCAGTGGTATCAATGAGTCAAGGGGCCTTGAATACAACAGATAGTCTTTACAAAATAAAGACGCTTCTTTGGGAAGAAGTGTAAGATTGGAGATTATAAAAATTTTCCATCTTCATTTTGTATAGTGCAGGGTATGACATTTATTTTATGTCTTGTTGTATTGTGTTTTTATTGTTTGTTTTTATTGTTATTGTATTTTTATGTTTTCCATCGAGGACCACTTCGGAAATAAGTGTTTTAAGTAATGCTTTTAAGTGCAATCCTCTGGAGTACAGGGTCATGATACTTCAGTGTTATGTATGATACTTGTAATTTTCCTAAACAAATCAACATGATCTGTATAGAAACACGAAACACTGGTTTTCTGAATCGCATGTGTTGAACAAACAATTACATTCCAGTATCTCCGCTAGGCAAACCGCCCCTGAGAACAGAAATTACTCTAATCATTGTATGCTAAGCACTAATAATGGTACATTGTACACAGCGCTGTTCTGGTACGAGCGGCTAATGTCAGATAACGCTGTGTTTCGTATTCTGTGATCCCGTTTAATGTGGCTATGATGACTCACATCACAGATCTACCGATTACATTCCTTCCTGCCGAGCGATTCAAGTGAGGGCCTGTGTGATTCACAGGGCAACACTGTGTCAATGTAGAGACTTGTAGATAAGATGCTATACTTTCATTTACAACACTCATATCACTTGTGTTTTCACCGTACTAGAGCTAGAAGGTATAGAAAGGGCCTCTCTATTGTGTATCGTGGTGAATCTCAAACCTCTTTTATTGAATGTATGATTTATTTATTATTGAACTAAAAGTTATTTGTTTGTAATCAAATAAATGCAATAATTGCATGTTGCAGCAGTATTATAAAGAATTTGTGGAAATAGTGGACTAGTCCATTTTTTACAAAGATTACACCATGACAATTGATCCAATCACAACGGTTGCTTTGAGGGAGATAGATAAAGTATTTCCATGTGTCAGAGGTGGCTTCCATAGAACCTCAATAATGGAATGAGACTTCCGGTTTACGATCAGGTCGGATGGCGGCGTGATTTTTCCGAGCTCAGTGACCAGGGCCGGACTGGGGAAATAATTCATACCGGGAGATATAGCGCGAAATATCGCCCCAGTCAGGCCACTTTTTAAGCGGGGGTCTGGGAGTCACTCACCAGGAAAATCTTAGTTACAAAGACTTAATTTCCTGCATTCTGGTGAATTTTAGTGCATGCTTAGTACAATGTACTGTTATGAAACTCAAATAAAACTGTTGTGGCACTAGCAATGCTACTCTGTGCACCTTCAAAAAGAAAAAAGCAAGAGCACAACATATTTCTCTATTTACTATTATAATACAGTTAACCCTCTCCACCTATTCAACAAGAGCACAATACCATATTCACTTTACTGATGCACTACCCATCAACAGTTAAAATAGCCCTTTACACAAACATTAAATAACAGACCTTTCATTAACAATACTATAATAACAGTAGCCACTGCCAGAATAGTGACACATGTATCGCGTGTGGTGAGCACACGCATGCATGCACAACGAAGACAGAAGATTGCGTTGTCTCAATCATTTTAACTATAAAATGAGCTCAAAGTATGAGCTTTTCTGGGAAGAGATTACCACCCAGCTATCAGATATTTTCTCTCTGACTATACCTGTCCTGCCTTCTGTATTATTATTGAATGAGGTTTCCCAATTTCCGACCTCTACACATGTGAAGAGACTCATTTTTGCCGGCCTCACAGCCGCCAAGAAATATATTGCATCACGCTGGATACACCCAGACAAGCTATGCCCGAAGGTATGGATTCTTACCTACCTCGATGTGATATATCTGGAGATATCCACTGCATGAATTTTAGGGGTTAACAAAGCGAATATTGCTATCTGGTTGGCAGCGGTTGCAAAACTTAAAGAGCGCATATAATGGTCAACTGCTTGATAATCTACCATATATTATGTATTTAACTCACGTTGGGGTCCTGGGGTGAGTGTGTGTGTGGGGGGGGGGGGGGGGGGGTGAAGAGCGAGCGAATACCATTGTCCACTTGTTTTTATTTTTTATTTCTATTGTATTTTTTATTATGTGTGTGTTCTGGGCCCCCTTTACCTGTGGGTCTGGTGGTTGTGGGCTCGGACTGGGGGGGGCGTGGTTCGGGGTCTCTGCGGGTCGAGGCATTAAAGAGGCGTGGTGCTTTTGCTCGTGTGGGCGCCGGACTGCGGGTCCTCCGGGGTCGGGGTTCGCGGCTGTCGGGCCTGTAGATGGAGGGGGCTCGGGAAACCCATTATGTTTGTGTTCTGGGCCCCCCTTGATTGTGTCGGAGGGTCACAGGCTAGGGGTGGGGGGGGCCTTGGTTCGGGCCCTCGGCGAGTCGGGGTGTTAAAGAGGCATGATGCTCTGGCTCGCCGGGGTACCGGACTTGGGGCTCTCGAGGGTTGGGATCGTGGCTGTGATGGGTGGTGAGGGAGGGGGCTTGGGGTGTTAATTGTACAATCTGTTTTATTTATTATTTATTGTTTAGTCATTCTTGTGTTGAGTCGATGTTTTTGGTGTCTTTTTGTGTATTATTATTGTTATTATGTTGTGATTTGTGCTGTTTTATGTTTGAAAAATAAAAAAAGATTTGATCACAAAATAATGGAATGAGGATTGTTTCATGTTTGAACAGTAGGCTGCATGATGGTTCATGTGGTGTCGGGTATGTTGAGTTTCCCCTGGAAGCAGCACGTGAGTTTCCCCTGGAAGCAGCACGTGAACGGCCTACCAAGTTGGATGATACACAAGTTGCCAAGTTGTGAAGTGGTGCCCTTTGGCCACTATTAGCTAATTCAGTCACAATCTAAACCAAAAAGTGGAAAGAATTATGTTTGGTAGAGTGTGGTAGAAATCAACTTGTTAAACAGGAGTTGCGTAAATCCATAGCTTCTGTTTTTCTAATGAGTTACTATGTAATAGGTTCAATGTTTCTCCCAATTTAAAAAATGTTTTATCCTCTTTTTCTCCGCCTGATTTTCTGTGCTTTTTCCTCCCATCCCAATTTAGTCGTTATGCCAATTCCCCCCCTCCCCTACCTGGTCGTTGTGCGCATGTGCCCCCTACTGGTCGGTCTAGGGAGCCCTGAGGTCTACCACATGCTTCCTCCGACACATGCGGAGACAGCCAGCGGCTCTTTTTTCACCTGACAGCGTGGACTCTCATTGGTGAAGTGTAACGCATGGGAGGTCACGCTGCCTTCACCACTTCCTGTCTTTTGCTGTGCAGGCGGCCAGACCTGACCTGTAGGAGTCGTTGTCCACAACGCCAGATTACCACCCCATCAACTTCCCTCCCACTAACTCAGCCAAACGAGTTAGTATGACGGCTGGCCCAAGCCGGAGGCAATGCTGAGACCTAGATTCGAGACCGGAGTCTCCGCTGCGCCACCCAGCCACCTAAATGTTTCTCCCAACTAGCAGTTTGGACGAAAAAACGTTGTCAAATTTGCTAGCTTAGACCTTCCGAGTTCCCGAGGACCAGGACTTGAGACACAAGGCTTGACAGTGTTGTCATGGGGATAAGCATGGCTTTACACAGTGCATTTTTCTATGGTTTTACGTGAGACTCAAAAAGTTGGAATTTTCAACACAGCTGTTGCTGGAATGTTTATCTAAATTAGGCCTGCCGCGATAAGCAATAAATCGATTAATTGCAGCGATAATTAAAATGAATGCAATGATTTTGACGGGCGCGATTAATTGCTATTTGCGCGTTTGTTTTAATGAGGCGGAACCAGTGCCCATTGTCAGTCACTGTCCGTGTTGGGAGGCGGGCCGCTGGCTTTACTACAGAGCACAGCACAGGAGCTCCGTGGGGCTAACGTTACCCCTCATTGTGTCTATTCTACTAGCATTAACGTTACTCATACAAACAATCAATAGCGAGTTATATTGATCACGCTATGTACGATAGCCATGCTAAAACGCTAGCACAACATTAGCACCTAACCTAACAACAAGCCTTAACAAGTCAGCGATCTTTTTGCGAGACTAAACTCTCCGCTCGGTGGCAAATTGTGTTGATGTCGGTTTTGTTTAATCAATAAATGAGGCAGAATACACAGTGACTGTATCCTTTGTTTATTGCACTTGTGCCTGCTGCAAACATAATGATTATGAAATCCTATGCAAGACATTAAAGATGGCGGCTTTCTGTTTTCGTTCAGACTCCCTCAGACTCTCCAACGAGTGACGCGTCTCTATTCTGACCAATCAGTGGTCTGCAGTGTTTCACGTGACTTTTCTGGTACCACTTCTACCATAGATATATATAGAGACTTCTACTCGCTTGGAACCAGGACAGAGCAGGGACTAAAAAAGTACCCAAAAAGTACCTGATAATCACAACAATACTTCCGGTCCGGTCGGTGGGCTTCAAAATAAAAGTCTAAAACACCGGAAAAGACGGAGCGGTGGGCTTCAAAATAAAAGTTTTGGGAAATAAATTTCTCCAAAAAAAAATGCTCTAACCGGTCGCAATAATATCGCTTATCGCGATATTTTCGGGGGCAATTAATCGCCCAGCAAAATGTGTTATCGTGGCAGGCCTAATCTAAATGATGTCGTTGCCATGGTAACACATCAACTTACCATGTGTGCATCCAAATGTACACTGGTTTCCAAGGCAACATTATTCAACATTCTAATAGTCATTTTGAGGTGTACCAGTCAAATTACAGATTCTATTCAAATTTATTGTCATTATACAGTACAATGAAAAGAGGTTTGGCGTCCAACAAGAGTGCAAATGTAACAGTAAAGTGCAATACTAATATACAATGTACAGGTGAATAAACTGGATATAAAATATATAAAGTAGTACTACTGACCAGCAGTAACTAGTAAGATTATAGGTAAGGGATATGTACAGATATAGATATAGTCTACAGATATGTAAAAAGGATTATATGCAGGTATGTACAGACAGATGTGGATAGATATATATATACACAGTAAGAATAAATATAAATATATATATATATTTACGTTATATACAGCATTATTGTACATGCTATCATAGTTATATGCAGGTGTATAAGGTATATAGAAGAATTATATGCAGGTATATTAAGACAGATATATAGGCAATGTTCAATGTACAGTATGGTACTATGGTATCATTTCAAATTATATGTTTCAACCCTTTATTGAATGCAAAAAACCAGATACAATCTCAATTCATAGCTGTGAACAGACACAAGGCTGCGCAAACGCTGTGTCTATAGGCTGAGAGGATTTATTTTTCCCATTAAAACCGAATGATGACAAATTAGACTAACCATCAGACCGGAAGGGAAACAATAGATGAGAGCAGGAGGGGAATAGCTGTTCATTAGGCTTGGGTGTAGGGCTGCACGATTAATCGTTTTTTAATCGAATTTTTTTTTTACATTAATATTGGGTTAAAAAATAGCAGTGTTAAAATAATTGTGGGTTAATGCGTTAATAAAGCTTTAACTTTGACAGCCTTAGTTATTACACATTCTTACACATACATGTATGTTGAACATCTGAGGTAACAAAGGAAAAAAGCCAAAAGCACTTAGTTACTCCTCAGACATTCTTTGACAATTTTACAGCCCAAAATACAAAAAAGATCCAGGCGGAATAGGTAACAAAGGGTTGAAGAAATATTGTCTGAACTGTCAGATGCAAACTGGCTGTGTGACATAACCGAGCATCTCGCTCAATTGAATAAGAAGCTGTAGGGACGCAAACAAGTCCCACCCAAAACTTGACCAATATAGTTGTGAACTGAGACAACCCTTATTTTGTTATTTTTGAGTACAGTTACAGTTGTGTGTTCATGCAGACACATAATAGCAATTTCATTACGAATTGAAAATGGGGGACCCTGATGTAAACAAGTCGAAAGTCTTTCTCTGGTCTGCATCCCCTTAACAATTGTGTGTATTGAGCTGTACTGTACTGTACCCATTCTGCAATCTGTTAATTAAAGTTAATTAAACTATCTTCCATTAGTTGGATGTATGGCCTCTGCAAGGTTGTGTGCAGCCATTTGTTTTTGTAACATCTGCTACATCTGTCCCACGTGTTCTTTGCAGCTCACAGTTGTTAGTTCTGCCCCTCTTGACTGTGACAAAAAGGTTTTGAACAAACTTAATGTCATAGCTTGTATTTGATGATATTCTTCTTTGTTATTTACTTGAATGGTTTGATCATTGATTGGTGGAGTAATATGGGGTTCTGATAAACTAAAATTATTTGTTAAAATAACATAAGCTAACATATATTTTTACATTTATGCAAATGAATATGCAATATGTATAACTTGAATAAGTAATAAATACAGAAACACCATGTTTAACAATATGTAAATGTGTAGCTACATTTATTTAACATTACATTAACATTTATACGGTCTTTGGCCCTTTGAGGGCAACCATAATGCTGATGTGGCCCTCTGTGAAAATGAGTTTGACACCCCTGGTCTACATGATAGTAAAAGTGTATAATACAGGGTAATACAGTAATTTTGCAGTTGGGACCCGACTACAGAAAGCAGCAACATTCTTCTTGTAGGAAGTTATGTAATACAGATTTTAATTCACCAAGAGAGACCGGGGTGTCTAAGTGGATAATGGTCCTACCCATTCCATGCCCAAGGTGCGAAGCTTGAGAAAGCTGTTCCTAGCTAACCCTGCTCAAGACAGAGAAAACATCTGAGCTGAGTAAGGAAAGGGTGGGGGGAGCGGGGCTCGGGGGGGGGGGCATCTCTCTCTCTACTGGTTCAATTAATGTAGAAAAGTAGAAAAACGTTGCACTATAAAAACGAACTGGATAGTTGATGATAATAAACATTTAACTTCATTAGCTGAAGTATTCTAAAATCATCATTCTCCTTTTCTGTGTGTGTGTGTGCACGCGTCTCATATCTGGTCTGACATCAGAGGAGTTTGATAGTATTTACTGAGGATTGCCAAATAATGTTGATATTTAAACACAAAAAGAATTATAATAATAATAATAATAAATATACATGATCATGCAACATAAAAAAAAATTTGTAGGAACAGTTTGGGAGAGGGAGGTAAGGGGTTTTAGATTGTGTGTTGTGAAGTTTACTTCAGAGAGGGAGAGTAAAGTACAGAAAAAAAGGTACCGTTGGGTACCGTACCGGTATCGATTCCCAGGTCAAAAGAAACATTTTCAGACTCGGCGTCCCGAACAGACCCACCGCGTAGGCCAGATGCAAGCCGCATTTTACAATAAACCTCTGTGGGGCTGCTTAAAAAAAATTATAATCGCAAATGTAATCGCAATCGCAATATCTGTCAGAAAAATCGCAATTAGATTATTTCCCAAAATCGTGCAGCGTTGGGCGGTATGGCGGTATTACGGTATACCGGGGTATTTCGAGATCCCGCCAGTATGATTCTCAATACCGTGACGTCACAGACTGCTATTACACTGACACGAAGTTGATTGTAGTGCACAGCACGTGCCAGCAGAGGGTTACGTGGCTATCGTTCTGGGACTGGGAGCTAACGTTATAGTAGTACCTGGATGGTGCGGGCTAACTGGCTATCGTTCTGGGACTGGGAGCTAACATTATAGTAGTACCTGGATGGTGCGGGCTAACTGGCTATCGTTCTGGGACTGGGAGCTAACGTTATAGTAGTACCTGGATGGTGCGGGCTAACTGGCTATCGTTCTAGGACTGGGAGCTAACGTTATAGTACATTAATGAGCTCATTCACCCACTCTCCTCCAGCCAGTCACTGTAGCCTTCCCATCAGGAGCTCCTGGTGGTGCCCAGGACCAGACTGAAGACAAAGGGGGACAGAGCCTTTGCGGTGACTGCAGCCCCAAGGCTCTGGAACATCCTCCCTTTAGCCCTGAAAACCGCTCCCTCAGAGCTCACATTTAAAAGGCAGCTAAAAACCCACTTCTACAGGCGGCCTTTTAAACACCCATAGCCATTTTCTCTCTGTTCATGTCTGTTTTGTTCTTGTTTTTAGTTTTTGTTTTTTCTGTGTCTATTCTAGTGTTTTAGCACGTTTTTTAATGTTTCTTTTTCCCACATGTATTATTTCTTGTATTTTGTGAAGCACTCTGTTCACTCGTGCTGAGATGCGCGCTATACAAATAAAGTTTTACTTACTTACTTAGAAACTATGAGGATAAGGATGGGCAGATGCTAGAGCTACACACCTGTGGACTAGCCGTCTCTCTGACACACTTCCTCACTAGAAACTATGAAATAAGGACGGACAGATGCTGGTATTGGATACCGGGCTCATACTGAATCCTAACTTATCTGAAATCAAAAAAGCAACTTGATTTTCTGCATGTTCTCTAATGGACAAAATGGATTATGTGTCCAGTGACCCTAGTAATTGTCTATAGAGGCTGCTGAACAGTTAAACAAATGGATGGATTGGTTCTCGTCACAAGAGTACCCCCTCTTAGCTGATTAGTTGATTAATTGGTTGGTTTGGTTGTCCAGGAAATTGTTAGACAATTAGTAATTTTTTATGTTTTTTTTCTTTTAGTTATTTCCTGAAAACGGACGTACATCTCTGGTAAACACTAGATTTAAAAGGGTCCTTCTGCATGATGTGGACAACAACACGACTTTACAGATTTGTTGATGAAATCAACTAAGTGATTAGTCGACAAAATCGTATGATTCTGGTCACTCTGAAGAAGACACTGTTGTGTAGAAACTAGGGGTGTAACAATGCATCGATCCTTAGATTAGTTTATTAAGGACAATGCAAATGAATGAACATCATTTACATGAGTGTATGCATAACATCACAGCATGATAAGGACGTAAATATGCCGGGAATAGCACAGGGCTAATTTCCACCCGTAGTCCTAACATAAAACAAACACAAAACGGACCTTACAGCGTTCATTCATAAAAACTGACATCACTGACATGACCACACTAACATGACATTCAGTCAGTACAACATCACTAACATCCCTGTCTAACAGCCATTTCCTTAGTTGGCCCCTAAAGGTGGACAGGGTGGTACATTCCCTTAAGGGGACCGGAAGGCTGTTCCATGTTCCACTTCCCTTTATCGATAGAACATTTTTGCTGAAGGCGGTCTTTCTAAAATGGACCTCACAATCCCCTCTGGTGTTTGACCCAGTGGCTAATCCAGTGTTCCTTTTCTCGTGGATAAACTCCTTGAGAGGGGGAGGGGCTAATTAGGGCTGGGCGATAAAACGATAACGATAACTATCGCGATAAATTATTTCCTCGAAATAAACATGAAACGTGGTCGCAAAGTTTCGATATATCGATTTTCCAAGCTTGGATATGAGCACACGCACTAACAACCAATCAGTGAAGGAGATGGCCGACAGCGCTTCCCATCAGGAGCTCCTGGTGGTGCCCAGGACCAGACTGAAGACAAAATCTAGGACTCCAGTAGTCAACAGGCTGGCTAGGATAATTAGCTTGCACAGCGCTATTTTATAGTTTACCTGCCAAGTTGGTGTGTGTTTTGAATTCTGAGGGTAACTGTTATAGTAGTGTGGGGTATACGGTGCACGTCGTTGCAATGTATTGGGGCGGAACAGAGTATTTTATGGTCATATTTAGTACATTGTCATGGAATACACCGCTTGTAAATGAGGCTGGCTAGGATAATTAGCTTGCACGGCGCTATTTTACAGTTTACCTGCCGAGTTGGTGTGTGTTTTGAATTCTGAGGGTAACTGTTATAGTAGTGTGGGGTATACGGTGAACGTTGTTGCAATGTATTGGGGCGGAACAGAGTATTTTATGGTCATATTTAGTACATTGTCATGGAATACACAGCTTGTAAACGAGGCTGGCTAGGATAATTAGCTTGCACGGCGCTATTTTACAGTTTACCTGCCGAGTTGGTGTGTGTTTTGAATTCTGAGGGTAACTGTTATAGTAGTGTGGGGTATACGGTGGACGTCGTTGCAATGTATTGGGGCGGAACAGAGTATTTTAGGGTCATAAAAAGTTAATTAAACTTGACAGACATTATATCGACGATAATTATCGATATCGAGTTATATAAAAATAATTTTATAATTTTATCGCGATAACATTTTTGGCCATATCGCCCAGCCCTAGGGCTAATGTGTGCAGGCATTTATATACAAAGCAGGAACTTTTATAACGTCTGAGGTTTTCTAAATTAAAAATTTGATGCTTATCCAGGATTTTACAGTGGTGGTATGAGAACTGTTTCCTGTCATATACCTTCAATGCTCTGTTGTAAAGTTGTTCTATGGGTTTTGTTACGAAGGGTCAGATTAAACCGAATATATATATTTATTACTTGAGATATATTGTATAGTATTTGTATATCGTCTGATATCCCTTGTATATTCTTTGTACATATACACGGAATATCCCTTTACCTAGTACAGGCCAGACCATAATATTCGTTCTCCTATTGGAAGCGATCCCCTAGGCGCCACGGCCATACCCCCCAATGTCTAGTTCAAAGTCACCGCTAAGACATGCCTGGACATGCCCGGTTCTGCGCAAGAATACGAGACAGAAATAAGACTGGTACTAGATTATTCACCGTACGTATAAATACGTTGCAGGTGGATACAGCAGTTAGTTAACCTAGAAACGTGTTACCCTCAAACGTTAAAGCCTTCATCACGAGTCAACGACCAAGTGAAGTGAGCAACCGTGCATCTAAATAGAGCACTTATAACCGCGTGCGAATAGGACAGTAAAAGTGTCAGAGCTTAGTGTAATAACGTCAAGTTCGACCTAGTTAATGTGAAGTACCGTGCACCGGAGAATCTACACCGGCGACTACAGAGCCCTTTTCGGCTGGATTATATTTGCTTTGGTCCTGTAGCTGATGGAGCGGAGAATCGTCTACACCCACAATTGTGTGGGATTTACCCTGTGAGGAGCAACGTCGAGCCCGCCTCTAGGACGCCTGAGGCTGGCTAGCTTTCTTCCATGCGGCACTGCATACCGGAGAATAGCTGTTGTTCGTCTGCGGATCAAGAGATTATTGCACTGTCTCCTGTACCTGGAGTCTCCTTATTCATCGTTGACCCAGACTTCCGTTACCGACAAATCCTCTCCCCTGCTGGCCTACAACCGGAGGGACCTTATTAGTATCTCCAGCTGCCCTACTAGTGTACCATATATATAATTCTTATGATACAGGTGGTATTAATTATCTCCTGCGTAATATGCTCATGGACTTACGCTCTTGACCTATTCATGCACATTCTTCGCCTTACAAGCGCAACTCTCAATCTTGATAAGTAATGTAAGATAATCTTCGTGCTGCTAATAAATATTCTTCTAAACGATATTTCTTGTTAAGCCGTGTCATTGTGGGAGTGTTCATCTCATATACCTGTGTACTGTATGGCCAGTAGTAATGTACATAAAGCAGTAGTGGTTTAATGATACCATACTTATTAATACAGTCAGGGAATTGTACCCCTCAGTTACAATTGGTCCTTCGAGCCGGATGGTAATTAGCGTAATATTAATATAATATTAATATTGACATGGCCAGCGGTGAACACTCCACAAACGGCTCTCCTAAGCTAGAACGCCCGACGCGCAGACGGCAGCCACCTTCTTACCTAGAGGACTATGCTGCCAGTCTACTACCTAGCTTTATAAAGAAGTTAAATACGGATAAAATAAATAAAGCGGATAGTCAAAGCATGTCAAACCCTACCGACCAGACGACCCTGCCAGTAGAGACCCCAGTAGGTTCTAACGTAACTGACCAAACTCACGGGGGGGACCAGGAGGGACATGACATGACTACACCCCCAGAAAACGACCACGGGACGGTCCCCGGAGAGCTCCAGGATAAAGAAAGCGCTCCAGGGACAGAACCCGACCCACTACCAGAAGAGAAGCGCGCCCAGGAGACGGACCTCGAGGCGCGCCCAGAGAACAGATCTCCAACGAGCACTGCCAGAAGCCGATCACCTCCGTCGGTGTCTTCCCCCAGCGAAGCGGACAAGATGCTGGCGCAGGCATTCATCGCCACCCTGGCAGCCTCCACCGAACGCGATCGACTCCAAGCGCAACAGACGAGCGAGCGCAAACAAGCTGCAGACCAACGAGAGCGCCTTCACGCGCAACTCCAAGCGCAAGCCCTCAGTGAACGCGAACATTCTGCAACCGAGCGAGATCGCTTCCAGGCGCAACAAAGGAGTGAAGACGACCGCATAAGACTGGAGACCAGACGCCTTCAGACGGAAGAGAACATTGAAAGAAGCCGCGCCGAGGCGCAGCACGCCGCCGCCAATGCGCAGCGCGACGCCGCCAATGCACAGTGCGAAGCAGTGCGCGACGCCGCCCATGCCCAGCGCGAGGCAGAGCGCGACCGGCTGCAGGCGCAGATGATGGATAAATTGATTGCCATGGCGACACCCCCTCTCTCCGCATGGAGCTCCCGGAGATCATCACGACAAGGGTCTAGGACGCATTCCCCTACCCGACCAAGCGACCCGGGACCCCGCCAACAGGAGGATCCTGTCCACGTCTCCGAACCCCCTCCCCGACCGGTCCATACGAGACCCAGCAACCGGGAAGAACCGGCCTACGTCGCCGAGAGACTGAACAGAAGACTCCAGGACCTAGCAGAGGAAGAGGAAGAGGAGGAATGTCAAGCCGACCAGCAGCAACATACTCTGGACCAGGAGGCCCAGTACAGCCCCGACCAGCAGCAACGTACTCTGGACCAGGAGGCCCAGTACAGCCCAGACGTCAGCCCCGAGGCCCTGCATTACAGACCCCCGACTCAACCCAAGGGTGAGTTTGACGCACCGCCAGCCCCGAGGAACAGCACCTGGGTACCCGGGCCTTGGTACCCACCGAGTACCAGCCCACGACGACACGTACGGGGAGACTCGCCCAGGAGACCTCTCCCCCAACGCTCACCGATGTGCCAGCCATCCATGGCATCGTACCTTGGCACACCGACGTTCCCGGATTTTACACGCGAGGACAGAGCACAGTACACGGAGCTACGGATGTGCTTAGAGACTATGCTGTCCGACGTCCCCGATGAGACGTACAAATATGCTATCCTCCTCAAGCACCTGAAGGTGCCCAGAGCGCATAATATAGCGCTGGCATATTCCAACTCAAGTACCCCATACACCGCGGCTCTAGTAGCCCTCGACCAACGTTATGGACGCATATGGGACTACGTGATACAAGAGATAAGAGACATCGACCGTCTCCCCCCAGCCAGAGACAACAGAGCATTAGATGACCTCTCTATCAAGGTACAGTCCCTGGTAGGGATGCTGGGGTCCCAAAAGGAAAAGGGGATATACGAACTGTACGCTAACTAGAGCTGCCGCGGTATTGATGTTTTCCTTACCGTACACATTTGCAAAATATTTCCTACCGCCGCGGTTATTACCGCACACACACACACACACAAAAAAAGTTTGAATGCATTTTTTTTGTAGTCTACTCTTTATAGCATATAGCCTGCCTCTAATCTAAATGTCTATCTTTAGAGGATGACTTTGCAGCATGAATATTGTTTGGGATTCGGCATGCACGCATTCGTTATTAAAAGTGAAACACGGATTCGAAGTCTCCCCTCGGTGTCGCGAGCAGGGGTGGTAGCGGCGCGCCCGCCGGTTACCCCCCCGACCCTTTCTTCTTCTTATTATTATAACGTTACTACTTATGATTACAAAGGCATTCGATTTGTGGCATTAACGTTAGTATAGTTACACGTTCGTATTTACCGGACCATAGCAAGGCAAGCGTTACTCAATTAATATCTAAGTTCCTTTCTTTGCTCAGAGCGTGCCGAGTTGTACCCATTCTGCGGTCTGTTAATAAAGTTTTCAATCAGACAAGTGTATAGAACGAAGGGCTTTTATTATAACATTTCGTTGCAGTAAAATCATTATGCCTCGTTCCCTGAGGAGCGACGGCGTCGGTAATCCACTCCGGTCTCCGGTGGGAGCTAACGTACTATTAGCCGTGTTGTGACTGAGCTCTGATCAATGGCTCATGGCTGAGATTCAGGAAGTAAAAGCACTGCAAGATGCTTCAGCATGTGACGCGTATCTCTTCTGACCAATCAGTGGTCTGCAGTGTTTCATGTGACTTTTCTGGTACCCAATAGGGTCGCTTGGAATCTTGACAGAGAAGTAGGGTATATCTGCAGAGCCGCAAGACCAACGAGAGCGTAATAATAATAATAATATAATAAAAAACAGCGGTGATGCCGGTATTCAGCCCAACGCTGCGGTGGGCATGATGTAACAGCGATACCGCGGTAATACCGATACCGCGGCAGCTCTAACGCTAACTCTAATGTAGAAAGGATATTAGAGAAGCTCCCTCCCGCCCGACAAGAGCGTTTTCGGCGGCAGAGAGACCACCGCGACCCCAACGGCCCAGAGGCATCCCTCCTAGACCTATCTGAGTTCCTCGCCAGGGAGGTCAGCAGCCTACGACTGGACACGTTCGTATGGAGTGGACCAAGCCCAAGACCAGGACCTCGGGGATCAAATGATAACCGCCGGTCGGTGACCGTTATGCACCAAGCCGAATCAGTACCGCAGCACAATAACCACAACACCCCCTCGACGAAAGAGGAGTGGAAGATTGAATGCCAGTACTGTGAAGGGGAACATCGGCTGTATCAATGCGACACTTTCGGGAAGCTAACCACGGACGAGGTGAGTCAGTGGATCAAAGACCACCGCCGCTGCTTCCGCTGCGCACGCAGCCATATGGCAGCTGAGTGCCGCTTGAAGAAGAAGTGCAGCAGGTGCGGCGGTGCCCACTTGGAGGTCCTGCATGACATCAACAGGCGTCCGCCAGGACAACAAAGTGGGCCCGTCGCGGTAATGTACCAGGCCGAGGCGGTGGCACCAGTACCAAAGATCCACCAGACCGCTCCCTACTGTACCGACTGCTACAGCAGACACTGGGAGTCACGGTGCTACTCGGACGACCGCGAGTCGGCACCACTCCAGAAGATCCAAAGCAACCGACCAACAGGAGTGCTCCACATTGACCAGCATAGCGGGACCCCCCGAGTGCTCATCAAAGTGGTCAGAGTGCTCCTGAGCTACGAGGACAAGGTCCTGGACACTTACGCCGTCCTGGACGATGGGTCTGAAGAGACTCTCCTCCTCGCTTCCGCCGCAGCCCAGTTGGGCCTGCGGGGTGCCAAAGGTACCATGACAATACGCACCATCAGAAGGGACCAGAAGACCATAAAGGGTGAAAATGTCTCCTTCAAGATAGCAGCGGTGGACCAGCCCGAGAAGCAGTATAGTATTACCAACGTCTTCACCAGCCACGACATAGGCCTATCGCAGTACACCTACCCCATCCCACAGCTGATGGCGAAGTATGTGCACCTACGTCAACTACCTATACCGCTTATCGACGGCGCCACACCGACCCTGCTCATCGGCTCCGACCACGCGGACCTCATTCTCCCAATTGAGGCGGCCCACATCGGACCCAAAGGATGCCCAGTCGCGGTTCAGACCCGACTGGGGTGGACGCTCCAGGGCCCCCTCTACGGACTTGACAGTCAACCCACGTCTACACGCTGCCTACACACAAAGGCGAGCGACACCGGCCACTCCCTCGTACAGCCCGTTGAGAGGCTATTGACATTAAGCGAGAGGCCTGTGAGAGAACCGTGGGCACAAGAGGGAGTTCAGAACTCCACCCCCCTCAGCTGCGCTCCAGACGTAGCTGACCTCGAACCCAGCACCCCAAGCGACTCCTTGATGGGGCGGCCGGAACCGGCCCCTCCTCAGACGGGGTACAGAGCAAACAAGAGAAACAGACGGAGGAGGTGGAGGCGCAGCCAAGCACAGATCAAAGCAGTCTCAGGCCCGCTTCCTCCTAACCCCCCTACCATCCCTTCCAGCCCGTCAGAAGCGGGTCAAGGACGGGGACAACTTAAAAGTGGACACAGTCGTCGTGATCATAGACCAGTCACTACCCCGAGCTGCGTGGCCGGCCGGCCGCGTAAGCAAAGTGATCACTGGTGCCGACGGAAAGGTCAGAGCGGCAGAAGTGCTCGTCCAGGGGCGGACATACACCTGACCCGTGGCGAGGCTGATAGAGTTGCCAAGGCTCCCCGACTCTCCTAATGACGACCATGACCCCCTGACTTTGTGAACTGCCCTACCCTCACAACGGACATTGAGTAGTGGACAGTGCGGTTAATCTGTCTCTGCTTATCTAATTAGGTGCGGACTAATTAGGAGGCGGCTGTTACGAAGGGTCAGATTAAACCGAATATATATATTTATTACTTGAGATATATTGTATAGTATTTGTATATCGTCTGATATCCCTTGTATATTCTTTGTACATATACACGGAATATCCCTTTACCTAGTACAGGCCAGACCATAATATTCGTTCTCCTATTGGAAGCGATCACCTAGGCGCGACGGCCATACCCCCCAATGTCTAGTTCAAAGTCACCGCTAAGACATGCCTGGACATGCCCGGTTCTGCGCAAGAATACGAGACAGAAATAAGGCTGGTACTAGATTATTCACCATACGTATAAATACGTTGCAGGTGGATACAGCAGTTAGTTAACCTAGAAACGTGTTACCCTCAAACGTTAAAGCCTTCATCACGAGTCAACGACCAAGTGAAGTGAGCAACCGTGCATCTAAATAGAGCACTTATAACCGCGTGCGAATAGGACAGTAAAAGTGTCAGAGCTTAGTGTAATAACGTCAAGTTCGACCTAGTTAATGTGAAGTACCGTGCACCGGAGAATCTACACCGGCGACTACAGAGCCCTTTTCGGCTGGATTATATTTGCTTTGGTCCTGTAGCTGATGGAGCGGAGAATCGTCTACACCCACAATTGTGTGGGATTTACTCTGTGAGGAGCAACGTCGAGCCCGCCTCTAGGACGCCTGAGGCTGGCTAGCTTTCTTCCATGCGGCACTGCATACCGGAGAATAGCTGTTGTTCGTCTGCGGATCAAGAGATTATTGCACTGTCTCCTGTACCTGGAGTCTCCTTATTCATCGTTGACCCAGACTTTCGTTACCGACAAATCCTCTCCCCTGCTGGCCTACAACCGGAGGGACCTTATTAGTATCTCCAGCTGCCCTACTAGTGTACCATATATATAATTCTTATGATACAGGTGGTATTAATTATCTCCTGCGTAATATGCTCATGGACTTACGCTCTTGACCTATTCATGCACATTCTTCGCCTTACAAGCTCAACTCTCAATCTTGATAAGTAATGTAAGATAATCTTCGTGCTGCTAATAAATATTCTTCTAAACGATATTTCTTGTTAAGCCGTGTCATTGTGGGAGTGTTCATCTCATATACCTGTGTACTGTATGGCCAGTAGTAATGTACATAAAGCAGTAGTGGTTTAATGATACCATACTTATTAATACAGTCAGGGAATTGTACCCCTCAGTTACAGGTTTCATGGCTGTGGCCCCAGTAAATTACCAGTTTAGAAGGCAATATATGTGGGAGAAGACCATACAGTGTAGGTAAGGTCAAATCGCATCGAATCGAATCGTTGCCTGAAGAAGAGTCGTAATCTAATCGAATCGTTGTGGGGTCAAATATTTACACCCCTAGTCTCCAGTACCTTCACATTCTGATGACTACTATGGTCCAAGTCTGAGCAGCACCAGTCCTCATCTGAACCGGTTCAGCACCAGATCTCATCTGAACAGGTTCAACGCATGAACTCTCTCAAGAAAGTATTACGATTGTCGGTTGACTAAGACTAAGCTCTGAGCTACAGCAGGTAGTATTAAAAAATTGTCCTATCTCAAATCCTGCCCCCTTTTCTTGATCCTCCAATCACAACTGTTGTTGCTTTTGGCTGAGGAAAGCAACGGTTGTGATTGGAGGATTAAGAAAAGGGGGCTGGGTGATGATAGGTCAAACTGGCAGTGAGAAAATGGTATCTTTAGCAAATGCGGAGCTAATGATGCTAATGATGGAGCATCGCGGTCGGTTGTGTGATAGTAAAGGGCTAACTTTCTGTATTGTCACAGTGAAAGGGTTAACCGGCTGTCGTGTGGCAGTGAAAGGGCTAAGAAAGAACCACTGAAAGGTCTCAGTGAACAAACCTTCAACTGGCTGCACTTGACGTCAAAAACACAGAAACAAAATGGTCATAAAATAATAGCAAAATGCATAATCTAGATTGGTTCTAAGACATAAAAAAAATAACTCAAGTGTAAATCGGCGAACACAAAGTCAACAGTATACTTAACCTGTTCAGGTGTAGTACAGTCTCACACGTATGAGCTTTGCAGAAGTGCACATTCTAATGATGACGTCATAGATAGAATTCATAGAAAAGTTCAAGGCTTTGCAATGCTAAAGAGGGTCAAAAGGGGACCATGTCACCGTGCCGGGGCCGCCACTTACCCACCTTACAGTAAATCCATTAAACATGAATATCTTCTGTCTGTCACAGCATGCTGTCCCTTTCATGAGCGAGGCCTGGAGCTGTTGGTCTGCCGGGCCGCCGGGTGGGACTGCCTTTCAATCTCTCTCAGGGTTTTCACTGTTGCTAGAGAGGGTACTGTTATGTTAGCCTGGGGCCATGAATTCCTCTACAGGGCTCTCTCTCTCTGTCTCTCTCTCTCTCTCTCTCTCTGTCTCTCTCTCTCTCTCTCTCTCTCTCTCTCTCTCTCTCTCTCTCTCTCTCTCTCTCTGTCTGTCTCTCTCTCTCTCTCTCTCTCTCTCTCTCTCTCTCTCTCTCTCTCTCTCTCTCTCTCTCTGTCTCTCTCTCTCTCTCTCTCTCTCTCTCTCTCTCTCTGTGTGTGTGTGTGTGTGTGTGTGTGTGTGTGTGTGTGCGTGCGTGTGTGTGCGTGTGTGTGTGTGTGTACCTGCAGTGTGTGTGTGTGTGTGCGTGCGTGCGTGTGTGTGCGTGTGTGTGTGTGTACCTGCAGTGTGTGTGTGCGTGCGTGTGTGTGCGTGTGTGTGTGTACATTGCAGATAGATAGGTACAACCACAGGAATACTATAGTGAATCACTATAGAAACATAGCATGTCTATGGTAAAAGCACAGGAATACTATTGATTCACCATATCAGTACATTTATATATATTATTTATAATCACTACAGTATTTCTGTGGTAAACTTCTATAGTGTATGTGGCCACCTGTAAGAGGTGGAAATGGGGGAAAGCTCTAAATGGATGTTTAATATATGAAATGTATGATATTAGTTAGGCAGGTTAGAGGAGAGCCTGACACGTGGAACATACGCTGCTGGCGGGACAAAACCTCTTAACTCCAAAAACCCAACTTTTCTGCAGATGAAAAAAACGAACACAGATTTGAGGGTGAATAGAGTTATGAGGTTTAGACAGATGATTGGTTTAATGCTTTCCCATTGTGTAGACTTTGTAAAACCACACACACATGGAGGATGATCTACTGAGTTGATAAAAAAAAAATATATATATATGGAGTTAGGAGGTTTTGTCCCGCCAGCAGCGATACGCAAGCTAGCTTTCCATTGGGTCTGAAAGCAGCACAAATAAACAAATAGCTTGCCGGTGCAAATGGTCGTCAATAAAGTAAATTTGACTCACCGTGGTGATGTGTTGGTGTCTCTCAAGCCACGACCAATTCCTGGCGCTGTGATTACATTAAAGTACAGGAAAAAGACGATGTTGTGCCCCTATCTGTACTAACAACAGCAGCAAGGCAACCCTAGCACATAACGGCTATTCTAAACTTTAATATAAACGGCAAATGTCCGACTTACATCAAGGAACCCGGATCATCAACAAATCAATCTTAACTATATTCACAGGACATACTTGACTCCTATAAGACTGTGCCGAATGGGGCTCAAACAAGATTCCAAATGCACCCAATGTACAAATGGGGACGAAGGGACATTTATGCACATGTATTGGGACTGCTCACCAGTTAAGGCATTCTGGAAAGATGTGACCCAACAAATATCAAAACTCGTATCTTGGAATATACCTGTACACCCCTCGGTATTGCTGTTGAATGATGTTTTTGAGTTTGCAGTGAATCCACAGCTAAAGAGATTGGTTTTATCGGGTATCACAGTAGCCAAAAAGCTGATCGCATCACGCTGGTTTCAACCGGAAAAAATGTGCCGTAAAGTTTGGTTTCTTACATATCTCGATGTAATTTACCATGAAATATCTACAGCAAGAATTCTGGGTCTCAATGAATCCAAAATGTCAATGTGGTTAGAAGTGGTGGAGAGAATAAAAGCTAGCTTATAATGGTAGTGTCTGGTTAGGTGCGAGGGATAGTGGAGGTACTTCTCAAGGTGGGGTCCGGGAGGGGGGGTTCGAGCTGAGCATATGTGTGTAGGGTTTTTTTTTTTTAGATAACAGGTATTATGGGTATATCTTATATAAAACAACTAACCAAAAGGTGATCTCAGGATGTGCCCTGACAATTAATGCTTGTATATCTTATCGTGTGTTGTCATGTTTGTTTATATGTTTGTTTAAAAAATAATAAAAAAATTAAATACAAAAAAAAATATAAACGGCTGTGTCTCGACTCTCGAGCGAACACTGACAACCCGTTTCCTTGGTAACACACTGAGAAATCGTCTTTTTCCTGTACTTTAATATAATAATCACAGAAACAACTTTATTGACATTTTCGCCGGCGAGCTATTTGTTTATTTCTATAGACAGGTTTTTTGTTGATAAACATACAAGTGTTTGTAAACCTGCTGAATCACGTGACTGAGTTGCCTACCTGTGTGAAAAAAGGACAACGGGGCTCTATGGAGAAACCATGGCACTCCCCTGACTAAAAGTATAATGGAGCTCTATGGAGAAACCATGGCACTCCCCTGACTAAAAGTATAATGGAGCTCTATGGAGAAACCATGGGACTCCCCTGACTAAAAGTATAATGGAGCTCTATGGAGAAACCATGACACCCCCCTGACTAAAAGTATAATGGGGCTCTATGGAGAAACCATGGCACGCCCCTGACTAAAAGTATAATGGAGCTCTATGGAGAAACCACGGCACTCCCCTGACTAAAAGTATAATGGAGCTCTATGGAGAAACCACGGCACTCCCCTGACTAAAAGTATAATGGAGCTCTATGGAGAAACCATGGCACTCCCCTGACTAAAAGTATAATGGAGCTCTATGGAGAAACCATGGCACTCCCCTGACTAAATGTTGTTTCAAACGAAAACGGCTGGATGTGTGAGTCTTTCACCTTTTACATATCTAGCTTTGGCATAGACTGATTGTTTAGATCGCTAGCATGGCTAACAAATGCAAATATATTGTAGTTAGTCTGCCCCATTGTTCTGACCAGGGACCATTGTGTATACTTGATGCGCGCGCGCACACCAAAGGGCTAAATCCACAAAGAATGGATTGCACGGAGCAAGTTGCACCCTTACTTACAATGCATTATGAATTGAAAATGGGGGACCCTGATGTAAACAAGACGAAAGTCTTTCTCTGGTCTGCATCCCCATAACAATTGTGTGTATTGAGTCGTACTGTATTGTACCCATTCTGCAATCTGTTAATAAAATTTTCATTCAATCAATCACCGTGCAGATTGATGATTGAATGAAAGTTTTTTTTTCCATTTCCAATTTTCAATTCATAATGCATTGTAAGTAAGGGTGCAACTTGCTCCGTGCAATCCATTCTTTGTGGATTTAGCCCCAAGTCTAATGTGGATGACAAACACATCTGTTGGACTTTTTCAGGGCCACAGCCATTTCTATGTTTGATCCTGAGTGTGTATGAAAATCACTACAGGATTACCGTGGGTTTTTACTTCATTTGCATATGGGTTTAGTGGAAAGTCATCATGTATATCCAGATTTTTTATTTAATTTTTTTAATGCAGGGTTGACTGATAACACAAATACAAAACAAAACAAAGCAAAACAAAAATAAAATAACAACTTTTTTTTTGTCAAGTTGACATTTGTTCTTCTGTTTTCACAGAAAGGAGCGATCACGGCCCTCCAAGACAGAGGAGCGATCACGGCCCTCCAAGACAGAGGAGCGATCACGGCCCTCCAAGACAGAGGATCGATCACGGCCCTCCAAGACAGAGGAGCGATCACGGCCCTCCAAGACAGAGGAGCGATCACGGCCCTCCAAGACAGAGGATCGATCACGGCCCTCGAAGACAGAGGAGTGATCACGGCCCTCCAAGACAGAGGAGCGATCACGGCCCTCCAAGACAGAGGAGCGATCACGGCCCTCCAAGACAGAGGAGCGATCACGGCCCTCCAAGACAGAGGAGCGATCACGGCCCTCCAAGACAGAGAAGCGATCACGGCCCTCCAAGACAGAGGAGCGATCACGGCCCTCCAAGACAGAGGAGCGATCACGGCCCTCCAAGACAGAGGAGCGATCACGGCCCTCCAAGACAGAGAAGCGATCACGGCCCTCCAAGACAGAGGAGCGATCACGGCCCTCCAAGACAGGGCTTTGTCAGGAATCTCTGGGGGCGTGTCTTTCTTGGCACGGAGTGACATCCCTTTGACCTCTTGGTCCAGGTCAGATCACAAGTCTGTGAGACTTTCCTCTCGAAGGAGTTTCTGTCTTTTAACAGGCAAACACTGAAATCCAGAACAATTGGGGCATAGATAGATACAGAAGGAGAGGGTCTTGGGGGGGGAAACTTGCCATGGAAAACTAACCACTAAAATGAGTCTTGTCTCATTTTCTTAGAGAGGGTGATAATTAGGGTTGTAGTTCAAGTGTTTACTACTGTACGCTCAAACCCAATTCACATTGCAATGCGCTACAAGAAAAGAAAATGGTTAAAGGGACAATCCATAATCCAAATATAAACACACAGGAAGCCCCACCACAAACACTTGTTTTTTTCTCTCATTCTTTAGTTGGTTGACTGAGCTCTTGATAGAAGAACTAACACTAGACAACAGGAGTGGGGCTTTAATAAGGTGTGTCAAATGATACTTCTGTCTTTCCAGAACAGCTGGTCTCTTAAGATCTAGATGAATCTGCAAGAGCCATTTAGGAGCTGTCCAGTCTTGTCAAGCAGACAGAGCATATCTTACAGCAGGAGGATCAAATGTAGTGTCACACAGTTTTCGTACAAAAGGCACCCTAATTTAGGTACTCAACAGCCGTAATCTAATCTCCTTTCGTCTGACTTGTTTTCTAACAGCGTTAACGCTCCTATACGCTCTAGTATTTTAGAGAAAACCCACGCTGTTGTTCCCAGGTCATAGTAACAACACTTCTCTTGCATGCCGTCATGCCGGCACTTGAGTTGTTGTGATGACAACAACTGTGTTCCCAAGGGAGATTTTTATCAGGCTCTGTAAAACATCTAACGCTAGCCAGGTGAAGCAACTCTTTCAGTGTGCCAGCCACAAGAAAAAGGCCATGTGTGCAAGTAAAAGGACAATCATTTGTTATGTTCACCGTCCAGTGCCTCCACACTCCCCAACGCGTTTACATGCAGTACTTTACTGCTGCGTCATGCTGCGGACTAAGATGAGCATGACTGAAAGCAGCCATTTTAGTTTTTGTTAAAGGGGAACTATTTTACTATTTCTTTCACTATTTGGGCACTTTTACACAATTCCTGTGAGTCTATGGAACACCTCTGTAATATATATATTTTTTTTATTCATTGTTTTGTATTTCTAATCAAGTCCTCAAAAACAGCATTTTTCTACCTCAAGATTTCGAGCTGTTTTGAGCCTGGGCTCCTAAACCACTGCGCCGGGCCTGCTGAGCGTCGTGTTCCCCTGAACATTAACATGCAGCAGTGACTATATGACATCACATATAGGCACATTTTCAAACGACTCAGTTCAGTGAGGGTGAATATTGTGAGAGGAGAATTGGAAGAATGCACCAATATGAGAATTTTGAGACATAGATCATATTAATATAAGTTCACATAGCTAGGAAACAATGCTAAACACTCAAAAAGGCCATTTATAAGATAGTTCCCCTTTAAGTAATTAATCACATTTTTTATTTGACACGTGTTCCATTTGGGAACAATGTTTTACTAAAGGGTTTATCTGAGAGATTTAACAAATAATAATAAATAAATGAATGAATGAATCAATCAATCAATCAATCAATGAATAAATCTCTGAAAGTTAAAATGACAAAATGTGAATAGATTCCACACGGCGGTTCGACAACTGAATGAGAGGTGCTGCTTCAGAGATAAATGACTGAAGGGTGGAGGCTGGAGGGGCCACACACTGATCCACACTGATCCATCATCAAACGCAGATAAAAACAGATGGAAGGAAATTGCTGCTAGAACTATAGCTAACATAGCTGTAAAGCGCACAGCTGAAACAACAGCTTTGCTATGGACAGTGACATATCCTTCTTTTCCAGAAGTCCGTCCTCTCCGAACTTTTACGTCTTGTCAAAACGGATACAGATCTGGCGTAGACGGACATATCATACACACACGTCCAACAAATGGATACTCCTCACTGAAATATAAACAGACAGCCACCAAGCTCTTCCAACATGGCTGCCTGTAACCAAAGCCACATTTGAAGGACAATGCCTATATGTCTGTCTGTGCATTGATAAGACTAGTTAAAACACTGGACAAGCATGATATTACTGTTTCACAATGACTTGTTTACAAGATCCAGTAATAATAACTTTTGTTGATATATTTCTCATATATTACAACCGTTGTTTCTTCCAAAATGGAGGACATTCTAGACATTCTTTTGGCTTCTGTTCTATGTCCATAAGGAACATTATTCACACTTAATCGGTCTGGGTATCAAAATGCAATACTTTTATGATATGATCAAATTGCTTCAATACTCTTGAGTATCGAAAAAATGCTGGGTCATTTGATACCAATTGTCAATATACCAGTCAGTGAACCAATGAACATGTTTGTTCCCCGACATAAGGCTGCTCCTGATTGGCCTTTTCTTCCTGTTCAACCTATCCAAAATGTAACAACGCCTCTGATTGGCTCATACAGGACACACAACGCACATAACTCTGCAAAGTAAAGTATATCATTATTGGCCGCGGTATCGTAACATTGTAAGCGACACCCAGCCCTATAAAGAAGCAGGCATAGTCAAGTCAAAACAGAACAGAAAGGGAAATTATGTAAATGCTCAATAATAACTCAATGTTCTGGTCAATATCAGGCAAAACAGCCCATATCTATCATCCTGCTGTCAACGTACATGTGTCATCAATCGCTGCCAATTTGCCAGACTGGTGGTGATTCTCACTGAACTCAATATATCATATTAGCGAAGCCAATCAACATTGATGGATGGCCCCTGATGAGCATGACCTTTTTGTGTTATGTTGCATAATTTATCTATATTCAAATATGATTGATGAGCAAATACTTTTTTGTGACACAAAACTGATTAAAAAACATGACAATTACCGGGCACGGCACGCACCACGTAAGTGCGCTCGCACTATAATCACAGCGTCCGCGGTTCCAGTCCGGCCCGGGGACCTGTGCTGCATGTCCTCCCCAAATCGTCTCCTAACTTTCCTCTGCCTGTCCTATCCGATAAAAGGCTGTAGAAATGCAAAAAAATTAATATTTAAAACATGACAATTAGCAGGAGGTTCACATTACTTACCCCAGTTGCCACTGTAGGCTGATATGTAGGCTACACTACAGGCTATGTAGGCTACACTATAAGATATGTAGGCTACACTACAGGCTATGTAGGCTACACTACAGGCTATGTAGGCTACACTATAAGATATGTAGGCTACACTACAGGCTATGTAGGCTACACTACAGGCTATGTAGGCTACACTACAGGCTATGTAGGCTACACTATAAGATATGTAGGCTACACTATAAGATATGTAGGCTACTACACTATAAGATATGTAGGCTACACTACAGGCTATGTAGGCTACACTATAAGATATGTAGGCTACACTACAGGCTATGTAGGCTACACTACAGGCTATGTAGGCTACACTACAGGCTATGTAGGCTACACTACAGGCTATGTAGGCTACACTATAAGATATGTAGGCTACACTATAAGATATGTAGGCTACACTACAGGCTATGTAGGCTACACTATAAGATATGTAGGCTACACTATAAGATATGTAGGCTACACTACAGGCTATGTAGGCTACACTATAAGATATGTAGGCTACACTACAGGCTATGTAGGCTACACTATAAGATATGTAGGCTACACTACAGGCTATGTAGGCTACACTATAAGATATGTAGGCTACACTACAGGCTATGTAGGCTACACTATAAGATATGTAGGCTACACTATAAGATATGTAGGCTACACTATAAGATATGTAGGCTACACTATAAGATATGTAGGCTACACTACAGGCTATGTAGGCTACACTATAAGATATGTAGGCTACACTACAGGCTATGTAGGTGACACTCTCACACTCTGTGTTGTAATGACACGCAAGACATGTTGTCCCTAATTAAACACATACAGGTGTATTACAGGTGTATCAAATGTGTGTTGAAAAACAACATTAGCAACACAATTTTACAACATTAGTCTTAATAGCAACACAACCAGAATGTGTTATTTTCAATATATTCCATAGCCAAAGCATTTTCTATACTGGAAGTATATTGACCTCTGAAAGGTCCAAATAAAGTATGATATATCTTTAGTATTTAATACAAAGTACGATATATCTTTAGTATTGAATACATAACGTACTACCGGTATATATATTTAGTATTGAATACATAACGTACGATATATCTTTAGTATTGAATACATAATGTATATCTTTAGTATTGAATACATAACGTACGATATATCTTTAGTATTGAATACATAAAGTATGATATATCTTTAGTATTGAATACATAACGTACAATATATATTCAGTATTTAATGCATAACGTGTTACAAGAGAAAACCTGGATCCCTGGAGCACTATTTGAAACTAGAAATTATCTGTTTGTCTCTGGTGCTCCTACCCTGCCACCACCTTTACTATACAAAGAAGCATCCTTTAAGAGCAATGTTGGTTCACTTTGTTTCAAAGAAGCATCCTCTAAGAGCAATGTTGGTTCACTTTGTTTCAAAGAAGCCTCCTCTAAGAGCAATGTTGGTTCACTTTGTTTCAAAGACTCCGGTCTCCTCTCCATCCCCACCACCAACATGCGGACTGGTCCCAGAGCCTTCTCTGTGGCCACACCCACCCTCTGGAACTCACTCCCTCCAAACATCCATAGTGCTACATCCCTGCACTCCTTCAAATCCCAACTCAAAACCCACCTTTTCACCAAATTTGTAAATGACACTGCCTGATTTGTCCCTTTTTTCTTTCGTTTTCTTTCTTTCTTTCCTTTTGATTATTATTTTGTTGTTACGTTGTTACCTGTCCCCCTCCCTTAGCTGTTAACACTTTCTTCGCCAGGCTTATGTACATCATTATACCATCCTCTGCCAGCTCTATTTGTCTATGGAGAAGTTCCCCTTCTTTGCAGGGCTATAACTTTTTAAATTGTATTGCTAAATTGACATTACTATGGCCCATTCAACGTCAATTATCTATAGTTCAGGATGTAGGAACGTTATACTTTTTCATTCATACTAAAATACGGTCTAAAGTATAAATATGTTTTTATCGTTTTCTGCAGCATTCTGCAGAACGTGATTTATAGCCCTAAATGCATTATATTGATGATCAAATACAGTTTGATAGCGATCTGCGCGAGATAAAAAAAATTCAAATGGACGTGCTTCTAGAAGTTACTACTTATCATCTGATGTTGACCGGATGGGGGGGGGGTCGTTTATAAATCACTCGCTAATAGTCCCGGGACTCGAGCTAGACACAATGGATAGCAATCCGTTAAAAATAACTCGATAAACAACATGATTTGGACGTATATACTATTATACAACCTGGAGATGGATCGCATATTTCAACATCCCATAATAGGAATATTTTTGCTCCACGCTCATCGCCCAACGCTACGAGGAAGCTACGGTGAGTTTCAGCGTTTTTTTTTACCGTGTTCGATACAAACTGCTCTAATGATCATATCACCCACACCACACTAGATGAATCATCTAACGTTGGCCACGGAATTATAAACGACCCCCCCCCCCCATCCGGTCAACATCAGATGATAAGTAGTAACTTCTAGAAGCACGTCCATTTATACTTTAGACCGTATTTTAGTATGAATATGTGAATGAAAAAGTATAACGTTGCTACACCCTGAACAATAGATACTTGCTGTTGAATGGGCCCTAATAATGTCAATTTAGCAATACAATTTAAAAAGTTATAGCACTGCAAAGAAGGGGAACTTCTCCAAAGACAAATAGAGCTGGCAGATGGTATAATGATGTACGTAAGATTGGCGAAGAAAGTGTTAACAATTGTGTGTATTGAGCCGTACTGTATTGTACCCATTCTGCAATCTGTTAAATAAAGTTTTCATTCATTCATTCATTCATTGTGATCGAGGTATTCACTGACCTTTGGGAAGTATTTTGACATGTACATGGGTACCTTGGTCGTGTAGTGTATCTTGTAGACCAGGCCCATTGCAAGTTGCTGTACTCTGTCGTCTACTCTAAGCCATCCTAGGTTGTCAAAGTGGGCAGGGGTGAGGTGGGTTCTAGGAGTAAGGTCAAGCAGTAGTCTGACCAGTTTGTTTTGTGATGTTTGTAATTTTGTTTTAAGCGCCTTTGAGGTGCTTTGGTACCATGAGGTGCAAGCATAGTCGTAGTACCCTTGAATGAGTGCTCCTGCCAGAGTCTTCACTCAGGGTAATTTATCCGGTACAAGAATCGAGTTTGTTGGTTTATTTAAAAGAAGCATCCAGAGCAATGTTGCTTCACTTTGTTTCAAAGAAGCTTCCTCTAAGAGCAATGTTGCTTCACTTTTTTTCAAAGAGTGATCATTTTGGATTCATGTTGAGATTATAAACAATATTCAAGCATTTGTAACAAGGTATTTGTTTCTTCTCAAAGTTATGCTAAGAATTGTGTTTCTTCTTATGAGCTTTCGTGTACAAATTCACAGCACATGCTTAGTATGATAAGTGATGATAACCATTAATATGCTGTTAAGTTTACTTAACTTAAATTGTACTTTGGTCAATTAAGCAAAAGTAACCACAAATACATCAAAAGTATAATTTAAATATATCTTAAATAATAATATATTATTAAGTACATCTTAAGAACAACCCTTTAACACACTAAGTGCAACATAAGTGGTGTCAGTTTAACACAGCTTTAGTATACTTTCTGAATACATAAACAGTATAAAAAAAATAAAAAATAATAAAATAGTATACCCAAATCTTTTACTTGGGAAGTATTTGATCAGAGACAGCGCTGTCTGTTTTTTATGTTTAATTTACTAAAAAGATAAATGAGAGTAGGCCATGGTCAAGGTAAGCTGCTTCTAGTTCTCATCAATCTAAAGGTAGTTACTAAGGCCCCGTTTAGACGAGCGTTTTGTGAACAGAAACCGCAAAAGTCATCTTGCGGTTTCACTTTTAATTTTACGTTTAGACGAGCGTTTTGGGGTGGAATTCTCCGTGCAGACGACGCTATAACGACGGAGCCCCGCTGTCACACGATTGGCGCATATGTCACATGACGTGCTGTGAAGACCCGCCCTACTCTGCCTCTGATTCGCAGACTGTGGATGGGGAATGTGATTGGACCAAAGCAGAGTCACTCACAGACAGTGGGTCCACTCACGCCGCGGGACAGATTCTTGTGTATTTAACCCTTTCACTGCCACACGACAGCCGGTTGTGTGATAGTAAAGGGTTAACCTTCTGTCGTGTGACAGTGAAAGGGTTAAAAGTACTGCCAATGTAGCCTTCAGGTGATCTCCGTTGATAATAGTCAGACATACTTGCTTTGTTTACGTCTCGGCTACTGGCGCATACCTGCTACCTGTGACGTAAGCAGTACGCGCGACCAGAGCCGTGACAAACCTTTCGTCATCGTTTTAACAGATTTATACGGTTTGACAGTTTAGATGAGAGCGCAAAGCTTTTGCGTTTCTAGGAATTCCACCCTGGAAGGTAGTCTCACTTTTTTGCGGTTTCACCCCGTAAAAACACAGTTTCCGTATAAACGAAAGGCACATCCGTAAAAATATTTTTGCGGATTCACCTGCTAGCGTTTCCGTCTAAACAGGGCCTAAGTTACTTCATTACTAAGACACACAGCACATGTATCCACCAGAGCCTGTAATGACTGTTGCAGCACTTTCCTGAGTTACTATCCATCATTCAGATTCTATCCACTAGATTCTGAGTCTTTTTTTTTGAGGGGGGGGGTCCAGGGGACCCCAGTAAAATGTGGAATAGTTTAATTTCACTATTATTTAATGAACTAGAAGTTAGCCCAAAGAGAAAGCAATGTGAATCACTACCCACTTTCAAAAACACTCTCAAAGAACACCTACGGGAGACTGCAATTCGAAACTGGCCCCTACAAATGTCCTAACCCAGTTGTACAGTAAATGACCAAGTATGGCTTTGTCAGTATTCCAATGTACAGTGTACAGTGTCCCCCACCCTTCCCAACCCACCACCTACCCAACCTCCTCCAATGTACAGTTTCTACATGTATATACACTTTTCTGGACACTTTTTGTATCACAAACAGTACTGTATTTGCAAATCTGGTACATGTCATAAATGTATAGATGTAGCAGTACTGTCTATCTGTATGTCATGTTATGATGAATTGAAAATGGGGAACCCTGATGTAAACAAGACGAAAGTATTTCTCTGGTCTGCATCCCCTTAACAATTGTATGTATTGAGCCGTACTGTACTGTACCCATTCTGCAATCTGTTAATAAAATGTTCAATCAATCAATCAATCAATCAATCAATACTGATTCTGATCCTGATCCACACATTTGGTAGATCAAATGAAAGCCAACTCGCATGGCCACGTTTTGTTGACGATCTCAACTTCATATCTAGAGCCATATTGATATAGGCTATAGGCCTACTGGCAAAGGGAAAAATGCTAATTCTGACGCAGAAAGAATTGTGTGTATTGTTTGGGTGTCTAAACGTATTATTATCTAGATTAAAAGCACGTTTTTAAAAGTTCAAATTACAGAGCACTACTGTGGCAACGGAACCAAGACATTTTGCTTATATGTTTGTCAATAATAATGTCAAGTTTTCCCGTTGGGGTGTCGTGTCCCCAGGGCGGCACAGGAATGTGTTCGAACTATTCCACCACCTGCACAGACTTGCTTTGATACTGGAGAAAACCTCGCACCCAAGTAGCAAATGCCAGTAAAAGCCTACTTCATATATTATATTATTAAAATAAAAAATTTAGATTTGTGTTCCCTTCAAATCAAATTATATTAGTTTATTATCCTAACATGACAAATCATTATGTTGTGAAAAATTACGCTATGAAAAGAAGAAAAATGCAACATTTTGCACGGCTGTGAAATCTGCATTTTTATTTCTGAAAGTGTCAGGCTATACCACAATTGAATACTTATATAGAAAGGGCAACAATATCCCCCTGAATTTGTGTAGAATAACCTACTGTAATTATCTGTTTATAAACATACACCTCGGTGTAGTAGGCCTGGCTGCCAGTCACATGACTCGAAAAACGTTCTTGTTGACATTAAAAAAAATAAAAACGCTAAAGAAGCGTTATGTTTATAAATCTCACCCGGTGTTGTTTTCTTCTAGGAATAGATGAGATTGACGAGTAGTATTATTCCATGGAGAGTCGTCACGTCGGGCCTAACAGTTGTTTTCTTCTTGACAGTCTGTTATACTCGAGGTAAACTGAGCAGGTATTTCCAAAGCCACTCCCTCACCTTCTGCAATCTGTGAGAGGTGGTGGGGGCCGCGTCTATTTGGGGCCCCACTTCCTTATTGTAGACGATGTGTGGCTTGATTGATTGATTGATTGATTGATTGATTGATTGATTGATTGATTGATTGAAAACTTTATTAACAGATTGCAGAATGGGTACAGTACAGTACAGCTCAATACATACAATTGTTAAGGGGATGCAGACCAGAGAAATACTTTCGTCTTGTTTACATCAGGGTTCCCCATTTTCAATTAATCATAACACACGACATACAGATAGACAGTACTGCATTTATGACATACCAGATTTGCAAATACAGTACTGTTTGTGATACAAAAAGAGTCCAGAAAAGAGAGTATATAGATTTGACGTAGAAACTACTGTACATTGGAGGAGGTTGGGTAGGTGGGGTGGAGTTGGGTGGGGGGGGCCTGGGGGTGGGGGGGGACTGTACATTGGAGGTGGTTGGGTGGGGGGGGGGGGGGTTGGGTAGGAGGGGTGGGTGGGTGGGGGACATTGTACAACTGTACAAGCAAAACTGTACATTGGAATATTGACAAATGCTGATAATGTTTTTCTTTTCCAAAGATTTCCAAAGGTTACCTAGCTGCCTATTGTTTCAAATATGTCATGCAGGAATCGATGTATACTAATAATCATAATATCATCAAATAACCATAGCCACATACACTGTGGTGTGGATCATGGATTTGTAATAATAGCCTATCGCATTTGTATATGTGACATTTTATATAATTAGCTTGTAATACAGTTACATTATATACAATTAAATGTTGTGCAATAATAAGGCATGTTCTGACGTGCAGGTCCTATCCCACACTACTTATAGTTATAGTCTACCACCTAGTGACTAATTGGGTTGACTGCTCGACGGTTCCTCTGTGAAAAACGAGTCATGCATTTGATATTGTTAATGTAGATACAGCATTTTCCACATTCTAAATGTTTCCATTTCTGTATCAATATCCCAATGTACAGTTTTGCTTATACAGTTGTACAGTGTTCCCCCCCCCCCCCAACCCCCTCCCTACCCCCCCCCCCCACAACCCCACCCAACCTCCTCCAATGTACAGTTTTTATGTCAAATGTATATACTCCCTTTTCTGGACTATTTTTGTATCACAAACAGTACTGTATTTGCAAAGCTGGTATGTCATAAATGTATAGATGTAGCAGTACTGTCTATCTGTATGTCATGTATGTCATATATGTCCTGATGAATTGAAAATGGGGGACCCTGATGTAAACAAGACGAAAGTCTTTCTCTGGTCTGCATCCCCTTAACAATTGTGTGTATTGAGCTGTACTGTATTGTACCCATTCTGCAATCTGTTAATAAAGTTTTAAATCAATTCAATCAATCAATCCAATAAGAAACTACTGCGTGATAATGCTGTAATTACAATGTCTGGACGGTAGAGGGCGCTATAGGTTTGAACAAAAAAAAGAAAGGCCAAGACCTTTACAGAGCACCTTATCAAGTCATGTCAAGAGTTCCTTTATTACGTAATCCCCTTGGGGGAATTCGGGTATCATAGCAGCATGGGGGGGGGGGGGGGGGGGGGGCAGAAAATATAACAATTGTAGCAATAACTCAGTTCAAAAGCAGTATTTAAAAACAAATAAAGGTCATTTGTAGTGCATCCCCCCCCCCCCCCCCCCCCCCCAGTGATGATTCTGAGTGATATCTCTCAAAATGCTGACATGTAGAGAAGGAACGAACATAAAACTGTACTCTCCCTGCTTTATATGTCAGGGCCGAATTCTCCCCACTCACTCAGCTGCCCCCTGTCTTCACACCAGGCTGAGCATCCAGCGCTCTGCTACCCACACCGGAGCGTTTGGAATAGCTGGGTGGACTGGACGGTCGACAGCTGCTATATAGGGGGTTCAAGTCTGGGGCAGGAGCGGGCAAGTCCAACCCCACAGAGCCAGAGAGGATAGAACGGGTCTTTCCAAGAGCACCACGTGGTTCCGTTGGCGCGTTTAACCCTTTCACTGCCACACGACAGCCGGTTAACTTTCACTGTGACAATACAGAAGGTTATAGCCCTTTACTATCACAGAACCGACGGCGATGCTCCATCATTAGCATCATTTGCACATTAGCTCCGCGAATGATGCTAATGATGGAGCATCGCCGTCGGTTGTGTGATAGTAAAGGGCTAACCTTCTGTCGTGTGGCAGTGAAAGGGTATAAAGGCCGTTGTTTTGCACGTAGCAACCGCTGTCTCTTCCATTGTCATTTATAAAACAATGGTTGCTATGTTACAGGCAGCCATGCTGGAAGAAAGAGAATAAACATTCCGTGCAATGCTCTCTAGATGACCAGATGATTGACAGGGACTGACACAAGAATCACAAGCCATCCAGTGGCAGTCATTTTAAGGTGCCCCAGGTGCAACAAGGTTGAAATGGTATAGCCCTCACCCTTAAGTTAAATACCCCACACTTTGGATGCTTTTCAGATGGCAGAATGGATGAGACCGTGGTGTTTAACATACGTGGTCGTGTGACACTGCATGGTGAGCGGAGGGTTTGCACAGGTTTGAGTCAGTCGGAGGACAGGTGGCGAGCAGAAGTGACCATTATCACATTATCACAGGCCAAACATTTTTACATTCGTGAATGTCTAATGGCCATTCTATCACTTCAAGTTCTGTGCCCCGACGGCCACACCCACCTACACCACCAGGCCGCGCGTGTTGTCAAGGTCAGGAATCTACGACAGGTGCCCCGTGGTGCAGCAACTTGTATATATTGAGATGGCTGGAGAAAAGTATGGGACACGCCGCTGAATTCTTAGATGTTCAGACCATTATATTATATTTATATGACGTTCAGCACACAAAATCAAATCAAATGTATTTGTAAGGCCCGACAACACACGGTAATGTCCCCATGGGCCGGACACGTCTTCTTTAAACAAGTCCAGAAGAAACATCACAATAAATCAAGAACAAAATAAAAACACCATGAAATCCAAAATAAAATGTAAAATAAATAAATTAATGCAGCACTCCCAGACATACCCCACGCGAAGGTAAGGAGAAACTCACTAAAAACCTAGCAATAGGAAAAACGCACCACAGGCAATGTGGAGGGGAGAAACCTTAGAAGGGCCGTTCAATGGGGGATCTCCCTTCTTCGATGTCAGTGATAGTGTTGCTATAAAACAGGCGAAACAGTTGTAAGCATGTACATATACGTGTAATGAAACACAAATATGTACATGCAATAGCAACTGGGGTACATAAGAACATTTTGAAAGATTGAAAATAGAGATGATGACGGATCCATTTGAGGTATGGGGGTGGAGTAGAGAGGATCGCATCCTCCCGGCCATCACCACGGGACAGCCACCAGATCTGGTCATCACCACGGGACAGCCACCACTCTGGTCATCACCACGAGACATCCACCACTCTGGTCATCACCACGGGACGTCCACCACTCTGGCCATCACCACGGGACGTCCACCACTCTGGTCATCACCACGAGACGTCCACCACTCTGGTCATCACCACGAGACAGCCACTACTCTGGTCATCACCACGGGACGTCCACCACTCTGGTCATCACCACGAGACAGCCACTACTCTGGTCATCACCACGAGACAGCCACTACTCTGGTCATCACCACGGGACGTCCACTACTCTGGTCATCACCACGAGACGTCCACCACTCTGGTCATCACCACGAGACGTCCACCACTCTGGTCATCACCACGGGACGTCCACCACTCCGGTCATCACCGCGGGACGTCCACCACTCTGGTCATCACCACGAGACAGCCACCACTCCGGTCATCACCACGGGACGTCCACCACTCCGGTCATCACCGCGGGACGTCCACCACTCTGGTCATCACCACGGGACGTCCACCACTCTGGTCATCACCACGAGACGTCCACCACTCTGGTCATCACCACGGGACAGCCACCACTCTGGTCATCACCACAGGACGTCCACCACTCTGGTCATCACCACGAGACGTCCACCACTCCGGTCATCACCACAGGACAGCCACCACTCCGGTCATCACCACGAGACGTCCACCACTCTGGTCATCACCACAGGACGTCCACCACTCCGGTCATCACCACGGGACAGCCACCACTCTGGTCATCACCGCGGGACAGCCACCACTCTGGTCATCACCACGAGACGTCCACCACTCTGGTCATCACCACGAGACGTCCACCACTCCGGTCATCACCACGAGACGTCCACCACTCTGGTCATCACCACGATACATCCACCACTCTGGTCATCACCACGAGACAGCCACTACTCTGGTCATCACCACGAGACGTCCACCACTCCGGTCATCACCACGAGACGTCCACCACTCTGGTCATCACCAGGAGACGTCCACCACTCTGGTCATCACCACGAGACGTCCACCACTCTGGTCATCACCACGAGACGTCCACCACTCCGGTCATCACCGCGGGACGTCCACCACTCCGGTCATCACCACGAGACGTCCACCACTCTGGTCATCACCACGAGACGTCCACCACTCTGGTCATCACCACGAGACGTCCACCACTCTGGTCATCACCACGGGACAGCCACCACTCTGGTCATCACCACGAGACGTCCACCACTCCGGTCATCACCACGAGACGTCCACCACTCTGGTCATCACCACGGGACAGCCACCACTCTGGTCATCACCACGAGACGTCCACCACTCCGGTCATCACCACGAGACGTCCACCACTCTGGTCATCACCACGAGACGTCCACCACTCTGGTCATCACCACGAGACAGCCACCACTCTGGTCATCACCACGAGACGTCCACCACTCTGGTCATCACCACGAGACGTCCACCACTCTGGTCATCACCACGAGACAGCCACCACTCTGGTCATCACCACGAGACGTCCACCACTCTGGTCATCACCACGAGACGTCCACCACTCTGGTCATCACCACGAGACAGCCACCACTCTGGTCATCACCACGAGACAGCCACCACTCTGGTCATCACCACGAGACAGCCACTGACTGGGAGACAGGGACAGGTGTTAGACAGTTTGCGTGTTTGTGATGGGCAGACATAGTAATAGATATATGTAGAAGCATATGTGAATAGAATAGATACATGTAGTATGTGAATAGAATAGAAGTACTTAACCCAGCAATGAACTAGAATAGGCATGGTTTAGACGTTGTAGGTCAGACAGAAGACGGTATGAAGCTGATCCATGACCTCAATGGTGCACATAACCAATGTGGGGGTAGAACAGTCACTGCAATCTTGGCCATCACCCCGAGACATCCATCACCTTGGTCAACACTAAGAGACAACCACTCAGAGAGATGGGGGCAGGGGTTAGAGAGTTCCCATGTTTGTAGTGGGCAGAGTTGGAGCAATAAATACATGTAGTGTACACAGCCAGGCCATTATATTATATTTATATGATGTTCAGCACACAGGCCATAATATTATATTTAGTATGGCCCATCTCTTAACTTAATTGATCAGTCGATTAATCAGTCCTTTATCTGTTGTTGTCGACTAGTTGTTTTTGTCTTTTTTATGTTGAATGAATTATTAGCACTTCTGGCATCAAAATTGTCACAAATAATTGTGAATCTGTGAACCAATGCTGTGAATCTGTGTGGAATGTGTGCATGTGAGTTCACCTTTCTTACTATTCTTACTTTTATTGCTATTTTGCTATTTGTATATTTGAAAGCTCCGCTCAGGCAGTGTGCCTAGTACATTTCATTGTATGTAATACAATGACGATAAAATAATTCTAATTCTAATTATAAATATGCTTTGGTCTTTAATAAGGGGCTTCAAAGAGGTCTGCATGAATGCCTTCCTCTGCGGGAGCGGGCATACGATCGGCTCAACTTTTTAGTCTGCAAACCCCTATGACCTTGTTAATGGGGAAATAAATCTCTTTGGTCAGAAACAGCTGTAATTATTATATTATGATCGCAAGAAAGCCTCATAAATGCTATGTTTTTTCGGGACCCCTTCTGCTCTGAGTCCAATAACCGACTCATCACCCCCCCCCCCCGCCATGTCCTTGAGGGCAGATGTCAGTGCCATGCCTGGAACTGTGCCAATCTCTGGGAAGTACACGCTCGGGGCACAGAGATGGAGATCTGGCATTCCCCCGGCCGTCGCCCAATACCCCCCAGCCCCCGGCCCCCCAACCCCACCCTCCACAGAGACTCACAAGTTGCCCGGGTGAAAGAAAAGCATAAGTGTGACGTGAAATAGGAGATAATAACATGATGGACCGCCTCACTTGACATGTCATAACGTGATTATAGAATGCAAAACAGCTAAGCGATGCGCGGCTGAGGCAATCGGACATACCGCACGCAGGCCCACCCCAGTGGCAGAGTTCTGCCTAGAAGCAGGTTGGTTTCCTCCCCAATGTGTAATTAAAAGTATCCTCCATATAATTTCTAATGGTATATTGGCTGATATTTGAAGTGCCATAATTATCAATGTATCTGTGCAAAGGCCTGTGTTGTCATTTGAGTGCAGTTCCGACTGCGTCCAGTAGAGGGGTTGTAACACCACCATAGGAAGTGAAACAAATTATGAACATTTAACACGATTCCTCTATGGAATATTATACAATAAGCCACTTTTAACAGTTTTTCATTATCATTCTCCCCCAGGGTTCCATTTTATCCCCCACAACATTGTACGGCGTGCTACACTTCTCCACACATCTCCTCTATGGATTACAACCAGCCATTTTTAGTAGACGTTTTTTTTTACTATTTAGTCGACCCCTCAGGGGTTTCCCAAAACCTTCTCTGATGTGGGATACTTTAAGCGGTAATGAGACTGCAAACGATGCTCTTCAGAGGGGCATAGGCGTTGGCCTGATGTGGCTCCAAAATAAAGAAAAGGTCAAACTGAGGCAAAGTGTTCTTTTTCTTTTTTTTTTTACATTTTTCAGTGTGCCGTCATTCCCATGTTTGCATGGATTCTTTAAGACTTAAGACATTATGGGCAGAAACATGTCTGAGCTGACATTATTCTTGGTAGCCGCCCTGTTATGATGACTGATGAGGATTTCCACTACCAGGCGCCCTGCCTACCACACACTGCCCAGTGTGCCCACCCTGCAGTGTCTCAAAGAGGCTTGAGGAGATGATGGGTGACCTGGAATGCTTTGATCTATAGGTCTGAAAACCCCTTCTACCCCTTTATAGAACCTTCTCCTCGCAGTTTAACCCTTTGCAGGTGTGCCATCTCTCACATGAGATAGCATTTTGAGAGGTGAATATTCTAATGTAACAATGATGTTACATTAGTAAGATAATTATGTAACAATGATGTTATATTATTAAGATATATAACAATGGCTGCTGAAAGATGTTCTAGAATTCCAGTGTAGGATTCTGAGAGAACATGGAAGGGTTAATGATCTAAAATATTTATGGTCACTTAAATCCACCTTCCTTCACCCTTGACCTTCTTTTTTTTTCTTTTCTTTTTTCCGGGGTCAAGCCACTGACATCACTTTCCTGTATAACGGCTTGCTATGTTTAGTCCATCTGTTTGTAGTGGTTCACCTTTGACCTTTGGATTGGACACCTGCAATGCAGAGAGATGGGAGACTGGGGCAACTGAGCGGAAACAAGGACATTGGCCACATGTTGCATTTATGTTCTGTGGGGGTGGCAGGTGTGTGTGTGTGTGCGTGCGTGTGTGCGTGCGCGCGTGTGTGTGTGTGCGTGTGTGTGTGTGTGTGTATTGTGTGAGTGCAGTGTATCAGTCTGTGAGCATGGCCTAGCCGTTAGCATGCAGCAGTCCTGCGGAGGCCGGTCGTTTTGTCCCATCTGTGCCCAGTGGCTGCTCACCAAGGTGTGAAGTGGACCAGGCTGCAGATTACAGACCTGGCCCGCGTTACAATAGAGGAGAGCGAGGCTCCTCATTACCATACCCTACACTGCCGCCGCAGGGATAAAGAGATGTCCTACCAAGTCCATGTGGGGGTCGTTATGGACGAGGGTGGGGGGGGGGGGGGGGGGGGGCTATATGGACTGATATATACAATTAAGCTCCTCAAAGGAAAGAGGTCATGCTTGTGGTTCAAGAGGGTCCATAGTAAAAACAGCAGGTGATTAAAGACATGTTAGACTAGTGGAACAGCCTTGATAACAGGGGCAGGATAAAAGGCTCCTTTTCACACTGATGACCCTCAAATGTCACGGAAATGCAGCGTTAAGAGGTTTTGTGTCACTGTTTTAGGACAATGGACAATGCTTTTACCAGGGTGAAAAAGTATGGTATTGCAGAATGATTATGTGAAGTCGCTGTGTCATAGACCGTTGGTCATGATGATAATAATAATAATAATAATAATAATAATAATAATAATAATAATAATAATAATAATAATAATAATAATAATAATAATAATAATAATAATAATAATAATAATAATAATAATAATAATAATAATAATAATTAATTTTATTTATATAGCGCTTCTCAATGACCCGACGTCGCTGAACTGATGATTAATTTACAGAAAAGCTTGAAAAATATAGTATATATACAGTATACAGTAGATAGTAGATAGTAGAGAGAAAGAGAGTAATTTGCTCATCATACTGTACAATTTGTGACCTGGCCCGTTTTTCAGCTAGACGTGGTCAATAATATAGATTTACCTCCTGGGTCATCTGCTGACCGTTACATTACTTCACTTCAAACTCAGTAGTGAACTTGTAGGGGCTCACAGGAAGGGATCTGGGCGACAGCATGTCAAAGGTCACTTGTAGACTGAGAAAGACAAAATGACGACAAATGTTCTCTAAATAGATTGGATGTAATCATGTCAAAAGATTAGCTGTGAAGAGTCACTGTTTCTGTCTCCTGGAACCAAAACACATACTAAAATACATTTATTCAATTGATATCTGAATTAATAATAATACAAATGTATTTCTGTATATATATATGTAACGGAGGTCCGTGAGTATATCCACAGTCACGATGGACTTCAAGTGTTGTGAAGTGACTGTGGCACGTAGCGGTACTGCAAGTAAACTCATCCACCCTTAAAAAAGGCATGCAGACACGTTACCAAGAAGAAGTGAATTATACTCTTGGTATAGTGGTCTGCGATGTGGCCCGCGGTGCGGCCGACCAGGGTTCAAAACTCACTCGGGGCATCGAATATACATTTTTATTTTTAATTTTTTTGTATGATTTTCTATGCTTTTCTCCCCGTCCCAATTTAGTCGTTATGCCAATTCCCCCCCTCCCCTACCTGGTCGTTCTTCACCACTGCCTTCACCACTTCCTGCCTTTTGCTGAGCAGGCGCCCAGACCTGACCTGTAGGCGTCGCTGTCCACAACGCCAGATTCCCACCCACGACTTCCCTCCCGCTAACTCAGCCAAACTATATATATACTATATATATATACAGTATACATTTAGTCATTTTGCTTTTATCCAAAGCGACTCACAAATTGTGTACAACAGCAGGAATCATGTGACACCTCTAGTGTCATAGACGCTACTCCAACTCAAAGTCTTACATGAAATACAATGTTTGTGAGCCGCCACTAGGGGCAGAACGAAGCACGTGAGAGTGAATATGTGAGTGAGTGAGTGAGTGAGTGAGTGAGTGAGTGAGTGAGTGAGTGAGTGAGTGTGTGAGTGAGTGAGTGAGTTAGTGACATCGTCGATCATGTGTTTCACATCTAAGATAATGTGACATGTATACAGAATGCTCACTAGACCTTGCCCAGACCTCGCACATTTAATTCATTTTGCGAGATGAGATTATTTTCCAGAGGCCAGGTTCTATTCCTCTGACGTGGTCACTAAGCGTCATACGTGGGATGCCATTCCGTGTTAGTATTCCTGGAGTGCTGGAGATACACACACTGCAGGTCAGAGCTGGCATGGCCGACACGCGGGGGGCATCAGCTGCTCGGAGCATCAGCTGGTCCAACATGACATAGGTCACTCCTGACACTGGTATACGGAGAGGCGTGACGGACGAGATGGGGATCGTGGCCTAGGGGTTAGGGAAAGTAATTAGGTGGTGTGTGTGCATGTGTGCATCTAAGTTTAAATCTCACATGCGAGAAAAAAGGGGAGTCATTGATTGGGTCGTTATGGATGGGGGTGAGTGGGGGGGGGGGCTATATGGACTGATATAATTAAGTTCCTCAAAGGAAAGAGAATTAAGTTCCTCAAAGGAAAGAGGTCACGCTTGTGGGTTCAATAGGTTCCATAGTAAAAACAGCAGGTGATTAAAGACAGGTTAGACTAGTGGAACAGCCTTGATAACAGGGTCAGGGGGAAAAAAGGCTCATTTTCACTGCCCCTCAAATGTCACGGAAATGCAGCGCTAAGAGAGGTTTTGTGTCGCTGTTTATAGGCTTTTATTGACGTTGAAACTAAACGGTTTCCATTACACGATGGAGGTAAATGTGAGAGATAAAGAGTGTGTCTGTGTCTTTTTCTTAATACGTTCTTCAAACGCATAAAAAAACACACAAAAAACTGTCTGTCTGTATACAGTCTGTCTATTATCTATCGATCTATCTATTTAAGATAAGATAAGATATTCCTTTATTGATCCCCTTGGTTGGGGAAATTCAGGCTTCATAGCAGCATGGGGGAGGGGGGAGGGGAGGTACAGGAGGTAGAAGACATAGGTCACAGAATTATAGTACAGTGGAGAAGTACAAATAATTTTCTTTTAAAAAGCAGTGTAAACAATATACAATAGTTAACTCTGGACATGCGCATATGGGCAAAAAGGTGCGAGCTGAGGGTATGTATGCCCTCTCAGTTATTTTGCCCTACAATAAATATGGTTACAATATAATACAATATAAAAAAAATATTTAAAAAAATAATAATCAAACCCTAACTAACCTTACTGTCATGCAGCACTTGTCCTAATAAACTAACCTACACTGTAGCACTCAACACTTTGATGAACATTGTTACTCAGCTGATAGAGTTGTGCCCTTCTTGATGACTTGTCGTACAGAACTTGTAAGTCACTTTGGATAAAAGCGTTTCAGCTAAATGACTAAATGTAAAATGTAATCTAATAATATAAATCTAATCTAATATATAGTCAAAATGTCTATCTATCTATCTATCTATCTATCTATCTATCTATCTATCTATCTATCTATCTATCTATCTATCTATCTATCTATCTATCTATCTATCTATCTATCTATCTATCTATCTATCTATCTATCTATCTATCTATCTATCTATCTATCTATCTATCTATCTATCTATCTATCTATCTATCTATCTATCTATCTATCTATCTATCTATCTATCCTATCTATCTATCTATCTATCTATCTATCTATCTATCTATCTATCTATCTATCTATCTATCTATCTATCTATCTATCTATCTATCTATCTATCTATCTATCTATCTATCTATCTATCTATCTATCTATCTATCTATCTATCTATCTATCTATCTATCTATCTATCTATCTATCTATCTATCTATCTATCTATCTATCTATCTATCTATCTATCTATCTATCTATCTATCTATCTATCTATCTATCTATCTATCTATCTATCTATCTATCTATCTATCTATCTATCTATCTATCTATCTATCTATCTATCTATCTATCTATCTATCTATCTATCTATCTATCTATCTGAATTGCTACTGCATGGAACACACAGGAGAAGGACAGTTACCTACTGTTTGCTGCAGCATAAGCAACACTGAGTGGGTCAGTACAGTATAATATATGCAGACCGGGTCCGTGTACATTTTTCAAAAGGAAAAACAAAAAAACGAAAAAAAAAAAAAGGAAATACGAGGTGTTTCCTATTTCCGTTTGAAACCAAAATCGAAAAAACAGGGAAAAACTGAAATACGGACCTGTTTTTCGTATTTTGATATCAGAATCAAATGAAAAAAGGAGTCAATAATGGGCCGTGTACGTTTTGATAGTTCGTTTTTCGTTTTTGATGTGAAGAATGGAGAACGGAACCACGTGACAAGTACATTTTTCAATGTAAAAGCCATTCACGATCTAACGTTAACGAATATGTATAACGTTATGAATAAATACATGCATACAGATCTATACCAGGGTAACGTTATATACATACATTTTTTGTTTTGTGCATTTCATTTAGACATGATATTTTATGTGAAGTAATAGCCTAATAATATGGAAATAGCCTGTGTGGTCTGTCCCAAGCAGTGTTGTCTAAACGCACGTTATACAGATCTCCTAGTTCAGTGCAGTGGTCGGCAATAGGCGGCTCGCAGACCGAAATAGGTCCGCCAGCAATAATATCTGCCGATCAGATTATTTTGAGAATATGATTTGTGATGAAGACTTGCTTTATTGTATCGGAATCGGGAGATTTAGGTAACGTTTTTAAAACACAAAGGACACCTCTTTCCTATCGTAGTAAGGTAGACAATGAGCTACAACCTTACTTTCAGGGACGTGCACAGGACTTTAGAGGGGCAGGTGCTCAAAGGCTGAAAAGGGCACTATACCTGTGTGTGTTTTAACCGAGCGCGCGTAGCGCACAAGCCCGATTTTTAAGGGCCCTTTTCGGGTGGGGGGGGGGGGCTTTTTATGCTTTTTGGGGGGTTTTGGTGGTCAAATATTGAATATTGAACTATAATAATCAGTGCAGGAGCTCACTTATCCTTGAAAGACACTTTTATCACTGACTTAAAAGGCCCATACATCTCTATAAATGTTCAGGGGGGAGGGAATAAGTGCTTACCCTACAGACCCCAAGAAGTGCTGTATATTCTGTATTGTTTAATATAAATGCATTTTTTATTCCAATCCCAATTTGTATTTGAGATTCCCAAATCCCATCGGACTTGACTTCTTCGTGTCCCTCATTGAGTGTAATACCAGCATTCAACTGTATGCACCACAGCGGTTTCTATCATCATCATCATCATCATCACCACCCACGCTATGCATAAAATATAGGTCCGCGGAGAGGCACGCTGAGGAGGCTGTGCAAACTGGAATGGAATATGGGGCATCTCTCTCTCTTTACCTAATATTTTGATTATATCCTGACATTTTCAGTTGGAAGGGCGTAACGATTTTTTTTTAATTTTACATTTTTCAAAAGGGGCACTTTTTTTGAGGCTCAAAAAGGCAGGTGCTCAAGCACCCCTTGGGCTCTATGTGTGCACGTGCCTGCTTACTTTCACCTAAACGAGGCGAGCCGGCCTCGGAGCTGTACAAATAATTAAATGTACAGCTCCGAGGCCGGCTCCGCTCGCTCTGCCGCTCTGCTCTGCGGTTGCCGCGCCTGCCGCGGGGCATGGCGCAGCCAATCAGGGAAAACGCGGAAGCAAAAGCAGCACTTTATGCTTGTCATTAAGCAATAGGCCGGCCGGCGTGCCTCGTTTAGGTGAAAGTAAGGTTGTAGCTCATTGTCTACCTTACTACGATAGGAAAGAGGTGTCCTTTGTGTTTTAAAAACATTTCGCTTAAGAATTATTGACGCGGAAATTCGAATCTGTGAATATCTTTCTAACTTTACCTAAGTCTCCCGATTCCGATACAATAAAGCGAGTCTTCATCACAAATCATATTCTCAAAATAATCTGATCGGCAGATATTATTGCTGGCGGACCTATTTCGGTCTGCGAGCCGCCTATTGCCGACCACTGCACTGAAGTTCTGAACTAGGATATCTGTATAACGTGCGTTTAGACAACACTGCTTGGGACAGACCACACAGGCTATTTCCATATTATTAGGCTATTACTTCACATACAATATCATGTCTAAATGAAATGCACAAAACAAAAAATGTATGTATATAACGTTACCCTGGTATAGATCTGTATTTATTCATAACGTTATACATATTCGTTAACGTTAGATCGTGCATGGCTTTTACATTGAAAAATGTACTTGTCACGTGGTTCCGTTCTCCATTCTTCACATCAAACATCACTCCTTTTTTTCATTTGATTCTGACACCAAAATACGAAAAACAGGTCCGTATTTCAGTTTTTCCCCGTTTTTTCGATTTTGGTTTCAAACGGAAATAGGAAAACACCTCGTATTTCCGTTTTTTTTTGTTTTTCGTTTTTCCGTTTGAAACGAAAAACGAACTATCAAAACGTACACGGACCAAACTGAAGCAGTATGGAAAACACTGAGACACTTCTCTCTCATAACATACATTATACTACAAAGTGGCTGTGACGACTACTGCATCTGAAGGGGCTTTCAGGGGTCTGAAGTCTGTAACAAAGGGCTGGTTATTATGTCAATGGTCAGCAATATCCACTTAAATGGGCATGAAAGGTCTCACGCTCACACACACAAATTTACACATGCACACACACGTGCATGCGCATTTACACGTGCACAGTGCACACTCAAACGATTATCTGTCACTGAAAAAGAACCCCCCACACACACACAAACTCGCGCAGGGAGAACAGAACGGAAGGGGGTGGGGCAGAGAAAGATGATGTCATCTCTCCAGTCTCAGTCAGCTAAGCCTGGGATTGAGATAATGGTGACAATTCAGGGAAGGTGATGTCATTCTTTCACCGCTACTCTCTCTCCCTCTCTCTCTGTCTTTCTCTCCCTCCTCCCCCCCTCTCTCTCTATCTCCCTCCCCCTACCTCCTCCCCTTCCCTCTCTCCTTCCCTCTCTCCTGCTCTCCTTCCCACCCCCACCCCCTCTTTCCCTCGTCCCTACCTCTCTCTCTCCCTCCCTTTCTCTTCCCTCTCTCATCACTGGTACAGGTGCGCGGGCCTTTGAATCACAGTGAAAGGGAATTAACTTTACAGTTGGCGAAGAGCATGCAGGCGGTGTGAAATGACTGCCCCCCTGATGTGTGTGTGTGTGTGTACGTGTGTGTTTGAGAGAGAGAGAGAGAGAGAGAGAGAGAGAGAGAGAGAGAGAGAGAGAGAGACATTGAATGTACATAGAGGTGTGATGTGCTTGAAGGCATAATGTACATGTTGGCTACATGTACAGTATGTGTAATTTTAAAAGCACTTTAAAATGTGTGTGTGTGTGTGTGTGTGTCTGCACCCGTAAGCTTCTACCATTATTAGAAGTGCTCAAAACTGCAATTTAGGAACCGATACCTTCTAGCTTAATCTACAAGCCATTAACCCTTTGAGGTGTCAGTAACGTTGTCCTAGAACTCTATACTGTAGCTTTCTACGACCAGTGGCCTTTGTTGCACCATTAGAGTGTTAGGTTCTCAAAATTACAATCTCTCATGTTAGATTGCATGCCTGAAAGGGACGAACTGTCGATCTATAATGAATGGATATTGGCATGGATGTTTAACACTTAGCAGCGGGGAACTCGTTGGTGGGGGACCAAAATAAAATGAATGAATTAATGAGTTTATTTATTTAAAAAAAAAATAAAAAAAAAGTAATAAACAGATTAAAAAACAAACAAGCAAAACAGTAATGTTCGAAAAGGAGTAGGATGATATGAAGTGTATTCCTACCCCCTTCACACTCTTATCTTATGCAACTCATATTAGCTCATTTTCATACAACCCAAATGTCCACACTATGAAAAGAAAATATTATGAAAAGAAAATATCAGTAATAATAATAGGAATGATAATCCCGCCGAGCACTAGCCCCTGGACAGGGACGCCAGGGCTCAAGCGGTCAACACAACGCCTCCTCATCCATATACATCTGAGATATAATCCTTTTATATGTTTTTTTTAAAGTAATTTATATTTGTGCTTTGTTTTAATTCCACACTCAAACCATTCCACAGATGATCCAATTAAAATCCAAAGCGTCTTTGTTCCCCACTTGTTTACTGAAAAAATTCGACCCCGCCTATACCGTTTGGGGGACATAGATTGTCGTTGCCGCTGGTTACCCCATTAGCAAGCCATTAGCACTTTTAACTTTTAACTTATTGCATTTAACTATTTATTATTTTATTGTATAGCAATACATAATATAATGTCCTCCTTACATCCTGCTAGATGAGTGCTTAGGCTATAGACCTTTTTCTAACTTGACAACGTAAACATTCTAAATAGGCCCCTTTTTAGTTAGGATGGGTTTATATGCAGAGGAGAAATTCCTAGTACATGTACGTATTGTGGAGATGGCTTGAGTAAGCCATTAACCCTTTCACTACCACACTACAGAAGGTTAACCACTGTAGTGTGGTAGTGAAAGGGTTAACCTTCTGTAGTGTGGTAGTAGTGAAAGGTTTAACCATTTGTATCCTTCTGTATTGTCACCGTGAAAGGGTTAACCCTTGGGTAGTGTGGTAGTGAAAGGGTTAACCTTCTGTAGTGTGGTTGTGAAAGGGTTAACCATTTGCTGTGTGGCAGTGAAAGGGTTAACCGTCTGTATTGTCACAGTGAAATGGTTAACCCTTTGGTAGTGTGGTAGTGAAAGGGGGAACCCTTTGGTAGTGTGGTAGTGAAAGGGTGAACCCTTTGGTAGTGTGGTAGTGAAAGGGTGAACCCTTTGGTAGTGTGGTAGTGAAAGGGTGAACCCTTTGGTAGTGTGGTAGTGAAAGGGTGAACCCTTTGGTAGTGTGGTAGTGAAAGGGTTAACCCTTTGGTAGTGTGGTAGTGAAAGGGGGAACCCTTTGGTAATGTGGTAGTGAAAGGGTTAACCCTTTGGTAGTGTGGTAGTGAAAGGGTGAACCCTTTGGTAGTGTGGTAGTGAAAGGGTGAACCCTTTGGTAGTGTGGTAGTGAAAGGGTGAACCCTTTGGTAGTGTGGTAGTGAAAGGGTTAACCCTTTGGTAGTGTGGTAGTGAAAGGGGGAACCCTTTGGTAGTGTGGTAGTGAAAGGGTGAACCCTTTGGTAGTGTGGTAGTGAAAGGGTGAACCCTTTGGTAGTGTGGTAGTGAAAGGGTTAACCCTTTGGTAGTGTGGTAGTGAAAGGGTGAACCCTTTGGTAGTGTGGTAGTGAAAGGGTTAACCCTTTGGTAGTGTGGTAGTGAAATGGTGAACCCTTTGGTAGTGTGGTAGTGAAAGGGTTAACCCTTTGGTAGTGTGGTAGTGAAAGGGGGAACCCTTTGGTAATGTGGTAGTGAAAGGGTTAAGCCAGCCACGCCTGCCCTGGGTCAAGCTAATCAGGGATCACCTGTTGTGCATCGAGGTAACGCACACACACACACACACACACACACACACACACACACACACACACACACACACACACGCGCGCGCGCACGCACACGCACACACACGCACACACACACACACACACACACACACACACACACGCACACACACACACACACACACGCACACACACACACACACACACGCACACACACACACACACACACACACACACACGCACACACACACACACACACGCACGCACACACACACACACGCACACACACACACACACACTAGGAAGAGAGCCTCTGCCTTTAAAACATTCCATGGCTCCAGCCTGAAGCATCTTGCCACTCTCTTCAATAAACCAGTGTGTGTTCGTACCTCGGTTCCTGTCACAGAGAGCCATTAACCCTTTCACTACCACACTACAGAAGGTTAACCCCTTCACTACCACACTACAGGCGGTTAACCGTCTGGTAGTGTGGTAGTGAAAGTGTTAACCTTCTGTAGTGTGGTTGTGAAAGGGTTAACCGTATGTAGTGTGGTAGTGAAAGGGTTAACCGTCTGTAGTGTGGTAGTGAAAGGGTTAAACATTGGGCATGTGGTAGTGAACGGGTTAAAAAGGATGTGCCGGTGGCTCCACTGCACTAGATATAAAAATAAAGAGATTAGTCATTCTAATCACAGCCTCTGTTGACCGCTGGTTATGATCATCTGTAGATCTGTCTTCTGAGCCCCTCTGCCCCTGAAGTGCTGTAGTCTTTGCATCTCCCTGCAAATAATAAAATAATAATAATAAATAAAATTTGTAACGCACTTTATATTTGTGACAATCTCAAAGTGCTACAGGAGATAAAGAAAAAAAAATCAAATGAATACAAACTATTAAAATGAATAAAACAACCAATGGAATGGAAGAAACATACAGATCAAAACTCAAAAAAAGAATAAAAAAAAAGAATAAATGCCTGTTCCTTGGGTGTACTCCTGCACGCAGCGTGGCCCACCTGCTGTGCTCTCGCCCGGCGCGGCGCTCATGGTGTGTGGACGGGAGCTCTGCCCAGCAGCACCCCGGTCGCCCACTGAGACCAATCAGGCGGAGAGCTGCCAGGCTGTGGGGCAGACTGGCCGCGTGAATATTAAAGGCAACCAACTTGTGTTCAGCTTTTCGTTCAGCGTTTCTCTGATTGGCCACACGGCCAATCAATCAATCCACTAGCACACGCCCTTGCGGCGCGGCAGAAGCGCTGGTCGAACCATCGGTGTTCTGTTGTGTGACTGTACTAAACTCTTCCACCACATGACCGACATTTGACATACAGTACACCTCCTATCTATCTGGCCCTCAGTACTACACCGCACTCCTCCTCCTCAGGCTCCTCTTAGCTCCTCCTCATGATCCTCTTAGCTCCTCCTCATGCTCCTCTTAGCTCCTCCTCATGCTCCTCTTAGCTCCTCCTCATGCTCCTCTTAGCTCCTCCTCATGCTCCTCTTAGCTCCTCCTCATGCTCCTCTTAGCTCCTCCTCATGCTCCTCTTAGCTCCTCCTCATGCTCCTCTTACCTCCTCCTCATGCTCCTCTTAGCTCCTCCTCATGATCCTCTTAGCTCCTCCTCATGATCCTCTTAGCTCCTCCTCATGCTCCTCTTAGCTCCTCCTCATGCTCCTCTTAGCTCCTCCTCATGATCCTCTTAGCTCCTCCTCATGATCCTCTTAGCTCCTTGCACTCCTCTTAGCTCCTTGCACTCCTCTTAGCTCCTCCTGATGCTCCTCCACACGTTAATGGTCTGCGTATTTAATAGTTTCCCCTACTTCACACAACACCCCCCTGCCTGCCTCCAGTCTTCCTCTCCAAATATTTTGACTCAATTCAAACGTTTCACTGTACAAAACCCAAATCACACTCCTGCGACAGTTTTCATTTTGCCGGTGAATGCTATGAAGTGCTGGGTGTATTTTTTACTCAGTGAAAAAGAACACTTGACTGTTTGGGGGAAAGTAGACAGACGTTATGGAGTTTGATTTGAAGGTACAGTAGAAGCAGAAGACAGAGATGTAATTTAGACGACTTCACGGATTAGAAAACATTGCAATCCATGATGAATCTTCATCAGGTTCATTAAAAAACATTCATGTTAATTCATTATAGAACTTGTCACATGCTGCTTGTTGGTACAGTAGTCTAGTCACTCCAGGTAGAGTAGTCTAGTCACTCCAGGTAGAGTAGTCTAGTCACTCCAGGTAGAGTAGTCTAGTCACTCCAGGTAGAGTAGTCTAGTCACTCCAGGTAGAGTAGTAGTCTAGTCACTCCAGGTAGAGTAGTCTAGTCACTCCAGGTAGAGTAGTAGTCTAGTCACTCCAGGTAGAGTAGTCTAGTCACTCCAGGTACAGTAGTCTAGTCACTCCAGGTACAGTAGTCTAGTCACTCCAGGTACAGTAGTCTAGTCACTCCAGGTAGAGTAGTCTAGTCACTCCAGGTACAGTAGTCTAGTCACTCCAGGTACAGTAGTCTAGTCACTCCAGGTAGAGTAGTCTAGTCACTCCAGGTAGAGTAGTAGTCTAGTCACTCCAGGTAGAGTAGTAGTCTAGTCACTCCAGGCACAGTAGTCTAGTCACTCCAGGTACAGTAGTCTAGTCACTCCAGGTACAGTAGTCTAGTCACTCCAGGTACAGTAGTCTAGTCACTCCAGGTAGAGTAGTAGTCTAGTCACTCCAGGTACAGTAGTCTAGTCACTCCAGGTACAGTAGTCTAGTCACTACAGGTAGAGTAGTCTAGTCACTCCAGGTACAGTAGTCTAGTCACTCCAGGTAGAGTAGTCTAGTCACTCCAGGTACAGTAGTCTAGTCACTCCAGGTACAGTAGTCTAGTCACTCCAGGTAGAGTAGTCTAGTCACTCCAGGTAGAGTAGTCTAGTCACTCCAGGTAGAGTAGTAGTCTAGTCACTCCAGGTACAGTAGTCTAGTCACTCCAGGTACAGTATTCTAGTCACTCCAGGTAGAGTAGTCTAGTCACTCCAGGTAGAGTAGTCTAGTCACTCCAGGTAGAGTAGTAGTCTAGTCACTCCAGGTAGAGTAGTCTAGTCACTCCAGGTAGAGTAGTCTAGTCACTCCAGGTACAGTAGTCTAGTCACTCCAGTAGTCTAGTCACTCCAGGTACAGTAGTCTAGTCACTCCAGGTAGAGTAGTAGTCTAGTCACTCCAGGTACAGTAGTCTAGTCACTCCAGTAGTCTAGTCACTCCAGGTACAGTAGTCTAGTCACTCCAGGTAGAGTAGTCTAGTCACTCCAGGTAGAGTAGTCTAGTCACTCCAGGTAGAGTAGTCTAGTCACTCCAGGTAGAGTAGTCTAGTCACTCCAGGTAGAGTAGGAGTCTAGTCGCTCCAGGTAGAGTAGTCTAGTCACTCCAGGTAGAGTAGTAGTCTAGTCACTCCAGATAGAGTAGTCTAGTCACTCCAGATAGAGTAGTCTAGTCACTCCAGGTAGAGTAGTCTAGTCACTCCAGGTACAGTAGTCTAGTCACTCCAGGTAGAGTAGGAGTCTAGTCACTCCAGGTAGAGTAGTCTAGTCACTCCAGGTAGAGTAGTAGTCTAGTCACTCCAGGTACAGTAGTCTAGTCACTCCAGGTAGAGTAGTCTAGTCACTCCAGGTACAGTAGTCTAGACTACTCTAGTCACTCCAGGTACAGTAGTCTAGTCACTCCAGGTAGAGTAGTCTAGTCACTCCAGGTAGAGTAGTAGTCTAGTCACTCCAGGTACAGTAGTCTAGTCACTCCAGGTACAGTATTCTAGTCACTCCAGGTAGAGTAGTCTAGTCACTCCAGGTAGAGTAGTCTAGTCACTCCAGGTAGAGTAGTCTAGTCAATCCAGGTAGAGTAGTCTAGTCACTCCAGGTACAGTAGTCTAGTCACTCAGGTAGAGTAGTCTAGTCAATCCAGGTAGAGTAGTCTAGTCACTCCAGGTAGAGTAGTCTAGTCACTCCAGGTAGAGTAGTCTAGTCACTCCAGGTACAGTAGTCTAGTCACTCCAGTAGTCTAGTCACTCCAGGTACAGTAGTCTAGTCACTCCAGGTAGAGTAGTCTAGTCACTCCAGGTAGAGTAGTCTAGTCACTCCAGGTAGAGTAGTCTAGTCACTCCAGATAGAGTAGTCTAGTCACTCCAGGTAGAGTAGGAGTCTAGTCACTCCAGGTAGAGTAGTCTAGTCACTCCAGGTAGAGTAGTAGTCTAGTCACTCCAGATAGAGTAGTCTAGTCACTCCAGATAGAGTAGTCTAGTCACTCCAGGTAGAGTAGTCTAGTCATTCCAGGTACAGTAGTCTAGTCACTCCAGGTAGAGTAGGAGTCTAGTCACTCCAGGTAGAGTAGTCTAGTCACTCCAGGTAGAGTAGTAGTCTAGTCACTCCAGGTACAGTAGTCTAGTCACTCCAGGTAGAGTAGTCTAGTCACTCCAGGTACAGTAGTCTAGTCACTCCAGGTAGAGTAGTCTAGTCACTCCAGGTAGAGTAGTAGTCTAGTCATTCCAGGTACAGTAGTCTAGTCACTCCAGGTACAGTATTCTAGTCACTCCAGATAGAGTAGTCTAGTCACTCCAGGTAGAGTAGTCTAGTCACTCCAGGTAGAGTAGTCTAGTCAATCCAGGTAGAGTAGTCTAGTCACTCCAGGTACAGTAGTCTAGTCACTCAGGTAGAGTAGTCTAGTCAATCCAGGTAGAGTAGTCTAGTCACTCCAGGTACAGTAGTCTAGTCACTCAGGTAGAGTAGTCTAGTCAATCCAGGTAGAGTAGTCTAGTCACTCCAGGTAGAGTAGTAGTCTAGTCACTCCAGGTAGAGTAGTCTAGTCACTCCAGGTAGAGTAGTAGTCTAGTCACTCCAGGTAGAGTAGTCTAGTCACTCCAGGTAGAGTAGTCTAGTCACTCCAGGTACAGTAGTCTTGTCACTCCAGTAGTCTAGTCACTCCAGGTACAGTAGTCTAGTCACTCCAGGTAGAGTAGTAGTCTAGTCACTCCAGGTACAGTAGTCTAGTCACTCCAGGTAGAGTAGTCTAGTCACTCCAGGTAGAGTAGTAGTCTAGTCACTCCAGGTAGAGTAGTCTAGTCACTCCAGGTAGAGTAGTCTAGTCACTCCAGGTAGAGTAGTAGTCTAGTCACTCCAGATAGAGTAGTAGTCTAGTCACTCCAGGTAGAGTAGTCTAGTCACTCCAGGTACAGTAGTCTAGTCACTCCAGGTAGAGTAGGAGTCTAGTCACTCCAGATAGAGTAGTAGTCTAGTCACTCCAGGTAGAGTAGTCTAGTCACTCCAGGTACAGTAGTCTAGTCAGTCCAGGTAGAGTAGTCTAGTCACTCCAGGTAGAGTAGTAGTCTAGTCACTCCAGGTACAGTAGTCTAGTCACTCCAGGTACAGTAGTAGTCTAGTCAGTCCAGGTAGAGTAGTCTAGTCACTCCAGGTAGAGTAGGAGTCTAGTCACTCCAGGTAGAGTAGGAGTCTAGTCACTCCAGGTAGAGTAGTCTAGTCACTCCAGGTAGAGTAGTAGTCTAGTCACTCCAGGTAGAGTAGTCTAGTCACTCCAGGTACAGTAGTCTAGTCACTCCAGGTAGAGTAGGAGTCTAGTCACTCCAGGTAGAGTAGTCTAGTCACTCCAGGTAGAGTAGTAGTCTAGTCACTCCAGGTAGAGTAGTCTAGTCACTCCAGGTAGAGTAGGAGTCTAGTCACTCCAGGTAGAGTAGTAGTCTAGTCACTCCAGGTACAGTAGTCTAGTCACTCCAGGTAGAGTAGTCTAGTCACTCCAGGTAGAGTAGTCTAGTCACTCCAGGTAGAGTAGTCTAGTCACTCCAGGTAGAGTAGTCTAGTCACTCCAGGTAGAGTAGGAGTCTAGTCGCTCCAGGTAGAGTAGTCTAGTCACTCCAGGTAGAGTAGTAGTCTAGTCACTCCAGATAGAGTAGTCTAGTCACTCCAGATAGAGTAGTCTAGTCACTCCAGGTAGAGTAGTCTAGTCACTCCAGGTACAGTAGTCTAGTCACTCCAGGTAGAGTAGGAGTCTAGTCACTCCAGGTAGAGTAGTCTAGTCACTCCAGGTAGAGTAGTAGTCTAGTCACTCCAGGTACAGTAGTCTAGTCACTCCAGGTAGAGTAGTCTAGTCACTCCAGGTACAGTAGTCTAGACTACTCTAGTCACTCCAGGTACAGTAGTCTAGTCACTCCAGGTAGAGTAGTCTAGTCACTCCAGGTAGAGTAGTAGTCTAGTCACTCCAGGTACAGTAGTCTAGTCACTCCAGGTACAGTATTCTAGTCACTCCAGGTAGAGTAGTCTAGTCACTCCAGGTAGAGTAGTCTAGTCACTCCAGGTAGAGTAGTCTAGTCAATCCAGGTAGAGTAGTCTAGTCACTCCAGGTACAGTAGTCTAGTCACTCAGGTAGAGTAGTCTAGTCAATCCAGGTAGAGTAGTCTAGTCACTCCAGGTAGAGTAGTCTAGTCACTCCAGGTAGAGTAGTCTAGTCACTCCAGGTACAGTAGTCTAGTCACTCCAGTAGTCTAGTCACTCCAGGTACAGTAGTCTAGTCACTCCAGGTAGAGTAGTCTAGTCACTCCAGGTAGAGTAGTCTAGTCACTCCAGGTAGAGTAGTCTAGTCACTCCAGGTAGAGTAGTCTAGTCACTCCAGGTAGAGTAGGAGTCTAGTCACTCCAGGTAGAGTAGTCTAGTCACTCCAGGTAGAGTAGTAGTCTAGTCACTCCAGATAGAGTAGTCTAGTCACTCCAGATAGAGTAGTCTAGTCACTCCAGGTAGAGTAGTCTAGTCATTCCAGGTACAGTAGTCTAGTCACTCCAGGTAGAGTAGGAGTCTAGTCACTCCAGGTAGAGTAGTCTAGTCACTCCAGGTAGAGTAGTAGTCTAGTCACTCCAGGTACAGTAGTCTAGTCACTCCAGGTAGAGTAGTCTAGTCACTCCAGGTACAGTAGTCTAGTCACTCCAGGTAGAGTAGTCTAGTCACTCCAGGTAGAGTAGTAGTCTAGTCATTCCAGGTACAGTAGTCTAGTCACTCCAGGTACAGTATTCTAGTCACTCCAGATAGAGTAGTCTAGTCACTCCAGGTAGAGTAGTCTAGTCACTCCAGGTAGAGTAGTCTAGTCAATCCAGGTAGAGTAGTCTAGTCACTCCAGGTACAGTAGTCTAGTCACTCAGGTAGAGTAGTCTAGTCAATCCAGGTAGAGTAGTCTAGTCACTCCAGGTACAGTAGTCTAGTCACTCAGGTAGAGTAGTCTAGTCAATCCAGGTAGAGTAGTCTAGTCACTCCAGGTAGAGTAGTAGTCTAGTCACTCCAGGTAGAGTAGTCTAGTCACTCCAGGTAGAGTAGTAGTCTAGTCACTCCAGGTAGAGTAGTCTAGTCACTCCAGGTAGAGTAGTCTAGTCACTCCAGGTACAGTAGTCTTGTCACTCCAGTAGTCTAGTCACTCCAGGTACAGTAGTCTAGTCACTCCAGGTAGAGTAGTAGTCTAGTCACTCCAGGTACAGTAGTCTAGTCACTCCAGGTAGAGTAGTCTAGTCACTCCAGGTAGAGTAGTAGTCTAGTCACTCCAGGTAGAGTAGTCTAGTCACTCCAGGTAGAGTAGTCTAGTCACTCCAGGTAGAGTAGTAGTCTAGTCACTCCAGATAGAGTAGTAGTCTAGTCACTCCAGGTAGAGTAGTCTAGTCACTCCAGGTACAGTAGTCTAGTCACTCCAGGTAGAGTAGGAGTCTAGTCACTCCAGATAGAGTAGTAGTCTAGTCACTCCAGGTAGAGTAGTCTAGTCACTCCAGGTACAGTAGTCTAGTCAGTCCAGGTAGAGTAGTCTAGTCACTCCAGGTAGAGTAGTAGTCTAGTCACTCCAGGTACAGTAGTCTAGTCACTCCAGGTACAGTAGTAGTCTAGTCAGTCCAGGTAGAGTAGTCTAGTCACTCCAGGTAGAGTAGTCTAGTCACTCCAGGTAGAGTAGTCTAGTCACTCCAGGTACAGTAGTCTAGTCACTCCAGTAGTCTAGTCACTCCAGGTACAGTAGTCTAGTCACTCCAGGTAGAGTAGTCTAGTCACTCCAGGTAGAGTAGTCTAGTCACTCCAGGTAGAGTAGTCTAGTCACTCCAGGTAGAGTAGTCTAGTCACTCCAGGTAGAGTAGGAGTCTAGTCACTCCAGGTAGAGTAGTCTAGTCACTCCAGGTAGAGTAGTAGTCTAGTCACTCCAGATAGAGTAGTCTAGTCACTCCAGATAGAGTAGTCTAGTCACTCCAGGTAGAGTAGTCTAGTCATTCCAGGTACAGTAGTCTAGTCACTCCAGGTAGAGTAGGAGTCTAGTCACTCCAGGTAGAGTAGTCTAGTCACTCCAGGTAGAGTAGTAGTCTAGTCACTCCAGGTACAGTAGTCTAGTCACTCCAGGTAGAGTAGTCTAGTCACTCCAGGTACAGTAGTCTAGTCACTCCAGGTAGAGTAGTCTAGTCACTCCAGGTAGAGTAGTAGTCTAGTCATTCCAGGTACAGTAGTCTAGTCACTCCAGGTACAGTATTCTAGTCACTCCAGATAGAGTAGTCTAGTCACTCCAGGTAGAGTAGTCTAGTCACTCCAGGTAGAGTAGTCTAGTCAATCCAGGTAGAGTAGTCTAGTCACTCCAGGTACAGTAGTCTAGTCACTCAGGTAGAGTAGTCTAGTCAATCCAGGTAGAGTAGTCTAGTCACTCCAGGTACAGTAGTCTAGTCACTCAGGTAGAGTAGTCTAGTCAATCCAGGTAGAGTAGTCTAGTCACTCCAGGTAGAGTAGTAGTCTAGTCACTCCAGGTAGAGTAGTCTAGTCACTCCAGGTAGAGTAGTAGTCTAGTCACTCCAGGTAGAGTAGTCTAGTCACTCCAGGTAGAGTAGTCTAGTCACTCCAGGTACAGTAGTCTTGTCACTCCAGTAGTCTAGTCACTCCAGGTACAGTAGTCTAGTCACTCCAGGTAGAGTAGTAGTCTAGTCACTCCAGGTACAGTAGTCTAGTCACTCCAGGTAGAGTAGTCTAGTCACTCCAGGTAGAGTAGTAGTCTAGTCACTCCAGGTAGAGTAGTCTAGTCACTCCAGGTAGAGTAGTCTAGTCACTCCAGGTAGAGTAGTAGTCTAGTCACTCCAGATAGAGTAGTAGTCTAGTCACTCCAGGTAGAGTAGTCTAGTCACTCCAGGTACAGTAGTCTAGTCACTCCAGGTAGAGTAGGAGTCTAGTCACTCCAGATAGAGTAGTAGTCTAGTCACTCCAGGTAGAGTAGTCTAGTCACTCCAGGTACAGTAGTCTAGTCAGTCCAGGTAGAGTAGTCTAGTCACTCCAGGTAGAGTAGTAGTCTAGTCACTCCAGGTACAGTAGTCTAGTCACTCCAGGTACAGTAGTAGTCTAGTCAGTCCAGGTAGAGTAGTCTAGTCACTCCAGGTAGAGTAGGAGTCTAGTCACTCCAGGTAGAGTAGGAGTCTAGTCACTCCAGGTAGAGTAGTCTAGTCACTCCAGGTAGAGTAGTAGTCTAGTCACTCCAGGTAGAGTAGTCTAGTCACTCCAGGTACAGTAGTCTAGTCACTCCAGGTAGAGTAGGAGTCTAGTCACTCCAGGTAGAGTAGTCTAGTCACTCCAGGTAGAGTAGTAGTCTAGTCACTCCAGGTAGAGTAGTCTAGTCACTCCAGGTAGAGTAGGAGTCTAGTCACTCCAGGTAGAGTAGTAGTCTAGTCACTCCAGGTACAGTAGTCTAGTCACTCCAGGTAGAGTAGTCTAGTCACTCCAGGTAGAGTAGTCTAGTCACTCCAGGTACAGTAGTCTAGTCACTCCAGGTAGAGTAGTCTAGTCACTCCAGGTAGAGTAGTAGTCTAGTCACTCCAGGTACAGTAGTCTAGTCACTCCAGGTAGAGTAGTAGTCTAGTCACTCCAGGTACAGTAGTCTAGTCACTCCAGGTAGAGTAGTCTAGTCACTCCAGGTACAGTAGTCTAGTCACTCCAGGTAGAGTAGTCTAGTCACTCCAGGTAGAGTAGTAGTCTAGTCACTCCAGGTACAGTAGTCTAGTCACTCCAAGTAGAGTAGTCTAGTCACTCCAGGTACAGTAGTCTAGTCACTCCAGGTAGAGTAGTAGTCTAGTCACTCCAAGTAGAGTAGTCTAGTCACTCCAGGTAGAGTAGTCTAGTCACTCCAGGTAGAGTAGTCTAGTCACTCCAGGTAGAGTAGTAGTCTAGTCACTCCAGGTAGAGTAGTCTAGTCACTCCAGGTAGAGTAGTCTAGTCACTCCAGGTAGAGTAGTAGTCTAGTCACTCCAAGTAGAGTAGTCTAGTTACTCAGGTAGAGTAGTCTAGTCACTCCAGGTAGAGTAGTCTAGTCACTCCAGGTACAGTAGTCTAGTCACTCCAGGTAGAGTAGTATTCTAGTCACTCCAGGTAGAGTAGTAGTCTAGTCACTCCAGGTACAGTAGTCTAGTCACTCAGGTAGAGTAGTCTAGTCACTCCAGGTAGAGTAGTCTAGTCACTCAGGTAGAGTAGTAGTCTAGTCACTCCAGGTACAGTAGTCTAGTCACTCCAGGTAGAGTAGTCTAGTCACTCCAGGTAGAGTAGTCTAGTCACTCCAGGTACAGTAGTCTAGTCACTCCAGATAGAGTAGTAGTCTAGTCACTCCAGGTAGAGTAGTAGTCTAGTCACTCCAGGTACAGTAGTCTAGTCACTCCAGGTAGAGTAGTCTAGCCACGCCAGGTACAGTAGTCTAGTCACTCCAGGTAGAGTAGTAGTCTAGTCACTCTAGGTAGAGTAGTCTAGTCACTCCAGGTAGAGTAGTCTAGTCACTCCAGGTACAGTAGTAAAGAAGGCAAAGCAGCGCCTCTACCACCTGAGACAGTTAAGGAAGTTCAGAGTATCGGGGAAGATACTCCAGTCCTTCTACTCAGGAGCTGTAGAGAGCATCTTGACCGGAAACATCACTGCCTGGTATGGAAACAGCACGGCACAGGACAAGAAGGCCCTACAGAGAGTGGTGCGCTCAGCCGAGCGTACCACGGGTATTGCACTACCTCCCCTGCAGGTTCTATACAACAAGAGGTGCAAATCCAGAGCCTGCAGAATAATGAAAGACCCCCACCACCCCAATAACAGCCTGTTCCAGCTGCTGAGGTCAGGCAGACGCCTGCGAACCCCAGCTACTACGACAGAGAGGCTTAGGCTCAGCTTCTTCCCCCAGGCCATCAGAGCCTTGAACAATGAACATTGAGTGCCACAGATCACTGAACTATCCACACACAAGCACACGTGAGCACACACACGACACGCACGCTGTGCACTAGCAGCCACTTTAACACTTTAACATGAGCGGGCACACACTCATGCCGCACTCACCCACACTTATTGCCAAAAGGAAAGGCCACTTTAAATTAGTATAGCAACAGTAACAGTGTATTGCACTACCAAAGCTACCTAGCATGTCCTATATGCTCTGTAAATAACTATGTACAGATACCGAGATGTCACACCATGTTACCTGTTACCTGTTATTGCACAATGTTGTTTTTATTGGATTCTATTATATGTTGTACCACTGTATTGCACATCGTTGCGGGCAAGACCACCCGCATTTCATTGTATACTTGTATGCCGTGACAAATAAAACTCTTGACTTGACTTGACTTGACTTGTAGTCACTCCAGGTAGAGTAGTAGTCTAGTCACTCCAGGTAGAGTAGTAGTCTAGTCACTCCAGGTAGAGTAGTCTAGTCACTCCAGGTACAGTAGTCTAGTCACTCCAGGTACAGTAGTCTAGTCACTCCAGGTAGAGTAGTCTAGTCACTCCAGGTAGAGTAGTAGTCTAGTCACTCCAGGTACAGTAGTCTAGTCACTCCAGGTACAGTAGTCTAGTCACTCCAGGTAGAGTAGTCTAGTCACTCCAGGTACAGTAGTCTAGTCACTCCAGGTAGAGTAGTCTAGTCACTCCAGGTAGAGTAGTCTAGTCACTCCAGGTAGAGTAGTAGTCTAGTCACTCCAGGTACAGTAGTCTAGTCACTCCAGGTAGAGTAGTCTAGTCACTCCAGGTACAGTAGTCTAGTCACTCCAGGTACAGTAGTCTAGTCACTCCAGGTAGAGTAGTTTAGTCACTCCAGGTAGAGTAGTCTAGTCACTCCAGGTACAGTAGTCTAGTCACTCCAGGTACAGTAGTCTAGTCACTCCAGGTACAGTAGTCTAGTCACTCCAGGTACAGTAGTCTAGTCAGTCCAGGTAGAGTAGTCTAGTCACTCCAGGTACAGTAGTCTAGACTACTCTAGTCACTCCAGGTACAGTAGTCTAGTCACTCCAGGTAGAGTAGTCTAGTCACTCCAGGTAGAGTAGTAGTCTAGTCACTCCAGGTACAGTAGTCTAGTCACTCCAGGTACAGTATTCTAGTCACTCCAGGTAGAGTAGTCTAGTCACTCCAGGTAGAGTAGTCTAGTCACTCCAGGTAGAGTAGTCTAGTCAATCCAGGTAGAGTAGTCTAGTCACTCCAGGTACAGTAGTCTAGTCACTCAGGTAGAGTAGTCTAGTCAATCCAGGTAGAGTAGTCTAGTCACTCCAGGTAGAGTAGTCTAGTCACTCCAGGTAGAGTAGTCTAGTCACTCCAGGTACAGTAGTCTAGTCACTCCAGTAGTCTAGTCACTCCAGGTACAGTAGTCTAGTCACTCCAGGTAGAGTAGTCTAGTCACTCCAGGTAGAGTAGTCTAGTCACTCCAGGTAGAGTAGTCTAGTCACTCCAGGTAGAGTAGTCTAGTCACTCCAGGTAGAGTAGGAGTCTAGTCACTCCAGGTAGAGTAGTCTAGTCACTCCAGGTAGAGTAGTAGTCTAGTCACTCCAGATAGAGTAGTCTAGTCACTCCAGATAGAGTAGTCTAGTCACTCCAGGTAGAGTAGTCTAGTCATTCCAGGTACAGTAGTCTAGTCACTCCAGGTAGAGTAGGAGTCTAGTCACTCCAGGTAGAGTAGTCTAGTCACTCCAGGTAGAGTAGTAGTCTAGTCACTCCAGGTACAGTAGTCTAGTCACTCCAGGTAGAGTAGTCTAGTCACTCCAGGTACAGTAGTCTAGTCACTCCAGGTAGAGTAGTCTAGTCACTCCAGGTAGAGTAGTAGTCTAGTCATTCCAGGTACAGTAGTCTAGTCACTCCAGGTACAGTATTCTAGTCACTCCAGATAGAGTAGTCTAGTCACTCCAGGTAGAGTAGTCTAGTCACTCCAGGTAGAGTAGTCTAGTCAATCCAGGTAGAGTAGTCTAGTCACTCCAGGTACAGTAGTCTAGTCACTCAGGTAGAGTAGTCTAGTCAATCCAGGTAGAGTAGTCTAGTCACTCCAGGTACAGTAGTCTAGTCACTCAGGTAGAGTAGTCTAGTCAATCCAGGTAGAGTAGTCTAGTCACTCCAGGTAGAGTAGTAGTCTAGTCACTCCAGGTAGAGTAGTCTAGTCACTCCAGGTAGAGTAGTAGTCTAGTCACTCCAGGTAGAGTAGTCTAGTCACTCCAGGTAGAGTAGTCTAGTCACTCCAGGTACAGTAGTCTTGTCACTCCAGTAGTCTAGTCACTCCAGGTACAGTAGTCTAGTCACTCCAGGTAGAGTAGTAGTCTAGTCACTCCAGGTACAGTAGTCTAGTCACTCCAGGTAGAGTAGTCTAGTCACTCCAGGTAGAGTAGTAGTCTAGTCACTCCAGGTAGAGTAGTCTAGTCACTCCAGGTAGAGTAGTCTAGTCACTCCAGGTAGAGTAGTAGTCTAGTCACTCCAGATAGAGTAGTAGTCTAGTCACTCCAGGTAGAGTAGTCTAGTCACTCCAGGTACAGTAGTCTAGTCACTCCAGGTAGAGTAGGAGTCTAGTCACTCCAGATAGAGTAGTAGTCTAGTCACTCCAGGTAGAGTAGTCTAGTCACTCCAGGTACAGTAGTCTAGTCAGTCCAGGTAGAGTAGTCTAGTCACTCCAGGTAGAGTAGTAGTCTAGTCACTCCAGGTACAGTAGTCTAGTCACTCCAGGTACAGTAGTAGTCTAGTCAGTCCAGGTAGAGTAGTCTAGTCACTCCAGGTAGAGTAGTCTAGTCACTCCAGGTAGAGTAGTCTAGTCACTCCAGGTACAGTAGTCTAGTCACTCCAGTAGTCTAGTCACTCCAGGTACAGTAGTCTAGTCACTCCAGGTAGAGTAGTCTAGTCACTCCAGGTAGAGTAGTCTAGTCACTCCAGGTAGAGTAGTCTAGTCACTCCAGGTAGAGTAGTCTAGTCACTCCAGGTAGAGTAGGAGTCTAGTCACTCCAGGTAGAGTAGTCTAGTCACTCCAGGTAGAGTAGTAGTCTAGTCACTCCAGATAGAGTAGTCTAGTCACTCCAGATAGAGTAGTCTAGTCACTCCAGGTAGAGTAGTCTAGTCATTCCAGGTACAGTAGTCTAGTCACTCCAGGTAGAGTAGGAGTCTAGTCACTCCAGGTAGAGTAGTCTAGTCACTCCAGGTAGAGTAGTAGTCTAGTCACTCCAGGTACAGTAGTCTAGTCACTCCAGGTAGAGTAGTCTAGTCACTCCAGGTACAGTAGTCTAGTCACTCCAGGTAGAGTAGTCTAGTCACTCCAGGTAGAGTAGTAGTCTAGTCATTCCAGGTACAGTAGTCTAGTCACTCCAGGTACAGTATTCTAGTCACTCCAGATAGAGTAGTCTAGTCACTCCAGGTAGAGTAGTCTAGTCACTCCAGGTAGAGTAGTCTAGTCAATCCAGGTAGAGTAGTCTAGTCACTCCAGGTACAGTAGTCTAGTCACTCAGGTAGAGTAGTCTAGTCAATCCAGGTAGAGTAGTCTAGTCACTCCAGGTACAGTAGTCTAGTCACTCAGGTAGAGTAGTCTAGTCAATCCAGGTAGAGTAGTCTAGTCACTCCAGGTAGAGTAGTAGTCTAGTCACTCCAGGTAGAGTAGTCTAGTCACTCCAGGTAGAGTAGTAGTCTAGTCACTCCAGGTAGAGTAGTCTAGTCACTCCAGGTAGAGTAGTCTAGTCACTCCAGGTACAGTAGTCTTGTCACTCCAGTAGTCTAGTCACTCCAGGTACAGTAGTCTAGTCACTCCAGGTAGAGTAGTAGTCTAGTCACTCCAGGTACAGTAGTCTAGTCACTCCAGGTAGAGTAGTCTAGTCACTCCAGGTAGAGTAGTAGTCTAGTCACTCCAGGTAGAGTAGTCTAGTCACTCCAGGTAGAGTAGTCTAGTCACTCCAGGTAGAGTAGTAGTCTAGTCACTCCAGATAGAGTAGTAGTCTAGTCACTCCAGGTAGAGTAGTCTAGTCACTCCAGGTACAGTAGTCTAGTCACTCCAGGTAGAGTAGGAGTCTAGTCACTCCAGATAGAGTAGTAGTCTAGTCACTCCAGGTAGAGTAGTCTAGTCACTCCAGGTACAGTAGTCTAGTCAGTCCAGGTAGAGTAGTCTAGTCACTCCAGGTAGAGTAGTAGTCTAGTCACTCCAGGTACAGTAGTCTAGTCACTCCAGGTACAGTAGTAGTCTAGTCAGTCCAGGTAGAGTAGTCTAGTCACTCCAGGTAGAGTAGGAGTCTAGTCACTCCAGGTAGAGTAGGAGTCTAGTCACTCCAGGTAGAGTAGTCTAGTCACTCCAGGTAGAGTAGTAGTCTAGTCACTCCAGGTAGAGTAGTCTAGTCACTCCAGGTACAGTAGTCTAGTCACTCCAGGTAGAGTAGGAGTCTAGTCACTCCAGGTAGAGTAGTCTAGTCACTCCAGGTAGAGTAGTAGTCTAGTCACTCCAGGTAGAGTAGTCTAGTCACTCCAGGTAGAGTAGGAGTCTAGTCACTCCAGGTAGAGTAGTAGTCTAGTCACTCCAGGTACAGTAGTCTAGTCACTCCAGGTAGAGTAGTCTAGTCACTCCAGGTAGAGTAGTCTAGTCACTCCAGGTACAGTAGTCTAGTCACTCCAGGTAGAGTAGTCTAGTCACTCCAGGTAGAGTAGTAGTCTAGTCACTCCAGGTACAGTAGTCTAGTCACTCCAGGTAGAGTAGTAGTCTAGTCACTCCAGGTACAGTAGTCTAGTCACTCCAGGTAGAGTAGTCTAGTCACTCCAGGTACAGTAGTCTAGTCACTCCAGGTAGAGTAGTCTAGTCACTCCAGGTAGAGTAGTAGTCTAGTCACTCCAGGTACAGTAGTCTAGTGACTCCAAGTAGAGTAGTCTAGTCACTCCAGGTACAGTAGTCTAGTCACTCCAGGTAGAGTAGTAGTCTAGTCACTCCAAGTAGAGTAGTCTAGTCACTCCAGGTAGAGTAGTCTAGTCACTCCAGGTAGAGTAGTCTAGTCACTCCAGGTAGAGTAGTAGTCTAGTCACTCCAGGTAGAGTAGTCTAGTCACTCCAGGTAGAGTAGTCTAGTCACTCCAGGTAGAGTAGTAGTCTAGTCACTCCAAGTAGAGTAGTCTAGTTACTCAGGTAGAGTAGTCTAGTCACTCCAGGTAGAGTAGTCTAGTCACTCCAGGTACAGTAGTCTAGTCACTCCAGGTAGAGTAGTATTCTAGTCACTCCAGGTAGAGTAGTAGTCTAGTCACTCCAGGTACAGTAGTCTAGTCACTCAGGTAGAGTAGTCTAGTCACTCCAGGTAGAGTAGTCTAGTCACTCAGGTAGAGTAGTAGTCTAGTCACTCCAGGTACAGTAGTCTAGTCACTCCAGGTAGAGTAGTCTAGTCACTCCAGGTAGAGTAGTCTAGTCACTCCAGGTACAGTAGTCTAGTCACTCCAGATAGAGTAGTAGTCTAGTCACTCCAGGTAGAGTAGTAGTCTAGTCACTCCAGGTACAGTAGTCTAGTCACTCCAGGTAGAGTAGTCTAGCCACGCCAGGTACAGTAGTCTAGTCACTCCAGGTAGAGTAGTAGTCTAGTCACTCTAGGTAGAGTAGTCTAGTCACTCCAGGTAGAGTAGTCTAGTCACTCCAGGTACAGTAGTAAAGAAGGCAAAGCAGCGCCTCTACCACCTGAGACAGTTAAGGAAGTTCAGAGTATCGGGGAAGATACTCCAGTCCTTCTACTCAGGAGCTGTAGAGAGCATCTTGACCGGAAACATCACTGCCTGGTATGGAAACAGCACGGCACAGGACAAGAAGGCCCTACAGAGAGTGGTGCGCTCAGCCGAGCGTACCACGGGTATTGCACTACCTCCCCTGCAGGTTCTATACAACAAGAGGTGCAAATCCAGAGCCTGCAGAATAATGAAAGACCCCCACCACCCCAATAACAGCCTGTTCCAGCTGCTGAGGTCAGGCAGACGCCTGCGAACCCCAGCTACTACGACAGAGAGGCTTAGGCTCAGCTTCTTCCCCCAGGCCATCAGAGCCTTGAACAATGAACATTGAGTGCCACAGATCACTGAACTATCCACACACAAGCACACGTGAGCACACACACGACACGCACGCTGTGCACTAGCAGCCACTTTAACACTTTAACATGAGCGGGCACACACTCATGCCGCACTCACCCACACTTATTGCCAAAAGGAAAGGCCACTTTAAATTAGTATAGCAACAGTAACAGTGTATTGCACTACCAAAGCTACCTAGCATGTCCTATATGCTCTGTAAATAACTATGTACAGATACCGAGATGTCACACCATGTTACCTGTTACCTGTTATTGCACAATGTTGTTTTTATTGGATTCTATTATATGTTGTACCACTGTATTGCACATCGTTGCGGGCAAGACCACCCGCATTTCATTGTATACTTGTATGCCGTGACAAATAAAACTCTTGACTTGACTTGACTTGACTTGTAGTCACTCCAGGTAGAGTAGTAGTCTAGTCACTCCAGGTAGAGTAGTAGTCTAGTCACTCCAGGTAGAGTAGTCTAGTCACTCCAGGTACAGTAGTCTAGTCACTCCAGGTACAGTAGTCTAGTCACTCCAGGTAGAGTAGTCTAGTCACTCCAGGTAGAGTAGTAGTCTAGTCACTCCAGGTACAGTAGTCTAGTCACTCCAGGTACAGTAGTCTAGTCACTCCAGGTAGAGTAGTCTAGTCACTCCAGGTACAGTAGTCTAGTCACTCCAGGTAGAGTAGTCTAGTCACTCCAGGTAGAGTAGTCTAGTCACTCCAGGTAGAGTAGTAGTCTAGTCACTCCAGGTACAGTAGTCTAGTCACTCCAGGTAGAGTAGTCTAGTCACTCCAGGTACAGTAGTCTAGTCACTCCAGGTACAGTAGTCTAGTCACTCCAGGTAGAGTAGTTTAGTCACTCCAGGTAGAGTAGTCTAGTCACTCCAGGTACAGTAGTCTAGTCACTCCAGGTACAGTAGTCTGGTCACTCCAGGTACAGTAGTCTAGTCACTCCAGGTACAGTAGTCTAGTCAGTCCAGGTAGAGTAGTCTAGTCACTCCAGGTAGAGTAGTAGTCTAGTCACTCCAGGTACAGTAGTCTAGTCACTCCAGGTAGAGTAGTAGTCTAGTCACTCCAGGTAGAGTAGTCTAGTCACTCCAGGTACAGTAGTCTAGTCACTCCAGGTAGAGTAGTCTAGTCACTCCAGGTACAGTAGTCTAGTCACTCCAGGTACAGTAGTCTAGTCACTCCAGGTAGAGTAGTCTAGTCACTCCAGGTAGAGTAGTCTAGTCACTCCAGGTAGAGTAGTCTAGTCACTCCAGGTAGAGTAGTAGTCTAGTCACTCCAGGTAGAATAGTCTAGTCACTCCAGGTAGAGTAGTAGTCTAGTCACTCCAGGTAGAGTAGTCTAGTCACTCCAGGTAGAGTAGTAGTCTAGTCACTCCAGGTAGAGTAGTCTAGTCACTCCAGGTACAGTAGTCTAGTCACTCCAGGTAGAGTAGTCTAGTCACTCCAGGTAGAGTAGTCTAGTCACTCCAGGTACAGTAGTCTAGTCACTCCAGGTAGAGTAGTCTAGTCACTCCAGGTAGAGTAGTCTAGTCACTCCAGGTAGAGTAGTCTAGTCACTCCAGGTAGAGTAGTAGTCTAGTCACTCCAGGTAGAGTAGTCTAGTCACTCCAGGTAGAGTAGTCTAGTCACTCCAGGTAGAGTAGTAGTCTAGTCACTCCAGGTAGAGTAGTCTAGTCACTCCAGGTAGAGTAGTCTAGTCACTCCAGGTAGAGTATAGTCTAGTCACTCCAGGTACAGTAGTCTAGTCACTCCAGGTAGAGTAGTCTAGTCACTCCAGGTAGAGTAGTCTAGTCACTCCAGGTAGAGTAGTCTAGTCACTCCAGGTACAGTAGTCTAGTCACGCCAGGTAGCGTAGTCTAGTCACTCCAGGTACAGTAGCCTAGTCACTCCAGGTAGAGTAGTCTAGTTACTCCAGGTACAGTAGTCTAGTCACTCCAGGTACAGTAGTCTAGTCACTCCAGGTACAGTAGTCTAGTCACTCCAGGTAGAGTAGTAGTCTAGTCACTCCAGGTACAGTAGTCTAGTCACTCCAGGTACAGTAGTCTAGTCACTCAGGTAGAGTAGTCTAGTCACTCCAGGTACAGTCGTCTAGTCACTCCAGGTAGAGTAGTCTAGTCACTCAGGTAGAGTAGTAGTCTAGTCACTCCAGGTACAGTAGTCTAGTCACTCCAGGTACAGTCGTCTAGTCACTCCAGGTAGAGTAGTCTAGTCACTCAGGTAGAGTAGTAGTCTAGTCACCCCAGGTACAGTAGTCTAGTCACTCCAGGTACAGTAGCCTAGTCACTCCAGGTACAGTAGTAGTCTAGTCACTCCAGGTAGAGTAGTAGTCTAGTCACTCCAGGTAGAGTAGTAGTCTAGTCACTCCAGGTAGAGTAGTCTAGTCACTCCAGGTAGAGTAGTCTAGTCACTCCAGGTACAGTAGTCTAGTCACTCCAGGTACAGTAGTCTAGTCACTCCAGGTAGAGTAGTCTAGTCACTCCAGGTAGAGTAGTCTAGTCACTCCAGGTACAGTAGTCTAGTCACTCCAGGTACAGTAGTCTAGTCACTCCAGGTACAGTAGTCTAGTCACTCCAGGTAGAGTAGTAGTCTAGTCACTCCAGGTACAGTAGTCTAGTCACTCCAAGTAGAGTAGTCTAGTCACTCCAGGTAGAGTAGTCTAGTCACTAGAGTAGTCTAGTCACTCCAGGTAGAGAAGTAGTCTAGTCACTCCAGGTAGAGTAGTCTAGTCACTCCAGGTAGAGAAGTAGTCTAGTCACTCCAGGTAGAGTAGTCTAGTCACTCCAGATAGAGTAGTCTAGTCACTCCAGGTACAGTAGTCTAGTCACTCCAGGTACAGTAGTCTAGTCACTCCAGGTAGAGTAGTAGTCTAGTCACTCCAGATAGAGTAGTCTAGTCACTCCAGGTAGAGTAGTAGTCTAGTCACTCCAGGTAGAGTAGTCTAGTCACTCCAGGTAGAGTAGTCTAGTCACTCCAGGTAGAGTAGTCTAGTCACTCCAGGTAGGGTAGTCTAGTCACTCCAGGTACAGTAGTCTAGTCACTCCAGGTACAGTAGTCTAGTCACTCCAGGTAGAGTAGTCTAGTCACTCCAGGTAGGGTAGTCTAGTCACTCCAGGTACAGTAGTCTAGTCACTCCAGGTAGAGTAGTCTAGTCACTCCAGGTACAGTAGTCTAGTCACTCCAGGTACAGTAGTCTAGTCACTCCAGGTACAGTAGTCTAGTCACTCCAGGTAGAGTAGTCTAGTCACTCCAGGTAGAGTAGTAGTCTAGTCACTCCAGGTAGAGTAGTCTAGTCACTCCAGATAGAGTTGTCTAGTCACTCCAGGTAGAGTAGTAGTCTAGTCACTCTAGGTAGAGTAGTAGTCTAGTCACTCCAAGTAGAGTAGTCTATTCACTCCAGGTAGAGTTGTCTAGTCACTCCAGGTAGAGTAGTCTAGTCACTCCAGGTAGAGTAGTAGTCTAGTCACTCCAGGTAGAGTAGTCTAGTCACTCCAGGTAGAGTAGTCTAGTCACTCCAGGTAGAGTAGTCTAGTCACTCCAGGTACAGTAGTCTAGTCACTCCAGGTACAGTAGTCTAGTCACTCCAGGTAGAGTAGTCTAGTCACTCCAGGTACAGTATTCTAGTCACTCCAGGTAGAGTAGTAGTCTAGTCACTCCAGGTACAGTAGTCTAGTCACTCAGGTAGAGTAGTCTAGTCACTCCAGGTAGAGTAGTCTAGTCACTCAGGTAGAGTAGTAGTCTAGTCACTCCAGGTACAGTAGTCTAGTCACTCCAGGTAGAGTAGTCTAGTCACTCCAGGTAGAGTAGTCTAGTCACTCCAGGTAGAGTAGTCTAGTCACTCCAGGTAGAGTAGTCTAGTCACTCCAGGTACAGTAGTCTAGTCACTCCAGGTAGAGTAGTAGTCTAGTCACTCCAGGTACAGTAGTTTAATCACTCCAGGTACAGTAGTCTAGTCACTCCAGGTAGAGTAGTCTAGTCACTCCAGGTAGAGTAGTCTAGTCACTCCAGGTACAGTAGTCTAGTCACTCCAGGTAGAGTAGTAGTCTAGTCACTCCAGGTACAGTAGTCTAGTCACTCCAGGTAGAGTAGTCTAGCCACGCCAGGTACAGTAGTCTAGTCACTCCAGGTAGAGTAGTAGTCTAGTCACTCTAGGTAGAGTAGTCTAGTCACTCCAGGTAGAGTAGTCTAGTCACTCCAGGTACAGTAGTCTAGTCACTCCAGGTAGAGTAGTCTAGTCACTCCAGGTACAGTAGTCTAGTCACTCCAGGTACAGTAGTCTAGTCACTCCAGGTAGAGTAGTCTAGTCACTCCCGGTAGAGTAGTCTAGTCACTCCAGGTAGAGTAGTCTAGTCACTCCAGGTAGAGTAGTAGTCTAGTCACTCCAGGTAGAATAGTCTAGTCACTCCAGGTAGAGTAGTAGTCTAGTCACTCCAGGTAGAGTAGTCTAGTCACTCCAGGTAGAGTAGTAGTCTAGTCACTCCAGGTAGAGTAGTCTAGTCACTCCAGGTACAGTAGTCTAGTCACTCCAGGTAGAGTAGTCTAGTCACTCCAGGTAGAGTAGTCTAGTCACTCCAGGTACAGTAGTCTAGTCACTCCAGGTAGAGTAGTCTAGTCACTCCAGGTAGAGTAGTCTAGTCACTCCAGGTAGAGTAGTCTAGTCACTCCAGGTAGAGTAGTAGTCTAGTCACTCCAGGTAGAGTAGTCTAGTCACTCCAGGTAGAGTAGTCTAGTCACTCCAGGTACAGTAGTCTAGTCACTCCAGGTAGAGTAGTAGTCTAGTCACTCCAGGTAGAGTAGTAGTCTAGTCACTCCAGTTACAGTAGTCTAGTCACTCCAGGTAGAGTAGTCTAGCCACGCCAGGTACAGTAGTCTAGTCACTCCAGGTAGAGTAGTAGTCTAGTCACTCTAGGTAGAGTAGTCTAGTCACTCCAGGTAGAGTAGTCTAGTCACTCCAGGTAGAGTAGTCTAGTCACTCCAGGTAGAGTAGTAGTCTAGTCACTCCAGGTAGAGTAGTCTAGTCACTCCAGGTAGAGTAGTCTAGTCACTCCAGGTACAGTAGTCTAGTCACTCCAGGTAGAGTAGTCTAGTCACTCCAGGTAGAGTAGTCTAGTCACTCCAGGTAGAGTAGTCTAGTCACTCCAGGTAGAGTAGTAGTCTAGTCACTCCAGGTAGAGTAGTCTAGTCACTCCAGGTAGAGTAGTCTAGTCACTCCAGGTAGAGTAGTCTAGTCACTCCAGGTACAGTAGTCTAGTCACGCCAGGTAGCGTAGTCTAGTCACTCCAGGTACAGTAGCCTAGTCACTCCAGGTAGAGTAGTCTAGTTACTCCAGGTACAGTAGTCTAGTCACTCCAGGTACAGTAGTCTAGTCACTCCAGGTACAGTAGTCTAGTCACTCCAGGTAGAGTAGTAGTCTAGTCACTCCAGGTACAGTAGTCTAGTCACTCCAGGTACAGTAGTCTAGTCACTCAGGTAGAGTAGTCTAGTCACTCCAGGTACAGTCGTCTAGTCACTCCAGGTAGAGTAGTCTAGTCACTCAGGTAGAGTAGTAGTCTAGTCACTCCAGGTACAGTAGTCTAGTCACTCCAGGTACAGTCGTCTAGTCACTCCAGGTAGAGTAGTCTAGTCACTCAGGTAGAGTAGTAGTCTAGTCACCCCAGGTACAGTAGTCTAGTCACTCCAGGTACAGTAGCCTAGTCACTCCAGGTACAGTAGTAGTCTAGTCACTCCAGGTAGAGTAGTAGTCTAGTCACTCCAGGTAGAGTAGTAGTCTAGTCACTCCAGGTAGAGTAGTCTAGTCACTCCAGGTAGAGTAGTCTAGTCACTCCAGGTACAGTAGTCTAGTCACTCCAGGTACAGTAGTCTAGTCACTCCAGGTAGAGTAGTCTAGTCACTCCAGGTAGAGTAGTCTAGTCACTCCAGGTACAGTAGTCTAGTCACTCCAGGTACAGTAGTCTAGTCACTCCAGGTACAGTAGTCTAGTCACTCCAGGTAGAGTAGTAGTCTAGTCACTCCAGGTACAGTAGTCTAGTCACTCCAAGTAGAGTAGTCTAGTCACTCCAGGTAGAGTAGTCTAGTCACTAGAGTAGTCTAGTCACTCCAGGTAGAGAAGTAGTCTAGTCACTCCAGGTAGAGTAGTCTAGTCACTCCAGGTAGAGAAGTAGTCTAGTCACTCCAGGTAGAGTAGTCTAGTCACTCCAGATAGAGTAGTCTAGTCACTCCAGGTACAGTAGTCTAGTCACTCCAGGTACAGTAGTCTAGTCACTCCAGGTAGAGTAGTAGTCTAGTCACTCCAGATAGAGTAGTCTAGTCACTCCAGGTAGAGTAGTAGTCTAGTCACTCCAGGTAGAGTAGTCTAGTCACTCCAGGTAGAGTAGTCTAGTCACTCCAGGTAGAGTAGTCTAGTCACTCCAGGTAGGGTAGTCTAGTCACTCCAGGTACAGTAGTCTAGTCACTCCAGGTACAGTAGTCTAGTCACTCCAGGTAGAGTAGTCTAGTCACTCCAGGTAGGGTAGTCTAGTCACTCCAGGTACAGTAGTCTAGTCACTCCAGGTAGAGTAGTCTAGTCACTCCAGGTACAGTAGTCTAGTCACTCCAGGTACAGTAGTCTAGTCACTCCAGGTACAGTAGTCTAGTCACTCCAGGTAGAGTAGTCTAGTCACTCCAGGTAGAGTAGTAGTCTAGTCACTCCAGGTAGAGTAGTCTAGTCACTCCAGATAGAGTTGTCTAGTCACTCCAGGTAGAGTAGTAGTCTAGTCACTCTAGGTAGAGTAGTAGTCTAGTCACTCCAAGTAGAGTAGTCTATTCACTCCAGGTAGAGTTGTCTAGTCACTCCAGGTAGAGTAGTCTAGTCACTCCAGGTAGAGTAGTAGTCTAGTCACTCCAGGTAGAGTAGTCTAGTCACTCCAGGTAGAGTAGTCTAGTCACTCCAGGTAGAGTAGTCTAGTCACTCCAGGTACAGTAGTCTAGTCACTCCAGGTACAGTAGTCTAGTCACTCCAGGTAGAGTAGTCTAGTCACTCCAGGTACAGTATTCTAGTCACTCCAGGTAGAGTAGTAGTCTAGTCACTCCAGGTACAGTAGTCTAGTCACTCAGGTAGAGTAGTCTAGTCACTCCAGGTAGAGTAGTCTAGTCACTCAGGTAGAGTAGTAGTCTAGTCACTCCAGGTACAGTAGTCTAGTCACTCCAGGTAGAGTAGTCTAGTCACTCCAGGTAGAGTAGTCTAGTCACTCCAGGTAGAGTAGTCTAGTCACTCCAGGTAGAGTAGTCTAGTCACTCCAGGTACAGTAGTCTAGTCACTCCAGGTAGAGTAGTAGTCTAGTCACTCCAGGTACAGTAGTTTAATCACTCCAGGTACAGTAGTCTAGTCACTCCAGGTAGAGTAGTCTAGTCACTCCAGGTAGAGTAGTCTAGTCACTCCAGGTACAGTAGTCTAGTCACTCCAGGTAGAGTAGTAGTCTAGTCACTCCAGGTACAGTAGTCTAGTCACTCCAGGTAGAGTAGTCTAGCCACGCCAGGTACAGTAGTCTAGTCACTCCAGGTAGAGTAGTAGTCTAGTCACTCTAGGTAGAGTAGTCTAGTCACTCCAGGTAGAGTAGTCTAGTCACTCCAGGTACAGTAGTCTAGTCACTCCAGGTAGAGTAGTCTAGTCACTCCAGGTACAGTAGTCTAGTCACTCCAGGTACAGTAGTCTAGTCACTCCAGGTAGAGTAGTCTAGTCACTCCCGGTAGAGTAGTCTAGTCACTCCAGGTAGAGTAGTCTAGTCACTCCAGGTAGAGTAGTAGTCTAGTCACTCCAGGTAGAATAGTCTAGTCACTCCAGGTAGAGTAGTAGTCTAGTCACTCCAGGTAGAGTAGTCTAGTCACTCCAGGTAGAGTAGTAGTCTAGTCACTCCAGGTAGAGTAGTCTAGTCACTCCAGGTACAGTAGTCTAGTCACTCCAGGTAGAGTAGTCTAGTCACTCCAGGTAGAGTAGTCTAGTCACTCCAGGTACAGTAGTCTAGTCACTCCAGGTAGAGTAGTCTAGTCACTCCAGGTAGAGTAGTCTAGTCACTCCAGGTAGAGTAGTCTAGTCACTCCAGGTAGAGTAGTAGTCTAGTCACTCCAGGTAGAGTAGTCTAGTCACTCCAGGTAGAGTAGTCTAGTCACTCCAGGTACAGTAGTCTAGTCACTCCAGGTAGAGTAGTAGTCTAGTCACTCCAGGTAGAGTAGTAGTCTAGTCACTCCAGGTACAGTAGTCTAGTCACTCCAGGTAGAGTAGTCTAGCCACGCCAGGTACAGTAGTCTAGTCACTCCAGGTAGAGTAGTAGTCTAGTCACTCTAGGTAGAGTAGTCTAGTCACTCCAGGTAGAGTAGTCTAGTCACTCCAGGTACAGTAGTAAAGAAGGCAAAGCAGCGCCTCTACCACCTGAGACAGTTAAGGAAGTTCAGAGTATCGGGGAAGATACTCCAGTCCTTCTACTCAGGAGCTGTAGAGAGCATCTTGACCGGAAACATCACTGCCTGGTATGGAAACAGCACGGCACAGGACAAGAAGGCCCTACAGAGAGTGGTGCGCTCAGCCGAGCGTACCACGGGTATTGCACTACCTCCCCTGCAGGTTCTATACAACAAGAGGTGCAAATCCAGAGCCTGCAGAATAATGAAAGACCCCCACCACCCCAATAACAGCCTGTTCCAGCTGCTGAGGTCAGGCAGACGCCTGCGAACCCCAGCTACTACGACAGAGAGGCTTAGGCTCAGCTTCTTCCCCCAGGCCATCAGAGCCTTGAACAATGAACATTGAGTGCCACAGATCACTGAACTATCCACACACAAGCACACGTGAGCACACACACGACACGCACGCTGTGCACTAGCAGCCACTTTAACACTTTAACATGAGCGGGCACACACTCATGCCGCACTCACCCACACTTATTGCCAAAAGGAAAGGCCACTTTAAATTAGTATAGCAACAGTAACAGTGTATTGCACTACCAAAGCTACCTAGCATGTCCTATATGCTCTGTAAATAACTATGTACAGATACCGAGATGTCACACCATGTTACCTGTTACCTGTTATTGCACAATGTTGTTTTTATTGGATTCTATTATATGTTGTACCACTGTATTGCACATCGTTGCGGGCAAGACCACCCGCATTTCATTGTATACTTGTATGCCGTGACAAATAAAACTCTTGACTTGACTTGACTTGACTTGTAGTCACTCCAGGTAGAGTAGTAGTCTAGTCACTCCAGGTAGAGTAGTAGTCTAGTCACTCCAGGTAGAGTAGTCTAGTCACTCCAGGTACAGTAGTCTAGTCACTCCAGGTACAGTAGTCTAGTCACTCCAGGTAGAGTAGTCTAGTCACTCCAGGTAGAGTAGTAGTCTAGTCACTCCAGGTACAGTAGTCTAGTCACTCCAGGTACAGTAGTCTAGTCACTCCAGGTAGAGTAGTCTAGTCACTCCAGGTACAGTAGTCTAGTCACTCCAGGTAGAGTAGTCTAGTCACTCCAGGTAGAGTAGTAGTCTAGTCACTCCAGGTACAGTCGTCTAGTCACTCCAGGTAGAGTAGTCTAGTCACTCAGGTAGAGTAGTAGTCTAGTCACTCCAGGTACAGTAGTCTAGTCACTCCAGGTACAGTCGTCTAGTCACTCCAGGTAGAGTAGTCTAGTCACTCAGGTAGAGTAGTAGTCTAGTCACTCCAGGTACAGTAGCCTAGTCACTCCAGGTAGAGTAGTAGTCTAGTCACTCCAGGTAGAGTAGTAGTCTAGTCACTCCAGGTAGAGTAGTCTAGTCACTCCAGGTAGAGTAGTCTAGTCACTCCAGGTACAGTAGTCTAGTCACTCCAGGTACAGTAGTCTAGTCACTCCAGGTAGAGTAGTCTAGTCACTCCAGGTAGAGTAGTCTAGTCACTCCAGGTACAGTAGTCTAGTCACTCCAGGTACAGTAGTCTAGTCACTCCAGGTACAGTAGTCTAGTCACTCCAGGTAGAGTAGTAGTCTAGTCACTCCAGGTACAGTAGTCTAGTCACTCCAAGTAGAGTAGTCTAGTCACTCCAGGTAGAGTAGTCTAGTCACTAGAGTAGTCTAGTCACTCCAGGTAGAGAAGTAGTCTAGTCACTCCAGGTAGAGTAGTCTAGTCACTCCAGGTAGAGAAGTAGTCTAGTCACTCCAGGTAGAGTAGTCTAGTCACTCCAGATAGAGTAGTCTAGTCACTCCAGGTACAGTAGTCTAGTCACTCCAGGTACAGTAGTCTAGTCACTCCAGGTAGAGTAGTAGTCTAGTCACTCCAGATAGAGTAGTCTAGTCACTCCAGGTAGAGTAGTAGTCTAGTCACTCCAGGTAGAGTAGTCTAGTCACTCCAGGTAGAGTAGTCTAGTCACTCCAGGTAGAGTAGTCTAGTCACTCCAGGTAGAGTAGTCTAGTCACTCCAGGTAGGGTAGTCTAGTCACTCCAGGTACAGTAGTCTAGTCACTCCAGGTACAGTAGTCTAGTCACTCCAGGTAGAGTAGTCTAGTCACTCCAGGTAGGGTAGTCTAGTCACTCAGGTACAGTAGTCTAGTCACTCCAGGTAGAGTAGTCTAGTCACTCCAGGTACAGTAGTCTAGTCACTCCAGGTACAGTAGTCTAGTCACTCCAGGTACAGTAGTCTAGTCACTCCAGGTAGAGTAGTCTAGTCACTCCAGGTAGAGTAGTAGTCTAGTCACTCCAGGTAGAGTAGTCTAGTCACTCCAGGTAGAGTTGTCTAGTCACTCCAGGTAGAGTAGTAGTCTAGTCACTCTAGGTAGAGTAGTAGTCTAGTCACTCCAAGTAGAGTAGTCTAGTCACTCCAGGTAGAGTTGTCTAGTCACTCCAGGTAGAGTAGTCTAGTCACTCCAGGTAGAGTAGTAGTCTAGTCACTCCAGGTAGAGTAGTCTAGTCACTCCAGGTAGAGTAGTCTAGTCACTCCAGGTAGAGTAGTCTAGTCACTCCAGGTACAGTAGTCTAGTCACTCCAGGTACAGTAGTCTAGTCACTCCAGGTAGAGTAGTCTAGTCACTCCAGGTACAGTATTCTAGTCACTCCAGGTAGAGTAGTAGTCTAGTCACTCCAGGTACAGTAGTCTAGTCACTCAGGTAGAGTAGTCTAGTCACTCCAGGTAGAGTAGTCTAGTCACTCAGGTAGAGTAGTAGTCTAGTCACTCCAGGTACAGTAGTCTAGTCACTCCAGGTAGAGTAGTCTAGTCACTCCAGGTAGAGTAGTCTAGTCACTCCAGGTAGAGTAGTCTAGTCACTCCAGGTAGAGTAGTCTAGTCACTCCAGGTACAGTAGTCTAGTCACTCCAGGTAGAGTAGTAGTCTAGTCACTCCAGGTACAGTAGTTTAATCACTCCAGGTACAGTAGTCTAGTCACTCCAGGTAGAGTAGTCTAGTCACTCCAGGTAGAGTAGTCTAGTCACTCCAGGTACAGTAGTCTAGTCACTCCAGGTAGAGTAGTAGTCTAGTCACTCCAGGTACAGTAGTCTAGTCACTCCAGGTAGAGTAGTCTAGCCACGCCAGGTACAGTAGTCTAGTCACTCCAGGTAGAGTAGTAGTCTAGTCACTCTAGGTAGAGTAGTCTAGTCACTCCAGGTAGAGTAGTCTAGTCACTCCAGGTACAGTAGTCTAGTCACTCCAGGTAGAGTAGTCTAGTCACTCCAGGTACAGTAGTCTAGTCACTCCAGGTACAGTAGTCTAGTCACTCCAGGTAGAGTAGTCTAGTCACTCCCGGTAGAGTAGTCTAGTCACTCCAGGTAGAGTAGTCTAGTCACTCCAGGTAGAGTAGTAGTCTAGTCACTCCAGGTAGAATAGTCTAGTCACTCCAGGTAGAGTAGTAGTCTAGTCACTCCAGGTAGAGTAGTCTAGTCACTCCAGGTAGAGTAGTAGTCTAGTCACTCCAGGTAGAGTAGTCTAGTCACTCCAGGTACAGTAGTCTAGTCACTCCAGGTAGAGTAGTCTAGTCACTCCAGGTAGAGTAGTCTAGTCACTCCAGGTACAGTAGTCTAGTCACTCCAGGTAGAGTAGTCTAGTCACTCCAGGTAGAGTAGTCTAGTCACTCCAGGTAGAGTAGTCCAGTCACTCCAGGTAGAGTAGTAGTCTAGTCACTCCAGGTAGAGTAGTCTAGTCACTCCAGGTAGAGTAGTCTAGTCACTCCAGGTAGAGTAGTCTAGTCACTCCAGGTAGAGTAGTAGTCTAGTCACTCCAGGTAGAGTAGTCTAGTCACTCCAGGTAGAGTAGTCTAGTCACTCCAGGTAGAGTATAGTCTAGTCACTCCAGGTACAGTAGTCTAGTCACTCCAGGTAGAGTAGTCTAGTCACTCCAGGTAGAGTAGTCTAGTCACTCCAGGTAGAGTAGTCTAGTCACTCCAGGTACAGTTATCTAGTCACGCCAGGTAGCGTAGTCTAGTCACTCCAGGTACAGTAGCCTAGTCACTCCAGGTAGAGTAGTCTAGTTACTCCAGGTACAGTAGTCTAGTCACTCCAGGTATAGTAGTCTAGTCACTCCAGGTACAGTAGTCTAGTCACTCCAGGTAGAGTAGTAGTCTAGTCACTCCAGGTACAGTAGTCTAGTCACTCCAGGTACAGTAGTCTAGTCACTCAGGTAGAGTAGTCTAGTCACTCCAGGTACAGTCGTCTAGTCACTCCAGGTAGAGTAGTCTAGTCACTCAGGTAGAGTAGTAGTCTAGTCACTCCAGGTACAGTAGTCTAGTCGCTCCAGGTACAGTCGTCTAGTCACTCCAGGTAGAGTAGTCTAGTCACTCAGGTAGAGTAGTAGTCTAGTCACCCCAGGTACAGTAGTCTAGTCACTCCAGGTACAGTAGCCTAGTCACTCCAGGTACAGTAGTAGTCTAGTCACTCCAGGTAGAGTAGTAGTCTAGTCACTCCAGGTAGAGTAGTAGTCTAGTCACTCCAGGTAGAGTAGTCTAGTCACTCCAGGTAGAGTAGTCTAGTCACTCCAGGTACAGTAGTCTAGTCACTCCAGGTACAGTAGTCTAGTCACTCCAGGTAGAGTAGTCTAGTCACTCCAGGTAGAGTAGTCTAGTCACTCCAGGTACAGTAATCTAGTCACTCCAGGTACAGTAGTCTAGTCACTCCAGGTACAGTAGTCTAGTCACTCCAGGTAGAGTAGTAGTCTAGTCACTCCAGGTACAGTAGTCTAGTCACTCCAAGTAGAGTAGTCTAGTCACTCCAGGTAGAGTAGTCTAGTCACTAGAGTAGTCTAGTCACTCCAGGTAGAGAAGTAGTCTAGTCACTCCAGGTAGAGTAGTCTAGTCACTCCAGGTAGAGAAGTAGTCTAGTCACTCCAGGTAGAGTAGTCTAGTCACTCCAGATAGAGTAGTCTAGTCACTCCAGGTACAGTAGTCTAGTCACTCCAGGTACAGTAGTCTAGTCACTCCAGGTAGAGTAGTAGTCTAGTCACTCCAGATAGAGTAGTCTAGTCACTCCAGGTAGAGTAGTAGTCTAGTCACTCCAGGTAGAGTAGTCTAGTCACTCCAGGTAGAGTAGTCTAGTCACTCCAGGTAGAGTAGTCTAGTCACTCCAGGTAGAGTAGTCTAGTCACTCCAGGTAGGGTAGTCTAGTCACTCCAGGTACAGTAGTCTAGTCACTCCAGGTACAGTAGTCTAGTCACTCCAGGTAGAGTAGTCTAGTCACTCCAGGTAGGGTAGTCTAGTCACTCCAGGTACAGTAGTCTAGTCACTCCAGGTAGAGTAGTCTAGTCACTCCAGGTACAGTAGTCTAGTCACTCCAGGTACAGTAGTCTAGTCACTCCAGGTACAGTAGTCTAGTCACTCCAGGTAGAGTAGTCTAGTCACTCCAGGTAGAGTAGTAGTCTAGTCACTCCAGGTAGAGTAGTCTAGTCACTCCAGGTAGAGTTGTCTAGTCACTCCAGGTAGAGTAGTAGTCTAGTCACTCTAGGTAGAGTAGTAGTCTAGTCACTCCAAGTAGAGTAGTCTAGTCACTCCAGGTAGAGTTGTCTAGTCACTCCAGGTAGAGTAGTCTAGTCACTCCAGGTAGAGTAGTAGTCTAATCACTCCAGGTAGAGTAGTCTAGTCACTCCAGGTAGAGTAGTCTAGTCACTCCAGGTAGAGTAGTCTAGTCACTCCAGGTAGAGTAGTCTAGTCACTCCAGGTACAGTAGTCTAGTCACTCCAGGTACAGTAGTCTAGTCACTCCAGGTAGAGTAGTCTAGTCACTCCAGGTACAGTATTCTAGTCACTCCAGGTAGAGTAGTAGTCTAGTCACTCCAGGTACAGTAGTCTAGTCACTCAGGTAGAGTAGTCTAGTCACTCCAGGTAGAGTAGTCTAGTCACTCAGGTAGAGTAGTAGTCTAGTCACTCCAGGTACAGTAGTCTAGTCACTCCAGGTAGAGTAGTCTAGTCACTCCAGGTAGAGTAGTCTAGTCACTCCAGGTAGAGTAGTCTAGTCACTCCAGGTAGAGTAGTCTAGTCACTCCAGGTACAGTAGTCTAGTCACTCCAGGTAGAGTAGTAGTCTAGTCACTCCAGGTACAGTAGTTTAATCACTCCAGGTACAGTAGTCTAGTCACTCCAGGTAGAGTAGTCTAGTCACTCCAGGTAGAGTAGTCTAGTCACTCCAGGTACAGTAGTCTAGTCACTCCAGGTAGAGTAGTAGTCTAGTCACTCCAGGTACAGTAGTCTAGTCACTCCAGGTAGAGTAGTCTAGCCACGCCAGGTACAGTAGTCTAGTCACTCCAGGTAGAGTAGTAGTCTAGTCACTCTAGGTAGAGTAGTCTAGTCACTCCAGGTAGAGTAGTCTAGTCACTCCAGGTACAGTAGTCTAGTCACTCCAGGTAGAGTAGTAGTCTAGTCACTCTAGGTAGAGTAGTCTAGTCACTCCAGGTAGAGTAGTCTAGTCACTCCAGGTACAGTAGTAAAGAAGCCAAAGCAGCGCCTCTACCACCTCAGACAGTTAAGGAAGTTCAGAGTATCGGGGAAGATACTCCAGTCCTTCTACTCAGGAGCTGTAGAGAGCATCTTGACCGGAAAAATCACTGCCTGGTATGGCAACATCACGGCACAGGACAAGAAGGCCCTACAGAGAGTGGTGCGCTCAGCCGAGCGTACCACGGGTATTGCACTACCTCCCCTGCAGGTTCTATACAACAAGAGGTGCAAATCCAGAGCCTGCAGAATAATGAAAGACCCCCACCACCCCAATAACAGCCTGTTCCAGCTGCTGAGGTCAGGCAGACGCCTGCGAACCCCAGCTACTAGGACAGAGAGGCTTAGGCTCAGCTTCTTCCTCCAGGCCATCAGAGCCTTGAACAATGAACATTGAGTGCCACAGATCACTGAACTATCCACACACAAGCACACGTGAACACACACACGACACGCACGCTGTGCACTAGCAGCCACTTTAACACTTTAACATGAGCGGGCACACACTCATGCCGCACTCACCCACACTTATTGCCAAAAAGAAAGGCCACTTTAAATTAGTATAGCAACAGTAACAGTGTATTGCACTACCAAAGCTACCTAGCATGTCCTATATGCTCTGTAAATAACTATGTACAGATACCGAGATGTCACACCATGTTACCTGTTACCTGTTATTGCACAATGTTGTTTTTATTGGATTCTATTATATGTTGTACCACTGTATTGCACATCGTTGCGGGCAAGACCACCCGCATTTCATTGTATACTTGTATGCCGTGACAAATAAAACTCTTGACTTGACTTGACTTGACTTGTAGTCACTCCGGGTAGAGTAGTAGTCTAGTCACTCCAGGTAGAGTAGTAGTCTAGTCACTACAGGTAGAGTAGTCTAGTCACTCCAGGTACAGTAGTCTAGTCACTCCAGGTACAGTAGTCTAGTCACTCCAGGGGTACAGTAGTAGTCTAGTCACTCCAGGTAGAGTAGTAGTCTAGTCACTCCAGGTAGAGTAGTAGTCTAGTCACTCCAGGTACAGTAGTCTAGTCACTCCAGGTAGAGTAGTCTAGTCACTCCAGGTAGAGTAGTCTAGTCACTCCAGGTAGAGTAGTCTAGTCACTCCAGGTACAGTTATCTAGTCACGCCAGGTAGCGTAGTCTAGTCACTCCAGGTACAGTAGCCTAGTCACTCCAGGTAGAGTAGTCTAGTTACTCCAGGTACAGTAGTCTAGTCACTCCAGGTACAGTAGTCTAGTCACTCCAGGTACAGTAGTCTAGTCACTCCAGGTAGAGTAGTAGTCTAGTCACTCCAGGTACAGTAGTCTAGTCACTCCAGGTACAGTAGTCTAGTCACTCAGGTAGAGTAGTCTAGTCACTCCAGGTACAGTCGTCTAGTCACTCCAGGTAGAGTAGTCTAGTCACTCAGGTAGAGTAGTAGTCTAGTCACTCCAGGTACAGTAGTCTAGTCACTCCAGGTACAGTCGTCTAGTCACTCCAGGTAGAGTAGTCTAGTCACTCAGGTAGAGTAGTAGTCTAGTCACCCCAGGTACAGTAGTCTAGTCACTCCAGGTACAGTAGCCTAGTCACTCCAGGTACAGTAGTAGTCTAGTCACTCCAGGTAGAGTAGTAGTCTAGTCACTCCAGGTAGAGTAGTAGTCTAGTCACTCCAGGTAGAGTAGTCTAGTCACTCCAGGTAGAGTAGTCTAGTCACTCCAGGTACAGTAGTCTAGTCACTCCAGGTACAGTAGTCTAGTCACTCCAGGTAGAGTAGTCTAGTCACTCCAGGTAGAGTAGTCTAGTCACTCCAGGTACAGTAGTCTAGTCACTCCAGGTACAGTAGTCTAGTCACTCCAGGTACAGTAGTCTAGTCACTCCAGGTAGAGTAGTAGTCTAGTCACTCCAGGTACAGTAGTCTAGTCACTCCAAGTAGAGTAGTCTAGTCACTCCAGGTAGAGTAGTCTAGTCACTAGAGTAGTCTAGTCACTCCAGGTAGAGAAGTAGTCTAGTCACTCCAGGTAGAGTAGTCTAGTCACTCCAGGTAGAGAAGTAGTCTAGTCACTCCAGGTAGAGTAGTCTAGTCACTCCAGATATAGTAGTCTAGTCACTCCAGGTACAGTAGTCTAGTCACTCCAGGTACAGTAGTCTAGTCACTCCAGGTAGAGTAGTAGTCTAGTCACTCCAGATAGAGTAGTCTAGTCACTCCAGGTAGAGTAGTAGTCTAGTCACTCCAGGTAGAGTAGTCTAGTCACTCCAGGTAGAGTAGTCTAGTCACTCCAGGTAGAGTAGTCTAGTCACTCCAGGTAGAGTAGTCTAGTCACTCCAGGTAGGGTAGTCTAGTCACTCCAGGTACAGTAGTCTAGTCACTCCAGGTACAGTAGTCTAGTCACTCCAGGTAGAGTAGTCTAGTCACTCCAGGTAGGGTAGTCTAGTCACTCCAGGTACAGTAGTCTAGTCACTCCAGGTAGAGTAGTCTAGTCACTCCAGGTACAGTAGTCTAGTCACTCCAGGTACAGTAGTCTAGTCACTCCAGGTACAGTAGTCTAGTCACTCCAGGTAGAGTAGTCTAGTCACTCCAGGTAGAGTAGTAGTCTAGTCACTCCAGGTAGAGTAGTCTAGTCACTCCAGGTAGAGTTGTCTAGTCACTCCAGGTAGAGTAGTAGTCTAGTCACTCTAGGTAGAGTAGTAGTCTAGTCACTCCAAGTAGAGTAGTCTAGTCACTCCAGGTAGAGTTGTCTAGTCACTCCAGGTAGAGTAGTCTAGTCACTCCAGGTAGAATAGTAGTCTAGTCACTCCAGGTAGAGTAGTCTAGTCACTCCAGGTAGAGTAGTCTAGTCACTCCAGGTAGAGTAGTCTAGTCACTCCAGGTAGAGTAGTCTAGTCACTCCAGGTACAGTAGTCTAGTCACTCCAGGTACAGTAGTCTAGTCACTCCAGGTAGAGTAGTCTAGTCACTCCAGGTACAGTATTCTAGTCACTCCAGGTAGAGTAGTAGTCTAGTCACTCCAGGTACAGTAGTCTAGTCACTCAGGTAGAGTAGTCTAGTCACTCCAGGTAGAGTAGTCTAGTCACTCAGGTAGAGTAGTAGTCTAGTCACTCCAGGTACAGTAGTCTAGTCACTCCAGGTAGAGTAGTCTAGTCACTCCAGGTAGAGTAGTCTAGTCACTCCAGGTAGAGTAGTCTAGTCACTCCAGGTAGAGTAGTCTAGTCACTCCAGGTACAGTAGTCTAGTCACTCCAGGTAGAGTAGTAGTCTAGTCACTCCAGGTACAGTAGTTTAATCACTCCAGGTACAGTAGTCTAGTCACTCCAGGTAGAGTAGTCTAGTCACTCCAGGTAGAGTAGTCTAGTCACTCCAGGTACAGTAGTCTAGTCACTCCAGGTAGAGTAGTAGTCTAGTCACTCCAGGTACAGTAGTCTAGTCACTCCAGGTAGAGTAGTCTAGCCACACCAGGTACAGTAGTCTAGTCACTCCAGGTAGAGTAGTAGTCTAGTCACTCTAGGTAGAGTAGTCTAGTCACTCCAGGTAGAGTAGTCTAGTCACTCCAGGTACAGTAGTCTAGTCACTCCAGGTAGAGTAGTAGTCTAGTCACTCTAGGTAGAGTAGTCTAGTCACTCCAGGTAGAGTAGTCTAGTCACTCCAGGTACAGTAGTAAAGAAGCCAAAGCAGCGCCTCTACCACCTCAGACAGTTAAGGAAGTTCAGAGTATCGGGGAAGATACTCCAGTCCTTCTACTCAGGAGCTGTAGAGAGCATCTTGACCGGAAAAATCACTGCCTGGTATGGCAACATCACGGCACAGGACAAGAAGGCCCTACAGAGAGTGGTGCGCTCAGCCGAGCGTACCACGGGTATTGCACTACCTCCCCTGCAGGTTCTATACAACAAGAGGTGCAAATCCAGAGCCTGCAGAATAATGAAAGACCCCCACCACCCCAATAACAGCCT